>NC_044368.1:8154630-8828380 GCF_007364275.1 Archocentrus centrarchus | reverse complement strand
CTACAGCCACTCGAAAGGACAGAAGGTGCAGACACAATGTGAAAAGTGCTCATAGTGATGTTCACCCTGAAACATGTGTCACAGTTTACTTTTTAAATGCTACTTGCTTTATTTGCTCAATTCTCGGCAGGTGTACCTCACCTGGCCAGTTCCTAACTGTGCAGAAGGCTGCCCAGGATCCTGGATCAAAGATGGGTACTGTGACAAGGCCTGCAACAACTCAGCTTGTGACTGGGATGGAGGAGACTGCCTGGGTAAAGATATCAACACCATTATGTCTCCTTTATAAATAAGAATGTTTGTATTGTGTATATTTAATGTGATAATCCTTCTGACAGGTGCAGCAGGGAACAGTCGATTCGCTGGTGGGGTTGGTCCTGGTGGGGCCGGAGGGGCTGGGGGGCAGGTATGGCAGTTTGCAGGTGGTCTAGGAGGTGTTGCGGGGACATCCTACTGCAATCAAGGCTGTGCCAACTCCTGGCTGGCTGACAAATTCTGTGACCAGGCGTGCAATGTACTTTCCTGTGGCTTTGATGTGGGTGACTGTGGCCAAGGTGAGTCTAAAGGAATACATGTAAAGATATATATATTTTTTAAGGCACTATTATTCTTACAGTTCATATAAGTGTTAGTTAAAGGTAATCAGGTCTTTTTGTGGCTTTATGACATGTTATTACAACTGTGTAAGTGTTAATAATAACACACACACACACACACACACACATCCTCAAAGTTGGGAAATTACTGGGTTAATCAAATCAAAACGTGAAAAATGACTTAGAAAATAAATGACAAAAATAAACTAAAAGCTTTGAAAGTTGAAAATCACGCTGAAGAGGGAGCACAATTGAATGTAAAATATGAAAAAGTTAGGTATTGTGGTATGAAGTAGCAAAGATTTTGTATGTCTGTCTTTGTGTTAGCAAAGCTGTAACAGATGTTATACAAAGTGTTCAGCAGCAAGTCCTGTAAGCGGTGGTCAGGCTCCATTAATTATCCACATCCCTTAACCACGGTCATTTCGATGACCTCTGCATCAGCTGACGGAAGAATTTAAACAGTGTGTTGAGTCAGACTGTGTTCAAACAGGAACAGTATTGATGAATTTCCTCTGCGAGTAATGTGGACACATTCCAACAGCTAGCAGTTCGATAATCAGGCCACAGCAACTCTCCTTCGCAATAACATGTCCAGGATTACACCACTTTTCACTCACTACTTCTTACTGCTCAGATTAGTGACTTCCCAAAAAGCCCCAAAACCAGGTATGGTCACACTGTGGTCCAGGAAGTCTGAGTGTAATGTAACGGTTATTACTTTTTTTTTTTTTCTTCATGTTTTTTCATGTTCCTGAACAGTCTGTCTGACTTGGTAACAAGTTTCTTATAAATAACTTATAACAGTAAATGTTAAATGAAGCACTATAAATAAATTTATAGTGCTAAGAAAAGATATATTTTATTCATCCCCAAAATTGGAAAATTCCTGTGTTACAGCAGCCAAAACAATAACTGGAAACCTATATAAAATAGCTTAAATAAAGCACAACAGCTAAAATAAAGTTAAAAGAAAAGGGCTCATTATATTGAAATAAGATAAAATCAAACCAAGGATCTTAACAAACTAAAAATCTAAATAAAATATAAAAATATAAAAGAAATACACGCAAAGATTAAACACTATTATTTTGTATCCAGTCTTTATATAAAGTTGCTTAATGAAGGTTTTGATCTATATCAGATATTATGTCACGTTGCCCAACAACCACCTAGCAGCAGGCTAAAATGACTTGTTTTTTTTGTAACTGTAACACCTTATGAAAGCAGCCCATCATTTCAATTTCACAACAGTATCCTTAAAAGCTGAACCATATATGAAATATTATTGCATCATTATGTTGTTTAAGAGCCACCTAGGAATGTATTAATGTATTAAAATTAGCCTTTAATTTTTTTTTGCTTTGCTTTCATTCCACGGGCAACTGCACAAACAGGCCAAATGATACATGGCCATGTACTAACGATCTTAATAAGTATCTTATAAAAACTTATTAGGATCTGATTAACTATTGCTTTCTATAGGATTAATATAATAATAGAAAACCTATTGTAAAGCGATACTCAAAAATGATTAAAAAAAAAAAACACAGCAAGATGTGTTCCTTTTTTAGTCATTTTTTTAATAAATGACATGCCTCATTTTGAGGGGGTGGAGTTAGCTTTTTTCTTTAAAGAACCTATGTGTGAGTTTTTATGTTCTGACACCATAGTGTTGAGATACGATAGCTCAACAATGATGCATAGTAAAAATGCCAAACTTGCAGCACAGATGCCCCATTCATTTATATTTCTGTCTAAATGTGTTGTGTAATTTACATTCTGACAATAAGCAATTGTATTTTCTTATTTAGAGTGAGCATCTTTGTTGATACGAGCATCTTATACAGCTTTATCTTTTGTCACAGATTACCTTTTGTTTTTTTCTAAGTGTCTCTTTTAGGGAAGTGAGGAAGTTTTGAAAGACACACGACTGGTTTTGGGCACATGACTCAGTGTTTTAGTGTATTCATTTCTGTTTTAGAACATTTTGGCGAGCTGCATCATGTGACCCTGCTGAGGAACCAGAGCTCCTACACCCTCCCCGTGGGTGAGATCAGGCCGTATTTCAGCTTTGAGAAATTCGCTCGCAGAGTCTCTGAGGCTCACATCAGCGACAGCCCTGTGGTGCGCCACACCTCTGTCGCAAACAAGTGGAAGACCATTCACCTGCTGCTCCTCCCTGGTTACAACGCAACCCAGATCCACTACAACCTCACTTTTCAAAGAGACGACGACACAGAGTTCACCATGAGCTTTAGTGTGACTGTTGACACCCGGGAGGTTTCTCAAACTAACGTGTCCCGAACTTCAAGCAAAGATGCAGGAAAAGAGCCCAAGATGACCCCGACCCCGGAGCCAGTGTTCCCTTTCTCTGATATACCTGAACACAAACGAGGGCCTAAGATCAAGAAGTGGCTACCTGGAGAACCTCAGACTATCATAGAGGTGCCTTCTTTAAATGTGTCACTTCTACCAGCTGCTCTGCGCAAAGAGCTTCAAAAGCTGGAGGAAAAGCTTCAGATTGGAGACATTACTATGAAGGGTTACAACCTCACAAAGGCTGAACTTTTAAAACCTTACAAGACCCTGGCTGAAAAGCAGCAGATCCCTGATTCACAGCTAGGCAAAGATGATGCAGACAGAGTCCAGAAGAAGCCCTATAAAGACTTGGAGGGAGATGACTTGAAAATAAAAGCTGAATCTAGAAATATTCAGAAAAATCAAAACTCTAAAGAAGAAATGTCCAGGGAAGATGTCGCTGTAAGAGACAAAACTGTTATTCCAGTGAACATTGATGATAAACTTGCAGAAGACATTATGACTGAAACACCTTATCCTCTGAAAGCTGTGATTGAAAGGCCCATGACTTCAAAACTTTTAAACCGGCTCCCCCCCCCCAAAAGTGCAGAGAGTGAGGCTGAGCCAGCTAATGCTGCGCCAGTGGGGAGGAGGCTCCAGCACTTCACCTCCTCAGACCGAGGCTTCCTGCCATGGGAGAGGAGGAAGTATTTCCAAGCTTTGCTTGAGGTTTGTACATCCCTCAACCTTGAATTTCAACTTCCAATCAAAAAGCTCGATTTAAAAAAAAAAAAAAAACCTGTTTGTTTACTCCACAGGAAGAGGAGCGTCTTGACAGTGAGATGGCATATGAGACGGATGGCACCGCTACCAGGCGAAAGCTTCGAGACACTTTTGCTGACTCATTGCGCTACGTGAACAAGCTGCTCAACAGCCAGTTTGGCTTCACATCCCGCAAAGTCCCCGCACACATGCCCCACATGATCGATCGTCTCATCATGCAGGAGCTGCAGGACACGTAAGTTATGACTGTTATGACTCTGTTTTGATTTTTATGAAATCAAATTTATTTAGATGTCACAATGAAAAACGGCCAGAGTTGATATAAGTTCTATGAACATTATGGGTAAAGGAAGAAATCAGAAATCAGGAAATAGAACATGAATATTGGAATAAAATAAAAACGGGTTGATTTCATGTATTTCTAAAGAGGCAGTATGTAAACTGCTCTGCGTCCTCTTCTTCAGATTCCCGCAAGAGTTTGACAAAACATCAGGCCACCGTGTTCGCCACCCTGAGGACATGCAGTTTGCCTTTTCATACTTTTACTTTCTGATGAGCGCTCAGCAGCAGCTCAACGTGTCCGAAGTGTTTGATGACATCGACACCGACCACTCAGGCGTTCTGTCCGATCGTGAGATTCGAACTCTGGCCACAAGGATCCACGAGCTTCCCCTAAGCCTCCAAGTGAGTGGAAAAAGTCTTTTAAACATGTCAGAAAACAATTTTTCCAACAGTTGTGGTTTTGACGTTTGTTTTTATTCTTTGTGTCATTTCTAGGACCTGACAGGTTTGGAGCAGATGCTGATAAACTGCTCTAAAACACTCCCAACTAACCTGACCCAGCTTCACCTGGTGAACCCCACTCAGGAAGCTTACTATGACCCCAGCATGGTGAGCTGTACAGCCAGTTTTGACTGGATATTATAAGTATAATACTGAATTATTGGGCTGATTTTTCTGTTTTCCTAATCTACAGCCTCCTGTCACAAAAGGCCTCGTCCTCCACTGCAAGCCCATCACAGAACGTATTCATAAAGCCTTCAGAGACCAGAATAAATACAGGTGAGATTTATTTTGTATTTATTTATTTTGATGTGTATAATTGGTCTTGAGTACTAAGCTGACAGCTTTTTTTTTGATGGACAGGTTTGAGATTATGGGGGAGGAGGAGATAGCTTTCAAGATGGTGCGGACCAATGTGTCCCACGTGGTTGGACAGTTAGATGACATTAGGAAGAATCCCAGGTGAGGGGAAACCCTAAAAACTGATGCTTTGCCAATGTTTTACCTTAAAGTTTACATCTCTACCATCTTGGTTGCTGAACTGTGTTAATGTCTTTAATGTCACAAAAAGGAAGTTCATCTGCCTGAATGATAACATTGACCACAGTCATAAGGACGCTGCCACAGTGAAAGCTGTGCTGAGAGACTTCTATGAATCCATGTTCCCGCTGCCGTCCCAGTTTGAACTGCCCAGAGAGTACCGCAACAGGTTCCTGCATATGGAAGAACTCCAGGAATGGTATGATTTGAAGTATAAAGGATAATTGAAAGAATTAGATTTCTGACATATATGGTAACACAGGCTCATTGCCTTTGCTGTATAAAAATTTATAGTCCTATTCTAAGGCCTACTTGAGTTACTTTAGACTACACACATGTATAACTTTAAGCTCTCAGTCCATCCTGCACATGTGCCAGTAGTTCATCAAGCTGTTTTTTCCCCCAGTTGGACCAAGGTAAGAATTTGTGGCTGTCACCGCATGGGGACTGAGTGTTGGCAGGTTGGACCAGTTGGAATCCCTCTGGAGAGTTAGAGAGTTCTTTGTCAGGGATCCTGCGCCTACATTCAGGGGGCTTCAACAAGGGGAATGCAAGCCTCACATAGAGGCTTTATAATTAGACTGTGCCGCTTCAAATGAATTGCTAGTTTTAAGATGCTTGCAAGATCATTACATGACAATCAACTCCTCCCCTTCCTATCCACGTCTTTTTCCATGTCCGAGTTAGTAATCTGACAGGCGGATGGTGCTGGGTGATGTCACCTTGTCACCCTGTTGCCTGGCTGCCCTCTGCGCACTGCATGATTCCTTCTCGTTACATCACACCACAAATAGTCTATTGAGACTTGCCACAGTGAATGTTTATCTAATGCAGAAACAAACATTTGATGCCTGCATGTGTCCGTGTTAGTTTTGGACGGAAGTTTGTTTGTTAACTAATTGAAATGCGTTGTTTCCCAGGCGTGTGTATCGGGACAAGTTGAAGTTCTGGACCCACTGTGTCCTTGTGACACTCGTCATCTTCACCATCATATCATTCTTTGCCGAACAGGTCAGTGATCAGCTTGGACCACACTGCTCACTTAGACATTCAGATAAAGATACACACAACATTTGCTTACACAGCTCTCTATTTCCATGATTCACGCTTGAGTTATGATAAAGGCCTTCGCTACCGAAATTCCAATCTGAGGAGCGTCCATCTCGTGTGTTGAGCTAGTATGATCAGCTGTGCCGGGATCTGGCTTTATTGAAATGAAAGCCCCCTAGCAGCCTTTTATGAAAGGCTTACTTACAGTACTTGTGTTTTCTTGAACCGTCAGAAAAGTTGTATTTCCAGCAGGAAGACCATACAGAGATTATTTAGATGAAGTTTAAAAGCAGAAAAACATTATTAGACAAATTTTGCTGCCAAATTCTTCCACTTTGGTGCTGGAAACAGATTAAAACAAATGCCACGAGATGTTTATACTAATACTAGTTGACTGTTCTGGGGGCACCTTCCTAATCCAGAGGTTTCCAGTTTCTCCTCAGCGAACCAAAAGAAAGGTTAATAGTTGCAGTGACCTGAGGAGAATTTCCTTCACAGAAGCCCATGGGACCACCCGTGTCACACATGTCCCGTGTTGTTGTCACTGTACACTGTCAGACTTTTGATGTCTTTCTGGCACTAGCTGAATCTGGCTGCCCTTCTGTTTAAGGCAGAGTTTAGATTAGAGAGATCAAATGTGTCTTCACTCCTCAGAGGGAGGTGATTTTACTCCGCTGCTCTATGTCTAAGATTATCTTTGCTTTCTTGGGTTACAAACATCTGAGGGGACACTGGTGTCAAAGCCTTAATTAGTGAAATTAATAGTTTGACATTATGGGAAATATACTTTCAGTTGCTCCAAAGTGACATGAGAACATTGATGCCACTTATAACCATTTGCTGTTGCTAAAAAACAAAAAATGTTGCAATCTGTAGTAGTCAGGACTGGGAGTCAAATACCAACCTTAAGATTTAAAAAAATTTGTTTTACTGCACCTGCCAGTATAGTTTGGTAATGCAATCTCACCTTTTGACAGTAGCAACTAAATTGAATGACTGAAATTTCCTGTGGCATGATTTAAAAGCTGTGTTTTGTGTTAGTTAAAATTTCTGCAGCACACGTACTGTCCTTTTTTTTTTTTTTGACATGAATGGACATTTGTTTATGCGCAGTTCTCTTAAGGTCTCGCTACAGCAGAATGAGGTTCATTCTTTTCTTTTTCAGCCATTCTGCTGTAGACTTGCTGCAGTGTTTGGGATCACTTCCTGTTGTGTGACCCAGTTTAGCCAAGTTTTAGTTTGTCAGCCAGATGGACTCACACTTGACTCTAGAATACTTTGGTATACAGAGGAGTTCATGTTTGACTCAATTACTGCAAGGTGCCCAGGTCCTGTGGCTGCAAAATAGCACCAAATCATCACCCCTCCACCACTGTGTGTGACAGTTGGTATGAGGTGTTGGTGCTGATATGCTGTGTTTGGTTTTCTCTGAATGTGGTACTGTGCATTATGGCCAAACATCTCTACTTTGGTCATGTCTGTCCAAAGGACATTGTTCCAGAAGTCTTGTGGTTTGTTCAGATGTAAACTTTGCAAACTTAAGCTGTGCTGCATGAGAAGAGGCTTTCACCTGGCAACTCTTCCAAACAAGCCATACTTGTCATACATCAGCTTGTTCAGCCTTTTTCTAATTGTACTGTCATGAACTTTACATTTAACCTCTTATTTGAGGCCTGTAGAGTCTGAGATTTTTTTTGCAATTATGCTGATCTTGTGGTGAATTTGCTGGGATGTCTACTCCTGGAAGATTGTGGTATTGTGGTAACCTCCAGACCAGCAAACTGCCAAAACTTCTGCTTTGATAGAAGCACTCACAATTGCTGATGATCATTTAATCAAGTGCATTTGAATAGCAGAACCTGGCTGCTGCTTGTTGTCTTAATTCCTATAGAAGAGTGTAGTAAGGATGTACTTAGTTTTCCACAGGACTGCAGAGTCTTGTGAAAATGTTTTCACACGTTTCTACTTAAAAATGCAGACTTTTTACATTTCTTTGTGTAAACCATTAAGTTTGCTTCACTCTGCCAGATATTCCACTGATATTCTTTTTATATATGTGTATGTGTGAATGTGTATGTGTGTGTGTGTCATACTTCACATCTGTTCAGACGGAAGTTCATGATTGCTTTGTTGCCACCAGTTTTGCATTTAATCGTCTTCCCTGTTCCTGCAGCTCATCGTGCTGAAGCGAAAGCTTTTCCCCAGACGCAGAGTGAACAGGGAAAATAACCCGGAGCGGGTGTGAAAGTGGAAGACTTTTCTGAACTTCAACCTCCACACCTCCTCTCCTCCTCCATAGTGAGGACAAGAGAGGATCCAGGCCAGCTGGAAAAAGCGATCCGAGGTCATCAGTGCAGGGTTGGGTCACCATGGATTTGAGGAGAGACTCGTGTGAGATGGCGGTGAAACATTTTTTTCAGAAGATGATGGATGGGGCTGGCCAGGAAGGAAAATAGCAGCCAGTCAGAAGGAGCACATAAATCTTCTTCTCTTCCACTGGGGGCATCTGAGACTTTTCACACAACACGGGCAACCAACACTCCCTCCACCCTGCGCCACACTTCTCGTGTCCTGCCCTCAGCATGTCACTGATTGATGTTCTGTTAAAGTGTGAAACACTTGATATCAGCATGTCAGTGTCTATCGAGAAAAACTGAATCATAAAATTCACAAATGGTTAGTCAGCTAAATAATGTGGCATGAACCTCTTTGTTGTTGTTTTTTTATGTTTTATATCACTGTAAGTTTAGTATTTTTTTTGGATTTGAAGACGTTGCCTTTGCTGCTACGTTAACGACGGACACATACAGTCATCTGTTTATTTTATGGCTAATTTTAAAGAGATGGAGGATCAAATTCATACATATAGTACAAATGGGAATAGGTGATTAATGTGTTGGGTGCCATACCTTTTGTCTACCATTTCTAAAAACATGAACACTTTTAGTGCCTTTGTTGTTCATTCCTGCTTTTTTCAACATTTTGGGATTTTAAAATGTCTTCTTCTAAATGTTAATTAAATCACACCCTAATCTTGTGGCTCACAGTAAGAATGAATGGGATACATGAGTATCATTCTTTGTGTGGTATAAATGTAAGTGATTGTTGGAGCTACATTAGAAGTGATACTACAGCTTTGAAAGCTGCCTGTACGTGTGTCCCCGTGGGACTCAGCAGGCTCGCTGCTGTCTGAAATTCAGACCTCCTCAGCATGTTCTCTAACTTATTTTGATTGTATTGTTGTCAAAGTGAGCCCGGTGACTGACGCATCTGATTTGAATGCCAGAATGTAAACACAGCCTCATAGAAATGCTCGTCATCTGTTCAAAGTATTTTCCTCTGAATGTCAGTTTTATAGTGTTCTTATTATAGTGATAAAAATGGAAATGAGCACTAGCAGCTGTCAGCATTTTGCTGCTGCGCTCTGGGGTCATAGGAGGTATGTCAGCAGATGAGACGCTGAGAGCCGTATTTGGAAGATGAATTTACTCCAGTTGCACCAGTTTCAATAGTTTAACTGAAATAAATGTGATTTGGTTCAGTCAGCTTGGTGGTGTTTTTGTCAGTACCATTCACAGTACTGTCTTTAGTACTACTTTATTCCTACCCTCCTCACCTCTGACTAATGATCAGGGCTTGTCACATTTCAGATGTCAATCAAAGAGACATTAGGCTGGTCAAGTTTTTAAACATTTTCATTAAATACACTGGGACCACAATTTGATTGCAATTTAAAGAACAAAAATTGTTCAAGAAGAACTCATTTAGACTATTTCTAGATCATCAAATTTGTGAGTGGCAGAGCCAGACTTTTTTTTTTTTTTTTGGAGACCATAATTTCCACCATGTTGCAATCTGCTGGTATTGATGTAACCATTTTCTCGTCTTACTGGCCACTTGTAGCACTTTAGACTACAAGTAACATTTTAGCCACATATATAGTCATATAGCACTGTATTCTATAAATTTCCCTTAGAATCAGTTTAGAATCACCAATCAATTAGACACACAAGTCCTTGGATTGCAGAAGAAATCCCATGCAGGCACATGCTAACTCCACAAAGAGGTCAGTCAGGATTTGAACCAGGAACCTTCTTGCAGTGAGGTAGCAGTGCCAATTCTTCCGTCACTCCACAAACTGATAAGTTTCTGTAGACAACATGGTCATTCTTGTTTTTTGTGTTTTTTACTCATTTTCTTGGTCAGGCATGACACAGAAGTATTCTGACAATTCACGGGCCACTTTGTTAGGTACATTTGTTCATGAAACATCTAAACAACCAATCACGTGGAAGCAAATAAATTCATTTAGGCATGTAAACATGATTAAGACAACCTGGTTAAGTTCAAATTGAGCATCAGGATACCTGACCTGTGTGAACTGATATCCTTAGACCAAGGCTGCTGATGGACATTCTACGTCTTATCAGGAACTGTTAGCTGAGGGGGGAGCTGGGTCAGCTCCACAGTAACCCGAACCCACTCGTCTCCGCTGGCTCCCTTGATTTGTTTGTCTTTTCTTGGGTGGGTGTTCTGAAATGTAATTTTGTTTTATGTTTGATATATAATGATAAACTCTTCAGATTCTGACGGTAGCAAAGAAAGGTGATTGAAGGGACTTGAACATGACATGGTTGTTGGCTACATATCCATAATGTGAATCTCCATTTCCACCACATCCCAAAGGTGCTCTACCTGACGGTGAACTCATTGTCGTGTTCAAGAAACCAGTTTAAGATGATCTGAACTTTGTGGCATGGTGCGTTATCTGCCTGAAAGCAGCCATTGGAAGATGGGTACACTGTGGTCATAAAGGGATGAACACAGTCCACAGCAATACTGGAGCCTGTTATGTTTAAACAATGCTAAGCTGTTACTAAGGAGCCCAAGGTATACCAAAAAATATCCCCCACACATTACACCAGTAGGAGCCTGAACCTTTGATACAAAGCAGGACGAATCAATGCCAATTTCTGACCCTACCATCCAAATGTTGCAGCAGATATTGAGACTCATCAGACCAGGCAACATTTTTCAAATCTTCTATTGTCTAACCAATTACTGTATAGCCTTGGATTCCTTTTCTTAGCTGGAAAGTGGTACCTGGTGTGGTCTTCTGCTGCTGTAACCCAAGGCCATTCAAGGTTCCATGTGTTGTGCATTCAGAGATGTTCTTCAGCATACCTTGGTTATAAAAAGTGGTTATTTGAGTTGCTCTTTCCTTCCCATCAGCTCCAAGCAGTCTGCCCATCCTCTTCTGACCTCTGACCTCAACAAAGTGGATATTTTCTTTTTTTTTTAAAAGACCATTTACTGTAAACTAGAGATGATGTGGGAAAATCCAAGTAGATCAGCAGTTTCTGAACTACTCAGAACAGCCCGTCCCGGACCAAAAAGTTCTACCTAACAAATTGACAGTCAAATGTTTTTTTTTAATGTAAATCATGTATTGATAGATCAAATCATGTTGTTGACTCTGGAATGCAGTATTTTTACAATGTGGTATCGCAACACTTTTTTTTTTTTTTAAACAACTGACAGGGAAAATCAAAATGGATGAAAAATATTTTCTTTATTACAATCTTTTCCACTCATGTTCATTATTAGAAAGGTGTTTCACGGCATTACTGAACAGTGCAACAAAGCAATTTTGAATCATGGTTTTATATTTGAATGCATAGCTCCAAAGTCCATCCATAAATAATTTTCTAAGGAGTATAGTTCAGAATCAAAACAAAACAAAATCAAAAATACCCCCTTCAAATCATTTACCAGTTCTAAAGAAATATCCCTTTTTACCCAAATGACCCTGAATGATGATTCAGTCTGACTACAACTTTTCACTGATATTCAACCATTACACAATTACTAATGATCCAACAAAAATGCCAATAAACAGACGGATCAGTCATGTATATATAACAGATCTACATAAATGAACAAACTTCATGAGTGAACATTTTAAAAAAAACAAAACAAAAAAAAAGCACAACTTCCAGTATAGTGTTGTATTATTATTATATCTGGTGTGATACCGAGTGAAAATCAAATAAAAACAAAAACAAAAAATGTACAAAGCTGCTTTAAATATTCACAAGTTAAACAGTAATTACAACAAAAATATTTAAGGCATCTTCAGTTCAATTCTGTACAATCACACAAAATCATTAGCCCTTCAGGGAGAAGAACAGAGAAAGCAGAACAAGCCGAGTGTTAACGCTTCATCAATCGACGGTGCTCTAGAGGCCAGAGAAGATGTTTTTAAGAATTAATTTCCAGGACTGCAGGATGAGATGAGTAAAAATGAAAAAGACAAAAAAAAAAAAACAACCTGGATTGGTGTTTGTGAGATCAGCCACCCGGAAGACTCGTCATCATTTTCAGCATTAACACACGATCGTTACTCTTTGGCGCAGCTCGTCGACAACTTGCCAGTCCACATTGCAAACTTCATTGGAAATTATTTAAGGTCTAAAAGGTCATTTAAAAAAAAAAAAATTAAGTCTGTGTTTTTAAGCCCTGATTCGTGTCAGATTCAGTCTCATTCATTTAATAAATAAAAAGAAGTAGCTTAAAAAAAAAAAAAAAAACTGAACAGGTAATCATATATCAAAGAATTTTAACTTGAATTTTGAGTGGTCATTTTTATGTGTTGACTCAATTTTATGACAATCTATAAGTAATGTGTCTTCATATTTAAAGCTGATTAAAATGCTTTGATATTTACCCAGTCTATAAAATGCCTATTAAAAGAAAATATTTTGGTATTTGTGTTGAATAAGCTGGAAGCATCAAATTGATGTTTATAAAATGAAATCTGACAACATGCATTTACCTTGAAATTAAAATCTAAAAGACTTCATCAGGCAATTGGGATTTCCTCTGGTTAATTTTTCATTCAACAAATCCATGCTTGATTCTTTTTTTTTTTTTAATTTTGGTGTCAAGGTGGTTTCATTATTCATCTAGTAGGGAAGGCAGTTTTAATCTGAAGTGGTTACTTTGTCGAGGCTGCAGTGGCTCGGGGTCGAGGGTCTCTCCTCGACCTCGTGGTCTGCTTTCAGGAGCGGGAAGAGATCTGCGTCTCCTCCCGCCTCCTCCCGCCGGGCAAGCCGTCAGTCGCGGTGCGCCTGGCTTGGCGGTGTGATGCTGAAGACATGGATGCGCAGGTGGGAGGCGATCTGGAGGCACAAGCCTGTACAGTAGCGTATCAGATCCACAGAGGAGAGGACCTGAAGCAAAATCAGAAAGAGAAGAATTTTTTTTTGCATTTTTGGCCACAGCAGCTTTTATCAACAGTGGAAGGAGACAGGAAGTGGGGGAAAGATGCAGGGGAGGACACGCGGGCAAATTGGCAACAGGCCGGGACTCGAACCCATGCCGCCTGCACCGCAACACAGCATATGTATGTGGTTGCCGGCTTCACCACTAAGCTACAAAATTTCAGCGCCCTGAATTTTATTTATTTTTAAAAAAAATCTTATTTCATTATTGAATATTTAGCCTCAGACTTGGAGGTGCCAATTCTCATACCCGCTGCTTTACACTCTGCTGCGAACCGCTCCACTGCGAGCTGGAGGCCACCACCTGATGAAGCCAACAGGACCACATCATCCACAAAAAGCAGAGATGAGATTCTGAGGCCACCAAAGTGGAAGCCTCCCACCAATTGGCTACACCTAGAAATTCTGTCCATACAAATTATGAACAGAATTGATGACAAAGGGCAGGCTTGGCAGAGTCCAACACCCAATGGAAACAAGTCCGACTTATTGCCGGGAATGCGGAATGAAAACTGCACAGTACCTTCTCAATCTGAATTTTTACTAATGTATGAACTCTCCTTTCCAGCACAAATTGACTTGTCACAGTGGGGAGGACGCCTGTTTCAATATTAATGACAGATTCAGTTCCATTTAAGGCCTTGTCCACACATACATGGATATTTTTTTAGACCTTTTGTATGGTCTGATTTCTATCATAGGTCACAACTGTGATAAAACATGCACACAAGTAAATGTTATTTAAAAAGCACAATGATTCACTACATGAATCCTTGCCCACAAATTCATCAACCACACAGATTTAGGCTGCCAAGCACCCTGAGCAACCACAGGCACATGAGAGCTTTAGCTTGGTGAGGGCTGAAGGACTGGCACACGCTTCCCCTCAGTGTCTCTCTCTGATGTGTCACAACTAAGTAACCAACTCACTGCTTCCTGTTTATGCATATCATATTTTCTTGTTGGCATGGGTGGATACATCATTTATGAAACAGTCCTAATATGCTTGTTTAGATGGACAACACCTATTCATATAAGGAAAGCCAGAATGCACAATACTGGGACGTGATTAGTGATACTGGTAACACTTGTGCTTCTCCTGCTGTGACATGAAAATGTGCAGTTGCAAAACAACACTGGCTCCCCACAAATTCAAACGGTGTTTTCCCATCAGCCATTAATAAATATGATAACAGCGCAGCTCAGGTCCACAATATTTGTTGACTTTGGATTTCTTAATGAATATCAATGCACCATCTCAGCAGTCATATTGATTTAAGACTATAATTCATATCAAAGGTACTTTTGAATTTTAAAGCTTTTAAACCTTATTTATCCTTTCAAAATTCAACAGCCAGAAACCCCACAGGGGTTTGAAGCAGGGTGTGTGATGTAACATTCATCACAGATGTCAAAGGGAGGTTCATCACAAGTCGTCTCATTTGCATTGTAGAAACTTTGCACTCTTTAAACTGCAGCTGTAATGATTAGATAGCCAGAGAGAAAACCAGCAGAGATAAGAATCCCACAGACAAAACTGAAAGCTGCTGTGCTCAGGTATGAGCTATTCTCAAAATGGTAAGTGTTAAGTGTAGAATGCTGTACAGGCAGCATGTTAAAAAGGGTGGAATTTCCTTTTAAACACAGATACCTGTGAGTTCAGTACTAACCATGGCAATCCAGAGGACTATGTGTTCATCAATGAAGCTGTTGAAGTACTGGTTGAGGAAAAGGAGTCCGGGCCCAATAAAGGCTGTGTCTGGGAGGTATAACTCACTCTTGGTCATGTGTGCTATCTACAGAAAAGATTCATGAAACAAAGAAACACAAGTTAAACACATTCTGTATGAATGTCGACCCCACGATGGGATAAAATATAGAACACCACAACATTTGTGACAGTTAATTTCAGGTGATTAAGACAAAACCAACGTACCACAAGCTTGTTGGAAATCTTGGCGATCACCATGCCAAAGGTGAGCAGGTATAAACAGGGGTGATGCTCAAACAGGTGGCTAGAAGACTTCTTGAAAATGATGAAAGCCAGTGTGAGGATGAGGCCGATGTGCAAACCGGGAGTCAGCACACTGGTGTCCTGAAGAGCAGAAAGGTTGATTAGATCATTGGGCTTTACACATTTTTCTGACATTAAAATAATTCAGAATTTACAACTTACAGCCACAGTGGAGCCATTTTTGCCAACACCTCCATTCAAAATGACATAGAAATAGTTGTAACAGGAGTACAGGGCTCCCCCGATGATGCCCAGGATGGGGAACGTATACAGCGGCAGTCCAATGATGGGCAACTATGGGAACACATTAAAGTCAAAATAAAGAGAAAACAGAAAGCATTCTCCTTATAAAAAGAAAAGTGCTTATATGAAAGCTGCAGCATGCTGAGCATGATGGGAGGGCAAAGCAAATAAATAAATAAACATATTAAAATAAAAACAAAAACAAATGCAGGTGACATCATCAGCTTTTTGAGCCAGATCATGTCCAATAGATGACCTGTTGCCATGGCGTTAGCTAACCATATTTACCTTCTCACTTCTCTCATGTGATGTTAAGTCAAGCCTCCAAAGGCAGCACAGAGTAAAAGTAAAACACAAATTCTATTTAAAGACTAGAAGGACAGCTAAAACCTAAGAAGTGATTTGGTTAATTTGTCTGGTGTAAAAAACTAAGGAGAAAAAGGTTTGAGTATTCACTCAAAGTGAAATGAAAGTGTCCCTCTGTGTACACCAGTCACTTGTGCAGGCGGGAGTGCGGAACTGGATTATTCGTAGTTACCGTGTACTGCCAAAGGCTCACGCCTCCGAAAGCTGACATCAGATACATGATCACGATGGCAACCTGCACCTCGGTGACGTCAACCCTGTGCGGAACATACGAGGCAAGTGTGACATTAGTGACAGTGTGAAGTTTTAACAACAGTGTGTGTATTAAAAATGATCTTGCAGCATTTTTCCCATTGCCAATTTGTGACCGGGGAAAAAAAAAAGAAAAAAAAAAAAAAAGAGACACTCCCTGACTTTTTAGTTTGCCGTTACACCTGTGGACTGATTTCTATGTATTTTTCACACAAAAAATCTAAATGATGTGATATTTATTTTTGGAAGTTACTGAACAAACTGCTCTCCATCATGGATAACCTATCTCACACACTCCGTTCCACATTACAGAGGCAGCAGAGCTCATTCACCCTCAGAGTTATTAAATTATTCCTACCATTTTCTATGAAACTACACAACAGCTCTCCTTTTTGTAACAGGTGAACACAGCTGTCAGGACATAAGATTTCTGTATCAAATCTTCACCTCATAACAACCATTAAGCACAGTGGTGGAGGAGTGATGATTTGGGCTTGTTTTGTAGCCACAGGACCTGGACTGCTTGCAGTTACTGAGCTGACCATGAACTCCTCTGTATACCAAAGTATTCTACAGTCAAATGTGAGGCCATCTGCCCAACAGATAAAGTTTGGCCCAAACTGGTCCATGCAGCACGACAGTGATCCCAAGCACAGCAGCAAATCTACAGTAGAATAACTGAAAAATAAGATTATCATTGTGTTGCAATGGCCCAGTCAAAGTCCAGACCTCAACCTGATTAAAATGCTGAGCCAGGACCTTAAGAGAGCTGTGCATAACTGAATGCTTGCAAACCTCAATGAACTGAAGCAATGTTGTAAAGAAGAGTGGACCATCATTCCTCCACAATGATGAGAGAGGCTGATAAAGTCACACAGAACTATTATTTCAAGTTATTGCTGCTAATGGTGAATCTACATGCTGCTGAATCATGGGGTGTACTTAGTTTTTCACAGGACTGCACAGAGTCCTACAAACGCCTTCTTTACCCCATGACTATATGAGGATTACTTAGGTAAAAGGAGCCTGAAGGGTCCACTAGCAACCAACCATCAACTGCAAAGCAATGCATGACAACCTGAACGTGGATGGGGCTTGAGCTGTCTCCTTTGGGGTTATGTTAACTAATGCCAGCTTACCTGCCAATGCAGACAAACTGCGAGCTATGTAATCTAGCAAAAATACTGTCTTTACTGGATAAAGGCAACCAATTTATTCAAATGCCTGAAGAAGACCTTCCTGGTAAATTAGCTCAGAAACTAATAACCTTAACAGCTATTTTCCTGTATCATAAATAAATAAATACATACATACATACATAAATATTTGACTTACAGGCCAAAGCGGAGTGTCCCGGACACGTAAGTCTGCCAGTGGGCGCAGAAGAACATAAACATCCCAATGAAACCACAAAAGAAAATCCAGTTTGGGTATCTTCCTATTCCACATGAAATGCACGTTCCCACAGCAACAAAGACTGAAAGAGAAGAACAGAGGAAAGTACAAAAAAAAGTCATGTTTATGAAATTAAAGCCAGGGCTTTGTCTATCAAGATGCTACAGCCAGTTTAATATAATGAAACAGCAGAATTTCAAGGTTCAGGTGATCACCGGTAGAGACTGCATCACAGCCGTGGTCGAAGAGCTCGCCAAGGGCTGAGCTGCTGTTAGTCCTCCTGGCCTGTTTCCCATCAATAGCATCCAGAGATTGGTAGATGAAGAGGCCCAGAGCAGACAGGATGAATGCCCATGATGGAGCCTGAAGCCAGGGAATGGACGACAGAGGGAGACTGACAATTATAGACCCATTCTCACAACACAGATATCAATTTCAAAGCAATGTGCGTGTAATACTTGTTGACTGATCAACTATTTGAAACTTTTTTTTTTTTTAAAGGTAGTAGGCAACAATGCAAAACAATTCCCCAGATATAGCTTCTCTATTGTAAATTTTCCCATCTTTTCTATGTTTTTTATAACCTGAATAAATCTGAGTGTGGAGCTGTTGGTCAAACAAAACTGGGAAGATATTTGGAAACATCACTTTGGACTCTGAGAGAAAGGATGGTTTTTCATAATTTTCTGACCCTTTCTAGACTTAATCAATCAAAACAATAATCAGTCGATTCTTCAAATCTACTTAAATCTATCTAACCTATTTTAACGTATTTCAGTCAGTCTTCTGTTGTCACAAAGGTAAGGTGATGGATTTTCAAAATCTGTTTGTTTTGTATTTAACTGGAGCTTTTGAATTTATACATGCATGTACTGATTTAAATAATAGTTAAATGCCACTCTGTCCACATGCCATACATCTCTCTGAAGTGCATAGTAGGAGGGATTCCAGCTGACTAGAACAGTTCAGTTCCTCTTTACTAGGGTGGAGGTTATGGACCATCTGGACAGTAATGCTGGCCAAAGTAGCGTGTTTGCAACACTTCAATGAGTGTGCGTGTGTGAGCATTTGCGTATGGCTGTGATTGAGAGACAGGGGGACACACACAGAGGTAATTTCAACAGAGATGAAGCATGTGTCCTAAAAGCCTCATGGACTACTTTATCACAGCAGTGACTTGAGGGAGAACTCTGACCTACTTCCATAAGCTCATATGAATTCCTACGAATGTATGTTTGTCTGTGCAGCCATGGGACTTTAACACTTCAGAATTTAAACTGTGTCAGTGCAGACTACAAGAGGAAACTTGCAGAGTCAGTGAGAGTGCATGGACTTTGATTCAGGTGCAAGGTTGTCATGGTTAGAAGGAACAAAGGTGCAAGTGCGATAAACTCACCAACCTGTGCATGGGCAACTGCGCCCTAGGTCAACTTCCTAGGCCCAATTTCTCTATTTCCTTCTAGACGGATATGGAGCTTAGTTATTTAAGATATTTTGATTAGGTAAGGACTAGCATGTCAAAGCCGCCAACTTTCTAACATCACATGACCAACGATCTATCTATTCCCAATACAGTTATTCTTGTCCAAGTCGCTCCTAATACGATTAAATGTCTGTCACTTTGAAATGCCTTTGCTTGCTTGTGGCGATGCAAACGTGATATTTTGATTTTTAAACAAGAGTTTTTCTGAAACACCGGAAGACTGACTCCAATTCGGCTTACTCCTCAAATTTAATTTTAGCCGTCTGACATGATAGAAACATCCCAAAATACAGCGCCGAACACGTTAGCTAGCATCACGGCCCATTTATAAAGTAAATATGACATTAAAATACAAGCAAATGTGAAGCTCACATGTATGCCGAATTAATAAGTATACTTACATAACTCGGTAAATATATTTTATCCTTTTTATTGAGGTATCTGGGCTTTGCAGGTGGCCGTGTATCTTTAGCCTACTTAATTTCTAAATGGAGGACGGTGCATTCTTTCCATAGCATAGATGGGTAGATATATGAAACTTCAGCCACTGTCGCTTTACTCACCTCTTCCGTTGCCGTGGGACAATAATACACAAGCACCAAAGTGGAGAGGACATTAACCACCAGTCCAACAATAGTCAGTGTGTTTGGTGCGATCCATGTCGGTATCTGCTGGACGAGCCAGTTCCAGTAGATCTGACACGGCGGCTCAAACAAGGATCTACCAGAGGCGCTGTATTTATGCTCCTCCAGCCGCTTCAGCTGTGCGAGTGACAACGGCTCCGGCCACAGGAAATGTGGCATTATTTTTCTGTCTCGTCACTCCTCTGAGTACCGCAAAAAACTCCCCAATACTCCCGGGTAGTGTTTCAGACGAGGTTATACGTTCGCTCGGCCGACTCCAGGAAACACCAGCAGCTCATCTGGTATCTGTAGGTTGACGAGCAGACGAGGCCATTTCCACGGCGGAACGTCGACAGCCTGTACACGTTTCCGGTCGAGGTGTGTCTCAGCAGGAAGGTCCGGAAGGGACCTTCCTGCTGAGACTACCGGGAAATTTGAATGTTCATGTACCCTGCCCCCAGTACAATAACACTGTAATAATAACCTTTTGGCTTAGATTTTAATTCACTCTGAGATTATTAGGTTCATAGTTTGTTAATACGAAACTAAAAACTAAAAGTAAGTGTGAAAATTTTAGAAAAACAAAACAAAAGCCAACTGTAACAATACAGTTTACTTTGGGGGCCGTGGGTCAAACATGTCCCTTGGGCCAGAACCGGCCGCCAAATGATTCCCTTTGGCCCACTGGATGGCTCTGTAAAGTGTGGAAAATATCTAGGGAATGAATTACTCCAACTTTTCAGTAAACTTCAAGGTGTGGTACACTACACAGTAATAAAAATAGACAATTCAAAGTGTTTCTAGATCTACACAAGTTGAAACACAGAGATGTAAAACACCACTGTCGGTCACTTACAAAAAATGGTTATAGCCCTGGTGAACACCTTTGCCTATACTCTGACTTAGAGGAGCTGTGCCGTTTGATTAAACTGCATTACATGCTCAATTTTCAGTGAGGAAAAGAAGCATGTGAGCTTGTCCACTATTTGCAATGCAGAAAAATACTCTCTGTAACTTTTGTTTTGTGTATAGAACTTTATCATTAAATTGTTGAAATCTAAAAGTTTATTCCTTAAAATTATTAATAAATATTTTAAATGCTTTTAAAAAATTTTTAGATAATTCAAAGTTAATCATATAATCAAAAGATTAAGTATTGAAATTTTCATAATAGTTTCTAATTAACTGATACCTACTACTTGGCACATTGTGTGAAATATAAATAAAAACAGAATATAATAGTTTTCATATACCATAAACCCACATTTTTATTTATAATTGAATAACTGGTACATTTCCCTAGTTTAAATATTTGATATTTCATGTTCATGTTTCATGTTTTCTATGCTCTATTGTAAATAAAATTTGGGTTAATGAGATTTGCAAATCAAAAAAGGTGGTTGAAGAAGAAACTGTGTTGTAATTTTTGACCTCCTTGAACTACACCCCTGTTTATATAGTCAAGTCAGTTTATATAGCCATTTTCAAATTCCTAATTTAAACACAATGTGCTCTGACACAATATGTCAGAGCACATTTTCCAAATCTGTAATATAGATGGAAGAGACTAATTTCATAAAGACTTATTCTGTAACTAGTTTGCAAAATAAATAAGAATGGCTAAAATAAATGACTCGGGGAAATTACAAAGTAAATCTGTCAGAAGCACAGAGAAATGAATGACTCCAACAATACAACAAGAGTACACATATCAATAACAAAGATGCTATTTTCCTTTAAAGTCTGTTTTATTGTTTTCCACAGGTCATAATTACAAAGGTAAAGGCATGCGCACATGATTTTACCGCAATCAAAACTCTGCCCAATGTCAATCCAAAAATTCAAATGTGATGCTGTGTATGGACTGTGTAAATCTCTACGTTTTCTTACTGAGTGGGCAGAATAAGTGAAATATGAATGTGATTAATATTAGAAGGGTTCATTTATCCAACATTATTCAAGTCTGTTCTTACTTTTCTTGCCACATAGAAGTTCACTGACACCCTATAAACATCAAACCAAAATTCATGTCTATATTTCCCTTCTTCCAGAGCCCAGAAGCACCTTCAAAATGCACTCTTGACAAAAATCCACATGAAAATGCTGTAGTTGCGTGTCACTGTTTGTGCAATATGAGCTTGTTTTTTTTTTTCACACTACAATTCCTCATTAAAGCTAGAACCAAAACACTGCCAACATGCATCTGAGCTGAGTCTTTCAAACGTAACAGAGTGACAAAGAAAATGAACGGGCTTTTTTCTCCTATGGTAACTAGCTCCAAAGCTGCACACAGCATTCCACACCAGACTTGTACACCCTCCCTCACACCCATCCCACCTTCCCTTCATCCGCCCTCAGGCCGCTGACCTCAGCAGGTGAGAGAAGAGTGTAACTAGTGGCATCAGATGTTTGCAAAGCCAAAATGTCTTATTGCACTGTGCTCAGTTTTTACTTCTCTTGCTCAACAACCTTCGTCTCAGTCATGTACTTGTCAATCAGATTTAGGGGCACTCCGCGTTGCATGAGTTCATAGAAGGTGAAGCCTCCTGAGGGACAAGGAGAAAAACTTTCTTATACTATTGTTGTGAGGCACAGAGACATATGTGGAGAGTGAAGAACAGAGAGGGGAAGATGAAGGAGAAAAGCTAAAGGGCAATAGGGTGAGCAGAGAAAAGCAAACAAAACTCAATGGAGAGAACCAGTAGTTCTAAACACTGCATAAGAAGAGAATAGAGAGAAAGAGGGTGGTTAGAATGGCTTCTGATGCAATGCCCACCCAGTTTGTCACAGTTCCATATTATATACTAATTGCCTTTGTATGAGGTTTTTGCTGAGTATCCAAGAGTTTAAAGCCATGCTACTGGCTCTAGCAGTACCTAACAGGCTAACAATAAAAACATGCAGCATTCTAATAATTAGCACTAAACACAAAGTACAGGTGATGGTAATTTAATCAATTTTTCTGGTATTTTGTCATGAAGAAAAGTATTAATTAGAGGACTTGTGGACTGTTCAAGACTTTTAGCAGACAGTGATAAATAGCGGGAAATGTGACACTTGTCCAAAGTCCCTGATATCACCTAGTCATACAAACTTTAATTTAAAAGTTAGTAGTTACCTTTTTTATTCTTTGACAGTAGCATTTCATGACACACAGTTAAAAATAGATCTCTTATTTATCTTATTCTAGTGCAGCCACTCAATTGATCCTTCCCACTCCCTTAAAGCCAACCATATGAATGCCAAACAGCAATTAAAATATCCCAATCTAAGAGTTTGGCTGGTGAGTAATAAATAAATATGTAAACTACATATGTAAACTGTTGCCCTCCATAATGGAAATTAAAACTTTCTTTTACTAATTAAATGTCTTTAGAGTGAACCTTGTTATTCTCTTTTCTTTATTTTTATTTTTGGGCTATACTAGAATAGCTTTGCATGATTAACAATTCAGTTATTTATCAGTTCCTTAATTATCTTATTTGATGCTCCTGTCTCCTTAACGAGGCTTCTTTTAAGCCAACTTTCTTCTGATTGGCTGCCCCTCACAAACAGAAGGTTTGAACAGTAGATGAGCGGGGCTTCTGTACTCTGTGACTGTATTAAGGATATTTGCTCCCAGTGACATCATAGAGCTCAGATTAAATAAAATTGTCTAAAACACAGCATTTAGAGGAATCTGAAGCCTGAGCTTGGCTCGCTGGGGTCACCTGTACAAATTTTATCCATGTTTTAAATATGAGAATTCACCAGTGTACTGTGCAAAAGTCTTAAGTAACCCCTCATTTCTTTATTTTGCTTGGAAAATGGATACAATGATTTATTGAAACATGCAAACATTTACTGAAATACAGTATATAAAGCAAAAACAGAGTCTGCATAATTCTAAAAAGCTTGAAAGTCAGTTTGGTATGAATACCTTTATTTTTCAACACAGCCTGAACTCGCTGAGGCAGTTTTCTGGTAATTTCTTTTAAGCAGTCTTCAGGAATAGTTCTCTCGGCTTCTTGAAGGACATTCAAAGCTCTTTTTTGGATGTTGGCTGCCTTTTGTTATGTTCGCTATCAAGATGATCCCACACTGCTTCAACAATGTTGAGGTCCGGGCTCTGGGGAAGCCAATCCATAACTGTTGTGCCTTTTTCTATCCTGGTATGCTTTTACTGCATACTTTTACTGTGTGTTTGGGATCATTGTCATACTGAAAAAATGAAGCCATTGCCAGTCAGACTTTCTAGATAGTACTGCATGCTGGATCAGGATCTGATGTTACTTCTGTGTGTTCAGAATTCCGTCAATTTTGACAAGATCTGCAGCATCACTGCCTGACATGCAGCCCCAAACCATGGCCTCCACTATGGCTGTGGACACTCACTGTTGTGTTTCTGTCCTACATCCTGGTGATCATTTGAACCAAAATGTTCACGTTTGGATTCATCACTCTATAAGATGTATTGTAAGAAAGTCTGGAACCTTGGAAGTGAATATAAAGAATGTGGGGTGGCTCAAGACTTTTGCACAGTCCCATATATGACAGAAAATATGGAAGAGCACAATAGGTCCCTTTTTGTTATTTCCACTTGAATCCACTGTTTAACAATAGTGTTCACTAACAATGCACTCACAAATGCAGCACTGACAATACAGGGCAGTATTTTGTTACATTTCCCATGTGAACACACTGTAAACTCAAAGCATTAGTGTATAGTATGGAACTGGGTCACAGCATACAAACAAAAGCACAGCTGATTCCACAACAAGGTTCAACTCAGGTCTGCAATCCTTATAAAAAATAATAAATAATGTCTTCAGTCATCTGCAGCAAGCAAAAATCTACAAAATAAACTACACTATTTCTGCTGTTTTTATGCATACACCACTCATAAGGCAGGTCCAGACACAACAAAATATAATTTAGCATGTTTTCTTTGGACATTTGATGTTGTTCAGCTGCAGCCATTGTCTTCATAGCATAAAGCTTCTCAATTCCTTTAGATGATGCACTTGATTTCTAAGCAAAGGTTAGAAAATTTGCAAACCTTTTTACTTACCTCAGTTCTGGTACAGGTTACTCACAATTCCACACCAACAATCAATTAAAATATTAAACGCTGAGCTATTAAAATGAGCCAGATACAGTAATCCAGGCAAAAGTTGTCATGCAAATGTGACACGTTCTTTCTGTTGGTTTTCCTTTCAGGGGGGAAGAACAGGTGTTACAATCCCACAAACTGAGAAAAAAGCGAGGTTGCACAAGCTGGCTTGAAGGTGCATAATGAATGACATAAGCTTCATATGCCAAAACCATATGAAAGCTTACCTTATATGAGAACATACATTCACAATTCTTGAGTTTGGACTAGGGGAGAAAGAAGAGAAGAGGGGTTAAAAAATGTTTACATGGAGTTATATGTGTGCACCAGGGAAAACAGCTGAGTTATTACTGAACTCTTTTATATGAGGAGTTAACTGTGGGGCTTACAGGAGACACTGTAATCTGTGGAGAACAGTTTAAGATGGAGACATTAAATAATACAACACAAGAACATCATATGTTACATAGTTATTGCCTTCTGTGGTGTGACTTGAGGTGGTGTGCTGTGATGATGAAAAGGATGGCTGGATGGACCAGATTGGATAGAGATGTGCGACAACACAAGGGATAAACTGCATGTTGTGGTGATGGAAAAGTGTCACCAAATATTATGTGCACTGCACACACATGAACGCATTATTATTCACATGAACCAGTTGCACCAGATGTTCGTAAGTTCAACTGTAGTTACTCAATAAGTGAGATTCACACATGACTTTATTAAAGTGGGTTGCACAAAACTAAATAAATCTTATGTATACAAAACTGAGGAAGCTGATTCTACCTTTAAAAGTCAATGAGATATAAGTGAAAAATCTGACATGATTCCTAAATTTAAAATTTTTATACAAATACACTTGCCCGAGGATACTTTCATGTAGATTGGAGGAGTCAGGGATCCATCCACTGACCTTCCGAATGCTAGACGACCCGCTCCACCACCTGAGCCACAGAATTAAACCAGTGTGCTGTCCATCCACAGCAGATGCCGACTACTGTAGAATCGTCACATGGCACAACTCCAGGAACTGCATACCATTTGATAGTTTTGTATCTCAGCACCTCAACAACCAAGATAGGTCAAACAAACTGCATAGCCACAAAGTCTTGCAAAACAAAAAAAAAAATTAATTCAAAGAGCCACCAAATGACTGAAAGAGGCAAAGCAAATGCAAAAACCAAGAGAAGTGTGCAAAAGGGGAAAGTTCTTGTATGACAAATAAATGAAAGCTGTTGGTTAACTCACTTGTCATGAGGTGCTGTCTGGATAGTGGACAATTTTGCAGACATAAATGCAGATGTATGAAGGCTGAAGCTAAACTCAAAGCAAGCATTTTAATGCTGAAGTTCAAAACCAAGAATACAAAGGCAGTGGGAAACAGAACTAGAGGACACACAGCTATGGGGACAACCCAGCAAAGGACAAGGGGAGCCTGAAACAACATATATATATATATATATATATATATATATATATATATAGGGAAGAGGAAACAGATGGGAACCTAAACATACCTGAATACATAGCTGATGACAATGGAGAAGTAAGACAAGACACAGAGGAGACTTCCTGCTTTACCAAAATAAGTTTGTTTGACCTGTCTTGTGGTGCAATGAGCTCGCCCAACTTAGACATTACTCAAATATAAGACATTTGTTAATTTTTAGTGGTGCAACCCAACTTTGTAAATCACCAGAAAACAGTTACTAGAAACTTCATAAAGACTTTACCATGAATTTACAAATAGCTGGTGCAACCCAGGACAGATACTTACATGTCCACTGCCTATATCGTCCCTTTGATGAACTGCAACACACAGTTCAAACACTAGTGTACCCTGGTCAAGCTGGTTTCCCAAAAGTCTCCCTGTCTCTGTACACTCAGTGATGACTGTGATCATAAATAAGTTAATTGTTTGTGTTTGTATTAAAGAAGCACATAAATATAGAACAAAAACATTTGGGAAACCAGACTCAGATAAACACAGGCACCCAAGGAGGAAACCAAGGGTCACATAAAGGTCCACACTGACCTTTGACCTCCAGTTTGCAGTCCACTTGGGCCTCTCCCAGTTCGTTGATGGCCTTGCAGGTGTACATGCCGCCATCATAAGGACTGGGCTTCCTGATCTCCAGAGTGCAAACTCCTTGGCTGCTAAACATGCGGTAGCGTGGGTCGTCAATGATGGTTATCTTATTCTTCATCCAGATCACTTTAGGCTGCAGACAGATACAGAAACATCAGCAAAAGACTGTTGATAGGATCACTTTTACTTCTAGTTCTTCCACTTACCCTTGGGTTAGCACGGACGCTGCAGTTAAGAGTAGTGTTGTAGCCGGCGACAGCAAAAGTGTTGATAAGTGGCTGTGTGAACTTCGGTGCCTCCTTGAAGTCGTGGTCATTGTACTCTGGTATTTTCATCTGCAAGCCTGTGGGGGTAAGGGTAAAGGAATGGGGTTGTGCATGATACTGGCTCTGAGCGGTATCATGTGGGAAATTCCCTATGTGATGAGGGAAAGACAGTATTTTTTTAAATTTATCATCAGCTGAGACTGAAACACTGTTGAAGGGCCTGTCAGTCATACACCGAACCCTCGGAGTTTCACAAGTGAGGCTGTGAATCAGGCTCACTTTAGGGTGGAAAACATCACTGACAGTACCTTTCAGACAACAGCTGCGAAAAATACAGTCAGCAAAGGTTATGGACATGTTCGGTGTGTAAGTAAAACATGATTTCTCCCAGAGTTTTGACTTTGGAAGCCCCCCCCATCTGAAATTAAATTCAGAACACTTGGTTTTCACCTAAACATTTTGATCTTACCCCCACTTACGCACTTATAAGCACACAGTCAGCTGTACCTTCTTTGACAATGAGAGCACTCTTTTTGGTTTGGGTGGCGGTTTCACTCAGGCCGCACATATTCTCAGAGAAGATCCTGAAGAAGTACTCGTTCCCAACTACCAGTTCTGTGATGGTGATACAGTTGCGATGGTAGTGCTCAATGCATGTGAACCATTCCTAAAAAGAAAAATGCAGCATGTGACATAAATACTATGCAGACATAGCTCATCCACAATGGTTTTTATTTGCAGTATAAGTCCATCTGCTACCATTGTCTTTTTGTCTGCTTTTTGAATGGTATAGCCTGTTATTGGGGCATTCCCACTGTCTTTCGGGGGGGTCCAGACCAGAGCTACATTTCCACCCCATACATCTTCAATATTCACACATTGAGGAGGTCCAGGTAGATCTAAAAATAAGAGAAAAACAACTATAAGCTGATGACTTCATTCCATATAAAGCTGCACTTTGATGTCAACGAGAGCTTCGTCCTATTTTTAGCATGATTTTATAAGAATTTTTTTTACTCACCTACAATCTGTATGTCAATTATGGCTGTGTCCACATGGTTTTCAACCTGCACTGTCATCTCATACTTCCCAGAGTGGCTGCGCTCTGCTTTGCGGATGAAGATGATGCTGTCGCAGTCAGTGTTACGGATGGTAACTTGTGAAGCCTCTATGGGCTTGCCATCCTTCAGCCAGGTGACCTTCGGCCGGGGTTTGCCCTGCACACAAATAGTAACATGAGTTCAGTATTCTGCTGATGAGCTACATCACTAGAGCTGGCAGATTTACCATAAATGGCACCACAAGGTTGACTGTTTCTCCAACTTTGCGAGTGTATGTCTGCTTCAAGTGCCGTGGGACGCGGATCTTGGGCGGCTCTGAGGGGCAGTTATACCAAAAAGTGTGTTATAAAGGAATGATTTAAGGATGTCTTTCATTTCAGTATTGATTTACTTTGTTGCACTGTTACAGCAGAACATATAAAATAAACTTTTAAGAGCTCACCAACAACCTCTTTAACCAGGATCGCATGCTGCAGGGTCCGTGGAGCGCTAGCCCCAGCTGCATTGATGGCTTTGACACGAACTAAAATTTTACACCCTGGAGACAGACCAGTGATGGTGTACCTGGTTTTCTCTGTCAGCTCCTTGTTGGATACTATCCAATCATCAGCTGCAAGAAGAAAAAAAAACAGTTGAGGTGTGGGTTATAAGAAACATGTTCAGATAACTTGTAGCCTTGAAGGGCTGTTTAATAACAGTGTTTTTACAGATTGGTTACATGTCACAGTTGGTCTATTAATATTTTGGTTGCAATCTCTGATACTACCAGAATCTCAAGATGAACTATGATTGGTTGCCAAATGCACATGCATGTATGCATATATGGCATGTTTGCCTTTGTAGATTTTATAGGAGGAAGGTCTAAGGTTGAAAACAAAGTGCAATAAATTGTAGAGAGTGTTACTATCTATTGAGTGTTACTATCTCTTTAGTGAGTCTGACTCACTTCCTTCTATGCTGTACTCCACTAAGTATCCGTCCAGCCCAGCAGCTCCAATGGTTTCAGGAGGACGCCACTTTACGGTCACAGTGGTGTCAGTGACATCATCCACGACCAGCATGGTAGGTTCACTGGTAACAGCTGTGTGGAGATGAAGGTTTTCATCACTTATGTTCTAGCAGTGAATATGAAAGAAAACATCCATTTTGGTAAATCATAAACACGTGACCAAGGCGCTTTTCTCTTTTCTGGTATGCCATCAATCTCCCTGACAGATCTCATTAGACCCTGCTCTTTCTATCTATTCTTGTATTCTGAATCATATTTAACTCCTGCTGAACCCTCTGACAGACCTGCTCTCCTAAACCTCTAATCCACAGACGATTTGGCAGCCATTATAAAGACATATTTAATATCCTCCAAAGCTCTTGCGTGTCCAGCGGAGGTCACAGTCAGAATGCTTGGGATGGTGGGTATGAGGGGGAACAGCTGTGTCGCTGGGGAACCAAGGGCAGATTAGACACAGACCCCCTCACTGAAATTTTGTTCATTATAATAAAGGCTTATGTATTATTCTTTCCCAAATAGAATTTTGGCAGATCACTTTTAGGGGACTCACCAAGGGGAGTAAAAGCTTTGGATGGTTCACTGGGTTTGGACACACCAATGGCATTGACTGCAAAAATCCGCACTTCATATGGCACTCCTTCAATCATCTTCTTGGGTTCAAACATAGTCTCCTTGGTTAGGTCAAAGTTCAGTCTCATCCATCTGGAGCTCTGCTTCTTTTTTCTCTCGATGTAATAGCCTTTAGAGGGCAGCCAGAATGCTTGTCATTTAACACCAACACATATGTGTAAAACTCTGTAACAAGTGTGGCGTAAGGTTTACCTAATATTGGTGAGCCTCCATCATATTTTGGTGGTTCCCATGTCATAGAACACCAGTCACCACCCACCACTGGGACCAAGGGAGCATCAGGAGCGTCGGGGATGTCTGAAGGCAACATGCACCCAAGTTACTGATTCAAAAAGCAAGTTAAGAATTGTTTATTTAATATTTTGTTTGAAGGGTGCTCCACTCTCTTACCAACAACCTTGATTTTGACACTAGCTGTGGCCTCGCCAGCCTCGTTTTGCAGGACTATCTTGTAGTTCCCTGTATCCTCCCGCTCAGTGACCTCAATTGTCAGGCTCGTCTGATCGCCGTGTGTCTCAGCATGGACGCGGTGACCTGACTCAAGAATCACCTGAACCAAAAAGTATAGAAGAGAAAAGAGGCAGAAAGGCCTCGTGAGCACCATATGACACAAAACCATATTTGTGTTAACAATTCCCATTAAACAATATATCCTATGAAAAAGCATAGCAATCACAGTTACAGTCCAACATGGACTAACTGCAATCACTGTCAGACAGCTGAGCAAAGGTTTGCAAATAACTGTTGTTCAATTTATAAATACAGACAGAATGTCAACACTTTACAGTCAGTCTGAGTCAGTTTGCACAAATGAGCACAATTTATCTGCTACATATGCCTTTGCAATACGTGACTTAACTCTACCAAGTGGTTGCAAACTGGTTATATTCCTATATCAAAGCAAGGTTTCTGAGTACCTATGTCAGTTTGCAGTAAAATTTCCATCCTGCAGCAATTATGCTGCTATTTGTGGAGGAATTTTTTTGTCTGGACTCTGAATGCAAGTAGTTAATGTAATTTTCTGTTTAATGTGGATTTCTGTCACATTTAATCACTGTATTATCACAAACAGATTGCATATAACTGTCAACTTGACCCCAATCACTCCCAAAATGACAGCAGACTGACTCCATTGTATTGACCTTTTATCTCCATCTTGGCATGCCAGTGTCACTTTGAAGATGGAAACTGGCTACATGTGGTCACAGATCTGGTTCCCATCTTTGAAGCAACCATTTCAAAGACAACAAGATCGCAAGCTCTTTGCACACAGTCACAAAAATTTGCCCATGCTGTTGTCTCCAATTACAGTTTTCCCTAGTGTGACTGTAGCACAGCAAACACATACACATACATAGAGACACACAGTTCCTTCTTTAAATAAAAAAAAGATTATCATCAGTGCCAGTGTATCACAACAGTCATACTGGTGATTTGTTCCTTCTAAAAGCCAAAACGTTCGCTAGAGTGTCAGTTACAACTAAATAATGCAAACACAATAGCTGAATATAATGAATAATACAGAATAATATAGCCACAAATAATATAGCCAATTTAAAATAAGTCAGTGTGCATAAAGAATTGAGTTGGGCTAAGGAATTCTTGATTTTGGTGTTTCTATTGCAGTGAATACAGAATCAGAAAAGCTCACCCTTTCTCCCTTCATCCACACCACTCTGGGTGCTGGTTCTCCACTGATTGGGATCTCTAAGCGAAGTTTGTTTCCTGCCACAACAGTTACAGTGTTGTCTGGGAAGTTCAAGCTATCCAAGTGTACCCTTGGAGGGTCTGCAGAAAATCAAATGACATCATTAGAAAGTGAGAAACACATAAAGAAAGAAATCAAGAAAAACGCTCCAAGCTTCCAGTGAAATGTAGTTTGTGTACCAATGATGTGGATTTTGGCAGAAAGACTCTGTGAATATCCCTCAGGTACAAAAGTGTAATCTCCTGCATCGTGAAGGGAGCTGGTTGCAATTTCAAGTCGGTGGACTCTGAAGAAACAAAAATGTGTTAGTCAAAGGTTGAATGAAACAGGTTTTGTTAGAGTTCCAAAGCAGCCTCATACTTATTTCTGTGTATGATGTTGAGGCGATCACTGGGCTGAATCAGCTGTCCATTCCTGTACCAACGGCCTGGAACGTTTCCTGGGTAAATCTCACAGTGTAACTTGATTGGCTGACCCAGCAACACTGTCATATCCTGCAGGTCCTGGTAGATCTTCAGCGGTTTCACTAAATAAAGTATAGATGTAGGCCAGAATAGAACCTTTTTCTTAAAAAAAAAAAACAAATGCAAACACTAGAGAGAATATGAATAAAGAAAAGATGTTTCGTACAGTCAACTTGTACGTGAGCTTCAGATGTGCCACCAGAGGCCATGATGGAATATGTTCCAGTGTCGTCTCTTGAGGCGTCATCAATCACCAAAAAGTGTTTAGTTCCCTCACACTTAACTCGGTATCTTGAACGCACTCCTGTTGGAACCTCAACACCGTTCTTCATCCTGAAGGAGCATTTTAAATAGTCACACACTGGTGAATAAGCAGTGAACAATTTAAACCACTACACTATGGAGTGACCTACTCACTGTATCAGTCAGAGTTAAATTACGTGTTGTCAGCCACAACTATTAATCACTGCAGTAATTATCCAATACTGCAGGCTGTTAATAATTTGCTTAGTTAAAGCCAAGTGGTGACTTACTGTATGTTGGGACCAGGTGGTGCATTTGCATATTAACTGTCTGATTACTGAGCTCTTTCAAATGTCTATTTTTTGTAATAAAAATACTTTTTTAAGGCTCAAATTGTATTTAGCCATACACTTAATTTATTCATTAAGCAATCTGTGGACTATGATTTGGTGGCACAATTCAATACAAAACAAACCTTTAGAAACTTTTAAAAAAAAATGACTTTTTTTTTTTTTTTTATAGAACAGGTGTTATTATTTTACTCAAAACACCTTTACTTCATTTATAGTCTTACCATTTGACTTGAGCTCCTTCCTCTGACACTTCACACTCCAGCTCAATCCTCTCGTTCACCGTGGTCTTCATAGCCTCAATACCTTTAACTATCTTGACTGGTAACTCTGTTGGACAAGCCGGAAGAAGACAAAATGATTGGCTGCTTTAGGCAACAGCTCTTAGATATTGTTTTGAAAGGCCAAGCATTTGATCACCTTTGACAAAAAGCTCTGTGCTGCATTTCTCGTCCCCTGCAACCACTGAATAGGCTGCGTCATCATTTGCGGTGCAGTTGTTGATGACCATAATCCTCTGTGTGCCCTTATGCTCAAAAATATACCTAAACAGCAAGTGCAGTAATTAGATCACTAGTCATACAGTGGTCCTAAGATTGGAATGGATATTATTTCCAATTTGTGGCTACAGAGACTAAACACTATTAGCAAAATCTAATGTACAGTATCTGCGAAATTTAACAGTCATCTTTCAATCAGCATGCTTTAAATATGCTGCACAAACCCAGAAGTGAAATTACACACACGAGGGCGAGGCTCACAACAAAACTGTGACACGGAGAAGGGAAAGTCGACTGGATGAATGGACTTACTTCCTTTGACTTAAGGTCAGCAGCAGAGCCAGAATGGGGCCGGAGCACAGGAAGTGCACAGCAAGTGATTATGGCAGATAGGAAGGAGCACCATGATATGACAGACAAACAACAAACACAAAGAGACATCATGCCTGGAGGGGTACAGCATGTGGTCAGCAACAATGTTACAAGAAAGAGGATCAAAAGGGAGAAAGTCTTTGGAGCAGGGAGACCTGGAGGCCAAACCCAGAAAACAGCAATATCCTCCCAGATGGCTTTAACTTCAGATGGCTTTGAACAGAATTACTATCTTAATATTGCTTATCTCTGTTGTAGAAATCTTTAAACAAGTGTTTTTAACTGTTGAATGATTGAGACATTGTCTTCTGAATAAAATATCTAAAGGGGAAAATGCATTACTCTTCCTCTGCTGTTAATGAACTGTTAAAGGACACTATATGATAGGGCCCGTTAAATGAATGAAACCCTCACAAACATATTTTTGGCCATTTAGAGAAAGCTGAAACAAACTCTTATCCTTTCAAACACAGCTTAGTTGAAAAACAAATGAATTCAGCCTTAATAAGGGAAAATTCTTGTTGAAAAAGATGATTTTGTTCTAACAAAACTGTTCCAAAGCCAGACTTGGTTAAAGACCTGTGAAGGAGGTACCACCTTTTTCCTGTACAGAGGAGGACATATACAACAATTAATGGCAATTACAGACAGCATTTGAAATCATACACAACATATACACCCAAATGTAGCTCCGAATTCATAAAAATGATAAAATATTTTAAATATTATGATATTTGAGCCACATTAGAGTCAAGACTGTTACAGTTTGCTGGATGTCAGCTAGCAATGGTTCACAGTGCAGTGGACTCAACTGGCTGCACATGAGGAAGATACAATGCATCACTACATCTTAATGTCTTACTAGGCCATCGTTTCTTGCCATTTATGTGTTTCTTTTGGGGTATTTATAACAGTGTTTATGTGGAATATGTGCAATAGAACATGTGAACCATTGTGCTTTGGATTGGTGACAGAATGAAAACATTTACTAGAGATCTGTCACAAATTAAAATGCATTTCTTAGTACATAAAAATGCATTTTATTTGTGCCGTGCTGAACCCAAGAAGATGAAGACTTGAACGATGAGGAAAAGGTTGGTACATACTTGGGTGAGGGCCTGATTTCCTGTCCATTCTTGTACCACTTCAGCTCAATTGTGGGGTCAGCCAGGTCCACCACTAAGCGGATCTTTCCACCTTTATCCACCTGATAGGCAGGATCCAGCTTCTTTGCAAAAGCTTTGAAAAGAAAAAAACAAAACAAAACAAAAACAAAGTCATAGCAGCATTTAAAAAAAAAATACTAAAACTAATCTTGCTGCCTGGCAAAAGATAAATATTAATATTCACCAGATGAGCACGCATTTATCTACCTTCCAACTTCTTCTCTTCTTTAGGAATCTTTTTCAGCCTCTTCAGCAGACCCCTCAGGTCTGTAATGCCGTACATAAAGGCAATCTTTTCATACTCATCTGGCCGAGCATTCTTCAGGATCTCCCACACATCCACCTCTGGAGTGTCATCCTGCTGTTTGTGCTCCCTAGTGGTGCCGAATATGAGGGAGCAATGTGAGCACAGGAGTCATAGGCTGGTGTTTGCAACGTGTCCTGAGGAACCACTCAATGACCTCACACTGATGCGGTCAGGAAATTTTACCTAAACATTGCAGTCACTGTTTTTTCCTACTGTTTTTGGTTCAAGCATGCTACAGTATTTCTCTGCCGAGCATTCTTCAGGACATGTCACACAAAGGGATGGGCATGGTGAGCTGTTTAGTTGTGTGTTGGCATTGGTTCTGAAGTTACATGTTAACAGGGTAGCGGCACAGTTAATACAAAACACAGAAGAAGTTGTGGAAGGTTAACTGTGTCTGCATGTTTTTTTTTTCCAAGTGTCTATCCACTGTGGAAGTGTTCATAACAGAACCTTGAAACACAGATCACAGATAACTATCTGGATCATGATATTAATTGTAATATTAGGGTGGCCTGCCTTGAGAGCTGGGACACAGACCATGAGCGGCAACATCCTGGACTTGATTCTAGCTAGCAGCCACTGTCACGTCTTAATTTTTCTTAATTTTCTTCATATATATATATATATATATATATATATATATATATATATAGTTTTAGTTGGCCAGTTTTGGAGATATAAGCCTTTTGAATATAGTAATCAAACCAATTCACTTCTGTTTCCAGCATCGTGACCCAGATTCTCCAGCAAAAAACCCATAAACCTTGCTGTCAGCAGCTTCCTGCAGGGACTATTTTCTTTCTTCTGTCAACATCTGCAAATCAAAGGAGGCTTGCCTCTAACCAACATTACAGCTCATCTGAATCGGACGCCATCGTCATTTACATCCTGTCATATTGTCCAAAAGTCTTTGCTGTTGGTTGATGGACACTTTCTCCTGCAAGTGGTGTGGTTAACACGAGTAGTTTGGCAGAAAAACAATTGTTCCTACATGAAACTGCTGCCAACAATGCACTGCTTTTAAGGCTTACAGGGTAAATGTCATTTAGTTTCAATATATTCAAGAAAATGTAGTTTCTACAGGTGATTTCTCCAAAACAGGGGAACCCATAATAAAACAAGCTCGATGGATAATCAGGAGCACAGGCCAGCAAAATAAATACGTTAAATTACTTGAAACAAGTGAACAGGATTCATACTGAAGTCTGATTTATACTCCCTACCATACAAAAGCAGATTAGGGCCATTGAAAAAAAGTATTTTTAAGTTTTTTCTTTTTAAATGACTAATTGAGGTTTGTTTTATGGTATAAAAATGTAAATAGTTACACTGATAGGGTAGTTATCTGCTAATTACATTATTATCCTGATGTATTATTGTAATGGGGGATGAAACTAACAAGGATTTGAGAAGAGCTCCTTGTTGTGGAGTGACCCTGCCCCAAAACTCCAAACAGCAGATTTTCAAACTGGGTGCTTTGGTTTCAGAATTTTAACTCTCTTGATTGCAATTAAATCCATAATAATAATTGCAACATTTCTTTCATGGTTTCTAGCATGCTTTGGGGGATGAAGAGGGACTATTAAATAAGGATTAACGAGGAATTGTACACAAGAGCAGTTACAGATCAATAAAGTAGAAGGGTTTTTCTTTTTGAGAGATGCAATGCCAGCTCACTGAATGCTCAGCAGCTTTGTGCAGTAATATGTTGATATGCAGCATGCATGCATTCAGGGGAAACCTGCAAAATATATTGTCACTGTAATTGTAAATTTGTAAATTGTGATTGTAGCTCTTAATATGGCCCATCCCTTTGTTTGCTGGTTGGTTTGAGCACATATGAGATGCTCCGACGCTGTTAGATGATGAATTTGTCTCTATGCAGAAGGAGTGTTAGAGTTAAGGGATGAAGGTTAATAAACAGAGTATTCATTAGTTTTAAATAAAGAACATTCAATCAGCCTTTACTTTCATTGACATTTTCCCCAAATGTCTGAAAGGTTGGAGGTGAATAGAGTAAAATATGTTCACATTCTCTACTTGTGTTTCTCATTCGTTTATTTTCAGGCAATTATGAAGAGGCCGAAATAAACATGGTGGTGCTTGCCTTCTATTTCTAAACTGAAATAAATGACAGTGTAGTGATAACACTATTTTACAGCATCATTTCTCCATGGCCCACTAGCATTTCATTAATGATCCAAAATGGTGCTCTTTGCCTCATAAAGGTGGACTTCACAGCTTGATGAAGACAAGTCACCTCAGTGTTAATGCTGCAAGGCCCATTTCCATCATTGCCGAGTGCTGGTGGAGCATTTAGGAATGCTGCCTTCAAATTAAGTGTTACCATACTACAGGAGGCCAACACTCTTGCTCGTCCAATACCTAGAGCTACATGTCATGCTGGGGACTCTACAGGATTAAAGTACTCACCCGCAGTAAGGTCTAATCGTTTTAATACCTATGGTTTTCGTTCTACTAACCTTTGATTTCTGAATGTATAGGGGAGAAGAAGAGAGAGCCCAAAATAAATGTATAATTTTGCTAGTGAGCAGTGTCACTGGCTAGGTCTTGTACTCACATGCTGCACTGTATTTCAAATATGCATCATGGTGTTTATTTTGAGCTACTGGAGTAGCTTTGCTATTGCACAGAGGTTTTCAAGCTGTAAGGCACAGGTCCCACTGGGGTGTAAGAGAACTGAAGGAGGGGTACTTAAAGCACTTTGGCGACAGATTACTGCCATTATTGCTTCACTGCCAGTGTCATACTTTCAATATCTGCTTGGATCAAAGTGACGAATCATTTGCCATCAGCGTGTGTGATGTTCTGTGAAAACATCTGTATACCTGTATAATCAGTGTGGTGACAACACGCACTGAATGCAGCCACAACACTAGGTGCACTAACTGCACACACATCCGGCAAGTATAACTAGTCATCCACGAGGTAATTCTTTATCCAGTATTTATATTTTATAACACTCTTTCCCATGTGCTCTTTTTATTGTCTACTAAGCATCACTGCTCAACAGAAACAGCAAAGCAGTAATGGTTGTAAATAGCTCAGAAATGTCAGGACAGGCAGGACAGAGTGGTCTGAATGCATTCAAAGTAAATAATAATAATAATAAATACTGTTGTAGTGAATGCCAATTTGTTTTGTAAATCTGCAAAGTAAACCCCTATCTATCTATCTATCTATCTATCTATCTATCTATCTATCTATCTATCTATCTATCTATCTATCTATCTATCTATCTATCTATCTATCTATCTATCTATCTATCTATCTATCTATCTATCTATCTATCTATCTATCTATCTATCTATCTATCTATATCTGCATCACTTGATTGATCTGTGTGCTGCTGCGAACAGCTGAAGCCACTGAGCTGGAAATCTCAGCCGTTTTTTTGATATCTTTGTCAGCATTTTACTCCAATTAATGGACAAAGAAACAGGTTAACTGGGTACTTAATTTTACTAATTGTGTAAAAAAAAAAAGGCCAAAAAGTCTGCTCCAGTTTTTTTAGTTAAATTCTAGCATTTCTAGTACAGAAAACAGAAAACCATGCTAAACTACAAAATGCGAATCAACAAACAGGGTCATGTCAGAACCTACGCTGAGGACAAAATCCATTTGTATTAATTTCTTTTGTGCTTCAGTATGAAGAGGATGAAATGTGGTCACAGTTAAACTTGTCTAGGGGGGGACCAACAGTGCCAGACTCTGAAAACCCCTGGTATAGCATCTTTAATAATCAGAAGAACTGTATGTTCCAGCCATACAGTAGCCATATACAAGTCCGATTTACAAATGATGTCAAAGAAAAAGAGAAAAGAAGCACATCCAAAAAAAAAAAAAAAAAAGGGGGCGGGCTTAAAAATACTGAAAAGGATAAAATCCACTCAGGATTAGGATGTGATTCTCACCTATGTTTTAGAAGACCACTAAAGTCAAGCTCTCCTGCATCTTCTTGTCCTTCACTGCTGTTGTTAACAAGAAGAGATTAATGGAGATTGAATCAGAGTTGAAACAGCTACAAGCACTAAAAACAACGGTAAAAGAGCATCACAAAGCAAAGGCTCCAATCTCAATCAGTGCATTAGCTCCAAGCTAAGTCACGATTGGTGCTTACACAGAAACCTTTTTGTGTCTTTTCCCGGATAAAAGCTTGAAACAAGGTGATTTGTGTAAAACACATCAAGAGCTGTCCCGGGCATTATTGCCACAATGCTGAAACAACATTATTGAAGGACAACATTGTGATCAAGCAATGCTGCCGGGATGCTTTGTGTTGCTTTCTAGACACATTGTTTGGAAGGAGATTCAATGTGCAAGAGTTGGCCTTTAATTACACAATGAGTCAGCTGGTTGATTTTGTAATTACCTTGCAGAAAGGTAAATGACATTATTACAACCATCTTGTCACACTTACATCTCATACAAGGACATTACTTGATGGAGAAATGTTCAATGTTGTGCCTTAATGAATGCCACTTTTTCTTATCTTCATTTTTTCAGGTGTATTTATTAGTAGACAGTACATGGATTATTAGACATCCTATAATATAAAAATACCTGGTTTTGAAAAGAAACAATAGAAATACTGTTAAATTCTGAATCCATAATTATTGCTGCTGACTCCTTCAGATTGCCGTAAAGCTCTTTTTATTACCTTCTTTTGAAAGCTGATCGAATGTCAATATTCTGTGAGCCTGTTCCAGCTTCTGTAAAACAGTATCAGCACATAGTATATATGTTTTATGCTCCTCTGGATTTTTGGTTGTGCTGTTTTTTCTTTGTTACAAACGTTCTTTGGTATTGTGACAAACCTTTGACTTCCAAGTCAAAAGAACAGCTGTCAAACTTGTCCTTGTAGGTGACTTCGCACCTGTAGTTTCCAGCATAGTTGTCTTTGGCCTTGATGATGTGCATCTCAAATGTGTGGACCTGTATACCAAAATTTGTGTAAGAGTACTATTATTACAAAAGGTGGTGCTTGCATACTTCTTAATGGAGGTGAGGGCAGATGGGTACCTTTGTGATTCGGTCAAAGGTCTCTTTCAGCTGTAGATGCTTTCCCGTCTTGCTGGCCAGATCCATCCATTTCCCTTTAAACCACTTGATAGTAGGTTTGCGCAGAAGATCTTTCGCTTCCACTTTGGCAACAAAGGTGATGTCACCACCTTTGGATGCAAAAATGCAATGTGATCATAAAGAAAGCCTAAGTTAATTAATACCCCTTAAACAGACCCGGTACCAACAAATAGTAACATAGCAAAGTGTAGAGTCATAGAAACACAATCTTCACTCTAACATTAATACAGATACAGATGCAGGGACTATTTGAACTTGAAAGCTTTGCTGAAAGTTTTCACTACCTGATCCTTACCGAGAAACCTGATTTGTTCTATGCATGTGCAAAAATGCACGTATGTCTTGTTTCCCATACAGTTTAGGACTCATTTTATCTTCCATTTCATAAGCAGTAAAATCAAACATAATTTTAAAAATTTAATCCTTAATTGCCTTGATGCACTTTTCTAAACCGTTTTATGAACAGCAGTCACAGTGTACACATGTCAAGGACTTCTATCGTGAAAGGAAGGAACAGGAAGAAGCCCTTTTTTGCACAAACTGGGATCCTCGTATGAAATAAGGTTGAGTGAAAGAAAGATATCTTGGTTCTAAATCTTGGTAGACCTATTAGAACCTATCAGCTGCATTAAATGTCATTTCAGGTTTTTCTTTATCCCTCTTCAACTCTTCTTTCTTGCTCTGCCACTCACCCACAGTGACAGTGCCGCTTTGGGGACTCTCAATCAGCAGGGTAGACAGTGGTGGGTTGTCAACGAGCTTTTCCAGTTCATCTGGAGCCTGACCCTCTCCCAGAGACCACACTGGTCAGTGAGGGAAAAAAAAAACCCACATATATTAATCACAGCTCTCCTCTGCTGCTGTGTAAAAATAATACAGTAAGGAGTCTTGTCACCCACCTTTTACTTCTCATCTGAAATGTTTACTCTTACCAAATGTGGAGGTACAAAGACGGACAAAAAGACTAACAGACGCACATCACTTCCAACACTCACACCTCACACACCAGCAGGATCTCAGCTCTTTGCAACATGGAAAGCACGAAAGAGACAATGTACAAATAGAACAAGCAGCACCTAACTTTTATTTTAATTTTTTTATTAAAGCAAAAGTGGGTTTCTTAATTTTCTGGATACTGCAGTCTTCTTTGGATCCTGGAGGTATGAATGATAATAGTGCTGTTGCCATATGTTGTTATGCACATCTATTGGGCACTGTCTTAACATTTTATGAAAGTTCACCTTGGACAAAATGTTGTCAGCTTTCTTCTACTGTTCTAAAACCTTCTGAATGAAAATGAAAAAGATTTAATTCTCTGAAGACCTTTTCGTGTCCTATGTGGGTTTGGAGGACACAAAGAGTTGGGGAGACTTCAAGAAAGCAATCTTTTTCATGTTTCCCAAAATATTCTTGGAACAAATGAAACTGAACTAAATTTTTCTTGGAATGTAAAGTCTACCGCTTTATTACCTGAGTCTTTTCTCCCCATGGCTGGCACAGGGACGCTATCATCTAAACAAAGACAGAGAGAAATTTACAGCATATTGTAAGAAATAGTACTGTAAAGTCCACTGAAGCAGGCACACGCTCAGAAAATAACAACAAGCGGTTAAAGATTTGCAAGCAGTGACCCGAGGAGTTCGGAATCAAAGGTGAAGGTAAAAAAAAAATAAATGCGTGCAGTGCTACTTTGTTGCTTTCAAACTACATCATGAACACAATTTGAAAGGTAACGAGAATGTTATGATCAGAGTTTCAAATGTATAAACATAAATGGCAATTTATGTGTACAGAAAACAAAACAAAACCCCAACATTACAGTGAATAAACCAATATTAAAATTAACAACCACCTCAGTGCATGGATAAATGTATATTAATATGTTAGCAAGGGCATTTTTAACATTTTTATTTTTTTTTCTGCTAAAAGGCTAACTTCCAGACACACAAAGTACCTAGAGATAAACATGTCTCCAACATGTTTCCTACATTCAGACAGTGGATCATTCTGATTTAGACTAAGCTACTTGGTCAAAGATCTAAAGTGGTGGGATCTTACTAGGCAGCTCAACTGAGAGTTTCTTGATTGAACTGGCATCCTCTGTGGAAAAAAACAGAGTTATAATTGAAATTAATCAAGATACACTTTACTACACTTTACACGTTGCACGTGGTTTGATGAATATTGTGGCGTCAACAGTTTGAGTTGGACAATCTCTGGATAATTTTCATTCAAACGTTAAGGGAAGCCGCTGTGCTTTTTCATTTAGAAGTTAACCCGATAACCAGCCAACCGACAACAATACTGACGCAGAAAAGAAAAGCTTCAACGAAGAGAACATGGATGTACTATTTCAAACTAGATAACTTGATTCCACTTCCAGGAAAGAACTCTCCAAACCTAGCAGGACCACTGGAACAGGTGCAGAGGACAAGGAGGGAGAAGTGGCAAAATTTTTAATTAAGTATGGTTTTTGCTTTTTAAGGAGCAGAACTATTTGATCGCACCTTGTATTTTGTGCACAGAGATGGCTCACTGCTGGGAGAGATTCACCTCACTCATTTCACATGTAGGAATAGAAAATATGGTCTAACTAACAGCTACTTCATCTCCACAGTCACAATAGTTACTTTACCACAGCACCACAGAAGTCTGAGCAAAGGTTCACTATTTGCCTTGCTTAAGATACGCAAGTCACTAAGACAATATTGTGTCCACAGAACTAACTAAAGCATAATAAAGAAAAAAGTAAATTCACAAACACAAAATAAATAATACCCTCCACACAACTATGATATAAATTCATCATATAATCATAATTATAATGAGGGCATCGGTGATATGCACAATTGCTATGCAAAAACTATGCATATACACTATGCATATACAAAATAACCACACAGTTATTTATGTCGCATGCACAATACATACTTATTAAATATCATTGCTGCATCCATCTTTATTTAGTTTAGATAAATAAAGGTTCAGATGCAAGTAGAAATTATGCAGTGCAAGTTTGCAAGTAGAAATCAAACATTTTTTACATGTATGTCAGTGAGCACAGACATACATATGAAGTTTACAGATGTGACACTTCAGTATTTACATCTTTTAGACTATAAAGGGTACTTTTGTCAAGACAAGACCAGACTAGAAAACGCATGTACTGGTAAAGTTGAAATGTGCCTTACACAACAGATTACACAATTACAGTTGTGGTCAGATGTCTGCATACACTCATCATGGGCATGAATTTCGGGTGCTTTGTATTATAAGGTAAAGACCCTACATTGATACAAAGAAAGTCTGGAAGAAGATCCAAACTGTCAGGAAATTGGTTTGGACACAGCTGTCAAACTAAAGGCCTGCGGGCCAAATCCGGCCCGTCATCGAATTATATGCGGCCTGTGAGATAATTTCATGTGGTTATTATTTATGGCCCATGTTTCCCACATTGTGGTCAGTGGTCAGCGGCTAAAAACATTGGTCAAAACTTTTTACAGTGACATTTAAGCTAGTCTGCCCCCCAAAAATGGCCAAACAAAAAGTGGACTTGGAAAACGGGGATTTTCACGACAGGTTGGCGGACCTGTTCGCTGAGATCAGAGGTAATCCTGTGTGTCTCTTTTCACCTCCTGCAATGTGCGGGGAAGAGAGTTGACGGTGATGCAGAAGATGCAGAGGGAGACCTGCACAGGTGAGCTCACAGTGCATCACTGCATCACACACCGGGAAACACTGCGCAGCAAAGTCCTGAAGACAGAACGTGTCATTGGCACTGTAACACAGACAGTGAACGTTATAAGAGGCAAAAGTTTCAATCACTGGCAGTTTCAGCCTTTTCTGGAGGAAATACCTTCTGAATTTTTTGACATACCTTATCACACAGAGCTGCGATGAGCTGCCTGAGGAAAATTGTCAGTTCATGGAAAGTAAGAAAGAAATGCAATGAGAGACAAAACTAAATAGCTTATTGTTTCTGGACTTTTTGCTGATATCTCATCACAGTTTTCATCTGAAAAAATTAGCAAATTTTCATCAGCTTGAAATATTCTTATTTTTTCCTTACATTATTTTTAAAGAAAAACATAATTTTATCTTTTATTTAATGTCTTGAGGAAAAAAATTCTAATTCATATTGATGATTAAAATATTTTAGTCTTAGACTGATAAATAAATGTTCATTTGGTTTGGATCCCTGTGTTTTTAATTTTGGCTCCTTCTGTGATTGAGTTTGACACACCTGCTATTTAATCATTCTACCTTGAAAAAAAAGAACAGTTTAGAGAAGCCCCAAATTACTGTGACATTCATGCCCATGATGAGTGTCTGGAAACTTCTGATCACAACTGTAAATATGTAGGAAGAATTTGATATCTTATTTTGTTGTTCTTGGGTCTCTGTCTGTACAGGAGCAATAAATATAAATTTATATTTACCTAACATTGCTAGTCCTACAGCCGCATTGCTAAAGTGAAATATCTTGGAAGCACTTCTTCTAATTTAAGTTAATCCCTTTATGGCAACCATGAGGAAATTGGAAAGGTCTGTTATTGGTACCAACCTGGTTGAGGTGTTGGGGATGGGGTAGTGGCTGCGGCTTTAGCATCATCTGGAATAAAGGTTGTCATTGACAAATAGACCCACTCATCAAAAGTCTTAAGGTCAATCACTGGCAGGTCAAAAAGACACAAACGCACTAGGCCAACAAGGCCAGTGACCACATGCGAGACAACTGTGACATGCAAGTCTTGAACAGAAGGAATGAAAAAAAGTTGTCTGATGAATCGGTTTGTGCACAACAAACCACTCCTAACTGCTGCACTGTCTGAGAGTGAAACAGTGTGTGATCACAGCTGTGTGGGAGACGAAGAGTTTGTATGTGTTGCCACATGGTTCTTAGTCTGGGGTAACAAAAGCACAAGCACGCTAGCATCATAGCGTGTGTACACACACATACACACACACACACACACAAAGGTGTGTCAAATAAAACTTCAGCCTCAAAGCAGCACATATTGGCAAAAAATGCTCATGGCTAAGCCAAGTAGCTGCATCTTCCCTCTGCATTTTGACAATACAACTCAACTGAGGTTATTATATAAACTAATCCAAGGAAACCAGCCCGTTTTAATGTATGTGTGTCAGTTGTTTTGATGTTGTTTATCGATTAGAGGATAACGAATTGAGCTTGATGACTCACCTTTAAAACAAACGGCTTTTTGCCATCTCTGGACCTACAGTAATCAGTACTTTATCAGTTCATTTTTATTTTGACAAGTCTTTATTTCTGTGGAAATCTAAAAACTCATAAAACTTATAAATGTGTTTTTTCTTTGAAGTCTGCATGCAGTCAAAGTCAGGGTTGGACTGAGAGCTCTGTTTAACAAATAAGTGAGAAATCAATACATGACTCCAATCAGTCTAAAGTCCAAAGCTGTCTCAGCAAAGTAATCTATTTTCTTTCTCTTGACAGCAAACAGTAAAATTTTTAAGGTTATGTAAAAAAAACAAAAAAGGAACACTTTTGCCATGCCGCTGGGCAATTGTAGTGTGCAGCTCAAATGACTATTTCAAGGCTCAGTGAGTTTGCTTTGAACAGCTAGAGGGGTAAAACATGCACTTTCACTGAGAGACATGGGATTGTTTCATATTAAAGAAGTATACTTACCAGGTGGTGGGGGAGAGCAAGTGCCCTCTTCCTTTACAGTAGAGTTAGCAGACTCTGTTTGCTCTTTTACCCCAACCCCACCAGGCTGTGGTTGGTCTGAGCCATTTTCGGCGGGGCTCGGCTCCTGAGCCACCACAGCCTGTACTGGCTCAGGCTCTGTGGATTCTGGTTTCTTCCCATCAGTCTCTACTGGGTCTTTCCCCTCTGCTACTGCCTCTGTACATCAGACAAAGCGCCAGGCTGGAGCAGCAAGCATTGGGCACAAACACACGCAGCCTCACAAGGCAATGCTTGTTCAAATGAGGTGGGTATAAATAGCTAATGACCAGATAGACTGAAATTGTAAGGTTTTTTAACCTGCTCTCATATTGTACATTAGCTGGTCTTTTATCTGCCCCAGCCTAGCAAGATGTTTATTTTGTAACCTGTGGTTCAACTTAGTATAAAATAGAATAAAGCAGGGTATGCTTTAGGTCTATGCTTTCCAGGTCCTTAACGCACAAGTTCTCAGTCATCTCTTCCTTGCTTGTTCAGCGGTTTACAGTTGTTTTTCCTGGTAAGTGCATTTTGTTTTAAGCCACTTTTTTTCCAGGTCATTCCACTATAAAAGACAAGTGTCATCCTCATGGTGGTGCTTGAAAAGAAATGCCAGGATCACCTAAATCAACAGGATTTATCTTTTTACCACTATGAATGCGGCAAGGAATCTAATGCATTGTTGAGAAATTTCAGTTAAAGTTAAAGGAGTGACCTGACAGACTGGAAAACAAGCCCCACAAAAAGGGCAGTTCTGCAATGTCCAAAATGTATCTCATATTAAAGCAACTGTGGTGTTCCAGTGTTTAATCAAAAATGTCAGTGAACAAACTATCTGGTCACTGCATATCTATACTGCAAAGTGATTAAGGAGGCAGGGCTTTACAAACTTAATAAATGTGGACAGTTGACCATTGACTGGAGTCAGTGAAGCCCAGCATCCATAATCCCTCTATAGACCTCCTGTTTTATTGACATATACTGTCAAACACAAAAGCAGCCACAGCATGACTTAGTAACAGGTCCATGAATCAAGGCACGTGCGGCTGGAGCAGTGCAGGCATGTGGGTGTGTGTGCGATGAGTGGCGTGGCTTGCTGCAGCTAAACTAACTTTTCATGTGAACATTGTGTGTTGAGTGATCATACCTCCACAAGAACAGTGCAGTTTCAGGCCTCTCACAGTGAATTAAAAAAATAAAATAAAATCGTGGTGGCACACACCAAACAAACACGTGATGTGAGTGTGACCAACAAAGGTGCGAGACATTCTGGGGCGAGTGAAGAAGGGGAGCGTCAGTGTTACCCACCTGGCGGTGGAGAAACCTCCAGGGAAATCTCAGGTGGGGGTGGGGCACCGTTACTTTCTGGGGCAACACTTTCTGAGCATGTGACAAATATAGTGGTGGATTGAACAGCTGCTTTTAATAAGCAACAAAGCTTCAGCATCTGCAGTGCCTCTCTCACTTTCACACACTCACACGCCTAAACAAACACACACAGACTCACACACAGACGTAGACACATAACTATATCCACCCACCTGCCTGCAAATATGCATACTTTAACCAAAAAAAAACATCGTAATTTTCCAGTGCATCTTCACAGACTCACTAATAACCTTTCTGAGTGAAAATGTGCTGTTAATGTCAACACTGGATGCTGTGCAAAGGTCGTTCATGTTGAAATGCACATTAATACACATTAATAAACACACTAGTTGGAAGTGTCGTGCTTCGTCAGGCAATATCGTGCATTCATTATATACCTCAGGAACTGTTAGATCCTCTCACTTTAGAGAATGCGTGCTTGAAGGGATTACACAGTAAACTGATAGGAATGCACGTTACCATTACAGTTATAAAACTACTCTAACTTTGCCCTGTGTAGTTTCCACCTGTGACCACTACAACAAGTCTTGGGAACTGACATACTATTTTACATTGTGTTGCAGTAACGGGGATTACTTTTTATCCTCATTAACAAGTAATGTATAAAACTATGAATGTAGTCATCTTGGCTTTGTTTTTCAGCATTTTGCTGTATTGTTTTTTTTTTTGTTTTTTTTTTCTTAGGTCTTTGTCAGCGTTCTCATCCCCAGAGCGTGAAATACTGCCATGTTGTCAGAAGCCACTGATATCAGTGCTTTGGATGGCAATGTGAAAGAGGGACAACAGCTGCATGAGGGTTGACAGTGGCAGAAACAATAAGTTAGTCAACCAATTGAGTTTCTCGTGTTCACTATATTAGATGTGATCCAGCCACTGGTTGCTGAACAAAACAAAAGCAAAGCAAAACAGACTTTTTTGGAAAAATGTTCCTGGAATTCCAAGACTTGGGAGAACAATGTTTAAAAAAGGAGATTATTTAATAGCACAGAGTTAAGGGTAGGGGTACATATGAGTAAGGTCTGACTATTCTGACTATTGTTCTATTGTTCTGCCTCTGTAGAGGCCTCAAGGACAGTCTTGCAGTGTATTGATGGTCCAGAAGCTCACAGTGTAGACTAATCTATAGTACGAGTGGGTGCAAATAAAAGAGAACAGGATGACAAATGTAACATGTGCATTTTATTCTGTGAAGGCAGGCAGTATTTGACGTCCTGGAAGTCAGAACCTGCCAAATCAGCAGAAAGCCCAGATGTTTGGTGACTCACAAATTCTCTGATTTACATGTTAAGTCTCCCTTAAGTCTCACTGACCTACTGCTATAGGTTGTCGGTGATGCTGATGTTAACTGGTTATAAACAATCAGGATACATATATTCTTTTTATTTCTATGTGTGTTAAATACAAAAACCTTAAAGGAATATTTTTTACTTAGACCCTAAAAAAGCTGAGCCCCCAAACCCCCACCCCACCCACAACTGTGCTGGAGCCTCAAGATGCTGAAGCTCCAAGGTCGCCGGCAAAAAGCCAGTAACACGCCAGCAGCTTGGTCACATGGGATGGCAGCAGCGTCAGCTGTATCAACAGTGAGGGATCAGCTGGCTGACGAGAGGAATGTCAGAGATGCTAACAGCTTGGTCGTTGCTAGAGATCTCTCTGAAGCACAGCAGCATATCCATACTGCCGACTATTGGCTCCACATTTACACTCCTATGCGGCAGTGTTTGCACATTCACGCCAGGTTCAGGGCTGTGATCATTACATAACATGTGTATACGTGTTCAGCTTTGTGCCTGTACAGTTAAGTGTAAGCGAGGGTTGCTATTTGATGTCAGCAGGTAACTTCTACTGAATGTGCATGAGTTGGTTTCCTGACACTTTGTCCTTCCTTTGCTTGTACAATTTTTGAGTGACCTTTTTTTTTAAAGATTGTGTCTTGTGCAACTCAAATCTCTAGACTGTGAGGTGACAGGAAGATAAGATGTGGACTCACCCTCTGGCTGACCGTTTGCCGTCTCATCTGCAGTAAGAAAAAGAAACACATGAACACATGAGTATGCAACATGACAAGATTACTTGTGTTATGTCTTCAAAACAGTCGACATATTTACCACATTTGCTTTTTTCAGTTGAGCACGCTGAATAACTGTCTCCTGTTTCTATACTATGCAGACTGATTATGAAGAAGCAATCTGCTTCATCTAGACTTATGATGCAAACTGTGGGGGCGTTATCAGAAACATTTTTCTATATAACACATTAAACCTCCAGTCTAACTCTAAGACAGAGGGAGATGTGGTTACATATATATATGAACACTTTGCACACAAAACTGATGTGGAGTGCTGTGAAAAAGTATTTGCCCCTTCCCGATTTCTTAATTTTTTGCATATTTGTCATGTTTCAGATCATCAAAGAAATTTTGATATTAGACAAAGATAACCTGACTAAATACAAAATGCAAAATGCAGTTTTTAAATGAATTTCAATCAAGAAATCACCCTGTGTCTGGAGGGATTGCTCCACAAATAGAAAAACTTTGGAACAGTGGTGAACCTTCCCAGGAGTGGCTGGCCTACCAATATTAGAGCACATCAATGACTCATCCAGGAGGTCAGAACAACCCAGAAGAACATCTAAAGAACTGCAGGCCTCACTTCCCCATGTTAAGGTCAGAGTTCATGATTTAACAATAAGAAAGAAACTGGGCAAAAATGACATCTATGGGAGAGTTCCAAAGCGAAAACCACTGCTGACCAAAAAGAACACAAAGGCTCTCCAGAGCTTGAAAAAAGGAAACAAAAAGCTCCAGAGACTACAATGACCTATGAATAAGAACCTACACAGACAAGACAAAGGCTCATCTCATATCTGCCAAAAAAAACTTGATGGTCCCCAAGACCTTTGGGCAAATATTCTCTGGACTGACGAGACAGGAGTTGAACTTATTGGACGGTTTGAGTCCTATTACATCTGGTGTAAAAATAACAAAGTGTTTCAGAAAAAGAACCTCAAACCAGCAGTCAAACATAGTGGTAGTGTGATGTTCAGGGGCTGTTTTGCTGGCTCAGGACCTGGACGACTCGCCATAATAGATGGAACTATGAATTTGCTCTCTACTTGGGTTATGACAATGATCAGAAACACACCAGCAAGTCCACCTCTGAAAGAGTGGGACAAAATTCCTCCATAGCGATTTGAAAAACTCATTGAGAGTTATTGTAAATGCTTGATTGCAGGTCTCTCTGACACAGGGTCAAGTGGGTTTGGATAACTTTTTCCCCTTGATAAATTAAACAATCATTTTAAAACTGCATTTTTATTTACTCTGCTTCTCTTTGGCTAATGTTAACATTTATTTCATGATCTGAAACACGTAAGTGTGACAAACAAGTTAAGAGGTCACAAAATTAAAATGTGGAGGATAAAGGAACTATTCTTGATAATAAAGATAACATGGAGGAAGTTGCACAAAGATTTAGTAATCCTGTCTTTTCCAGTGACACGCATGAGTTGTCTCAACTGCCTTCAGCTCACATCAGTCATCACTATTTATGAAAAAGAAAATAGAGCTGTAGAGTGCGGGTGTCTTTCTCTGTAAGCCAACCACTGTTGCCCTCCTTGCAGGTATTTTCAGGGTCACAGGCTGTCATTTATCATTTTTGACTGGTGGTCTTATGTACACCACAAGGAACTGAGAGTTAGTCTGCAAATAGCCAGCAAGGGGCAACCTCCAGAGCCAATAATGAAGGCACTGCAGGAGTAACAAAAACTACAGCTCTTCCAGGAGCCATGTGAGGCAGGACCAAAACGATTCAATCCCCATAGACTCCCATGTCAAAATGTCCAACTTTACAGCATTGAAAAGCATGTTAAAAGCCTGATACAGAAATAGTTGTCTGCTATGGACAGTTTCCCCCTTCAAAACAACTCTGATTGGGGTGATTTTTAAAAAATCTTTTTTAATAACTGGGTGGATAATTGAGTAAAGGGTGTGATTGTAGTTTGCAAAGCCTCATTCACTACTTCCAGTCATTAAATTGGACCTCATCACTGTGTGCTGCTGGTGCCTTTTGCAGCATTTTAAAGGATTATCTGACTGAGGTCATGGCTTGCTGTGAGCAACAAACAATCCAAGAAGTTTGTGTTTCAGTTTTGGCGGGTGAAAATCTATTTGAGCAGTCTATTACTGAACACTAGTGCCAATGAATTGCACTCATACAGTTGCTGATAAATTAGCACTCCACATTTTCATTCAAATATGGTCAGTTGTGGCTCCAAAAAACCAACATGACTGCTGCAAAAATGCAAACCAAACTTTTAAACTACAAAATGCTGAGTCCAGAACATATGGATGATGGCATGCTGGCTACAGCCACCTTTTGTACTTTTGTTCAGTCTATGGTAACGAGCAGCTTTTGAACGAGGGAACGAATACTAATCCTCATCGCTGAAGCATTTTTATTTTTTGCGATTATTTTTCCAAAAGCCAGAAAACAACAAGAAAGAGAAACAGACGGCTGTTAGTCAAACAAAACACATAAAAAGTAGAATTTTGTCATCTGTGGCTCGAGATGCTCGACGCCCAAAATGACAATACAAATACTGATAGAGATGAGTCGGGTGTTTTGCATTAGAATAGTTGAAAACAATAATTGATTACATTGGAACATTTCATAACATCTGGCACACATAAAAAGAACAATGTAGGTATGGTAAATGCAAACAGAGGCATTAAAACTATTTTAATTAATATTAATATATTACATTTTTTTAAACTATGAGGTCTTTTTAGCAACAAAACTACCTTGATGACTTGAGGAAAATGTGAGATATGGACAGCATTTAAAGCCATTATTATTATTAATAGTTTGAACCTGTGTTTCAAAAATAAGTGAATTTTTGAACATGGGGATGTTTCCAGGATGGCATATATTTGAAATCCTTTTATAACACATCTGAGACTTAAATCTGATTCCCCTTTTGCAACTGTAGCTGTAAAGAAAACCTTCCTTCCATCATGTATTGTCCCACCGTCTCACTGCCAGGCCCATCAATGAAAACTGCAACCCTAATTCCATGTACACTATACCTTCTGACATATATTCATTTTCTTCCATTGCCACTTTGCTTTTGATATGCCTCCGTTTGTAATGATTCCCTCTTAGCATTCCTTGTCAAAATTAGCCACACTCCCATCTCACTCCAAAACAATGTGTTGCTGGTTGCTGTGCCAGAATCCTGCAGGGTCACATCATGTACCCAAGAATGAGCCTCGCTCTCTGTCTCATCACCGTAGAGATAATCAGAGTGGAGAAAGGTTTTGTTTTACCTCTGAGGACTTTCAGTGCTGCTGACAGAGCTGCAGGTATTCTCAGCTGTTGCCCCTGCTGGCATGCAGACAGAAGGGCTAATACATGTATGTAAGCCAAACTGCCAGAGGCTTCATTTTTCCTAATATAGACCCTATTGCTCTGATAAGAGACAAGCAAATAAATCTACTCTCTCTTGCTTTAGTTTTTTCTTTTACTTTGACTCCTTGTTTCTGGTGAGTGGGGTATGATAACAACTACAATGAAGGACACTTTGGGAATCTGCACTTGAGTGGCAGTTAGCTGCTGACAGGTTTCCCCTGTGTATTTCATCATGAACTTGATTTACTAGGTTCAGTGACACGAAGTGTTTGAGGACAAAGCCCCGGGGAGTGTTGGACCTTAGTGACAATAAATATCATGAGGTAAAGACATGAGCTTTGCTACCACTGAAACTTTGTCACAGTTCATGAGGGTCACAGGGAGATTTAATAGGGAGCTGCCTGACCTCTGAGTGATCTATCCAGAGCACAGGGTGGCAGGGAGGTGTCTGTTTTGGTGTGGAGGAGTGGCTGGGCAGCAGTGAAAGGAGATGGCAGTGAACAAGGGATGGGGATTAAAAGTGTGCTCATTCTGAACTATTCCCGGGACAAGAATCCTGCTCCCTAGAGATCAGCGGACAACTCAACCAGTCCATCATCTCTGGTTAGGACTTTTTAAAGGCTTGAGAGCGGGGTGTCTAAAACAACAGCCCCTACCCTCCTCCTCTTCAGCTGTTCAGACTCATTTAAAGAACAATACCTTTCCACCCTTATTTATCTGCCGCTTGGGGCTGTGCAGCTATTTATGGGTCGTGTTTCTAGCAGACAGGAATCTACTGCCTTTAATTCACCATGGGTTTGATTCTCAAGGGATCAGAGATGGTTATGGCACTAGATGAACTCTGTAAGGACAGGTATTGATTGTCACATCACTTCGCACATCACACTCTCTTAACCACAAACGATTCAAATAGAAAGTTGGCTAAATTTGCACTGTAAGGTCTGTTGGGGTTTGGCGCTTGCAGATTGCTAAGCTAATCCTTTAACCCAGTGTTTAAAATGCTTTGCTATCCAAAAGGCAGAGCTTGCTTGGCATACTGTATGACACCCCTCAGTCAATTTGGAAAAAGAAAACACCTTTTAATGGAAGGTAAAATGACACAGATGTATATTTGATGGCATGCGTCCAAAGAAATGTGCAAATAATTGCTAGTGGTCTTCTAAAAATTCATGGGTTTTTAAAACTTGTATTGCTTCTAATTAGGAAGCCATCCAAAGGCTAAACAAAGCGTTCGATTTCCTCTACATGGGCATGTCTGGGTCAACAGCAGGCGCCGCCCAAAGAGCTGAGCTAATGGGTAGGGTGGGAGTAATACCATAAGGTAATGACAGACGTAAGTGGATTAAAAGGGAATGTTGATGGACATGATAGTACAGATGAGTGACTGTGAAGTGAAGAAGAAAGCTGCAGTAAGAGGGCAGAACAGGGGATGGTTAATCGATAGGTTCAATAGGAACTCAACAAGATGTCTACAATCAAAGTTATTTATCCTTACACGGCTCAGCCCTTGCTCTGTTCATTCAACTTGCATCATCCTTTGGGAGTTTTTTTGTATGTGTGTGTGTGTGTGTGTGTGTGTGTGTGTGTGTGTGTGTGTGTGTGTGTGTGTGTGTGTGTGTATGCTTCAGCAGTCATCAGCATTCCTCTGCTGTGCTTCACCAGCGTGTCTTTCTCCAGTCAAATCAATCCAGAACAATCCAGTACGCTAAGCTGTGCAATAATACTATCCATTTGTACGTCTCAAATCTTGTCTCTTGTACCAAGGATGGTAGAAACACGCATGCATCAGTAATATAATACCACTGTCAAAGTCACTTTGAGGATTCTTATGAACAAGCTGGCAGGCAAGCCATAGAGTGATGGAGCTCCTCACAGCAGGCAACAGCAGACTGTGCTGCCCTCAATCAAATGCAGGCAAACATATTAAAAAAAAATTGTACAACCACATTATAAATTCTCAGTATTTGTGCCTTTAAAACAAATTAAACGCATGAACTGTAACAGGTGTTTGGACCCCAGCTGCATGCTGGCAACATCCTGTTAAGACTCCTACCTTTCTTTGTGGGCTCTGGCATCTTGAGCCGTGTCCCAAGGAAACTACCAAGGAGTCAAAAGATGCAGGGAGATACTTGCGTGAGCCTCCTCAGTCCAGGAGGGACAGATAGGTGGTGATGAGGATAGGACAGTAGCAAATAAAAAAACCTCAGAGACTCCTTGCACCAGAGTGATGGGAGATGAAGAGGGCACAGGGATACAGTTTGGAAAAGTCAGTGGGGAGAAGAGGGGGACCGATAACAGATCAAGGAGGGACAGGCTTTGAGGCCTTATATAGAGATGCGGTATGCTCCTCCTCTCTGTAGTTGACAGTGCAGCTCCATTCTACACCTACTGAAGCATCATTGTCCCCTACTCTCTGCTGTGCCATCAACTACAAGTGGGTCATGATGTTAAATTCACAAGACTTTTGGCTTGACTGATGCACAAAGTTTGCATCATATTTGGAGTGATGTTTTAGAGGAGAGACATTAACATAAACCACTGCTTTGAGAATTTAGATACACCGATCTGTCACTTAAACTGGAGTTTAAATGCAGGTATGTTTCCAGTCTAAATGACCACAAAGATCACAAACATGCACTTTCATTAAAAAAATCTAAATAAACTGCATGTGTGCTGGGGTTTGTAGTAAATTGTACTCAGTTTGGTGTGGACTGAGCAGCAGATATTGCATACTAGTTGGTATTTAAAGCTGCAGAATGATGTATTTGGGATTGACCTAAAAATAGACTGCACACATGCATTATAATCAAAGAGACATGTCACTGTGGTGCTATACATTACATTCTACCATATCTGGAGTTTTGGAAATTCCAGATTTTGGACTAATTTCACAAAATATCGATGTTATAATGGCTAGTTAGTCTTTGAATGAGTCTTTACTTTATTATTGTCATTACTACAAGATTGCTTCCGTAGTAGATCATTGGCAAATCAGGGTGTGGGATATAAAAGGAAACTGTGTCGTCATTGTTAACATGTCTGAGGCTGATGTAATACTCTCCAACAATCCTGGGTTATGCTCACATGATATACAACGTATTCAGAGAATGTATGAATTCATTATTTAAAAAAAAGAAAAAAACTTTGAGATGACAAGCAGGGGCTTGATGCCCGGTGCCAGATATCAGCTTAATCCAAGGGGAATGTTGTCCAAGAACAGCAGGCTTTCCGACCTGGCAAATAAATAGTGGGGAGATGCCTGGGCACTGGTTATATGGCCTATACTTAGAAAGCTGTCATAAACCTTGACATTTGACATGTGTATTTGACATGAAAAGAGGGTTTCACTGATAATTATGTAACTGAAGTGGTTGCTTTGGTCCTAATGAATCTTTTTAGCACATCAAACTCAAGTGATAAATCAGGTGTAGTCTTTAATAAGGTCGTGAAGATTAAACAACAAGGCTGAAAGCTGATGGATTTACGAGCAACAACATGCCCGGTGCTTTTTTAACCAACACACTGAAGCAACTTCATGTGTACAGTGAGAAACTCCTACTACTAACAATAACTCTCTTATGGAAATGCACTTAAAATATGCACCATTAAGTCCTCAGATGGCCCAACAGCATAGTAAAGGCAAGACTGAGCTCTATTTTTGGGCTATGGATATTGTCTGTTAGCAGGAATGCAGCTTGAAGTATTATAACAAAAATGTGCCATTACTGCCCAGACAGTCACAGCTTATAGCAAAGCTCTTTTGAGATGAATCCCTACAAAAAAACCCACAAACCAAAGCAAATTATGTGAACAGGAAGCATTCAATTTAGCACACGCTCCTGCCTTAAACGACTGTTTTCACAGCTCACTTTGTGGCCTTTCTTGGTAACAGACAACCATAGCTCAGTTAGCCCATTTATAACCACCAGTGGGCTCCAGCAGTAAATACTAGGCTTAGGGAAGTATCATGTGGGCTACAAAGGGAACAAAACCATTTGGTATTGCCTGTGAGGGACAAGTGTTCACATCACAGAGGAGGCTAAGCCATGAGGTCACGTCACACAGATGAGGTTTAATAGAAGCTGGAGGTGTTGAAAAGGACTACACTGACACCCTCTGGTTTCTAACAGTCATCAAAACCGTCACATGAGGAGAAACACTTTTCTTTAGATTGAGAGGGACAAAGGCAGCTTTCTTCCTAAGAGAAATAATGTCTGAAAATACTGTTTTTTTTAACTGTAAAATACTCACAACCAAACATCCTGTCTTCATAATTATATAAATATGTAAATATGCAGATATATTTTAGGACATATGCAGACATGCTTGCAGAAACAAACTGGACTGTTTTTTTTAACTTGTATTCTGTGCTGTATACAGTATTTGATGACTGGGGATTCACCTGTAATCTGAGCAGGCTTCATTAACTGCACCTGTGTGCATGTGCTGTGGCCTTGAACCTTTAATACTGCACTACATTTTGTGATCAGAGAGTTAGGATAACCATAGGTTTTGCATGCTGATCAAAGTAACTACAGTTGTGGTTGAGCATGAAGTACAATATCCACTTACGCTTTCTGCTTATGCAAAGTTACAATAAAATAAAAACAAGTAAGCCTAGTTTTTGCATGCTTGTATATTTCATGACATTTATGAACAGTGAACTATTTAAATGAATAAATGATGGCCTTTTTTTTTTTTTTACCCCAACAACCCCATGAGTTTAAAACTGACTCATAGTATAGTAGTATAGAAGATTCTCATGTCATGAAATGTCAGCATTTTTAGATACAGTGCTGTGCAAAGTCTAGATTCCCAGAGTTATTTGCTGAAAAATGTAGCATATCTCAGCATGGTGTGAGGCAGATGAACAAATGGTACATCCTTGAGTTGATTCCTCTACTATTTGCTAAAGCCCCATCAGAAATGGTCTCAGTGAAAGGGTGGCTGTCAAGGAAGGGAAACAGGGATAAAAGTTGTCTACAGCCACCTGTAAACCACAGTGGAGGCTCTGTGGAACAGAAAGCAGCCAGCATCCAAAGAGGAGCTTTCAATAAATGTTAAATAAATCACTGCATCATTTACCATTTTCCTGGCAAAATGCAAAGAAATGATGGTTGCCTCAAGACTTTTGCACATGTATAAGAAATCGTGGATGCTGTTGTTGCTGATTGAGCAAGTTAAAGCTCGATTCGATCTGTGAACATCATGCAAACCTCTCTTTATAAAGTGTAAGCTATAAATGTGCAATTAGGTAACCAACAGATTTCAGCTCTGTATGTGGCACATGGATGAGAAAAACTCCAAGTTTAGTGTAGGGATTTCCCTAAAAATGTTCAGAAACTGGAGGTTGTCTGGCTGAAAGGCAGCTCTTTCACAATTTGTTTCATTTAAGATGCAATGTGCTGAATAAAAACAAAACGTCATGTACATTTGTAAAACTTTTTCAGCCCCGATAAAGTCCCTGGAAATTTACATTAAAAAAACCGAGTCTGTCCGTTTAATAAGCACATCTTTGTCTGACTGCACTGTTCTTGTTTCCCTAAATCATAATAACCAGCCTTTGAGTGAAGTCATCTCTGTAATGAAGCCTTTAACTTTGCATCGACCATATTTCATCTCATAAATGTAAGAAAGAGCTCCACAGCAGTTTGATTGGGAGATTTAATACTTAAAAAAAACAAAAAAACAAGTCAAACTCTATAAAGATAGAAGTATAACAGCAAAATATTTCTTTGATATTTACAACACAAGCTGTGAATAGTAGAATATCTGAGTGATAATGGAAAAATGCAGGAAATGAAAGCTCAGATTTCCAGAAAAAAGAGCACATTTCTCTTGATATGATACGAGCTACATAAAATTGAGTCTACATTACAAATCTCTTCGATGACACTTCTGCAGCAACATCAGGGTGTCTCGGCTAAACTGGTAAGTGAGCTTCTTCTTCACCTTGAAGATCTCTCCAGACCGGGCATAGTTTCTAAGCGCCCTGGACATCTTCTGGTAGGTCATGGGTCTCTTGTTCCCTTTTCTCTGCCCCCAGAGTGCCGCCACCTGGTCCTTATTCCTGGAGGAAAAGCGGAAAACGCCGGCAGCGGCTGGCACCCAGGACAAACAGTGGGCCATGTTTGGATTTTCCAGCATCTCAAAAAGGAAGTGAAAGAGTCGCACCCTTTTACCTGCAGCCATTATGCAAACAGTAAGTGGGGATCAAGATGGATTTAAAGAAAGACTTATCGAAAATCGTGGCGGCTGTGCCAAAGCAGTACAGATTACAGTTGATAGTTTCCTCAGTTGCAGCACATTCCCAGAAAATCTCTTCAGTGATGGGATGTCATTTAGTAGAGAGGCTAAAACTGTAAACACTGTGATTATCTAATAGATATGGAAAAACAGCTTTTGTGGTAAGCCATGTACAGCTCCATTGTTTTTTACGGTAAAGGGAAGGTCTCTTATTTGCTCTCTTGGTATTATTTCCCTCAGGCTGATAGCAACAGGGACAATAACAGTATCTAGTGACCACAAAAAGCAGAACTCACCACTCCCCACTGCTGCGGATGGGTGTTTGGTTGATTTTCTTGTTGTTGCAAAGGTTGACTGTGTAGCTGTTGTGTTTTGGCTGAGTCCTGCTGCGACATCTTGTGAAAGGAAAGGCTGCAGTGCAAGTTTGATGTTCATTGATGAGGAAAAAGGTGAAGAAAAGAAGAGAATCAGCAGAATGTCAAATTGCAGAGTGCTCACCAGTCACTTTTTACATACAAGATAAAGCAAAAAAATAAAAATGTTCATGCTTACAGGTGGCTCACAGTATGCCCAGTGTTGCTTGTGTGTTTCATCCACAGGTACACTTCGTTCCTCGATAGGCACACCTGCATTCCAGTGCACCTTGTCTACTGGAAAAAAAGCAGAAAATTACTCAAAGGCTGCTGTCAAATAAAATCAAAGAGTAATTTAATTTAGTTCTCCAGTCTTTCCTCTTACCATTTTCTGCATTGCTTTGCCTGTGGTACTCCTCTAGGAACTCTAAGATAACCTCCAAATCAGACTGAGAGTCCTGGAAAAAATTCTGATAGAAGTAAATAATATAAAACCAGCCTTGAATATATCAGAATTAAATGGATAGTTTAAGAAATTTTGAAGACTTCTCTTTACCATCACAGAGAAGGCTGATTCGAATGCAGCACAGTCCTTGCAGAATGGGAGAATTACACACAACTGACACTGAGACACTCAAGTTTGGGGACTCTTATTATACCCCCCACAGGAGCGGGCTTTCTGCATACATAAAACCAAACGTTTTCTACCCTGGGCTTGCAGGAACAATGACCACCATCCCACAAAGCCCCAACACAAGCACCAGTCAACCCATCAACAAAGCCTCCCAGCACTGACCACATCCTCCCGCTGAACCAGATAAGACCTGGCCTGGAGGCAGCTTCTACACAATGCTCTCGATTCAGGAAAACACACACTTGCTGACACATTTTTCCTCACAGGATGTGTCTTAATTTCATATTTTTTGTGCCTGTTGTAATATTTCACTGCATTGGAGACTGTGCCAAATCTTTCAGCATGTTTTTAAAAAAATATATATTAGAATAATAATAGTAGTGTGTTTTTTTTCTTTTGACAGATTAAAGTGACTGCAGCAAAAATTTTTATATCAGTAAAATCAAACAAGCAGATGTTTTCATCCTTACCATTTGAACTGTATAACAGCTAATTATAATATATATATTTGGTATTATGGCTAAGTAGTAGTGCAATTATGTGAAATAATTTTTCACTTAATGCTTTATGTGTAAATAAAAAAAATTCATATCATAGAAAAATTTCTTACTATTAAACATAATGAGTATTACCTCTTTTTATGTATATTGTCTGTATATTGCCAAAAATTGAATTATCCTCAAACATCATACTGTATATTTATATATTTGGGGATAAATCCTGCATAATGTAAAATGATGGTAATTCTAAATTCCATAAATTTGTAAAAATAAAATTACCGACTTTTAATTGAATTCCAGTTTATATATATATATATATATATATATATATATATATATATATATATATATCCTTTCAGTAATTTTTTGTAAATTAGTTCTGTTTCATCGAGTGGCTTCATGACTTCACTTAAATAAACTTTACTTACTTACAGTTAATCTTTGTTTTTAAGAAAATATTAACCAGCTGGTGGTTCTCGGCAGACATTAAGTAAACTGAATTTGATTATATTTACTTTATTTGGACATGTAAAAACACTTACACCAATTTTGCAGAGTGCTTAAAATGGCATAAAACAATGCAAACAATAAAAGACAGGATAAAAATGGAGCGTATTAAAATTAAATACATACCAAATGCAGCTCTTTAAGGATACAAGATCCACATGTGACAAGAAAATCAAGTAAAACAGGCACAGGCTGAAATTAAAAGATTTATAATCATGATTTTTAATTTACCAAGTGCTAAAATTCAATTCATTGTCAGCTACTGCAGAGTTCCATATTTGTCAAATGAAAACCTTTTAAAACATTTTTGTGATGCATCCAAAATTTTGAATCATTCATTATTTTACTTTCACTCTTTTTTTTAATGCCTGCCTGTATTACTGAACTAAATGCATTTAATCTGTTGGTGTACAAATACAATACAAATAAAGATGATTTTGTTATATATAACAAAGTGAGAATATCTCAGTCTATCTAAGTCTAGAAGTATTTACAAGTAATACACAGTAAAAAACCCTTCATAAACAAGTAAAAACAACTGAAATAAAGTACACAATCACTTCTGAATGACAGTATACAGAATAAAAAGTCTGTTACTGTTTCAGTCACAAAGTGTTAAATTATGACATGCTCTGAATAAATATGGACCCAGAAACAAAAAGCCTAGGGAAAACCTCTTAAACCTGTTTCTCTGAGGTAAATTTTTCTCTTGACTTTTGTTTGTGAAATGCAGACGCGCTGCCCCGAAAGGTCAACCTGGTTAACAAACAGCATGTCAAATCATCCACGCAGTACTTGTTTCAACTGTCCGAGAATTTGAACGTTGTAAGTTGTAAAAATTTTTTTGCGACATTCTCTTCACTCATATTTGAAAAATAAGATAAAAAAAAAAATAAAATAACTGGAGTGTTACTTTTTGTAATTAATATTACAATATTAATTATTACAGGTTTTGGTATGAAATAAAAATGCTTGAGTCTTTCAAATCCTTGAAATCTTGAGAACTCTCCCCCAGCTCAGAGTTTGGTGTGTGAGGTGAAGCTTGTGGCAAGGTCGTAGTCTTCGTGCGGCTGGTAGTGCGTGTACCAGCTGTGCCAGTCTACCGCTGCAGAGCTGTGGTAGCTCTGTTCAGATGGGTTGTGTTGCTGGGTGTGGGTCTCCTCCTGTGAAGGGTGGCGGGGCAGGTGCATGGACATGTGTGCAGAGCCCAGCCTGTGCAGGATGTCTGGGTTAAACTGGTAGGTGAGTTTGCGGCGGACTTTGATGATCTCACCGGTGCGGCTGTAGTTCCTCAGAGCTCTGGCCATCTTCTGGTATGTCATGGTCTTGCGGTTGCCCTTGCGCTGGCCCCAGCACTCAGCCAGCTTCTCCTTGTTTTTGGAGATAAAGTGGAAGGTGCCGCTGCCGCTGTCCGTCCACTGGATTGAGTCGCCCATGTTGGGGTCATTCAGAGCTTCATGTAGGTATTCATAAAGTCTGAGCTTCTTCCGACCTGAGGAGATGGAGAACAGTGTCATTTCAGTGCTGACTGTACAAAAACAATGTGAGAACAACTGATTGTTAAGTGTTCTGAAAATACTGACCACCTTTGCTGTTTCTCTGTGGTGGTAAGATGGAGTAAAAATGTGGGGATTCATTTTGCACTGAATGACTTAAGGGGACATCAGGGATGACTGGAGGCCAAGACTGTTGCTGTAAAAGACACATTTAATATAAATATGCAGCTTTTTCTTGGCTTTCAAACACACAAATTCTTGCCTTTGCACTTACAGCATCATTCCAGTCATAACCAGGGGTTGGGACTTCAGACTGGTGTGTGACGAGGCAACAGGAGATCTGACACTGCAGAGATTGCTGGTGATTCCCCAGAGTTTCATAACATGAATAATCTGAAAAGAAAATTTCAATTTTAGCATATCAAAAATCATAGACTGTAAAAATAATTTTTTACCACAGTAAAAAGAAAAAGAAGCCAAATGTGCAATAGAAGTATAATGTTCACCTGACTCATAGTATGAATTATTTGAATGTTGCTGAATCACATCGATTGCATCCTGAAAGTGCTGATTGATGTCGCTGTCCAAGGATGCCTGAAATAAAAATCCATCTTATTTTTACACAACATAATATAAAGAAGTAAAATAACATGCATAACAATTGTATAAAAATAATTCGAATTATTTTAAAATCCAAACATTTGTAATTAACTTACAGCCTAACTCACCATTTTGTATGTGTTTCCCTCACTTGAGGCCATTTTGGTCCCTACAGGTGAGTACTGCTACACTAGTGTAGGTGCACAGTTTGGACAGGTATATATATGTCGGAGACCTCCAATACCCGTTTACCATTCGGTCACATGAATCGGTAGAGAGGCCAGTCAATTTAAATGTTCTAATTTAGCGCACTTCTTCTTTTTTGGAAACACAGATCAGATAGACTTCTGAGCATCACTTTCTCTCTCTCTCTCATCAGACAGATCACAATCTACCAACAACAAAAACCTCCTTTATTGCACACTCAACCCAGGAATACCACCAATTCTCAGCCTGACCTGAGAATTTGCATACTGGGCGAGATGTTGCTAACGCAGCTATAATCTTGGCTGTCAAGTTATTCACTTTATGGAAGAATGAAATTTAAGCCAATGGAGCTGCAGGCAATTTTCCATTGTGGCCTTTGGCCACTGTAGCATCATTTGATATAATTTTTCTATCCTTTATCTAGCAAATTATCATTCATGTTTTCCCCACATTTGCTTATGAAATTTTAATCTGAAATTCCAGCATTGCGCAGCACAAAAAAGTCACACATTAACCACAAAAGAAACTAAAAAGATTCAGTTAAAATCAGACTGTGAAGCGCTCCATACATATTTTCATTTCTTTACAATACACATGGTCATTAAACAGAAGCTGTTTACTGTTATCTATTTCTACATAGCCAAAAACAAGCCTCATACTCAGGTGTATAAAGGCTCACTGTGGAGCCAAATAATACTAATAAAAAAAAAAAAAATCCATGAACATTTAAATTTCAAATTGACCTGAATGCTTTAACTGCAGCTTCAGATAAAAGTGATTGTAAAGGTTAATGGTTAATATTGTGATCACTGTTTAAAGTAAGCCAGTCTTTTTTTTTTTTTTCTCTACAAAGCTAACCCCCCTGTTCAAATAAACACAGTTTTTTTGAGAAGTTCTTTTTCACAGGCGTGGAGTTTTAAATATCAACTGACTCGTCCCTGAAGTTCCCCTTTCAGCTCAGTTAAAGTTTGCTGGCAGTCAGAGCTGGAAACATCATGGCAACAAAGACGTGGACATGCTCAGATCATAGCATGACTAAAAATTATGTTAGCTTCACTTAGATGATATGCTCCCCATTTTTTATTCTGAGAGGTTCTTTTACTCTTTAATATGTTTTCCAAACAATAAAAAAACCCCTCACCTTGTTACAGTGGATTACCATATTATCAGAGCGTGTGTGTCTCTGTGGGGGCAAGCATGCAAATGTGAGTGTGTGGCACATGTGTGTATTTCCTGCCTGTGCAGAAGGCTGATAAAAAACAAAGAACCACAAACCTTGTCCCCGCTCCCACTTTGTCTTTCCCTGCTTCCATTCAGGGTGAAACTCCATAAATTAAAGACCACAACCTGTCGGGCTGCAGCCGAGGCCTGACAGCAGTGTGCTGGTCGTGGCACAGTGTGGGATGCTCATCTGGCTTTTCATTAGTTATTTATGATATATTCTTATATCACCACTGGGATTTGGTCTTTCTTTTTCTTCATCAGTAAAGCGATCATTTACTGCACTCACTAACAACAGGGAAATAACATGAGCTACTTTTTGAAACCGTGGTGGCTATTGTATTACTTTCATTTTAACCTAGTCTGATTACTGTGATTACCCTCTCCAGGGTTGCTAATAACCGCAGTGGAGTATGGTCTAGACTGAAATATCGGAACATTTTGTGCAGATTCACAGTCCCCAAAGAACAACGTGGAATAATTTTGGTGTTCCCTTAACGTTTTAACAGCTGATCGTACAGTCAAAACTGTCTGGTCTGTTCTACTGATAAAATACCTGCAAATAATGCTGGCATGTTAGCTGAACCATAAACAACTTAAAAAATAGATGTATGTGCATCCTGTGCAAAACTGGTGAGCCATCCCTCATTTCTTTGTATTTTTGCTTCCAAGGAGTCAGACTTTCTTTTAATCTTTTACACCTAACTTAAGGGATGAACCAGTGTTGTATCTACACATTAACAAACAACTTAGCAAACAACCTATTTTAAATTGTACCTGTCACAAAAACATGTAGTTTCCTCCCATTTATTTAGTTAAAACTATGAAAAATGCCAAGGATGACATAATTTAACAGCATAAAATAGTATTTTTGTACCAACAAAGTGATGTCTGATGAGCTGCAAGCTGAAAACTTGGCATATCTCTGAAAAGGTTGCAGTGTGTCCCATAAACATTTTAACAAAATAAACTCTACAAGTAGAGGATGAAAAAAAAAAAAGAAAAGCGGCAGGCCTAAAAGCTACATACAGTAGATGAACCGTATTTGAAAGCCCTGTCCTTAAGAAATAGGAAATGAGTCCTGCAAAGACCTGACATGGGACCTCAGAATAGTTGAGTCATCTACTGATTGCTGAAGGGTGGCTGCCAAGAAGTCAGGAAGCTAAATGAAGGGACCAATAACACATAAAAGACAATCCTATTGGTGTATGCAACTTATTGCATGCAAAGAGATGAAGGGGAAAAGCATAAAGCGCTTTACTCAGGGATTAAAGTGGGCCGGAACATGTGCAGATGTCTGTGAGTTGTGGTCACAGTACTTCAGCATCTGGCTAGTGCTACAGAACAGAGCAAAAAGGGAGAAACGTTTATTTAAGGGGCAGGTAATTTCAAATGCAACATTTCTATCAGCTCAACAAATATCATCAAACACACAAAATGTTTGTGTGCAGTTTGTCACACTGTGCGTCTGCTAGTTGAAGCTCCAGCTGCTGTATTTCCCCAGAATAAGAAAGAAGTTCACTCATAGATGGAGAAAGATGTAAGAAAGAAGACAGGAGAGGAAGAAGAAAGATTATATTTAAAGGTAAGGGCTCCTCAATTACATTTGATAAGCTAGAAATTTAAAGCTTATATTTAATATCCTCATTTAAAAACAAATCTGATATTGGATCTGTATATGATGTGTTTTTATATGAAGTTGTTTTTCATAGTGTGAAACAAAGCAGCTGTGGTGTTCTACCTTTATACCAACTGTATACTGTATAAAGATGGTATAAACAGTATACTGGCAGTGTAGGTGATGGAAATCAGCCAGGATAGCTTGTGAAACATCTGCTTACATAATGTTGAATTCAGTTCATCCACAAAGAGCAGTAAACCTCAGAGCAGCAGTAAAGGTCAGCTCAACATTAGAATTAAAATTTGAATTGTAACATTTGTATTCTCATGTACTAATATTGTTTGATTAGTGTATTAGCATAGCACAGGGCAGCATGGTGGTGTGTTGGTCAGCACTGTTGCCTCACAGCTAAAAGGTTCACCTTGGTGCGAGTCTTTCTATGTGGAGTTTGCATATTCTCCCTGTGTTTGTGTGGGTTTACTCGGGTTTCCTCCCACAGTCCAAAGACATGCAGTTAGTGGGGTTATGTTAATTGGTGATTCTAAATTGCCCATAGGTATGAATGGTTGTCATTTCTCTGTATTAGCCATGTGACAAGCTGGCAACCTGTACAGGGTGTACCCTATGTCAGCTGGAATAGGCTCCAACCACCCCCATCTGGAAAGCCCCTGTTTGGCAGCATCTTCATTTTTCAGCACGCAATGATCCCAAACACACTGCCAATGCAGTAAAAGCATACCTGGACAGAAAAACACACAGTGGTATGCTATCAGTCATGATTTGGCCTCCTCAGAGTCTGGACCTCAACATTATTGAAGCAGTGTGGAGAAGCCTGGAGAACAATTCCTGAAGACTACTTAAAGAAACTGCAAGAAAGCTGCCTAAGAGAGTTCAGGCTGTGATAAAAAATAAAGGTGGTCATACCACATATTGACTTTAAAGCTTGTTAGAATTTAACCAACTCTGTTTTTGCCTTACATACTGTATTTCCATGTATGTTTGCACATTTCATTAATTGCTGCACCAGTTTTCTCACTTTCCTAGCAACACACAAAGAAATGAGAATAGAATAGAATAGAATAGAATAGAATAGAATAGAATAGAATCGAATAGAATGATGAAAATGATGAAAATTTTGGGGTGCCTTAAGATTTTTGCACAGTACTATAAATACAAATGCTTGGAGTAAAATCTCCATGTTATCCAGTAGGCAAGAAAACAGCACATTATTCTTGTATTCACTTTTGTTGCATCTGCCCCAGACACATCTGGCCAAGTGAGCATTCACACGTGGCTTGTAGTGACCCATTTTGGAGTTTTCTCTGTGTGGAAAAAAAAGAACCACAGAAATAAAACTATGAGATGATATGATTTGATTTGCACCAGAGAAAACGATCCTAAAACACTGTACTAACTCACTGCCACTTAGCTTGCATCATGGTACGTGGGTCTTAGACTCAGTTATGCTATTCTGCAATAGGCCCAGGCCCAGGCTGCTGTGGCGGTTCCCATGATGCACTGTTTCTTTTTCATTCACCTCTATGTGTTTGTACCCCCACTCTGCATTCAATCATGAGTGCCTCTCTTCCACAGCATGTCTTTTGTCCTGTCTCCCTCCCCTCACCCTGAACCGGTCGCAGTAGATGACTGCCCTTCCCTGAGCCTGGTTCTGCTGGAGGTTTCTTCCTGTTAAAAGGAAGATTTTCTTTCCCACTGTTGCCAAGTTCTTGCTCATAGGGAGTTGTTTTGACTGTTGGGTTCTCTCTTAATTATTGTACAATGTAAATTGCTGAGACGACCGTTTGTTGTGATTTGGCACTATATAAATAAAATTGAATTGAACTAAATTAAATCGTTCCCCTTTTGTACTCCCATTCTGTTCTTTCAGTCTTGTCTCCACGTTTAGATTTTCTTTGTAAATTTCAGATGTTGAGTCTGTCTCAGTGTGTTGTCACTTCCTGTGTTATGTTGATGGTCTCTGGTCTCTTGTATTTTGCATTTAGACCTACTTCCCTCATGTCTTCAGTGATTAATTCCAGCTGTGCTCCCACCTGTTGGCTATCCCCTTCTTACCTCGTGTGCATATATTGCCTCAGTTTCCCTCTGTTCTTTGTCGTGCTGTCTTCTCATAGTTGCGTGCTTTTTTTGTTGTAGGTTTGCCTGGAGTTTCTTGGTTTTTGGATTGTTTGCCCTTGTTGTGCTTCACAAACCACTGGGTGACACTGTGGTGGATGCATCCATCTTTTGTACTTTCTATAAAATGTCTACTAAACTAAAACAAGCTGCTAGCACACTGCTATTTAGCATGTTATGCATCAATTGGGTGCACACACATTCTATTCTATTCTGTTTGATTCTATTCCATTGTGATGTTGTGCTTTTTATACTGTTCTAAATAAGCCTTTCTATAGTGTTTTGTGTTCTTTGTATTCTCCCTGTGCTGAATTCCATTTTGAGTTTTGTTTAACTCTATTCTGTTAAATATTATATATCTATAGTCTATACACAAAGTCATTTGCCAGATAGTTTTTGTCAAATTTTCTCTGGATATTGTGAATTCGTCTGGCTTAAATATAAATATTAATATTTATTCCATTATTCTCTGTTTATTCTCTGTTCTGTTTCTAGTAGCTCTCCTCCATCATGATCTGTTCTGTTCTACAGAAATGTGAAAATGTGCAACACAAAGTCACTTCACAGACTGTTTGTGAAATATTTAGTTTGTCACATGTGTGTTTTTAAAGCAGCATTATTTTACAATGAAAATGTTAAGTTTAGTATATAATAAAGTTTTTCAGTTTCATAGTGCAAACCATTCTTTTTTATGACACTAACTTAATGGATATCTTTCTCCCGTCTTTGGGATGTTTCTGAATTATCTGTCTGATTTCGCTTTACTATTTATTTCTTGTGCATTAATTGCAATTAACTGTATTTTATTGTTGAGTTGGCTGCGTTTTTGAGTGGAATGGAAGAGTGTGAAGAGAATGCAAAGGCAGGGAGAGAGAGATTGAGGTTTGTCTGTGAAGGTGTTGCAGTATATTTTCAGGCAGAGCAGACAGGCTGCAGCTGTATCTCTCCAAACAAAGAAGCACTTTCCTTCCCCTTCTCAATTCAATAGCTGCATGCATGTTTGCACCAGTGTGGGAACGGCAGGTTAACCACAGCACAGTCAGTACTATTGTTCTTCTTTATTTACTGGCACTCGATGAAAATCAAGAAGTGACAAAGCCATTCGTGCATAATTAGTCTATTAAACTGAAAGCTTCTGTGACCGCAGAGTTATAATCATATCTATGTGCTGAGATCACATTTGTGTAATGGGTGACATATTAGGAGAAAAAAACAAACAAAACAGATGGACGAAGCTGGCTCAGAGGCTCTCTTTAGCGTTAAAGTTTAAACAGTGTGCATGTTTTGTTGACAGGCACTGTTACCTTTTTACACCTTTTTTATTCTTTGGTAAACCAGCAGGATTACCAAAGAGTAAAACTCAGGATTGTATGGATTCTACATATCTAAGCACAAAACATCGCACTTTCGGTGTCACTGACAGTCTGCCCTTTGAATGCTTCAGAATAAAACCTCATGCAACCCTGAACTGGATAAGCAAAAGAAAACGGATGGATGGAAATGTAAACAAGAGGCCCTCTTGCCCTGAGGCTCGTGTTAGTGTCATGGCTTGTGTTCTTAAGGTCTGTATTGGTGCAAGCAGGCCAGCAGACGGCAGAATAGAGCAGTAAACCAATTATGTGTAAAGGAGAACTTTTAAGTTAATTTTAAAGTTTTAGAACTTCTGTGAGGGAAACTGGAATTAAGTTTAGTGTCCTGCTCAAGCTCACATGAGCTGGACATGTCTTAGTTTATCTAGCTCATCTCAGCTTTAAACCTGAAGATGCCCAAAGTTGGCATCCAGAGTAATAACCGCAGTGAATTAACATGCTTTAAAATAAATGCTATGGACTACAAAGTGCAATATTTGCATGTAAAAATAGCAGAGTAGAAGCAGGAAATAATGATATTTAAATAAGGTAAAAGTACCTTAAGCTTCTACTTTAGTAAAGTACTTGACATTCCTACTGGTCCTGTCCATACAATTATTTTATGGTGTTGGACATTGTAAGATTAACAGTACTCTCCATGGATTGCATTGGTTGGGGATACTAGGGGGGGAGTAATAATAATCTGCCCCCACTCTACACATGTGCCTGTATAGAGGCGCACAGTGAGTGCAAGCACATACAGAAACATAAGTAACAGGACTCGGACTGCTGACCGGATGTTGTGCAGAAAAATTTTAAAGGTAAAAATTTTGGGAAATGTTGGTGTGACATTAACAAAAAGTATCCTAAATATGAAATGTCACTCAACTAAAGTAAAACACATGCAGCTGTATCTCATTATGGCTCAGGTGTTTAAAAAGGTATACAGTAACATTTACAGAGGAAGTGGTGTTTGGTCGTGAAGTAATGAGATGCACACACACAGACAAAGGAACTCTTTAAGTATGAGGAACTTTAAAATTGTACTTAAAGTGATTACTGTACTTCAGGTTACATTTTATTGTATAAGTTTCCTCAGAGATCAAACAGAAAAACAAAGGCCATGAGCTCTGCTGTGAGCTGAGGTAGCATAAAACGAATTCAAAACATCAAATCAGTGTATCTAATTAGCAACGAGCGCTGGAGAGTAAAATCCAGGATTCAGATAGTGAAGTGGAATATTTCATTTGGAATAGATTTTAAAACAAGAAAAAAAAAACTGTGCTGAAAGGTTGCTTTGCGGGATTCAAAGAAAGGGTTTCTACTTTCTGCAGTACACCACTGCGCCATATGCCACCACTCCCACAATTGCTACTAATGCAGCTCCCCCGTACAGCAGATCAGTGGAGCGCCGAGGTTTGGTCTTGGGAGCAGTTGGCTGTGGCTGCGGCTTCTCCGGTGCCACCTTAGGTTCTTTAACTGAATGTTTATCCACGTCTGTGAGTGGTATCTGTGAGAACTGTAGCTGCTCAAGACTCGCTGCTGGAGGCTCTGGTGCCATTGGTGCAAGGATAGAAGGAGGGTGGAGACCCTGAATGGAATACAGCTCCTCTATTTCAGATGTTGTGGTCGAAGGGACTGGGGTGGATGTTGTGGAGGGGGGATCAAGCTTGACGATAGGCAAAGGAGGCAGGGCCATTGGGGGAACCACGTGCCTGAACTCTCTTGGTTCTCTCTCCACATAAGGCTCCTCTGCTGACACCAGGAGCTCCTGAGTTTCTGGAGCCTGGAGGTCCTGCTCCTCCTCCCTGAGTGCCACCAGCTCCCTCTCCCCACCCAACACACTTAACACACTTGTCTGCATCTCCTCATCTTCTTCCTCCTCTTCCTCTGCTCTCTTCCCTTTCTCCTCTGCCTCCTCAAGCATCTCAGCCTCCTCCCGCTCCAGGTGGACCATGTCAGAATTGGAGGAGTGGTTCTCCTCCCCTGTCAGCACTGCCCCATCACTGCTGTCGAGGCTCTTGGTGTCCTCAGGGTCTACATCACCCATTGTGGACCAGGACTCTGCTAGCAGGCTCTCACTCTGCCAGCGTCCAGGGCTTTCTGCCTGAGTCAGTGGCAGAGCAGCAGGGATGGGGCTGAGGGCCTCCCTGCCTCCCCCTTCCCCCCTGGTGGGCTCGACTGGGGCCTTTCCCTCCAGAATGAAGGTTGGCTGCTGAAGAGAGAGAGAAGATCAGAGGTGGGACAAAGCCTCAGGTCTCAGGTCTTTTTCCCATAATATTTTTTAATTGTTTTAGGCACTAATTAATCTGCAGATTAATATTTTTAGACACAAAATGCATGATAAAGAAAAGATGTTTCTCACTCACTTAATAACATACTGTAGGTACACCTATTTGAGCTCTTATATTAAATGTCTGATCAGCCAATCACATGGCAGCAATTCAATAAATTTAAGCATGTAGTCGTGATCAAAACAACCTGCTGATCTTCAAACTGAGCATCAGAACTGGGAAGAAAGTTAATTTAAGTGACTTTGAACGTGGCATGGTTGTTGGTACTTATAACCTGCTGCTCTACTGGAATTTTCCCACAAAACCATGTCTTGAGTTTACAGAGGATGGTCTGAAAAAGGCAGTTCTCTGAGCAAAAATGCCTTGTTGATGTCAGAGGAGAATGGCCCAAGCTGCTCCGAGCTGATCAGAAGGTAACACTAACTCAAATAACCACTTGTTACAACCAAGGTATGCAGAAGAGCATTTCTGAACAACCAACACAATGAAGCAGATGGTACAGCAGTAGAAGACCACACCGGGTGCCACTCCTGTCAACTAAGAACAGGAAACTGAGGCTACAATCCATACAGGCTCGCCACAATTGGACAACAGAAGATTAGAAAAACATTGCTGGTCTGATGAGCTTCAATTTTTGCTGCAGCATTCAGATGTTAGGCTCCTGCCTTCTATCAAGTAGTTAAGTACTTGTTCTGAATATGCTAAATGTCATGCTCCAGATCAAGACAAAAAAAAAAGCCCCAAACTTTGTCTTTTGAGTTGTAAACAAGTCATGAAGGTGCTAATGTTCAACATAACTTTGTTGTCTTGATTTTATTTGCATTTAAATCACAATTCTTCCACTGTGTGCAGCTGTAAAAGTTTAACATGTGTGACTATGGTGGTAGTAGTATAAAGGGACACTTATGCACACTACAGTGCATGCTGCTACTGGCCAGGAGAGCACAGACTGCTCCAAATGTGTCCCACTCTTTGAAAACAAAACCTCATGCCTTCACAAAGAAATGTGGTTAATGATACTCTCCAGCATAGCCACAGAATCCCCTCATGACTGCTACTGTTACAGTTTTTACTTGTGTGTGCTCTCATTGACATGAGTGAGGGTTGTGATTGGAAAAAGTTGCTCACTAGCTTTTCGTTATTGCAGCAGACTGTGGCTATCTATAGCCCCGACCCGCATATCTTACTAAGTTTAGGCACTGTATACATCTCCATCTGTCGCCCGAGGCTGGCAGCTCTGTTAGTGATTTCACATGGCATGAGAATTGGACAAGAGCAGTGACATGAAGTGGAAATGATTATATCTGAAACACCAACCTTTCAGCGCTCCACCTCTAAATTTACAAGCAATGTTAATATTTAATGACGTGAAATCTGAATTTTGGAAGAAAATATGCTTCTATAATAACGGTTAGCATTAGTGTGTATGCATGTATTCTGCCCAAATGTGCCTTGTATTCTGAAGGTGACCCTCCTGTGCCCATCTCAGCTTTGGCTGCACAAATTTGTCACCCTCATAGCAGTCCCAGAATAGATATTTTCAGCACTTCTGTCTAATGTTGTATCACATTTACAACATGTGGTCTGTCTGCGTGCCTCTCTGATTTCAGACTGTACCTCTTAATGAGCCTCTAACAGCCTCTCCGCACCTTGAAAATTTGTTACATTAATGCTTAACTTGAAATTGTATGTTACTGATCACTTTCAAGAAAATAAATAGAGGTAATTAGTGATGATTAGCAGTGGCAGAGTTTAAATTTGATTCCCTTTTAGAAGGAAAGCTGAGCAATTTCCTTCAGTAGATATGTTTACAAAGGAGGCCTATTAAATGGCATGTTTATTACTCTGTAATATGAATGTAATAAGCAAAAACACACGTAAAACATGCTGGTGGTCTAGTGGTTCAGTGATACTTGGTTCAAAAAAACTTTTCTGTGTCAAATATTTCAGGCATGTCTTTTTTAAATTTATTTTCCTCGTGAAAGTTTTTTTTTTCCCCCTAAATGTGTCCAAAGTGTGTAAAATTAAACATCAGAAGAAGATTAAAAATATATCATTTTTATTTTAAAGTCACAAGGGCAAGAAACAGATTGGTAATGGATCAGATCACAGAAAACAATGTTATATTGGTTTTCAGTGATATTCCTTAATTATTTTACTTCACCTAAACCAACTCGCCCACGTTATTTATGGATTGGTCGCAACCTCAACAAATATAAGATAAGATAAGAACTTTATCAATCCCGAGGGAAATTCTTGTGCCTTGTACGTGCTCAGTTCAATAAAAAATAGAAACAGGAACAGAAACAGAAACACTGTGTGTAGAGTCACAGAGACTAAAAAGAGCAAAAATTAATTTAAAAACAACAAAATTAAGCTCAACTGCTAAAAAAAGGATGATAAAAACATTATGAAATATAAACGTAAATACAAATACCAGTATGTACAGTAGCACAAATAGGCAGAAATAATAATGTTAATGTATAAAATATTATGTTAATGTATAAATAATGTTAATGTGACTGCCAATATGTGATAAGTGATACTGTAGTAATAATCTTCCCATTTGGTAAAGACCATAAAAATTACATTTGCTGTATGTAAAGATTTGTATTGCTTCACTGTTACTGCTTTAAACACACATACTTCCACGCACCGACATTCCAAAAATGAAACACTGTTAATTTTGTGTTGCCTCACAGGGAAACGCAAATGCCTTTCCTGTCTGTTATGCAACAGCTTGGAACTTTTTGTGCAATAAAATCTCTGACTGGGTAAAATCAACAGGAGTTTATTAGGCTGCAGACAAGTATTTCCATTACACAGTAATGCTCTGATTACTTGATTCAGGTTTTAATAGATGCATTTCTTTAAACAGGACTAAAATCCTTAATGTTAGGCTGGATTGTCTTTATTATTCCCATGGGCAATTTGCTCTGCAGACATTAGTCAATAAAGCAAATACACATAATAGAATGAATAAATGGCTTAACTCCATATATACTATACATTAGTTTTCATAATATTAAAATCTACAGTGAGCTTGAAAAGCAATAGGAGCTAACCAGTTCATTGTTGAAGTGTGTATGTAATAACAAGGCCTGCAGCTGGTTTAAAAAACAGGCAGCTGAATGAACAAATGAGCTCAGATATCTATTTGACTTGGCTGTCCTCTGGAAACAGCACCTCACTGGATGGGGTTGAAAGTCTGCAGAATGAAATTGGCGAAGGGTTCACCAGGGCAGCCTTTCCTCTGTGGCTTGGCCCAACTTGATGAACATCAAGCTGGTACCACTGACAAAGTTTACCAGGTTTTTTTTTATTATGCTGAGGCTGTCAAACCAACAAAAACACCTCAAAAGTTAAGATTCTGAATCTGAGGGAAATAAATGAATAAAAAGTTCGATGTTAAAACCCCTCAACTCCTTCCTCAGTGAGCAGGTGGTTCTCAAACGTCTGACGTCCTAGTTGTCATATTTCCTCACACAAGCTTTGTGTCCCTGCAGGCCTGCACGGCCTTGAGGTTGACCACACAAACATTTTAAACCGTCTGTGCACACAAACAATGAGCGAGGCTGATCTGTGTCCTTACTTGCTAAGAAATCAAGCAACCTTTGCTGCTGTGTGAGCCACCTTTCTTTCCTGTCCTACTTGAGTAATTGGATTCCCATTGATCCTATCCTAGCTCTAACAGACTTGTGCTAAAGCCAATGCTCAGTGAGCTTTAAAGCACTCTTTCTGTCCTAATGCATGATGGGGACAGAGTGATATCACATATTCACAAAAGGTCAGCTTTCAATGTCAAAGTTGAAGAGTGAGCTGATAAGACAAACCTCTTGTTCATTTCTCTGTCTTATATTTGTCCTTCACTAAATTAGTAGCCTGCAATCATCCTTCTAACATTAAAATCAGAACACAGGCCTCCAAATCAAATCACAGTCTTAATTCAAAGCAGATTACTCCTTCACATTAGATTCTTGTAGAGGACTCCAAAATTTATTTTCTGCAAGTTTAAAAAAAAAAGGAGAAAGATCCAAGCATACCTGTGTCCTCTCAGTGAGCTGCTAGATGAGAGATCGAAGTGTGATGTGCATTCACACAGGAAGCCACAAAATAACAGATAGGCAGACATGCATGCTGGAGCGGGCACAGGAATAACAAGGTAGGCAAGCTGTGCAAAAGTCTCTCTCTCCCTCCCTCTCCTTGTTTCTCCCACTCTCTCTCTCTCTCTCTCAGCCACCCTACTTCCCAAATCCATCACATAACAGTTGGCTGGAGAGGAGTCATTGGTGACTTTACTGTGAAACCAGACTCAAGAAACAGTATAAATATTGTAATACAGAACTCAATAAATGCCGTAATCTAGAAAATAGGTGTGACTCTTTGTGTTTGTGGTCTCCAAAGGTTGGCAGACGTCAGCTGGTGAACGTGCTGCTCAGGTAAACAGTCTGCGGTGTTTTAAATTCACTGTCCAAACAGCAGATTATCAGTTGACTCACACTGTGTACACTGAGCCAACAGCACGGAGTGGAAAATGCATGTCAGATGGGGAGAAGGGCCATTTTTAAACCTGAACTTTCCAACTTCTAGTTCCCCCTGCTGGCAAGACACTTCATAAAAGACAAAACTATGCCAGGAGGCTTTGTACTGTAGCAACATATAAACTGTACATTCACAAGCTTTACATGTTATAATGTATACATAATTTCTCTCCTTCTGTTTTTTGTTTTTCAAGCATAAGCATACTTTTACCCTTTAAAACTGCACTAAAGCTCTTTATTTATTATAAATTGTGTTGTAGGACTCTACATAAATAAAGGAAAATACCACAATAAAATCTTAATTTTGTTTATAAATGCAAGGCTGAGATGGTCTGGACATGTGCAGAGGAGGGATAGTGGATGTACTGGACAAAGGAAGCTGAATACGAAGCTGCCAGTCAGGAGGAAAAGAGAAGGACAGGTTCATGGATGTGTGATGGAGGAGGATACTAAAAATGGGGTGAGATGATATCAGATGATCTGCTGTGATGACCCTTAAAGGGAGCAGCGGCAGAAGAAGACAACATATATTAAAATATATATATATAATTTTTATTCTGGCATATTTAATATGACTAATACTGTGTTAACTGCTAAACAATCAATTTTATTTTTCTTCTTTTATATATGTAATAGCAGCCAGCCAAAGACATACAGTACTGTGATACAAATACACATACAGCTCATATAAAGAATATAAATAATGATATGATTCACATTTTATTACATCCCTCAAGGAAGCATTTATTTAATGATTTTAATGTTGAGGGAAAGATCCTTACGATCCTTGTCATTTCAGCAGAAAAAAATACAGTTACGATAACATTAAATTTCTTTCAGAAATAAATAACTCAATAAATAACTCTAAATAACATTTTAATACAGTGTAAAATAGCTGTAGTGGTAGGCTAATATAAAAAATAAAAATCAAAAATGCAGAGAAAACACACAGATAAGATAAGAACTTTATTAATCCAGAGGGAAATTCTTGTGCCTTTTGCATGCTCTGTGCAATAAGAACAGAAACATTAAACACTCTGTGTAAAGTCACAGACAGCAAATACATCAAAAATATATTTAAGTACTTAACTACTACTAAAAAAGATACATATAAAAAAAATTTATGAAATAAAAACAAATATCAGCATGTACAACAGTCAAATGGGCAGAAAGTGGCACAATGTTAATAATGATGATTTAAGTGATAGATATAGAATAGAATAGAATTTAAATATAACTTTAAAAAAAACTGCAACAGAGATTAGTAGAAACGAATTCTCTCTATCTCTATTCTATCTCTATCTGATATATATATATATATATATATATATATATATATATATATATATATATATATATATATATATATATATATATATATATATATATATATATATATATAGCGAGTACCAGTCATAAGTTTGGACACACTTACCCATATATAATCTTATATATGTCACTGTGTAAACTTACAAACGTGTAGTTGAAAACTGCGTGAACTGCCATGATTTTCCTTTATTTTCATGATTCACTCACATCTGACGGTCTCTTCCGCCGGAAGTAAATATCACGTGACTTCGAAAATCAGCTGATCCTTCGTGGACATCTTTACGAGTCACGACTGCGGCGATTAATTCAAACCGTCTCCTCTGTGATTCTCCGGTACATAAATGCCGCTTTAATGCTTAAATTATGGGGTTAATTTCCTTTTCTGGGTAATGGCGGTTTCTGTTTTCATTCTGCAGTTTTAATTTTTTTGTGTTTTTTTTTTTTTTATCCTTACTGTCTCTGGCAGGCCCGGGCGGATCTTTGACAACTGCAGCCATGGCGCTGAGCGATGCCGACGTACAGAAGCAGGTAATGAAGCGTTTTCACCTTCAGAAAGACACCATTTTACCGTTTATCTCCCCATACTAAAGGAACGACTCATTAGTCTGTTACAAAGCTGAGAGCAGCTGTAGTATTTACAGGAAGTTGTTGCGTGCAGTCGAATGACATTGAGAGAGTTGCAGTAGGTTAGTATGCAATTAAACACAAACAGCACCTAGAGGCAAATATTTGAGGTGTTTTGGAGGGGTGGTTTTGTACGTGAAATTGACGCTTACAGCCAAATACCAGCTATTTTGCAGCCGGGGCTTCGGGATGTCATACTGAGAGTCATATATCTCCACATGATCACATGATGAACACATGCCAGGACCTAAGGAGGAACTTGGAGTGAGTGAGCCACCGTGTGTTCACTGGAAATCTCCTCAAACACGGAAAATAAACTGTCAAGCTGCGGAAGTTAACTGCATTTATCATAGCGCGATTATTCTCCTCAGTGGAGATTGTTTGGGCGCATATTATTCCCCCGTACATTATCATGACCAACTATTTTTATATATCAAATTGCCAAAAACGAATGTTCTTTGTTTAAACAAAAAATGTCCCCTGATATAGGCTGTTTTGATGTTTTAAACAGCATTGAGCAATAATTTATTAAAAAATAATATAATAAAAAGCCCATAAACAAGCCTTTTGTCTGTTAATTGCTGTATTTGGTGCTCAAACAACATTTGATAAGGTATGAATTTAGTCAGCAGGACTAAATGGACTGAACAAAAAACATTCTCAAAGGCTAACTTCTTCTCATGCTTCAGAAGCAATTTAGTGAAAAACCAAGTCACAAGGCAAAAGCGATAATTAAACGGCTCGGCAATCATCAAATTAAAATTTTGGTTTTCAGAACATTCCCCAGATTTTAATGTGATCAAGAATCAAAAGCAGGGCGGACAAGCAGAACTTTGAGCTCTGATAAGGCAGGAGGGACGACCCATGAATCAGAAAAGGGTCAGCACTGTAAATATTGACTCTAGGCAATGTGGAATGCTTATGATTGTTTCTCACTATATCATATGCTTTCCTGATGGCTTCATAAATTAGTGGTGTCACTTTACAACAAATTAAGCATAATTGAAATCACAGACAGTCTCCTGCTTTGCACAGCTGGTAAAATGGTGATGTGAAACAAAAATGCACAGAAACATTTTTCACTGGGGTCATAGAAGCAGCCCAGTTTAAAGTGATGAGGCATATCTTTACTTAAGAGACCACTGATATTTTGGTTTTTATTTTGTTTTTGGTTTAAGGTAATTTAACAAAACTACACTCACTGCTATTCTGGCAGTATTTCTAAGGCTTGATATAGATTTTTTTTTTTTTTTTTTGGAAGATAGTGAGAATGACACACTTCACCTAGTAAAAATCTTTCTTTTATGAGATATCCTAATGTTTAACATATTAACATTTTGCTCTAGTTATACACATAGTGCAAGGATGAGTTTCATTTCCAGTTTATTGCATCAGGAAGGAAAGCCACAAGTTGCATTAAGTGCAAATCTTTGTCTTTGAGTATGTTTCTATTCAAAGCAGCAGTGTATCCATTCAAGGCAGCAGTGGTTAGCACCATTGCCTCATAGTAAGAAGGTCCTGGGTTTGATTCCACCTTGGCTGGGACCTTTCTCTGGGTACTCTGGTTCCTCCCACAGTCCAAAGACATGTGCATAGTGGGCCCATAGGTGTAAATGGTTTTCTGTCTCTCTGTGTTGGCCCTGCGACAGACTGGTGACCTGTCAAGGCTGTACCCTGCCTCTCGCCCTATGCCAGCCCCTGAAAAGGATAAGCAGAAGAGGATGGATGTTTCTATTCAGATTGTTCCGAGTCTCTTTGAAAGCTGTGAAAATACCTGAAAATAATAAAATCAAAGAAGCTGTTGCTATGGGATCTAAATTTTATGTTTTTTAAGGCAGCACAAACTTGTTTTTCATTCATGTTTCCTGTTCCCATCTACAGATCAAACACATGATGGCCTTCATTGAACAGGAGGCCAATGAGAAGGCAGAGGAAATTGATGCAAAGGTATGAAAACATACACATCATAAAGTGTTGTACAGAGATACCGGGCTGGATAGTTTTTGTTTTTTGGACATTTTTATGTCTTTATTAGTGAGCCAAAGGCTAAGAAAATGGTAATGAGGGAACAAGAAGATGTGTGTATAGACCATAATGGTCGTTTGTAACCTCGAGCTCATTAACTTCTTGAGGAATATGTTTAGTTTGATCAAAATCTGGCCTGTGGTGTAGCCTCATGGCCTTTTTAAAATGTGATCTTTGCTGTAGCACCCTCAGCAGACCATGTAATGCCATTACACAGATTTAATTATTTTGCCTATTCCTATATTTAAACTTGTAGTATAATTGTGAGAGTTATCTTTTCTAAGAGAGACACAAGAAGAACAACATAACAGCTAATATATACAGTAAATGATTTTTTTTTTTAAATGCAATGGCCATCTGTCCATGGACAGTGCACAAGAGAGGTGAAGAGGAGACAGCAGGCAGGGTGGAGTGGCTGGAGATGAATGTCAGTGGTGATTTGTGACAGAAGGATGGCAGCAAGAGTGAAAGGTGGTACATGCAGAGAGATGGTGTGATGGAGGAGGATGCTAGGGATGGAGTGAGATGGAGGCAGATGATTCACTGTGGTGACCCCTGAATGGAGCAGCTCAAAGAGAAGTACAAGAAGAATGTCCGTCTGTCCATCTGCTGCTTATTTGTATCCATAAACCCTCTCTTCAACCACCCTTCCTCCAGTTCTTCCTGGGGGACACCAAGCAGCCTCACCTAGGAGGCATCCATCCTAAGTAGATGCCCAAACTATGTATTGGAGTAACTCCGATCCCTCCTGCATTACTTGTGGGGTTTTTTTTTCCTCTCACCCTATCTGAATGGGAGAACTCAGACACCCTTTGGAGGAAGCTTATTTTCACTGCTTGTATCCAGGAGCTGCTTCTTTCAGTTGCTACCCAGAGCTTGCAACCATACAGGTCACCTGCACCATGCAGTTGAGGGTAAACGGAATGATAAATCAGCAAAATCAGCAGTTTTGCTTTTACGCTCAGTGTCAGTCCATCTTTCAGTCTCCTGTGACATTTTTCCAATCGGGGCGGCAACTCCTTCCCGACCCAGAGTGGGCACACCAGCTCAGAACTATGGCCTCAGGTGTGAGAGTTCCTGCTGCTTCACACTCAGCTGCAAACCGCTCCACTGGTCACCACCTGATGAAGCCAGAAAAACCAGAGAGGTGATCCTGAAGCCACTAAGCTGGAAACCCTCTGCCTTGAAATTATCACTATAAAAATAATGAAAAGAATCTATCACACAGTGGAACCCTTGCAGAGTCCAACACCAGCCTGCCGGCAATGTAAACCAAGCTACTCAAATGCAGTAGTATATTATGATCCGTTTTCACCATCTGATGTTCCCTTGTTAAGAATCACCCTTAGGGGGCGCTAATGCTGCATGCTTGGATTATAAGATAATATGAATAAAGTAAAGTAAGTAAATATGAATGAGGTTCACCTGGCAGATTTCACCAAATCTGAAGCTCTGAAGATCAGGTTGAGCTGATTATAAAAATTACATTCCTAAACTTAAACATAGTTAAACCTAAACAAACATGATTGTGGTGATTTAAATCAATTATTTTCATGTTTTTCTTACATTATTATAATATATTATTTTCATGCACTATTTGAAAAATGTTTAACACTTCTGTTACATTTAACTTGCTTGCTTTCTCAACACGAAGACCAGCGGTGTTTCTGTTTGTCATGAATCATCGGGTTCCTCTGAGTTATCTGTGTCTCCTCCTGCAGGCCGAAGAAGAGTTCAACATTGAGAAGGGCCGTCTGGTCCAGACCCAGAGGCTGAAGATAATGGAGTACTATGAGAAGAAAGAGAAACAGATTGAGCAACAGAAGAAGATGTGAGTCATGGCGAGACATCACAGGACGCCTCGGGTCCCTCCCTCGTTTCCCTTCTTAATCCAGCCTTTTTAAGAACAAGGAAATGGCTGTAATGTGACAGAGTTTCTGTAATTTTATTTAGCCACATCAACAGACAGTAGCTCCTCTGTGACCTGCCTCTTACAGTGTTCAGGGTTGAGATATAAACAGGACCAATATGTGTGTTATTTGTCTGCTTAACAGTCAGATGTCTAACTTGATGAACCAGGCTCGACTGAAGGTGCTGAAGGCCCGTGATGATATGATCTCGGTAAGCCTTTGTCATCATTTTATACAAAAGGACTGTTTAAATATCATAGCTGTGAGTACAAAGAGTACAGACCAAGTGTGTTTCTGTATCCTCAGGAAATGATTAATGAGGCTCGCCAACGGCTCGCTAATGTCGCAAAAGACCCGGCCAAGTATTCAGGTCTCATGGATGGATTGCTCTTACAGGTTGGTTTATATGCTGAGCTCCACCCACTGACATCCCACTGACCAATCAAATGTAATTCTGTAAAAGTGGCGGTCCAAACTTTATGATCACATTGATCACATCTGACCAATTAGATAATCTAGTTAAATTCAGTTTGAGAAACATGCGGTGGTATTTCACTAATACAATGGATGTGGATGCAATTTGCTCCAGTCTCCAGTTTTAATTTGTCCTATAAAAACAGCTCAATCTCACTGGACAAGGGCCTCTCCCTCCTTACAAATCCTTCTCTAACTTCTGAGCTGTCATACACTGTTACCAGTTTATTAGGTACACTCTAGAACACTGGCCTGTATATAAAAGGATGGACGTAGCCTCTTGGTATTAACAATAAGCCAATGTGGAAGTTCCTTAAATCTGCTTTCTTTCTGAAAGCCAGCAGGGGGCGACTCTTCTGGTCTAGATGGAACTAAAAGCATAATACAATAGTTTTGCGATAAATCCAACTCCATGAATGTCATAATGCTCATTTTTTGGTAAAACAGATGGATTGTCTGATAATTCTGGAGGATATAGATTGTGTTGCTGGTACACTGTATTGCATTATAGAGAAAGATGTTTGTGTTATTTCTAAAAATGGTTTGTTAAACATTTAACTTTAATTCTTTGCAGATATTTTAAAAGCTAACATTTGTTAACTGTCTCTCATCAGGGCTTTTACCAGCTCCTGGAGCCCAAAGTGACCATTCGCTGCCGTAAACAAGACATACAGTTGGTACAGGTGAGAAAAATAGAAGCAACAAAGCAGCTGCAGTACCACTTATCCTGTTCTGGGCATTGTTGCAAAACCGTATTTCAAAGGTATCGCGTGTAAGGGGCACATTTGTTGGTATCAGATGAAATCTCAACCCAAACTGCATTGTACCCTTCAGGCATCCATCCAGAAGAACATTCCTATATATAAAGCAGCTGTGAAGAACAACCTGGAGGTCCGCATCGACCAGGATAACTTCCTCTCCCCTGAAGTGTAAGCAGCACCACATTTGAAAGAGAAACCAGTGCTCACCAAGAGGGGGGGGGGGGGGAAACTCTTGAAATTTTTGCATCTTCTGTATTTGAGGTGTTTTGTTCCAACATTTTTCTGCATGCAGGTCTGGAGGTATTGAGATTTATAACGGAGACGGGAAGATCAAAGTGTCCAACACTCTGGAGAGCAGACTGGACCTCATGGCCCAGCAGGTAGGGAATGTATATCTTATAATTTGATCTTTCCCCTTTTGGTTTCACATATTGTGAATAGTGTAGTACAGTGGTCCCCAACCTTTTTTGAGCCGCGGACCGGTTTAGTGTTAGAAAATATTTCCACGGACCGGCTTTTAAGGTGTGGCGAAAAAATACGTCAAAATAAATGATACGACCATAACCAAGTGTGATATTTTCTACGTATAATAATAAAAAACGTGAATCCACTTTGTATTCGTATGCAACTCTATCAGCAGCGTTCTCGTAACATCCCGCCTCAACATGAATAACAGGCTCTCTGCCACAGCGCTCCCTGGTCAGCTGTTAGAGCCATGGTAAAACATGCCTTCAAAATAAGATACACCGCAAAAACAAATACAGTAGAAATCACCTCAGTCGGATTCAAATGGCCCAGTTTGGGGTCTATTATCGAATTTCGCTGCAATGGCTTCTGCTTCATCTATGAATTTGCTTCTGCAAATTTTATAATCTGAAATTTTACTCGTAAGTGCAAGTTTGTAGCTTACACTTGCCACGATTGTCCCCGGTGAAATAAACTGATATAAACACTAAAACAATTTCCAGGCGTTGTTAGTGTGTGTGTAGTTGTGCATGAACGAGCCGATGCATGGAAGTGGGCGGACAGGAGCTGAGGAGGGTTTTAGCGCTAAACTCATCCAGTTTATGCGATCACATTTAACTGGAAATTTATTACAATGGGACCAGATTTTTCATCCGAGGTAGGTGAATATCCGACGGATTTATGTGATGATTTTATTGGAATTAATGTTAGGAAAAATCAGGACCTGCAGATGCCATCCAACTAGAGCGAAAACCCGATTTATGCGACTTCGACTTAGGTGATTTTTACTGTATAAAGCGCATGAAAAATACAACTCACCATAACACTGAATCAGTGTAAGCCCCCTGAGCTTGTTTCTCTGAAACTCATTTTTGCTGGCTTCTGGTTTGACTGGGTTCGGCCGATTTCACATGGAGCGTGGCTGCAGAGCCGCGGTGTCAAGCGCTGGAGAGTCAGTTTGATGGCTGGGTCTACCTCACTGCTGTCCCCGGTGTTGATAAATAAAAATGGTAAATGGACTAGTTCTTACATAGCGCTTTTCTACTCTTGTTGAGCACTCAAAAATTTAAAGAAGCGTTATGTAGGTCAACCAACCGATTTCGTTAGACAGGCCTGAAGCTTCTGGGTTTAATTTTAGCGGTGACGTATCATGTGAGCAGAAACGTCTTGACACGTCAAGAGGAAGTCATGGAGGGAAGTAACGGAGCGAATCCGCCCATTTTTCAAAATAAAATATAGTTTAGGCGCAGATAATAAGTAAAACGGAAATAATTTAAGTTATTTATTCTTTATGTGCGGCCCGGTACCAAATGTCCCACGGCCCGGTACCGGTCCGCGGCCCGGGGGTTGGGGACCTCTGGTGTAGTATACATAAACTACATAGTGTAGTTTATTCTATGTGTGTTATTCTATTTATAAATAGCAAAATTAACATTTTAAAATCATGTTCACATACTTTTGACATGGTGTTGAATTCTTTCTGGTACTGTACCCACAGAAAATGGTCATGCACTTCATGCAGTGTAGTAACGAAGTGACTTTATGCTATTAATTATATGTAAAAGCAGGGGAACGAGTTTTATTTCATTATTTATGACTAATGCACATTTTAAAAGCTGCAAGAGAAAGGGGACAGGCACATGCTATATTAAGGGCTGTTCAAGATTATTCTCATTAAAGTTCTTGTTCACAATTTTTTTTTTTTTAAATCTTCTGTTAAACTAAGTATATTGGATTTTACTAATCTGAACAATCAGTTTGTTAGTTGACAGAAAAATGCAGTACTGTGCAAAAGTCCTGAGTCACCCCCTTTACTTTATATTTTGCTTCCATGGACAAATTGTTTTTCTTTGGACATTGGCTGATTTTTCACAAATTTTCAGGCCAGTCCTTTTACCTGACCATTTTCAGAATCATGCTTTTTTCTTTTTGCTTGCTAAGCCACTTCACACTGACCTCTGTATCATTCAAACATTAGAAAGGGCACATTACTCAAGGGATGAATCAATATCGTGTGTACACATAACAGACAACTTGGCAAAGAACCAACAAACTGCATATGTGGAGTTCAGAAGAAGTGTCAGGCCTAAAATAAACTATCTGCAGAAAATGAGCAGTATCTGAAAGTCACATCCTTAAGAAACAGGGGGGAAAAAATCCAGCCAAGACCTGACACAGGACCTGAGAGAAGACCCTTCAGCTGATCCATCTACTGTTCACTGAAGCCTCATCAGAAATGGTCTGAGTGGAAGGGTGGCTGTCAAGAAGCCATTCTTAAGGAAGAGAAATGGGAAGAAAAGGCTGAGGTATGCCAAACTACACAAGAACTTGAGTGAAAATCAGCAGCATGTCTGATGTAGTGATGAATCCAGATGTGACATTTCTGGTTCAAATTGTTATCATTATGTACTGAGGGGGTCAGGAGAGAGGTACAACAGTGAGTGTCTACAGCTGTCTGTAAAACCCAATGGAGGCTCTGTCATGGTTTGGAGCTGCATTACAGTGTGTTAGGGATGTTGTTGAAATTGAAAGAATTATGAACGCAGAAAAGCACCATCAGATTTTGATCCACCATGCAATCCCATCTGGAATGCATCTGATTGGCAACATCTTCATTTTTCACGACAATGATCACAAACACACTGCCAATGCAGTAAAAGCGTATCAGGATACAAAACCACAAATGCCATGACTATCAATCATGGACTGGCTTCCCCAGTGCTAGGATCCAACATTTTGACAGAGAACTGAACAAAAGGCAGCCAACATCCAAAGAATGTCCTTTAAGAAGCCTGGAGAACTCTTCCTGAAGACTACTTGAAAGAAGAAAGCTGCCTCAGAGAGTTCAGACTGTGTTGAAGAACAAATATTGACTTTCAAGCTCATTACAATTGTACAAACTCTGTTTTGGCCTTTATATGCTGTATTTCAGTGTGTGTTTGCATGTTTTAGTAAATTGCTGCACTGATTTTCCTATTCCTAAAGAAATGAGGGGTGGCGCAAGAGTTTTGCACAATACTGTAAGGTTTTCAAGTGTTTATTCCAATATAGGTTTATATACTTTCTCAGATATGTGAAGTGTAAACTAAAAATCTTAGTTTTAAATTTTGAATCATTCAATAAAATTTTATGGTTTTCGTTATTATACATGATGGTTGTTGGTTTCTGCCTCACTTATGAGCTGTTACTTTGTCCACAGATGATGCCTGAAATCCGAGTGGCTCTCTTCGGTGCCAACCCGAACCGCAAGTTTATGGACTGAGAACGTTGACTGTCTTAGAGAGAAACACTCCTTTTTATTTTTTATTTTGTCATATGAAAGACGTCCTTCCTTTTGTCTGTGAAATTTCTGATGTAAAAGAGATGTTGTGTGACGTATTGCTGTATTTTTCCATGCATTAAGGGACATGATCAATGCTGCAACTCAACATTACAGATGTGCATTGTGGGGGGGGGGGGGCTGCACAGCTGTATGCACTGGTGTGTTCTGCTGCTCCCATTCGTGGGCCTCAGTTTACACTGATCCGTCAGGGAAGATGAGATTGGGTGATTGGCTGGATGTTTAACAAGCTGTCCTCTAATTGGGTTAGTCTCCATGACAAACGTAACATCTGTGTCAGGATTTTCCCCAATTTCATTAATTTCTGTTCCACATTATGAGTTGCATGGGCCATTGTGTTGCTAATGGGTGTCTGCTCCAGGCAGTTGCTCTCACAAAGAAATAATATCCATAGAAACAAAACTGAAGACTGGACAGGATCATACAGAGTTAATTTATTCATGTTACATTGACTGTACCTTTTTCTCCTGTCATGGATTAAAGGAGCGGGTGATATCATTCCAGAGGGGGCACTGTATGTATATGAGGTTTCCAGATTAAATTATATGTATGTGTGTTGATGTTTGTTTTTTTTTTTTCTTTTTTGTTTTGTTTTGATTATGGCTCAAACTCAAAACGTTTTAATGTGGAAATATATAAAGTATAAAATATAAACTATTAGTATTTCCTCTCTTCTTTTTGACTCTCATATTGTTCTCGCTGCTGAATGATCTCCAGTTTTCTCATTTATTTTACAACACTAGCCATTCATGCTTGCTTCATTAGTTTATCACATGGTATTAGTCAGACAAAAATGTCCCAATTATCCGGTCGCCTGGAGTATTTTGCTGACATTCTAGAGAGGGTTTTTTGTGGAAAACAAGCCGAGTCTTTAAGGAGACGGTCAAAAGAGAGACAGGACACAAGAAGCTCCTGCTTGCTTGTAAGTATTTTCTGCTTTAAATGGGGTTAGATGTGCCTTTAAAGATTTGTCTTAATTTGTGTTTCTGAGAGCTGTGAGGTACTTTCCTTACCTTTTCTTCCGGATAAATTTGATCCAGAAAGTAAAACAGTTGTGCCAGGAAGTTTATTCTGTTCATCTGGATGCAGCGTTTTCAGTGTCCAGATGAACCGAATCAACTTTCTGGGATTTCCTTACCTGGATTATTGAGAACACCTCAAACACAAAGCATTTGTGGCTTCAGCCTAGAATCTGTCAGCACTGTGTGCAACACAGCAGCATGTTATAATCTTGAGGATTTTAAAATGAGCTTTAAATGTATTCAGCTACTACTAAAGCTACTCCAACTTCTCCTTCGGTGTCAGTATTGATGTCATTCACGGAGTATCTCTTTGTTTGCACCCCTAAATGCAGCAATCCTGCTCCTGTGAAGATTGAGAGCATGATGTTCTAGTGGGAATACAGCGCCCTCCAGTGGCACACAAGGCCATGGTGATCTCATTCCTCTGGGCTGTGGTCACTTATGTGCCCCTTCTGTGGTTTGTGAAGGTGACTGAAGGGATACCTGACCCCGCTCAGAGGGACCTACTGATGCTTCAGGAGGCATCCAGGCAGACAGGAGGCCGAGTGACGCTGACGGTGCCCGAGCGGAAGCTGGACGCTTACCTTCATCGATTAAAGGAGCAAGAGATGTCTGCCACACCTTTCCCCCCTGCTGTGCACTTCTTCAAAGCAAAGCCTCTCATTGAGAAGAGCCCGGTCTTCAAACTGCTGCAGAAGATGCCCAAAGGTGATGTTAAAGTTATAGTGGGCTTACTGAACCGATGCAGGAGCCAATCAAATTTAATGCTGTTAATGTTTATTTTGGTCAATGAAGGTCATGTTAATTGTGACCTCAGGTCCATCCTAAATATGGATTCAAGGATAACCTGATTAGATTTTGCTTGGCAAAGAACAAAGACTAAAGTCATCGTAACCTCAGAAAAGGAGTCAAACTATAAGTCATTAATTCATATGACAAAGTCTCACTTAAATTGTCAAAATTATGATGAAGTGATTCAGTTTTGGTGGAGGCTGTCTCTGGACAAATTTCATTATAGCAACACTGCAGTTCTTAAAATGGTGCTTCTAGTTTCCTTAATGGGAGGAAGCTATGGAGAGGACTCCAGGAAATAGAAAATAACTACAAAGATGCAAAACATGATTTAAGAAGAAAAAAAAATTTAAAACAACTGCTAATGTGGTGCTTGATGTGATGTGTGGGCTGAGATACAAAATGACACAAACCAAACCCTTAGAAAGAGGCATGAAATGACTGCAGAGAGGGTCAATGAAACACAATGATGAGCAGGACAAGGCTGAAAATTATCATGCATGAACTCAGTGCCTAGATGGAGTTAAGGTAAACTGGATATGGATTAGTTGATGATATTTCCTTGACAACATCTAAATGATGTCACCAAGTTTTTCTTATTTCAACTTGAAGTGAACCACACATCCACATCAAGTTAATCACTACTAAGTTGGACTTAATTTTCAACCAGAGGTGGTTAAAAAAAAAAATTCTTGATAACAATTAGAGGCAATCACATGACCACTGTCAGTGGCAAAGTTGACAAAAGGGACGTGCAGAATGATTCTAAAAGATGCAAAACGAGTGTAAATGGATGGAGAGTGTCTACAGATAGACACTATATGCACAAGACAATGTCAAGAAAACAAGTGCAAAACAGGGGTGTAGGAGGCCTCCTGCACTCAGGTGCTTATCTTATAATCCAGCCATGATCACATTCAGCGTGTCTGTTGAAGTTTGAAGTTACATCTTGCTGTTTTTGGTGACAGGCGCAGCCCTCCACATCCACAGCTCCTCTCTGGTCGGTGTTGAATGGCTGGTGAAAAATGTCACCTACCGACCTCATTGCTACATCTGCTACACTTGGGACAACTCGGTCCGCTTCCTGTTCTCAGATCGCCAACCCTTCCCACGCTGGGACTGCTTCTACTGGCAGCTGCTCGAGACCTTGAGGGCCAAAATAAGAGATCCTACAGGTTTTGATAACAGGTTAAGTAACATGTAACCCTCCCTTGAACACGTAAATTGAAGATGTAATAGGAGAACTTAACCCTGAAAGGTTGTTTTTGGGTGTTTTTCAGTTTAATGCAGCATCTCACTCTGTTCACCGAGGATCCAGATGGTGAATACCCAAGCCAAGATGTTGTGTGGGAGAAGTTTGAGAAAGCCTTCATCGCAGCTGCCGGGCTAGTCACCCACGCTCCAGTGCTGAGGGATTATTTTTATAAAGGCCTAGAGGAGCTTCACCGTGACAACATCTTGTATCTGGAACTGAGGACCGGTCTCTCAAGGGTTTGTTTGTTTGCACCTGCTCCCTGCAACTTCAGCCTCTACCGAAGAGCAATAACTACATCATTAGTTACATGTCTGCGTTTCTATCCAAAACGTTTCTGTGTTGCAGACGTACGAGCTCGATGGAACTATTCACGATAAAGTCTGGACTCTGAAAATGTTTCAAGAAGTTACAAGGAAATTTATAGGAGACCATCCAGACTTTCTCGGGGCCCGTATCATAATTTCTGTTCACAGGTAAAATATATTATTGAGAGGTATGTTAAAAAAAACTGTTAGGCTCTTAAAAAGGCATGTTTTCCAGTGTGTTCCATTACCTCTGTTTTAAATCAACTCGCTTACAAGTGTTTCAGAGTTGAAGAAAGAAATTGCAGTTCTTTTGAGAACAAAATGTTTTATTGTTCTTGCTTGGTGTTGATGAAGAGAATGAAGAGTGGAATCATGGTTGGCCCAGATGACATACCTGAGGGGGGGTATGGAGATGTCTAAGACAGAGGGCAGTGGACTTTGTAACCATTTTGCTTAACACAATATTGGATAATGAGAGGATGCAGACAAATGAAGAAATGCGCTGGTACTGATTTTCAAGAACAAGGTTGATGTGGAGAGCCGCAGTGACTATAGAAGGACAAAGCTGGTGAACCATAGCATGAAGACATGGGAAAGAGTTGTTGAAGTGAGATGACAATTGGTTAGCAGCAGTACGGCTTCATGCCAAGAAAGAGGACTGCAGATGTGATGTTTGCTTTGAGAGTGCTGATGGAGAAGTACAGTATAGTGAAGGTCAGAAGGAGTTACACTGTGTCTTCATCGATCTAGAGAAAGCTTTGAAAGGAACTGTGGTATTGTGTGAGGAAGTGGCACAGAAGTATGAGAGGGTGGTGCAGGACATGTACTGTATGAGGACAGTGAGACAGTGGTGAGGTGTGCTGTAGAGTGACAGATGGGTTGAGGGTGGAGGTGGCATTACATCAGGGATCAACTCTGAGCCCCTTCTAGTTCATAGTGGTGATGGACAGACTGACGGATGAGGTCAGGCACGAGTCTCCGTGGACTATGATGTTTGCAGATGACACTGTTTTGCAGGTGGAAGAGAACCCAGAGAGGTGGTGGTGTGCTCTGGAGAGAAGAGGAATGAAAGTCAGTAGAAACAAGACAGAATACATGTGTGTGAATGAGAGGGAGTGTAAATACATGGGGTCAATGGCCCAAAGCAACTGACAGTGAACAAGAGGTGAAGAAGAGATGCAGGCAGGGTGGAGGTGAGTGTCAGTGGTGATTTGTGACAGAACGATGGCGGCAAGAGTGAAAGGGAAGGTTTACAAGATGGTAGTGAGACCTGCTGTGATGTATGGTTTGGAGATGGTGGCACTGACAAAAAGACGAGAGATCGAGTTGGAGGTTGCAGAGATGAAGATAAGATTTTCACTGTGAGTGACCAGGAAGGACAATCTTAGAAATGAGTACATCACAGGGACAGCTCAGGTTGAGCACGTTGGAGACAAAGTTAGAGAGGTGAGGCTGAAATGATGAAATGGAGGCAAATGAACTGCTGTGGTGACCCCTGAAGGGACCATCTGAACTTAAACAAACAAACCAAAAAAAAAAAAAACAGTTTAATATTACTTGTTTCAGTTGCACAATAGTTTTTATTTATTTATTGATAAATGTTTTCCAAATTTTTTAAATTGGTGACAACTTTGCGCTGCAGGCACACCTCTTCACCATCCATTATAAATGTTGTCTTTTTCTTTGGATCATAAATGTTTAACTTGAATAAGTGGAAGCTGTGATGAGTGTTTTAGCACAGTGCCCCTAGAAAGATGAGGGTAGGCTTTGAGCCTACCCTGTACAGAGATTTTTCTGGATTCTTTTAGTAACATGTACCAGTCCTTTTTTTTTTTTTTTTTTTTAAACTGTTGGAATATTTGCTCATTTGGGCTTTCACAAAGTGATGAACTTGATCCCAGCTTAACTTTTGAGATGTGGAGCTGTGCTTATTTTTAGAACCAGATATGTTTCTAATTGCCCTCAAGGGTTGTGAGACAGCACACTAGAGGTTTTATGTGTGTATATTTTACCATTGTATAACTTTGCCAGTCTTTTGTTGCCCCTGTCCCAATTTTTTTGAAACATGTAGCTGCCATGAAATTCAAAATTAGCATATATATTTAATATTTGTTGGCCCTTGATATGTTATTTTGATATCGTGCAATATTATATGTTGTCTTTTTACTGTTTTCATTTAAATGTAGGGATTAAATGATTTGCAAGTTACTGCATTGGAAATAGGGTTTTATCATAAGAGATTCACAAAATTAGCAAATATACTCAAGCTTAGCTAGTTTTATTTTCAAAAGTACTTATTAGATAATAAGCCTTGTAACCACTATACAGTATGCATCTCCAAATGACTTCCCCTCCCTTCATAGTTGGCAGTGCATTTCACAGATCTTCTTTTTACTAAACAAACTCAAGTTAGATAAGACTGGGTCAGCATGTTACGATTTCCAAGCTCTACTTGAACTATGTTCCAGTTTTGAAAAATAATTCAACTATAATTTAATATATTATCTCAAATTATTCAGTTTCCTGTTTTCTTGCAAAGGATGCAGCCATAAAGTCAAGTTATTAACGGGACAGTCCATTCATTGAATAACTCTAAGCACATGGGAATGGGCATATAATTATTTCTGCACCTCTGAAGGACTTTTGTAAAAATAGAGAAAATTATCCTGATGTCCTGTTAACAAACAGAAAGCATGCTTTCTGTTGGATTGGTTCAGAGATTCATTATCAGGTCAAATTTTAATTTAGTGGGAGTCTTTTAAGATGTGCATTCATCTTAGTTTCAAGCATTTTACTGTGTATAAGTTTCCCATTTATTTTACTAGAGTTCATCATGGTTTATAGCAGTTTTGTTAGACAAACTTGTTACTAGATCCCATTTTTCTCTGACTTGCAAATCCTGATGCAAAACTTGTTTGTGAGTCTTATAACCGGCTGTCTTCTGGGTCTGTCGTTGCTTTCTTCAGGGCTCTGAGTATATCTGAGGTCGAAACTGCTGTAAAAGAGGCCATTCAGCTACAAAAGGACTTCCCAGATGTCGTTGCAGGATTTGATATGGTAAGAAGCAGACTGTGTACTTCAGCCTCAACCTCTTATACTCTGCTGTTAAGTGGAGATCATTTCTCTGCTTGTTGGGGACCGTATGATGTGGAGTCCAAAGACATGCAGGTTCATTGCTGACTCCCAATTCACCACACATGTGGGCATGCCCATCTGTTTTTATTCATATGACTGAATGACAACTTGTCCAGGGTGTAAATAGAGTTATTAGTTAACATTATGGTTTGCAGGTTGGACGGGAGGACAGCGGGAAGAGTCTTTGGTACTTCAGAGAGGCCCTTTCTCTGCCGGCTGAACTCGGTGTCAAATTGGCATACTTCTTTCATGCAGGGGAGACAGGTCGGTGAATCAAAAAGCATAAACCACATCATAACAGTGTTTTTCAGTAGTTTTGAAAAAAACTTTTGAAATGTATTTTACACTGTTTTTGTGCATTTGTGTGTAGATGATGAAGGCACAGACACAGATCAAAATATTCTTGATGCACTTCTATTCAACACCACACGCATTGGGCACGGCTACGCTTTAGTACACCATCCGCTCGCAAAAGAGCTTTCCAGGAAAAGAAATGTGGCTGTGGAGCTTTGTCCCATCTCAAACCAGGTAAGACATTTTACTACCAGACGACAACAACAACAAAAAAAAGTTGATGTGTATAATGTAAATAGTACAGAAGCAATGACTTGCAAATGAGATAAATTGTACAAAGACAGTATATCAAATGTAAATCAGCAATTTTTACAATATATGATCATCGTAAAATTGACAACAATAACAAAACATCTACCATGCATATAAATAAAAGCATATTAATAAAATCTAGAAATATTGCTGCCCTATTTTGGCCCAACTCAACTGGACTGAGGTGAAATGGAGAGCTGCTCAGTGGTCTGAAAAAACAACATAGTAATATAGTAGCTGGTCTTCTTGGTTACCAAGTGTTGTTAAAAGGCACACCGATAAACTAAGCATCTGCCAACTTTTTTCCCCCCAACTGTCACCATCACATTCAAAATTAGATGCTTCTCAAAAATATGTTAAAATGTACAGCGTTCACTTTAATATAGCATTAAATATGTTGCAAATCACAGCATTTCTATTATAAGCTTTACACAGCATCACAACTCCATTGAAAGGAGGATTGTCAATTAGGGACACTGATGCGACATCCATATTTTTGCATCAAACTACATCATTTCAAATTATTTTAATTCTTTATTTATTCAATTCATGGATTTTCAAGTTTACTGTTTTTACAAATACAAAAGCTAAAAAAAAAAATATATAGTGAAGGACATTATTATTTATGTATAAAGTACCTGGGTTTGTTTCATCCCTGACCTGCAGGTGCTGAAGCTGGTTTCAGACCTCAGGAACCACCCTGCAGCTGTGCTGATGTCCGAGGGTCACCCGATGGTGATCAGCTCCGATGACCCGTCTCTGTTTGGCACCACAGGCCTCTCCTATGACTTCTATCAAGCATTTGTGGGCATCGGAGGACTGAAAGCAAACCTGGGCACGCTCAAAGAACTGGCTGCAAACTCCATCACGTCAGAATAATTTCATTTTGTTTCTTTAGTGTGTTTTGACATTCAGCCTTCAAAGAAAAACAGATGGGATAAAAGCCAGTACTCTGTTCAAAATACCGTGGCTGGTAGCTGATACCAGATTGTTATCACAACATGTTTCAGTGAGCACAAATTCAGTCACACTATTCAATGAAATTCAATTCCAGATACCAGAACAACAAAAGTAATGGGAAACATGGAAGAAACGTTGTCCACTGCCATCAGTAAATGTCCAAATCAGTGATTGGCTCATGCTGTCAACAACAGTGGCATCCAGTATGATGCTCGGCAAATTCTAGCAAATACAGAGTTACTTGTGTTTAGTGAAATAAAAACTTAAGAGCTAAGACACTTGGATGTTATTTATATTAAGAAAACCTTCTGTTATTGTTTCTTATAAACCTTTTAAAGCATGCTGCAATATTTTTGTTTTCATTAAATTTTTCTTCTGCCTGCAGGTACAGCTCACTACCAGATCATCTGAAGGATACAGGTCGTGCCATGTGGCAGAAAAAATGGGATGCCTTCATCTCTGAAAGTTTATGACAGCCAAGTGATACTGGAGCCTGACTGACTTGAATGACGTTTGTAATATCACTAAAGCAAACATTCATGGACCATTAGCAGACTATTCAAAAAAAAATTGCAGATATTGCAGTTTCAACATTATTATAAACAGTAACCCTAAGACTGTGACGACACTGGGAGGTCAGGACTTTTGCTACTAAGCAGAATGCTAGTAGCATTCTGCTCCTGGACACGTCACAAAGAGACCTGCTGATAGTGACTCATATTCAGAGTCACTCACAGCCAGCGTTTTGTTTTCATAACACCAAACTATAAATAGCAAATGTTCACAAAGGACATTTCTGTATTCAAAACCATTTTTTTCTACTGTCTTACAAATGTAAGTAAAAGTTACAGTTGATTTAAAAAAATCTGATATAAATACAAAAATGAAAATAAAATTATTTATATTATATTTTCTATATATCTCTCTCTATATACATACACACATATATACATACATATACATGTATATGTATATATACATACACACCTCAGCAGCTGGCATAGTGGTAACATTATGGTCTTTGGAGCAGGAGGTCAGGGGTTCGAATTCCAACTAGGGCGTACCCGGTGTCCGGGTTAACAAGGTCCTTGTCAGGTGCATTCTGACATCAGTACTGCTATCGCAGCTAGAGATTGATGAGATACAACACAAATGCTACGGCAAGGGGGAGCCAGGACGACAGGTCAGGGGGGAGATTTTATCATCCCCATACTCCGAGATATGTTAATAATAACCAGAGCAGTTGACCTAGAAAGATAAGATCATCTACTACTAGTGTGAGTATTCTCTGAAGATACCAGTGATGAGCCTGGCAGGACCCAATAACCTGGAAACTGTGTGCAAAAATAAATTAGCTTGTAGTACAGCTCTCACACTCACTGAAAGTTCCACATGACATGAAGACTGTTGTATAGGCTGTGTTGTCTTTGCGTGCTACGCACATTACCTATGTAATGTGCTACGCACATTACCTATGTAATGTGCTACGCACATTACCTATGTAATGTGCTACGCACATTACCTATGTAATGTGCTACGCACATTACCTATGTAATGTGCTACGCACATTACCTATGTAATGTGCTACGCACATTACCTATGTAATGTGCTACGCACATTACCTATGTAATGTGCTACGCACATTACCTATGTAATGTGCTACGCACATTACCTATGTAATGTGCTACGCACATTACCTATGTAATGTGCTACGCACATTACCTATGTAATGTGCTACGCACATTACCTATGTAATGTGCTACGCACATTACCTATGTAATGTGCTACGCACATTACCTATGTAATGTGCTACGCACATTACCTATGTAATGTGCTACGCACATTACCTATGTAATGTGCTACGCACATTACCTATGTAATGTGCTACGCACATTACCTATGTAATGTGCTACGCACATTACCTATGTAATGTGCTACGCACATTACCTATGTAATGTGCTACGCACATTACCTATGTAATGTGCTACGCACATTACCTATGTAATGTGCTACGCACATTACCTATGTAATGTGCTACGCACATTACCTATGTAATGTGCTACGCACATTACCTATGTAAGTGGCTCACTTGTGCAGATGCATTCCGTGACTTAATTATGTGTCGCCTGCTCAAACACTTGAATAAGTTGCATGGTTAGTGAGATGGTGAAAGTGTGACGGACAGACAGGCAGATGATGGAAAAGTCATCCCTAAGTGTCCCCCTGCCTCTCAGCAGGTAGGGTGATGCAAAAATTAACTTTTGACTTATTTAGAACTTTTAGAGTTTATATACAATATATACAATTCTATACATTTAATATATTGTTTAGAGTATGAGCAGCAATAATCACTGTATAAACCCAACACTATCTCACATGAAAACACCTAAAATATAAATAAGATTTTACAAACAAATATCTTGATTCTAAATAGCTTTATTTTTTTTGTTTGATGTTTTTACAGTTATGGTCATAATTCATCTATGGATGGATGGATACATGAATAATAAAATCCTTCCACTTATTTATTTGGAATTCTAAAGAATTCTAAATTATGACTGCTAATTGAAAGAGTAGGTTAAATGAAGTGGATGTTGATCACATGGTAAATACCCTACATTGTTAGAGAGAAAACCCAACAATCAGACGACCCCCTATGAGCAAGCACTTGGTGACAGTGGGGAGGAAAAACTCCTTTTTTTAACAGGAACAAACCTCTGGCAGAACCAGGCTTAGGAAGGGGCAGCCATCTGCCATGACTGGTTGGATCTCTAATACTTCTTTTGCAGCTAATACTTCTTATTTAACTGCTTAATGGGTGGTGCAGAGGTGAAAGTGCAGTGTTGTCCCCTGAAAAGATATACTTAAATAGATGCAGACGTGAGGGGTTTACTCACCTTTGTGATACACTGTGTGTGTGTCTCGATAGACATTGTGTGTGTGTGTCTTCAGTGCATGACTTGCAAGTTTAAAAGTGCTGTATTTTATTTTTTTAAGTTGGTGCTGTAAAGAACAACAACTTTCAACTTTTCTCTCAATTTTTGAGCTGACTCATTACTCTTCTGATAATCTTCTGAGACCTGCCCAGCAGTCTCCTACTGCTCTTTGATTACATTTTGTATATTCCAGCTCTGACCGCTGCACTGCTGGATGACAAGTTTGTAGAAGCCGACTTCATCCTTCGCAACTTCCAGACATCGCTTTGTTTTTCTGTTCTGGATGGGTCCTCCCTGGAAATAAACACATTTCATTGTTTCCTTTCTCTTCTCCAGAGTTTAGAGTGCCTCCCACCTGACCTCAGAATTAGACTTTTTGTGTTTGTGTGTGTGTGTGTGTGTGTGTACAATAACTTTATTGTATTTAATGAAGCCTTGCAAAATTTTACCTTCAAAGTCATTTATGAGCTCTTATGATAAAAACATTTAAGCTTAGTTAACAAACTGCCATCAAATGGATTTACTTTATCAGTATCATAGGATGTATTCATTCATACAGCCTTCTGACTGCAGCAGCAGTCTAAGCAGAGCTGGAGCTATGTGGAAGAGAAATATAATCTCTCCCACGTGTGCTGTGCCTGCTCTGAGACCTCCTCCACGTAGGACATGCCAGAAACACCCCACCTAGGAAACGCCTAGGAAGCATCCAAATCAGATGCTCAAACCACCTCAACTGCCTCCTTTTGCTCTATCATGGTTTCAAATCAAAATCCAATCAGTAACAAAACGGCACCAATTTAACTTCTATGATGTAGAGTAACAAAATCAAAAATCGGTACCCTGGGTGCTTTATTAAGCAGTTTAGTTCAATTTAAATGGTTATTACACCATGTGGGCTAGTTAGCTGGTCAAAGCAAGTTATAACATAAGTTATAACATCTTTTTGTTGTGATTCCTTCTGTGTTAAAGGTGTTCTCATACTTCAAGGGTCTGCAACTCAGCCTATATTCAGAGCAAGGTAAGATTATGCATGGCTTCAGTAAATATGCCAAAAAAAAAAAAACCCAAAAACTGATCGTTGTGTATAAGTTTGATTTAATTCTCACCAAAAGAAAAACTAGCAATTCTTGTGAATTTTAGACAAATGACAGATGCCTCGGTGTAGCATGAGCTCATCAGTCTTTCAGCTGGATGAGACAAAACTGATTCTGAGGGGGTCAGGTGGGAACTTCTCTCACATTTGACTGATTTTATATTTAAAAACTAAAATATTTACCTGTTTAAAATCCCACTGCATGTGAAAGTTTTTCTGCTCGGCCATTTTGCAGTCGTACAGTCCCGGGTAGATTCCACTGAAAGGGTCCACCAGGCAGCGATTGTTGTTGTACTTGTGAGATTTGATCCCGCCAATGTAGAGTTGTCCATCAGTGCGATAAAAACAGTGCTAAACCACAATACAATAATTACCTATAAGCAAACAATCACCACCTGTTTACGTGCAGTGAATTTCTGAACATACTTGAGTTATAAAGAAGTGGCATCCATATAAAATGGGTGTGTTCCCACTCGTCGGGCCTTGGTCAATACAGAGCTCTGGGGTCAGATCATTTATCAGCTGCCAACAGAAGCAGAAATATGAAGTTATCTGTAGCAGATTTCATTAGAAAGTAGAATACGCATCCAGCAGACAAGTTATTATTGTTAATAAAAATTAAATCAGTTTACCAAATTTTAGAAAGAGATGAAAACTGAAATAAAACTAACACTGTAGCTCTGCTTCAGGGTCTAACACTGGGTGAAGGGAAATAAAGCAGCTGTGGCTCATTGATTTACACGACCATTACACTAATATTGAAAGAGAGAAAGTGTAAAAGGGCAGTTTGCCAATACTGCAATGCCAGTGTGCCAAGATCAACTGCAAATAAATATTGGAAGAAGCACCACCAAAAGGGAGTTCCTTGAGAGCATTCATGCAAAGTTTGCTTTATAGAGGATCTCAGTATGAAACACACTGAGAACAAAGGTTACACAAAGAACAAAGGTTCTTTGTGTAAGTGTGGCTCATCCTGCTGTTGGCAGTTGCCCATTGTATGCTGACCTTCACTGTGCAATAGAGATTCACACAGGAGTTGAGACAGGCGAGTTTAAACTTGCAGTGTTACACTGGATTATTGCATGCATTTTGTATGACTCCTGAGGGACCAGCATATAAGCCCGAGTCATTTTATAAAGACAACAAGGTCGATTTACGCTTCACAAGGCAGAGAAGCTGTCACAGCAAGTTGCCTTGCATCACCCTGAATTAGTACGGTATCATTCATACATTACATTTGTGGCTTCTTGGTTAAAAAACAACATAATTAGACATAGGTTTCATGGATCATGATAACTAGTTGGCTGGAACTATTTTGGCAGGCTACCCGTGTAGCATTTCCACTCAGTGTATTGCTAGGAAGTCAGCCAGACTGTATATAAAAGATGGATGTTAATGACAGCCTATAAGTAAAAAATGGACCTAGCTTCTTAGGTCTTAGGTCTTAGATCTTAGGTCTTAGGTCTTAGAGTCAGTCCAGTTTAATTTATATAGCACCAAATCACAACAAACAGTCCCCTCAGTGTGATTTCTATTGTAAGGTAAAGGCCCTACAATAATATGGAGAAAACCCCAGCCCCAGAGATGACCCCCTATGAGCAAGCACTTGGCAACAGGAAGAAACCTCCAGCACAACCCGGCTGGGGGAGGGGCAGCCATCTGGCGGCACTGGCTGGGGGCGAGGGGAGGGAGACAGGTCAAAAAACATGCTGTGGCAGAAAGTCAGAGGTTAATAATAACTAATGATAAAATGCAAAGTGATGTATAAATACAATGAGTGAAAAGAGCTGAGTGAAGAAGAAACAGTGCATCATGGGAAACCCTCAGCAGCCTAGGCCTATTGCAGCATAACTAAAGCAGGTTCAAGGTCACCTGATCCAGCCCCAACTATAAACTTTATCAAAAAGGAAAGTTTAAAGCCTAATCCCAAAAATAGAGAGAGTGTCTTCTCCTGAATCCAAATTGAGACTGGGATAGTTACATGCAGTCAGACAAAACAATTGTTTTTGACTTACAGCTCCATAGCCAAGTAGGTCATGCAGGGGGTCCAGCATGGGGTAAACATTATCTAAATACCACTTAAAGGGCTTACAGTTTAGCCTCTGCCTGAGCTTCTTTCTCTCTGACACATCCCCGAAGTCGATCCCATGATTCTGTGGGAAAAACAAAAATAAATGCATCTCTGTTGTCCTAAGGGTGTTTGCTCAATTACTCAATCTACAGAACACTTATCCATAAAATCTGTTCATTCAGATGGTAAATGTAACTTGGGATTGATGGCTCATCTCTTCTAACCTCAAGTGGAAGGTTCCATGCAATGTTGACATTGTGTTTATATTCATCCAGCCACACCTCTGCTACCCTCAGTGCATTACGCTTCATCATGACACTCAGGTCTGGGAGGTAAGGCTTCGATGCTCGTTCAATGTGGGCAATTTTAGAGCAAGGTATAATTTCAATGCTTCCTCCACATAGCCACACCTGTGAAAATATAATATTTAAAAGTCGATTATTGGGGCATGTAATGCACTTAGTGAAATAGAAATTCTCATCAAAAATGATCACTGAATAAATAAACATAGTGTGCAGACAGTTGTGTACATACAAATTCTGGAATGTCTGATAGTGAAACCATTTTGAACAGCAGTGCCAAAAAAAGTCAGCCCAGCTCTTGATCAGTAATGTCAAAAGCTGCAGATAAGTCCAGCAGAATTTCTGGGTCTGAAAAATGAAGCCAGGGTTTGAGTACTACAAACCTGCAGTCTTTCTAAAGGCCAGCAGGGGGTGACTCTTTTTAAAGTTTAACTGTGGAAGTCTATAAGAAAATGGCCCTCTGCTAGACTCTTAGTAGAATTATGAGCCCACTTTCCATGTGAGTTTATTTGCTACTTACTTGCTATTGAATGCATCATGACGTTAACTTTATGATTAATGGTCCCATTTAGAGGGGGTGGCTATCTTATAACTGATAAGTTGTTAGCCCATGGGTGTGAATAGCATCTTCACGTTATTAAACATAAAGACTCTATGCTCATCTCAAGACTTACGAAATGGTAGTCCACAAACAATTGGGCCCCATCAGGGTGGCTATATCCATCATTTGCTAACACATGTCGAATGACACTGAAATGATTAAACTAAACACGTATAGCTCACCATGTTCACGATAGAGGAAATATCAGAGGATATGGACAAAAGTATTGGACCACATTTCTTTATCTTAGAATTCAGGTGTTTTCAGCCCCACTGCCACAGGTGTATAAACCTAGCATGCAGTCTGCCTTCACAAACATTTGTCAGAGAATGGGTCATTCTAAAGAGTTGACTGATTTGAGTGTGGTAACAGAATGTCATCATTGCAATAAGTCAGTTTATGAAATTTCTTCCTACCCAGATATTTCACCATCAGCTGTAAGTGGAATTATTGCAAAGTGGAGGGATCAGGAACCACAGCAACTCAGACGCAAAGTGGCAGACAACGTAAAGTTACAGAGCGGGGCTGCTGAGTGCGTAAAAGTCACAACATTCAATAACGGCAGAGCTTCAAACCTTCAAACCTTCTCTGATGTTAACATCAGCAATAAAACTTTGCACTGGGAGCTTTATGGGTTTCAAATGGCCAAGCAGCTTCTGTACATGCAATGTAATTTTGTCAATATAGTGTATGACAACTAGAATTTCTATTAAATTTCATGGCAGAAATTTGTGGAAAAAGTGCTGGAACAACAGTGATCAGTACAAACTGAGCTGCATCAATCGTTGCTCTCCCTAGAGTTATCTCAGGCTCAGACAGTGCAAGTGAAGCCAATGCAAAGAGCTTTACACCAATGTTCTTTTTCATAGCCACCAGGGGACAAAACCTGTGGTTGAAAAAAAGACTTCCAGTTCTGTACAAGTCTATGGGAAAATGGCCCTTAGCCCTGACCTCTGTAAACACCTTCTTGATGACTTCATGAGCTCAGACGCTCCTTCCTAGTCATATTCAATAAAACATTAAGTCAATTTTGTAAATTTTGGTTATTCGGTGTCAGAAAGGAGGATTATCCAGGATATGCTCACTGTTACGTCCCTCTGCAACTCTTACCTTGCTGTGGCAGTATGAGAGTCTCTGGGTGTTGCTGAGGCTTAACTGCAAATGGTCTACACCTGAGGAGGTGTGGATAAAGGCAAGCTTGAGGATTGCTTTGGGGAGATGCCATTTCTTGCCTTTATGCTCTCTGGGATGTTGTTTAACTGAGGCTATTTAGTAATTTAAGATAAAGCAATGTTTCATTGTTGTGGCTTTTGAGCCAGGTCATAACATCACTGAGTAACATTTTGTAAATAGGTCATGAGCCAGTGCCAAAACATCAAGATGGTGACCACAAACACACTCATTTCAAGGCTTCAGAACATGACTTCACAAACAACTGGGTGGTGGCTACTTCCATGTTTTATAGCATCTACTGTATTGTCGGGACTAAATAAATGTAAACTAATGTGCTTCTAATCAAACTTGGCACATTATGTCCAGTAAGATTTTTAATTAGTCATTTTATTTACCCGGATGCCTAGCTCCACATTTTCCCCGCCGTATATTTTCATTCCACCATCAAGGCTTCCGATCTCTCCAAAGAACTTGCGATCAGCTACAAGTATCCCCATCACTGAGGGGCTCCTGGTGACACCATTAAACAAAAGGAAACATTTGAAAAAGTGAAAAATCTTACTGTGCTGTACAAAGTGTCAATTTGTTAGACATGCCTGACATAGTAAAGCACTCCTAATTATAATGAATTATGACTACAGAGCCTGAAGCAGTGCAGTGATCCTTAAAATTGCTTTTTGTGCAACCTATAGACACCCACACGGGTGTTGTGTTACAATCTGCAGATTGCTTAATGTGAAAGATTTTGTCTGTAGCCATCCTTGACTGTTTTGGCAACACTTGCCCCATGTGTACAATGTCCACAGCTTTCTAAGCCAATGGTTTAGGTAAGAAAGAACCCGCTGAAATGTTCTGCCTTTATTCTCCTGATAGTGTTGCTAGTTCATGTGTAAAATGCAACTCTTACTTGCCAGGCTGCGACTCATCTTTTAGGGTGTACCACTCGGGTCCGAAGGACTCATACATGCACCAGAGAGCCCAGTCAAAACCATGGGCCGCAGAACCATAGGGAGTCAGTGTCAGGTCATCGTAATTGACTTTGTCAAAAACAGGCGTCAGTATCACAGTGCGGTCCTCCTTAATCCGAGCTAGTAATGGCTCTGCCCTAGGCACACAATAACAGTTCAAAAAGAAACAGAAGGTGTAATTACAGCAATTATCACCACAGCTTACAAAACAGCCACTCAATCTTCAACCAACCACTGTACATGGACCTCTATGTGAGCGTCCAAGATGGCAATCACGTCTCCTACAGCTGCCTTCCAACCTGACAGTCTGGCCTGGGTGAGGCCGAGCTGCTCAGAGTGCCGCACCTTCTTCACCAGGCCTGGGCGGTCCTCGTGGATAAAGTTGATGTACTCATCCAGTTGCTCCATTAAGTCCTCTGCAGAAAATAAAGACTTTAGGGCACGAACTGTTTCAGTAATCTGAGCTTATCCTACTTATACCTCTAACAATCAGTCTTAATTCTGAACTATAAATTGGTTCACAGAATAAAAGATAGTTTTGATATATCCCTTGAATACAAAATAAGATTTTAATTTGCCATACTCATAGTAATTAAAAATAATTCAAATAGCCTATAGAGTGCTATTCCTTTAAAAGCACCTCTCCATCTTCTACATAATTTGTTTAGGCTGATCAGGTCTTTTTTACAGTGTACAGCCACATTACACTCCCTGATGTTTGTGTTCAGCTCCAGCCCACATAAACGCAAGCACCCATTTCCTATTTCATTGCAACATTTGCTACTCAGACTGTATGGTGCAAACGAAAGCTGTTGTGAGCACCTCACTTGGTGGGAGATATTCAGAATAGGCAGATATGCAAAATAGTTGAGTACTACCCACTCTGTATATGTCAAAATTATTTCCCACGGTTTGAAAAAATTATAGTTATTTTGGAAGCGGCCTGACTCACCATTGCTGCTGTGATCATCCACCAGGATGATTTCTTGCAGCAGCCGAGCCGGAGTCTTGTCCACAATGCTGCGTATGGCCCTCTTGATGATTGAAAGAGCTTCATCCAAATAGATTAACACAACAGTGATGGTCGGCAGATCCTCTGGATACGTTTTCTGAGCACACCTGTGAGCAGAAAAATAGCATGCAGCTGAAGAAGTAATACTTTTTTTTATTGAAATTTAATGTTATAGTATGTGGTGGAAAGATGTGTGTGTGTGTGTGTGTGTGTGTGTGTGTGTGTGTGTGTGTGTGTGTGTGTGTGTGTGTGTGTGTGTGTGTGTGTGTGTGTGTGTGTGTGTGTGTGTACATTTGTGGCCTTTCCCATCATGATTCAGAAATTTCCTTTTGTCAGAGCTGCAATGAACTCCTGTTTATAATAGTGTTTTATTTGTTGATTTTCTCGACTGGATAATCATTTGTCTATAAAAAGCCATAAAATACTGAAAAATGCCCTCAAAATGTGGCCCCACAATCTAAATAATCTAAACATAATTATTGTAATGTCTTAAAAAACATAATGACTAATTAATCCAATTAGAAAAAAAAGCCTGAACCAGTGAATTTCTATTGCTCTTTTGGACTGAGATACTGTGACTGTGGAGGCTGTTTGAGTACAGTGAACACATTTTCATGTTCAAGAAACCAGTTTGAGATTATTTGAGCTTTACGGCATGGTGTATTATCCTGCTGGAAGCATCCATCAGAAGATGGGTAGGCCGTAGTCATAAAGGGATGGACAGCAGTAATACTGAGTTTAAATGATGGTGTGTTAAACTCAGTTGGTGCTAAGGAGCCTAAAGTGTACCAAGAAAATATCCACCACACCATTACACCACCAGCAGCAGCCTGCATGTTGATGCAAGGCAGGATGGATCCATGCTTTCATGTTGTTTATGTCAAATTCTGACACTGCCATCTGAATGTCTCAGCAGAAACTGAGATTCATCAGACCAGGCAACATTTTTCCAACCTTCTGCTGTCTAACTTGTATGAATTGTAGCCTCAGGTACTTCTCCTCTCCTGACAGGAGTAGTCTGCTGTAACCCAGCTGCTTAAAGTTTCAACTTGTTGTGCATTCAAAGATGTGCTTCTGCGTTCCTTGGTTGTAATGAGGGGTTATTCGAGTTACTGTTTTTGTCTGTTCAAAATGGTCTGGCCATTGTCCTCCGCCCTTTGACATCAACAAGACATTTTCACCCAGAGACCTTCTGCTCACCGGATATTCTCTCTTTTTTGGCCCAGTCTCTGTAAACACTAGAGCTGGTTGTGTGGGAAATTCTCAGCAGATCAGCAGTTTCAGAAACACTCAGACCAGCCTGTCTGACAACAACCATACCTCATTCAAAGTCACCTTAAATCACCTTTCTTCCCCGTTCTGCTCAGTTTGAACTTCAGCAGGTCATCTTGTTCAAGTCTACATGCCTAAATGCACCGAGCTGCTGTCATGTGAATGATGAGATATTTGTGTTAAAAGGTAGTTGAACACCTAATAATGTGGCCAAGTATGCATGGGTACTAATCTCATGTGCGTTCATGTTCAAAATGACAAAATAATCTGGTTCACACGTCATATGTAAATCTCAAAAACTCAAACGTTTTGTCTTTTAACAGCATTTCCTTTAGGATTCATACGTTGTACTCACTTGGGAGGCCTGGTGTCAGGAATCTCTCTGTTGAGGGGCAACCTATCACTGAGGAAGGCGTTGTATCCATATCTGTGAAACAACTGTTCGGCTTCCTTCTGCTCCTCCTCTGATAGATCATCACCCCACCTCTTGAACAGACCAGAGTACGGGTACAGCTTCTTCACCACCTTCCTCTCATCCTTCACCTCTTCCCTCCTCTCAGGCACTGGTTCCCTCTTTTCAAGTTTATTCATCAAACTGACTGTAAACAAAAGCAACCAAATGGTATTTGCTGTGTCCATCTCATTAGTTAGTCTTCTATGCAAGGTGAATGGAAATGCAGCTTAAGGAAACAAGTGATTTATAATGTACATTTTTGTATATTGTGCATTCACAATACATTCAGCTCAGTGAAGTACACTCATCCATCCATCCATCCATTTTCTTCCGCTTATCCGGGGCCGGGTCGCGGGGGCAGAAGCCTAAGCAGAGAAGCCCAGGCTTCCCTCTCCCCAGCCACCTCCTCCAGCTCATCCGGAGGGACCCCAAGGCGTTCCCAGGCCAGCCGAGATACATAATCTCTCCAGCGTGTCCTGGGTCTACCACGGGGCCTCTTCCCGGTGGGACATGCCCGGAACACCTCACCCAGGAGGCGGCCAGGAGGCATCCTAATCAGATGCCCGAGCCACCTCAACTGGCTCCTTTCGATGTGGAGGAGCAGCGGCTCTACTCTGAGCCCCTCCCGGATGGCCGCACTACTCACCTTATCTCTAAGGGAAAGGCCAGCCACCCTTCGAAGGAAACTCATTTCTGCCGCTTGTATTCGCGATCTTATTCTTTCGGTAACTACCCAAAGCTCGTGACCATAGGTGAGGGTAGGAACGTAGATCGACCGGTAAATCGAGAGCTTCGCTTTTACGCTAAGCTCCCTCTTCACCACGACGGACCGGTGCAGCGTCCGCATCACTGCAGAAGCAGCCCCGATCCGCCTGTCGATCTCCCGTTCCCTTCGCCCATCACTCGTGAACAAGACCCCGAGATACTTAAACTCCTCCACTTGAGGCAAGAACTCGTTCCTGAGCCGGAGATGGCACTCCACCCTTTTCCGGCTGAGGACCATGGCCTCAGACTTAGAGGTGCTGATTCTCATGCCAGCCGCTTCACACTCGGCTGCGAACCGTTCCACTGCGAGCTGGAGGCCCCCCCCTGATGAAGCCAACAGAACCGCATCATCTGCAAAAAGCAGAGATGAGACTCTGAGGCCACCAAGGAAGAAGCCTTCCGCCACCTGGCTACGCCTAGAAATTCTGTCCATAAAAATTATGAACAGAATCGGTGACAAAGGGCAGCCCTGACGGAGTCCAACACCCACAGGAAACGAATCCGACTTATTACCGGCTATACGGACCAAGCTCTCACTGTGGTTGTACAAGGACTGAATGGCCCGCAACAATGGGCCAGACACCCCATACTCCCGCAGAACCTCCCAAAGAACACCCCGAGGAACACGGTCGAATGCCTTCTCCAAGTCCACAAAGCACATGTAGACTGGTTGGGCAAACTCCCACGCACACTCGAATATCCTTGAGAGGATAAAGAGCTGGTCCAGCGTTCCACGACCAGGACGAAAACCGCATTGTTCCTCCTGAATCCGAGGTTCGACTAACGGACGCACCCTCCTTTCCAGCACCCTGGCATAGACCTTACCGGGGAGGCTGAGTAGTGTGATACCCTGAAAGTTGGAGCACACCCTCCGGTCTCCCTTCTTAAAGATGGGGACCACCACCCCGGTCTGCCAATCCAATGGCACTGCCCCAGATCTCCACGCGATGTTGCAGAGTTCGGTGAAGTACACTCATGTGAGAACAATTTATCTTTTAGCAATATCAACTTACACTGCTCTAATACTTGTGATAAAGTCTAATAAAGTGATAAAGCAGGTGGGTGTTACTAAAACTAAACTGTGTTTAGTGTTTATCTGAAAGCAGATACTGTCTCAGCTGAAAGAAACATTTAATGGCAGTTATTCAGTGTGATACTCTAATTACTTTCTAGTTATGTAATTTTTCAAGCATAAATGCCAGATGTATCCAGTAAGACTCATGGTTTTACACCTTATCTTTGGATAAAACAAGACATTAGAAGGGCCCAACTATATTAAAAACAAAACAGTTGACAATTATTTTAAAAATATTTACTTGTAGTCCTGTTGCATCTAACATTGGTTTGGAGGTTTTCAACGTGAAGCAGATGAAAAATAGCTCAAAGGAACAAATGCAGCCCAGTTTGATTCTAGTTATTTAAATCTTTTGGCCTGCAAAAATATTCAGAGCAGCATTTCCACACTGAACCCGAGATGCAGACTTTACACAGAAGCAGCTGTTGAACTGAGACTTTAACTCACGCAGTTTGTTGATGTCTGCTTCCATCTTTTCCATCCTATTGCCCATTCCCTGGCTCCTGATGGAGTCATTGTGGTGAGTCCTCTGCAGTCTCTCCGAATGGGTGTGGATCTCCTTCTTAATGGAGCAGAAGTATAATGACACAGAGGCCACAATGAAGATCATAAGCAAAACTTTCATCCAGCTGGCTCTCATCCTGGTGTCCCTGTGTATGCTAGGTGTGCTCTTCTACTTCACACTGAAAAGAGGTGGAGATGACATTTCCTCTGCCTTTTAGTTCAGGTGCTCTATCCCCTTTGTGAATCTCCACCCCTTCCACAACACATCAGAGGCCCTGCAATCTGATATCCTTAAGTTTGCACAATATTCAGAGAAATGTGTGCTGGAGGCATGCACTCTGCTGTCTCTTCATTACATTACACCTGTGTTGCAAGGTGTTAACTGCACTCACCTGGGATGATAGAAAAAGAGGGTGTCTCTGCAGGTAACAGGAACAGGACTGAAGAACAAATATAAAATTGTGTGGCACTGCAAAAAAAAATTAGTCCTGCTTATTTAGTAAGTGCATATCTAAAAGGTCAGTTTTTTTGTTGGTCTGTATAGAAATTTATTTCTCCCACTGAAAAAAAAATTAAAATAAAATAAAAATTTCAGGTTATCTCAAAATTTCAACTTACTAACTCAAACCTCTGAGAAAATAACACAATAAGAAAATAACTTGATATTTTCAGTTATTGATGGCAAAAAATGGTTTTTGTTTGTTTTGTTTTTTTCTCAGTGGCAGAAACACGCCTCCATAGCTCTGGAAAACATTTTGGTTTCAATGTGGCAGGATCTGTGTAATCTGTGTCGTGTTTCACCCATATCAAGTTATACTTTTGGCTCCCTGCTGCAGGACGTAAGTTAAAAAATACAAAGAAGTAAACTAATAAATGAATGAAAATTCAAAATAGCATAAATGGTATTGAAAAGGTAAGTAAGTTATCCTGAACATTTTTCTTTTCCCTCATAAAAACTGACTGTGGAAGGAAGCCAGAATACCTGGTGATACCCACTCAAACACAGGGAGAACATGCAGTCTCCACACAGAAAGACCCCACAGTGGATTCAAACCGAGGTCCATGTTGCTGTGAGGTAACCACCACATTACTGTTCCACCCCTTCACCAATTCAGTTACATCAAATTAATATAAGTATGATTAAAAAATACACTTCTTACAATCACAAGCAGTCTTTTCTGTTATTGTGACTGGAGGCAAACAAGAGTCAATTTATGGGGTGGCTGTAGTTCAGGAGGTAGAGCTGGTCACCTACCAATCAGAAGGTTGATGGTTTGATCCTCAGCTGCTCCAGTCTGCATTCCAAAGTATCCTCAGGCAAGATACTGAATCCCAAGTTGCTCTCCGACCAACCGTCGGAGTATGAATGTGTGTGAATATTAGACAGAAAGCACTTGGCTGTAGAAAGAAGTGCTTGTATGAATATAGGTGAATGAGGCATGTTGCTTTGAGTGCTCAAAGTAGAGTAGAAAAGTGTTATATAAGAACCATTTACCATGTTTTCCTCAAGCTTTAGTTTTATTCAAAACTCCTTGATTTTGTTAAATATCATCATGGCTTATTGTACTTTCATTTCTTACTTTTTTGTGTATTTAAATTGGTTCACCAAATTGCTGTTCTGTTCAGAAGCAAGTCGTAAGAACCGACTATTTTGACATTATATGATTATCATACTGTGTAAAAGTCTTGAGCCACCCATCATTTCTTTATATTTTGCTTCCAAAGAGCCAGACATCCTTGTAATTTCTTTAAAGTTCTTTTCTTTGGACATTGGCTGCTTTTACCACTCATTTTCAGTCCAGTCCTTGTACCTGACCATTTTCAGAGGAAATTTTTTTTTTTTTTTTTTTTTTTTGCTAAGCTACATAACACTGACCTCTAAATCATTCAAGCATAAAAAAAGCACCTAACAAGGGAATAACCAGTGTTGCCTCTACACAATAGACAACTTAGCACTTTTAAATTGTATTTTAGGCACTTTCTTTCTAGCAGCCTGTTGCAAAAATGCATAATTTGTTCTCATTACTTTAGTTGACTCTGTGAAAAAAGCCAGCTATAACAGTTTGACAGTCATAAAATTGTATTTTTGTACCAACCAGGTGATTCCCAAAGTACTATTAGCTAAAAACTTGGCATATCTTGGCATGGTTAAAAAAATCTGAGTAAACTGGACAAGTGGAGGACAAAAGTGAAAGAGAAAGAGCACCAAATCACAACAAACAGTTGCCTCAAGGTGCTTTATATTGTAAGGTAAAGACCCTACAATAATTACATAGAACACCCAACAATCAAAACGACCCCCTATGAGCAGGAATTTGGTCACTGTGGGAAGGAAAAACTCCCTTTTACCAGGAAGAAACCTCCAGCAGAACCAGGCTCAGGGACAAGCTTTATCATAAAGGAAAGTTTTGAGCCTAATCATAAAAGTAGAAAGGGTGTCTGTCTCCTGAGTTCAAATTGGGAGCTGGTTCCACAGAAGAGGGGCCTGAAAGCTGAAGCTTTATTTTGCAGCATGACAATAATCCCAAACACACTGCCAATGTACTAAAAGCATACCTGGATAGAAAAGTCATAGATTGGCCTCCCCAGAGTTTGGACCTCAGCATTGTTGAAGCAATGTGGGATCATCTTGACAGAGAGCAGAACAAAAGACAGCCAACATCCAAAGAAGAGCTTTGAATGTCCTTCAAGAAGTCTGCTGAACATTTCCTGAAGAAATTACAAGAAAGTTTGCTTAAGACTGTGTTGAACAGTAAGTGTGATTGACTGTCCATATATTTATAGACCCAACTGTAGCTTCATCTCCACATACTGGTTTTTTCTGCTGAGTTGCCAGCCAGCTCTGCCACACACAAGAGAATACAAAATATTTGCTCTTACAGAGAAATTACGACTCTCGTGTACTCAAGAAATAATCCCTTCAAATTCCTGGTATTATGTAAGGTATTCATACTTAAGCAAATACTTGTTCTGTTTGACTGGTATCCTGGAGGTATAAGTCTTCTTAAGATATTTGGTAAACACTGAAGAAGAAAGGTCGGGCGCGGCGTCCTGTGGATTTAAACGATAGTTTCTTTAGCTTTGTGTGGTCACTTTATAAACGCAATTCCCCGAGTCCTTCAGGTACTGACTTGTGACTCTATCAAACATTAGCAAAAGATGAAGTGCAACATGAGATTACCATCATTACTGATTCCACTGGAACTAAGAGGAAAAGTAGTAGCCAGGTGCTGCTAATCAAATGCACTTGATTCATTGATCATCAACAAGTGTGGAGAATGGATAGCAGAATAGTAGAATGGATTAAGTTTGCAAAGTTCCACCTGAGCAAACCAAAAGACTCCTGGAATGATGTGCTTTGGACAGCCATGACCAAAGTGGAGATGTTTGGCCATAATGCACAATGCTACATTTGGCAAAAACACACAACCACAGCATCTCAACACAAACACCTCATACCAGCTGTGAGCACATTGGTGGAGAGGTGATGATTTGGGCTTTAATGCAGTCACTGAGTCAACCATGAACTCCTCTGTATACCAAAGTATTATAGAGTCAGATGTGAGGCCATCTGTCCGACAGCTAAAGCTTAGCCCATACTGGGTCATGCAAGGATCCCAAACACAGAAGAAAATCTGCAAGAGAATGGATGAAAATGAACAGAATTGAAGTGCAGAAATGGCCCAAAGTCCAGACCTCAACCTGGTTGAAATGCTGTGACAGGAGATTAAGAGAACAAATGCCTGCAAACCTCAATGAACTGACGCAACATTTTAAAGAAAAGTGGGCCAAAATTCCTCCATAACTGATAAATTCCAACAGAATTTTTTAACTTCAAGCTACTGTTTCTAAAAGGGGTTCTACAAGCTACTAAATCACGAGGTGTACCAAGTGTTTTTTTATATAAATAAACCTGTTTAAGCTGTTTGGCATTGGCAGAGACGATTTGTTGTTTTTTTAGGGGCGTAACCCACAAATGCATTTCCCTTACAAATGTGGCACCATTTAAGGGGAAATGAACAGGCTTTCCAACAGTAAGCCTTTCCAGATTTATTGTCAAGCATTGTTACAACAAAGAAATAATCAACCAAATACAAATTCTATTGGTGCAATAGCTACAGATAAATGTGGATATAAAGTTTCAATGTGTTTGGTTCATGAAACAAATGGCATCACTAAAACAGACGTCATTCAAATTTCAGGATGTTTTGATCAGATCCCGTGTGATTTGTGCTATTCACGTTTTAGCCACTTTTGGCTTCGGTGTGAACTTAAGCTTAGGGCTCTCCAGCAACCAGTAATGTATTTTTAATGCATCTTTATGCTTCTACTCCACATTTATCTGACATGTGATGACCACATAGAAGCTACAAGGTCATCCTGGGTGATATCAGGATTCAAGAAAGACTAGTTAGGCTCTCCCAAAATCTTTTTCTTATGTGAACCAACAAATTATTTTCATTGGTTGTAGAGATACAAAATACCCACAAATGGAATTAAGGAATTTCAAAACAGAGTTTCAATAGGCTTTAATATCTTCTAATTATCATCCTGATGTTAATTTTCATGTGTAAAATCGATGCAGTGAGCACAACTGCGACCAAGCATACGCACAACATGGATTTTGTACAACAGCAAAGTTTCAATCATAATGCAGGCCAAGTTCACCATAAATAAACTGTATTCAGACATCCATCCATTTTCAAAATATATTCCAGGGTGCACAAGTTAAGCAACTCTGACTACTGTAATCATAAATAATATGGTGGCATTAGCATGTAATGATGAATACTTGATGTCCTGGCACTATTAGAGGACTATGTGAAAGGCAATGCTCTGCATTTATCATTTATTTAGCCATAAATGTGCTTCTATGCACAATTTCAGAAATATGTTTACTAGTGTAGAAACAGCATACAAATGTAACCTTTTTTTTTTTTTTATTTTTATTAAGTGTATCTACAAGATTTACAGTGTTTGCACACTAGAGAAAAGAATGTGCTTTGACTGGTAGTAAGATGACAAAGTTTAGGACCACAAAAATTACACAACTCAGATGTAAACTCACACTTTGAGGACATAACCATAAATAATGTCCAGAGTTAAAAAAAGGCACCCTTAATCTCCATAAGCTTCCTGGTATCGTGCATTTTGTATTGTAGTACAAATCAAGAATAACAGAAATTAATATTTACAAGTCTCTGCTTAATAATAACAACTGAGAACTTTAAAAACACAACATAACCTGACCTGTGACACACACTGTGGCACTGACAGGGGGTCAGTTCAGTCAGTGGCTTGCAACACTCGGGTGCAAAGGTTTCACTCGAACGAGGCGGGACAGCCCGAGTCGCAAACCCTGACTTGGAGACTTCACTGCTGGAGTCTGGGACGAGGAGGGACTTTTTCCAATTTGACCTGCGAAAAATCGGAAAAATTGACATTAAAAAAAAAATTTTTTTTAATTAACTTATTTCTGTTAATAAGTCAATAAATTAGCATTCAATTTTACAGGAACATGTTCTACCTGTGCTACCATTCAGTCATTCTGTACCTGGTGGGTTCCACTTGGGCATTTTGCCTACTGCTGTACTCAGAGAGGCTGCAGGCTTCGATATGCAGACTGTGGAGGATGACGCAGGTCTTTTGGTTGTAGGTGTGGTTGTTGGAGGACTTCTCACCGGGGTGGAAGATACTGTGAGAAGAAATAGGGCTCATTACATTATGAAATTATGATTAAAAGACAAATGTTGATGAACTTCATGACCGTACCTGCTCCCTGTGATTTAGACTTTGATGGTTTTGATGGTTGCTTTTCTTTTTTGGAAGCTGGAGTCCGTTTGGTTTTTTCACTCTTTGTTGCTTTTTCTTTCTTTTTAGTCTTGCTGACTTTCTTTACTTTGAACTCCTCATCTTCGCTCTCGGATGGTTCACTGAAATCGTCATCGTATTCTGAATCTGCAAAGGCATTATTGTAATTTTAAAGACAAAAAATGAAGAAGAAAAAAAAAAGGATACGAACTACTTAAAAGGTTATGGCAAAGTGGTAACCTGGTGTCAGTTTAGGTTCATAGTCTTCATCATCATCCTTCTTTCTCAGCTCCTCAGTAGCTTTGGAGGCAGCTGTTCTCTGTCTAGATGGGGCAGGTGACCCTTTCTCTGATGTGATTTTGTCCAAGCCTAAAGAAAACAAATAATATTAAATAGAGGGAAGGAAATTAAATCTCCAAATAAATAAATGTATAAATTTACTGGACTTTACCCATAACTGCACCATCCACACTGCAGTTAGACAGGAGCAGCGAGGCTGGATCTGTGTTTTCATCTACTGGAAATTTAGCATCGCCTAGACAAATTTAACAGGAAATTAAATCAAAAGTCATTTTTAATCACATAATTTAATCATCATTTTATAGGCCAACTCATACCTTTACTGGCAGGAGACTGGTCCTTTATTTCATCTGCATTATTGAGCATGGAAAGCGTGATTGCTGCCTCAAGATCCCTCTCACACAGCTTTTCATCCAGTGGCTTTCTGCAAAAATTAATGTTGTCAAGATTCAAGGCATGATTTTCACCTCTCAGTATACTCCTCAGATACCTTAAAAATGCTGATTTATTGAGAATTTTGATGATTGACATCAAAATTTAGAAGAGTTTCATGTCTTTTCTGTGCCATTATTTTTATTTAACTGAGGGTAAGAAACTTATTTTATAATCTTGTTTTAACTTAGTGATTATCCTGACATAATCATACATATTCGTGCACGTGACCTACATTCCCTGAGCTCACAGTGGGCAGTATACACTTTGAAAGTGACTAGCTAGTAAGCTGACTGGGCTCCTGCTGAATCTCTTTTCCTACACCAATAGTGATGAACTCATAACCAACACATAACTTTGAATAAACTTATTGTTTCCAGTTTTCCAGTTTATTACCCTATTCCTACTAGACTGCTCAAAGAAGTCCTACTATTATTTGATGCTTCAATCTTAAATACGATCAATCTGTCTTTATTGGTTGGCTATGCACCACTGGCTTCTAAGGTGACAGTAATCAAGCCATTACTTAAAAAGCCATCACTTGACCCAGCTGTCTTAGCTAATTATAGGCCAATCTCCAACCTTCTTATTCTCTCAAAAATTCTTAGAGTAGTTGTAAAACAGCTAATTGATCATCTGCAGAGGAACGATTTATTAAAGATTTTCAGTCAGGTTTCAGAATTCATCACAGTACAGAAACAGCATTAGTGAAGTTGCCAAAGAGCTGATTATTGCCTCTGAAAGTGGACTCATCACTGTGCTTGTCCTGCTAGACCTCAGTGCAGCCTTCGATACTGTTGGCCATATTTTAATACAGAGACTAGAGCATGCCATATGTGTTATGGTAAAGATAATGCCCTGCAGTGGTTTGAATCATATTTTTCTAATGGACTCCAATTTGTTCATGTAAATGGGGAGTCTTCTTCACCCACTAAGGTTATTTATGGAGTTCCACAGGGTTCTGTGCTAAGGTCCGTTTTATTTACCCTATACATGCTTCTCTTAGGCAGTATTATTAGAAAGCACTGTATACATTTTCATTGTTATGCAGATGTTACCCAGCTTTATCTGTCCATGAAGCCAGATGACACACATCAATTAGTTAAACTGCAGGAATGCCTTAAAGACATAAAGGCCTGGATGACCCAAAATGCTGCAGCTAGAGTACTGACAGGGACTAGAAAGAGAGAGCATTTCTCCCATATTGGCTTCTCTTCATTGGCTCCCTGTTGAATCCAGAATTGAATTTAAAATCCTTCTCCCCCTATAAAAGGTTTGAATAATCAGGCCCCACCTTATCTTAAGGACCTCATAGTAATGTATCACCCCAATAGAGCTCTTTGCTCTCAGACTGCTGGCTTACTTGTGGTTGCTATAATACTTAAGAGTAGAATGAGAGGCAGAATCTTCAGCTTTCAGGGCCCTCTTCAGTGGAACCAGCTCCCAATTTGGATTTAAGGAACAGACAGCTTCTCCATCTTAAAACTTTCCTTTTTAATGAAGCTTATAGTTAGGGCTGGGCCAGGTGACCCTGAACAATCCTTTAGTTATTCTGCTCTAGACCTAGGCTGCTGGGGGGTTCCCATGATGCACTGAGTATTTCTTTTCATTCACCCCTTTTTACTTTGTTTATACATCACTCTGCATTTAATCATTAGTTATAATTAATATCTTGCTCTCTTCCACAGCATGTTTTTTGTCCTGTCTCCCTCCCCTCAGCCCCAACCCGTCGTGGCAGACTATGTTTACTAGTGCGGAAACATAGCCCGGTTCTGCTGGAGGTTTCTTCCTGTTAAAAATCTTTCCTTCCCTCTGTCGCCAAGTGCCTTCTCATAGGGGGTCGTTTTGACTGTTTGGTTTTCTCTGTAATTATTGTACTGTTTTTAACCTTGCAATATAATGCACCTTGAGGCGACTGTTTGTTGTGATATGGCACTATATAAATAAAATTGAATTCAAATGAACTTAGTTATGCATCACAGCAGGTGATGCAGCAGATTTTCCACATGGAAAACATTGCAGTTAGATCCAAGTATCTTTAGTTTGCGAACTGGTATTTCTTTACATTTAATACCTACACCTACAAAAGAACAAAAATCTTCGATATTTTGCTCTTATTTAATCGATCTGATCAACAGAAGCAAAACCTCAGAAGATCAAAATGAATCAGCGAAAAGGGTCATGTGACGATCAGAGATTTGGGTGGGGCTGCGTAACATTTTCAGGCTTCAAAAATGGGCTGTGGCCATCTTGATTTTGGGAATGGCTTCTTTAGAAGAAGAAGAAGAAGAAGAAACAGCCTTTATTGTCCCACAGAGGGGAAATTTGGGTACAGAGGGGAAATTTGGCTTTAGACTAGTGAACTGAAACATGACACACACAATGGTGAACTATGTTAAACTATGAATTTTGTTGACATGCAGGTTAGTTTCAAATTGCACAGAAGGCCTTGGTCTGGACTTAAAAAAAAAAAATCCCGAGATAAAAATATGCTCTCAATTGCTGTGCTCAGCTTTTAATAAATGCTGGTCAAATGCTGATCAGCTGACAAGTGGGCTGGAACAGAGAAGGGAGTGACAGTGGAGTTCACTGGGAATGGGAGAAGCATGGGAAAAAAAAAAAGGGCCAAAGATTAAAATAAATAAATTAAAAAATACAGCAATACCATAATGCAGCACCCTCTACTGGAAACAAACTAAAGAGCATCTCAGACTCCTAACAATTGTCCACCTCAGGTTACATGAACATATTGTTCCCTCATTTTTACAGCCCTCTGGCTGTAGGATCTAGTGTCAAATTAATCTGCCACCCACCTGCTCTTCTGGCACGACTGTGAGTTGGTTTCTTGAGTCAAGGGCTTGCCCAGTGATTTCTTCTGTTCTTGTGTACCATCCTCCCTGACCTTTTTGCTGGGTGGTGCCCTCACACAGGCAAAATCCTCATCTGTCACAAAATGAGGACAGAGAACAAAGATACTTTTGTTAAGACAAGAAAGAGAGTGCTTAGGGTTACACATGTGTGCCCTATTGTACAGAAAGTTTCCTGGAATATAAGTGAGTCTCTTGCAGAACAGCAATATCTAATGGCCTGGTTTTTGTTGCAGTGTTCCTATTCTGATCACACCAGCTCTTTGCAAGAAATGGCACCATTTCAATGACTGCATCAATTTAACATGAGACGTCTAATAAGGTAATCTGAGTTTTGTCACAGAAATAATAAAAATATGTCAAGTTAGCGAGATACTTTTTTGATCCCAAAGGAAATTAGGGCAACCAGCAGCTTAATATACACAATAAAGATGTTCATTATTTCCAGTGGCACAGGGCAGCCTGTCTGATGTTCAAAACCCCAGTTATTAGCAGAAAGCTGTCACTAAAGGTGCAGCAGCTTCTAGTTTTTATGGTCCTCAGTGTGGAAACGAACTCTTCCTGTCCCCCTCCACTACATCTATGAATTTTCTCTGTGGCCTTCCTCTTTTCCTCCTGCCTGGCAGCTCCATATTCAACATGCTTTGTCAAATATATCTACTATCCCTCCTCTGTACACGTCCAAAACATCTCAGCCATGCCTCTCTGACTCTTTCTCCAAACTTCTGAACTGTACAGGTAGTAGGTATTTCTATTTCTAATCCGGTCCATCCTGGTCACTCCCTGTGGAAATCTGAGCATCTTGCACTTTAATATTAATTTGGTTGTGTTCTCTTAACTTCCGATTCTTACGGAGCTTCTCTCATCTCTTTAATACATTACAGAATTTTTGACATAAAAGATGCATTCAAAGCAGTGTTTTTTCTATGTTGAGCTAGGCTGTGTTCACCTGGAAGGTGTCTTTGTGTAAATACTTGATTTCAGGTAAGGTTTGATTAAGAAGCCTTAATGCAAGTTTGAGTAGAGTCCAGTGACATGATGTGGTTGCACGGCTGTTTTTTTTTTTCACCAGACTGTGGATCAAAATGACCAGATAATTGATTCTTAAAGAAACTCACCATCGTCAAAGTCCTTGCTTTCACAGTAATTCACTGCTTTTGTCTTCCTGTGTGTAGACAACAACAAAAAGAAACCGTTTTAGAACCAGCACAAGCATGGATTAACAGGCAAAAACAATAGCTCACCTTGATGGTCGGTCCATAGCTCGGCACTCTGCGGGGCTTGTAAGGCTTTTTGGTCAGCTAACAATAACCGCAGTAACAGTGCTCCCTCCAGCTGAGTGAAGAAGCCAGCCTAGCTTTAACTTTCGATCTGGACAAGACTATTAAAGTTAAATATGTCTCTTATGGCGAACCAACACCTTAGACTATATACAGAAAGCTACTTCAGTTACACAAGCTTAAAGCTTAGCATGTCCGACCTCTCTGCTCTCAAACAGCCCGCCTGAACCGACGAGAAGTGACGTCTGTTGTTTACCAATCTGCCGGAAGCCGGAAGCAGATTCGTTTATTCTTAAACAAAACAAACCAAAACAAAACAAATACCGAAGAATTCAGTTTATGCTTACATGTCTGAATCTTTAAAATCATAAATAATAAGTGAGTATTAAATAATTTTTTTTGTTTCTGAAATCGAGTTAAAAACGTGTTGAATCTGCTTCTCTCAAACAGCTTGGCGCTGCTGCCACGCCTCATTTCTATATATTTTGCCAGGAAAATGGGAAATGATGCCGTAATGTATTGAAACATGTGCAAACATACATGGAAATACAGTATATAAGGCAAAAATGGCAGAGTTTGCACATTTCTAATGAGCTTATGGTTTGGCCGCCTTTATTCTTCATCACAGCCTGAACGCTGAGGCAGCTTCTAATTTCTTTAACCCTTTAACCCTTTAACACACTGTCTTCAGGAATATTTTTTCAGGCTTCTTGAAGGACATTCAGAGCTCTTCTTTGGATATTCCCTGCTTTTTGTTCCATCCTGTGTCAAGATGATCCCACACTGTGAGGTCCAGGCTCTGAGGAGACAAATCTATGACTCATAGTGTTTTCTTGTGTGTTTTTCTATCCAGGTATGCTTTTCCTGCATTGGCAGCGTGTTTGGGATCTGTGTTATGATGAGAAATGAAGCTGTTGCCAGTCAGATGCTTTCCGGATGGTACTGCATGGTGGATCAGAATCTGACGGCACTTTTCTGCGTTCATAATTCCATCTAACATCACCCGCTGAAATGCAGCCCCAAACCACGACAGATCCTCCAGCGTGTTTTACAGATGGCTGTAAACACTCACTGTTGCACCTCTCTCTTGACCTCCTCCATAAATATTGATAATTTGAACCAAAAATGTAAAATTTGGATTCATCACTTTATGAGACTTCATGATCAGTTGCCACTGATTTTCACTCCAGCTCTTGTGCAGTTTAGCATACGTCAGCCTTAGCTCTGCAAGCCACATGAAACTAAAATCAGACTTTAAACCTGCAGCATCTAACATATGCTACCTGTCACCTCATGTCTTGCTCCCCAGTTTAAAGTAGTTATTCATTCTACACCTACAGTACCCGGCTGCCAAACCTAAGTTTGCACAAGTGCACATGTAGGTGTGTGCGGGGGTCTGGACTGAAGAAATAAACACCAGTTACTTAAAATTATGTGTGGGAAATATTTTTAAAAATGTTATTTAAAAAAAAAACGTGTAAAAAGTCTGTGATAAATATATTTCAGATCAAATACATCTGGACACTTTTGCCTATTTGATTTCTGGGTTGCATTTTAGCCATCATCTTAATCTGTAAGTTAACTTTGAGAGGGCGTTTCTGTTTATTTGCAGGCTGTGGTGGCATCAGTTGAGACGCGACAGCAGCAGTCCAGCAGATGGCAGCATAATCCTGATGACTTCTGGCCTTGGATCACAGAGGTACAGCGTCTGACTGGCTGATTGACACAAACCTGACACGTCCTCAGCCGCCCAGTCGCCCACACTCAGGGCGGAAGCAATCACGGCTCTCTCTGAAGTGCAGTAAAAGTAAAATCACTCCATTTTTACTGCACTTCTAAGAGAGCAGCAGCTGTCCCGAGGGTTTTCATTTTCTAGTTTGTGAGTGGGTGGCTGTCGGCTGTGGTTTGTCACACAGTGGACCTCGAGGAACAACCAGGGATGTGATGGTCCATGTCTCTGGACCCAGACAAGGGAGGAGGACATGCATCTGTGGGGCCAAAGGGCCCTGTGGTCACGCATTCCTAAACTCCTCCAGGACTGCCTACAGCCACGACTAAAATATCAGATCCAGTCATGAAAACACTGCGGTCACAACATAATGCTTCCATTCACACATATATACATGTTTATATTGCATTTATGGCAATACTACAAATGACAGGCTGACCACAGCCCTGTATTCTTTAAGGTACTTAAGTTAATTGTGACACAACAGTCCCATTTCACTGGCATGTCTTCACATATACATCTGTTTATAACTGCAGGAAATGTTTAAGATATGTTGCTACAGTCAAAATTGCTATGTCTCCACTTCTATATGTTCCCAAACAAAGTCACATGACCACCACATGTGAGGAAAAGACTGTTGCACAAACTAAACTAAAAGTAGAAATATCCTCTTTGTGACTCTACTGATATATGATGGTATATCAGTAGGTATATGATGATAATTTGGCCTAAAACATAGACAATATTGCACATTTGTACATGTTTACAGTGGTGTATAATCCTCTGGGAATGAATCTTAAGGTTAAAATGTAAAAATTTCAAAATGCAAAATGAGTCTTTTAAATTTTAGACTCCTCAAATAACAATGACTTTCACTCCAGTCAGTTTGATTTAAAATTTGTAACAAATCCTAATTAATCTGGTGTTTTTACCTGCTTTTCTTTGCATTATATTTTTAATTATTCTCTCTAATTGTACCTGAATTAGAGTTAGCTATTTTATTTGGACCAATTCAGTTAACCCCTGGGCTACTGTTAAAAAAAAAGCCCAAATTAATGAGTAACAGCTGCAAAAATATGCGGTCAAAATAAACAGCATTTGGCTCTATGCATGAAAAAACACTTGGGAAATGTTTGAAATACAGTAAGCCTCATTTTGCTTATTATCAGTCCAGATTGTGATTAGAAAAACCGGTTCCACCTAATCAGAATAGTAAAAATGAGAGTAAATAACAACCAGTTAGTGGCACTGTTGTTATTGAACCTGCTGTAAATACTCTCAGTTGCAGCTCCACCAGTTTTAATTCAACAGAAATGAATCACAACAAATGTTACATCTGCTTTAGTCATAGTAGTAGCAGGTGGCCTCTTCAGTGAATGTGTCATGTTTGGCAACCTTCAAAAAATTAGCACCAGATGCATTTTTATGGCAGATACAGTCTGAGCACAGCTAATTACACCAGTGTTAGCAGCATTGTTTTAAATGTGTCAGTTTGTCCACTTTGGTCCAGCAGTTGTTAGACAGACTGCTGTTCAGTTTGATACAAGCATTCGTGTCCCCCTCAGCATGAACTGCAATCTCATGGTGATGTAGCTTTTTTTTGCTTTTGCATTATAGGAAAATTAATAATATTGTAGCGAGCTCAGGTGAAATAAAGAAATGTGAGACAGAGATCTCAGCCTGTATTTGCAATTCCTGTGTTCTATATACCTTTCAACCACAGAAATGCCATTTTATTAACACTAACACACATGACCAAATAGCAACATGGACCAGAGGTCATTATTTGGCACAGCGGCCTCAGTTGTGGTGGCCCATTGCTAGCCATACTCAACACCAGCCTGAGATAAGCAGACAGATATCATAAATTAACAACAACAATGAGGGACCAACACAGCATAAATGCAATTTACCGTCACAGTCCCATGAGGCTTTGGAGTAGCGGCTGGTCCCCTTGGACCATTGTTTTGGCACTAATTTTGCAAAGCATGCTAAACTAAGTTGGAGAACATGTTGAAATATATGTGTTGCTATTATAGTGAGCAGATTTGCAATGTTAATGCTGAAAGTTAAACTATACATAAATCCTCTCAGAGCTGTTGGTGGACTGGCAGATTCTTCTGTGTTGTTTATAAATATTCAGTTCAGAATTCATTAGAAATTAAGTGTAACCCTGAAAAGATCATATAATGAAACACAATATAGATTTTAATTTTAATAGCAACTGTTGATCTACATGTGAAAAACTAAGTACACACAAGACCACAATCTTCCAATAAGTGCACGTCCCAGCAAATTCGTCCCAACCTCAAACTGTGCAACGCAAAATAACAAACCAAGAGCTACAGCTCAGACTCTACAGGCCTCGGTAAGCATGTGTTAAAGCTCATAACAGAACAATTAGAAAGAGACTGAACAAGTATGGCTTGTTTGGAAAGGTTGCCAGGGCAAAGCCTCTTCTCTCTAAAAAAGAACATAGCAGCACGGCTTAGATTTGCAAAGTTGCATCTGAACAAACCACAAGACTTCTGGAACGATGTCGAGACCAATGTGGAGCTGTTTGGCCGTAACGCAGCACCTCATACCATCTGTCAAGAATGATGGTGGAGGGGTGACGATTTGGGCGTTATTGCAGTCACAGGACCCGGGGACCTTGGAGTCACTGAGGTGACCATGAACTCCTCTGTATACCAGTATATTGTATTTCACTGAATTGTATTCTAGAGTCAAATATGAGGCCATCTGTTTGACAGCTTAGCCAAAACTGGAAAGTGTATTTTGTTAAAAAAAAAAAAAAAAAAAAAGTTACAAATAATATTTTTTATATTATGTAGTACATATATGAAATATATATAACACAAATAACAGTGACTTTATAAACACAGCATGTTTCCAGAGGGCTGTGGCAAAATTTGGGGACCTGTTCATACAATTTCCTTATGCCAAATAATTCTTTATCTTTGTTGGATCCAGTTGGATTATGTAACACATTTAACAAATCCATAATGTTTTGTTTTCTGTCTGTGGCAACAGCAGGCTGCATTACTAGGCTATTTTGATCCAGTGGGGTTTACTAGCCTAGTTGGCATCCGTGAGGTCATCGGTGGTCTTAATTTGAGCTTGTTAGTTGGAAGTGGTCAGGAGGCAGTTTTCCCCCTCAACCACTGATGTGAATGCCATCATTATGCACTGTTTAGCATCTCAGAGTGGTAGTTTGTGTGGGGCTCTCTTGGTCCTGCACCCATGTCCCTGTATGGTTCTTCCGCAGGCGGAGACTGCAGTGTTGTTATTTACATTCCTCACAGGGCAAAGAAAAAATAGACTGCTTCTTTACTATTAAGATATTTTAGGAAAGTTGAAAAAAGTAGTGCTGTGCACGAATAAGATTGAGTACTGCTGTTAATGTAACAGGAGCACTCCATCACAGGTTATTTGTTCCTCTAGGCTACTGTTGCTCTGTATCATTATGTTGCAAGCCAGACATATTTTTAACTCTACGTGGGGAAAAAAAAATGCTCTTTCTGAGAACACTCGTAGGTAGGGGGCACCAATTATTTACAAGCCTCAAACTAAATTTGTCTTGATGGGCTTCTAGTGTTTCGGATATCCGGCGTTGCAGTTGTGTCAGTGTACTGTTGTTATTGTAACCTAGAAATGGACTTGCAGCTTCAGACGTGGAGCGGCGGCAACCGCAGCACGGCCACAGCAGCCACAGCTTTAGCCGGGGGATCAGAGTGGGCAGGCAGATCTGTCAATCAGTGACTTCCGGAATTTGTTGTCTTAGACCTCGTCTTCTTAACTACATGCTTTTGCTGAATTATTTTTTTTTCTGGAGTGCACATGCGGCGGCCACAAAGCTAATTGCAAGGGAGATGAGAGGCTGCAGAGAACCAAACGTGAAGAGATTTTAGGAAGTGTGGGCTGCGCACGTTGACAAGGCAAACAGGCATGGCATAACCAACAGTAATACAAAATCTGATTTGGATTAAAATTATGCTTGTTTAAAGCTCACAAGCCCGTTGGGTTAATTGATGATTTTAAATTGGACGTAGAGGTGTGGATGTGAGTGTGAACAGTTTAGTGTCCCTCCCTTTGTTCCCTCTGTGATGGACTGGTGATCTATCCGGGGTGTATCCTGCTGGTTCCAGCAATGGATGCACAAACATAGCTGCACCCAAATTTAAAGGATATGGAGTTAATTTGTCAATGAACAGTACTTGAAATCTTACACGACTGTCCTGAAATTAATGCTGCACAAAGCCATAACCTGTGGTATGGATCACAAGGTATCTCGGCTGGGGTGAAAAGGGTTTGTAAGTCTCTAACATACTCTGACAGACCAACACTCTCTAATCATTTTAGTCACCTGCAATGTCTTTTCTTTGGGCTGTTCTGTGTGCCTATTCAGGCATATTGGGTCTCTTGGAAAACTACTTATAGTGGTAATTATGACTTGGATATTGATGGGAACACTTATTATAAGTAGGACAGTTTAGAAACTTGTAATTACGACTCCAAGACGACATGAACATGAAACATTGTGGCTTTTTTTTTTTTTAGAATGGAAAAAAAGATTTTTTTTTTTAATTTGGTCACTTGAGTCAGCGACAGATGTAGCAGTTTGTCTTTTGTAGAAATACAGAAGACAATCTGTCTGGTTCCAGGGGTGTGCATGGGGTGGTACTAAGTCCATAACCCCTTTTTCTAGAAAAAGCTGCCTTGTCCTCCTGGATGCATCATTGCAAAATATACCTATATGCTCACTAACCACTTTATTTGTTACACCTGTTCAGCTGCTCGTTAACATAAATATCTAAACAGCCAATCATGTGGCAGCAGCTCGGTGCATTTAGGCATGTAGACATGGTCAGGACGACCTGCTGAAGTTCAAACTGAGCATCAGAATGAGGAAGAAAAGTAATTTAAGTGACTTTGAACGTGGCATGGTTGCTGGTGCCAGCCGGGCTGGTCTGAATATATCAGAAACTGCTGATCTACTGTAATTTTTCCACACAGCTATCTCTAGGGTTTACAAAGACTGGCCTGAAAAAGAGAAAAAAATCCAGTGAGCGACAGTTCTCTGAGTAAAAATGCCCTGCTGATATCAGAGGTCAGAGGTCAGAGGACAATGGCTTCGAGCTGATAGTAAAGCCTTCTAAATAATCTAATAATATGCACTGAAAATTCTTGTTCTTACTGGAGATGTAAAACAATTTTTAAGTTTTGAAAAATGAACCCACCCTCACATTCCTCATAGTGAATAGGTCTATGATAACTCACGCCCCCTCTCCTTTCCCTCTGTGCCACCTCTCTTTAAAACTCCCAGAAACACCCCTCTCTGGTTCTGCTTTACTTTTTACACCTTCTAAAAAAACACTTTTGAGTCTAACTTTGTTAATACTGTTAACTGTTACTGTTCTTGTGTGCTGAATCATCCTGACAAGATGTTTTTACTTGTGTTTCTGGGGCAGTGCTACTGACGATATCAGGCCCTGGATAAGGAATCTGCAGTGTGATTATATGTGCTGACAAGATGGTGGGGATAAAAACAGCATCAAAGGGCCGGCAATAATTCAACGCTGCCAGTTTTACACCGTGACACCATTCAAAATAGCATCTGTAACACAGCATTGTTTCCTGCACTCCGGCGCGGCACTTGAAGGGCACCCGGGGAGCAGTCTCATTAGGGCGACATTTCAACAGGCAGGTCACAAGCAAAAGGATACAAGTACATGAGATCTCAGTGACTTATATCTCCTCATGCCTGGGATGCAGTGCTCTCACTGCCACCTCAATTGTTGATAGACTGATAGATTGGCTATCTCAGATACTCTGTTATGCGTTTCCTACAAAGTGCACTGCTCCTTGCGTGCCAACCAAAACACACGGCTATCTTTAAGAGCCAGTAAGTGTCCACATACTTCTGACAGCAGAAAGCTCTCTGTGGAAAGTTACACTAGCTTGCTGACAAGGAGTAATTCTGCTCATTAAACATGTAACTTTTAGTCAGACAACTTCAAGTGATCAATCCATGACCTAAAGCACAGTGGAAAAACCTCACTGCACTCTGTAGTTGATGGCCTAACAGTCCTCTACTCTATTTTCATATCCCACTGAGATACACAGCCTGCAATGCAGGGGATGGCACAGTTTTTTTTACTATGTTTAGCTGAGCACCTGAAGGACACATTATGCATCTTGAGATCCTCATTTTCTTTTCGTAAACACCCACACTGTCAAGATCTGTGCTTCCATGCAATGCAGAGGATTAATATTGCAAACGGCTGAGCTCACACAAGTTTACTCAAGTGTCAGTGATCCCAGTCAGACCTCTTGCCAGCGTCCCAATGCTGCAATGCAGTGAATTATCATACCTGAAAGGGGGAAAATGTCCTAACAGCTGTTTGACACCAGAGGGCGATGTCCACATGTGAGAGGGGAGGGTGCTGCAGGAGCATTTTTCCACACCGAGAAAGGAAAATTTTGAGGAGGTGTACTTCTCTTCCCCAGAACCACATGTTTTAATAGCTGTACATGTTTCTTTAACATGTCTTGGTTGGGCTTTTGTCTGAGGCTGTGTCAGCTATGGAGGATCAAAACTGCCAAAATCATAAATAAATAAAACGTAGGCAATTCATTTTTAAAAATCAAATATATTTTTGATTTATTGGCTTCTATATTAATATTTCTTGGTTTTAAATTCTTATTCTTATTTATTATTCATGTTATCTATTATTCACCTCTTAATTTCACATTTTTTCTGCCTCACTATGCAAATGAAGTTATTCAAAGTGTGTCACAGGGTAAATTTTTGCCTACTGGATGACTGACATCATTAAATTTCTACATTTATTATTATCTTTATTGTTATTAGTAGGAGTAGTAATAGTAGTAGTATTCTATTTAACTGATTTTGGGGGAGTTTTATTTATTTATTAATTCTGGCACTTTTGGTTATCCATAGTTTCCGGTTTCTTTGCACGCCCCCTTTATATAGGCCGGCATGGTGGTGCAGTGCTTAGCACTGTTGCCTCACAGCAAGAAGGTCCTGGATTCAAATCCAGTGCAGCGTTTGCACATTCTCCCCGTGTCTGTGTGGTTTCTCTCTGAGTACTCTGGCTTCCTCCTACAGTCCATGTGCATGAGCGTGTGGATAGGTTAACTGGCGATTCTAAATTGACAAGAGGTGTTAATGATTGTCTGTCTCTCTGTGTTAGCCCTGCGACAAACTGGTGACCTGTCCGGGGTGTACCCTAACTCTCACCCATGACAGCTGGAAAAGGTTCCAGCCTTCCCACCACCCTGAATTGGATAAGCAGAAGAAAATGGACGAGTTTATATACATTAATCTACATACAAGCAATGCTGGGAAGAGACACAAATCCCTTAGGCATTGCATCAGTAAGGACATGTGGTGTAAGATCAAATATGCAGCACTTCCTGCTGTGGCAACCCTTTGTGAAAAAGGCAGCCGCTGTAAGTAGCTTTATATACATTAATTATACATTAATTATACATTAGTTATGCTAGTTAAAATATTTACTAAAATATTTACTTAGTGAGCATAAACATTTACAATAGAAATATAAATAATTCTAAAGACACAATATAAAATTTTACAACCATCTTTTCCTGTCAGGACTTCCTTGTTGTGCTCTTTATCCCACACCTGCCCACCAGATGTCACATTACAACCTGACCTCTTACTGCTTATACAGGTGCTCCTTTTCACTGCGTGCCAAGTCATCTGTGGTACTTTATCTTTTTATCCCATTCTGATTGCTGCTTTTAATTGTCAGCAACTTATCTTGTGAGCTACAAAAGACTGCTCTGCAATCTATAGCTCATATAAAGCTAGAGATAAGTGGTCTGCTACTTTGCGTCCAAGTGTCACCAGAAGTTTTACAATGTGCCTTAAACTTGTTTGTGACTTTGTTTAAAAAAGAAAAACTGGTCTACAACTGATTTTTCTGGATCTTTCTTGAGTGCCATTTGTTATTAGTTGCTCTCCAGGACTGGCAGCATGCCAGAAGCTTTGATCAATTCCTTATGGGTTTAGATTTCATCCAGCAGGGGCCGTGACAAAAATAAATGATCTGATCTTTGTTGTGCTGGCAGGATGACAGCAGCTCTGTCCAGGATGACTCACTCTCTCAGCAGTGTGCCATTCCTGACGCTCTCCTCTACCCATCAGCGAAATTGCCTTGATCCTCCACTCGTTGCCGCCTCTCGCCCACCCTCACGCTCGCTCACAGTGGGGCAAGGTGGACGCATCCTCGGGACCAGCGGCATGGTTTTCATCCCACAGGGGTGAGAACGTGCAAAGCAGTGAGCAAATGTGCTGAGAGAATTCCTCGCATTCTCCTGCTCGGTCCCGGTGGCCTGGTTTGGTGTTGGGTTCCTGGGAGAGAGGGAAGAGGAGCCAGGGGAATCGGCAGCCGACTCAGCAGCTGACACCTCCTCTGATCTCTATCTCTTCCTACAGCCATAAACCAAACTGTCTGACTTTTCAGCATGGTAGCCACGTAAACAGAGCCTTCCTCGTGGCTTCCTTTAAGGCTGCCAGCTTCTGCATCGAAAGAGCGGCTGGTTCGGTGAAGATTTGGCAGTGACCAAACTTTACCCTCAGGTGTTTAGTACATAGCAGAGAAGAAACAATACTAATTTGGAGGCTTAACAAAACCACGACAGACAGACAGTGAGTCTGATACATGTTAGTAAAAATGACACTTTTTGCTCTACTTTTCCACAGACATTTATTTGATACATTGTCTTTTTTGGCAGGTGTTATCTTATTTAAAATGTAGTCGGTGAGTATTGAATGACAGAAATTGAGATACATGCCATGTTAACTGCTCTGTAAAATGTTCTTAGTGCTCCATGCTAAAGGCTTTATGAGTCGACAGCCCTGCTGAGCTTGCACTTTTCAGGTTAACACGACTCCAGTGTAATGCTTGCAAAACTGTCTGAACATAGCACGCTTGCTGGACACATCTTTGAGCTCTGTGGGATAAGATTGTAATTACTGAGCTCAAAGGGAGATCAATAGTCATGATGTGGGCGAATCACTATTCCCATTGCACAAGCAGTTGTATGGTATCCTGGGGTCTTTGTACATAACATGTAGCTCTGACAGGTCCTGCTTGACAAAATGCTGCAGTTAAACTTCATCTTTCCCACATACCATGTGTAACACAGTCTAAAACCAGGTTATATTCAATTTATCCTTATATGTGACAAAAAAGCACAACATATCCTCACATTTGAGAAGCTGGAAGTGGCGAAGACTTAGAATTTTGCTTTGAAAAATTATAAAAATCACCATTAAGCAGTCCCAAATTTTGGTGTTACCAGTGTGTATGAATTACACTCACTGGCCACCATAATAGGTACACCTTGCCAGTACCAGGTTGGACCACCTCTTGCCTTCAGAGCTGCTTTATCCTGGAAGCAGCCATCAGAAGATGGTTACACTGTGGTCATAAAGGGATGGACGTGGTCAGCAACAATACTCAGGTAGGCTGTGGCATTTAAACAACACTCAGCTAGTACTAAAAGGCTGAAACTGTGCCAAGAAAATATCCACCACATCATTACACCACCAGCAGCAGCCTGAGCTGTTTATACAACACATCAGGGATCCATGCTTTCATGTTGTTTGTGCCAAATTCTGACCCTACCATCTGAATGTCACAGCAGGTATTGTTTTTCCAATATTCTGTTGTCCAGTTTTGGTGAGCCTGAATGAACTGTAGCCTCAGTTTCCTGTTCTTAGCTGACAGGAGCAGCACCTGTTGTGGTCTCATGCTTCTGTAGCCCATCTGTTTCAATGTTTGATGTGTTGCGCGTTCAAAGATGCTCTTCTGCGTACTTTGGCTGTAACAAATTTGACAATTTGAGTTACTGTTGCTTTACAATCAGCTCAAAGCCATTCTGCCCTCTGATATCAACAAGGCATTTTTTTCCCACAGACCTGCTGCTCATTGGATATCTTCTCATTTTTTAGACCATGCTTTGTAAACCCTAGAGATGATTGTGTAGAGAAATCCCAGTAAAACAGCAGTTTCTGAAATACCAGCAACCATGCCACGTTCAAAGTCACTTAAATCAACTTTCTTCCCCATTCTGATGCCCTGTTTGAAATTCAGCGGGCCGTCTTGACCAGGTCTGCATGCCTTAATGCATTGAGTTCCTGCCATGTGATTGGCTTATTAGACATTTGCATTAATGAGCAGCTGAACAGATGTACCAAAGAAAGTGGCTATTGAGCATGTTTTCTGCATGGTCTTGTGAGTTTACAATGGCATTTTTTTTTTAAATTTTAAAGTACTGTGTATATCTTCCTGGCATGAAAATAAAAATTGCTGTGTCATTTGGTTGGGATTTAAACCAGCTGAAAAGTCACCTCTGCCTAGCTTCTTTTCCCCTTAGTCACTGTATGCCCAATTTAGCAGCAGGCACATCTTTCTCTGCAAGGTGCACAAGCTGTACCCTTGAAAAGATATTTTTACTGGGAAGCCTCCCTTCTGACAGGCTGCTCTTTGTGTCCCGTCCATGGAGCTTTAAGCTTGACAAAGTAATAATGAAAGAACCAGATTTATTCCAAAGTTTAAAGCTACTGGATACATCTAACTTTAGTTTGCCAGGTTTTCACAGTATTTCCAGTGTCACAAGCACACAAAGCTGCAAAGAACAAAAGCATGACCCAGCACAGTTTTTGGCTGTTGAATTATACATGAGCTGGTTCAGCAAAAAGCAAAACTCCCATGCTCCTTTTAGGGTGCTACCATTACTGTTTTACAAGCCCCCCCCCCCCCCCCCCCCCTGTATCATATGTTTGCAGTTTTAATGTGTCCTTGGTTTGTGAGTAAATACCTGTAAACCTACTGACATTAACTGCTGCGATTGTGAAGTTGTAATCCTGTGAAGGCCAATGCAGCTTTCTCAGTCCTTACACAGTTGGACTGAGTATTATTTCCCATCCATGCCAGTGGCTCTGATGTCATGCCAGAGAAATCCCCTCTCTGTCTCCGGGTCTCCCAGCTGTTGTTTCAATATCATCTTTTAAACTCCCCGTTAATAAAAAAGTGATTGAAAGAGCTTTGCGTCCTCCTGTATCCAGTTACTTACACTTTGGTAATATGCACAAAAGCTGTTTGGAAAGCTCTTCCCTCTGGTCTGCACTGGTTTTCCGACTACACTGTGTGTGTGCGCGTGTGTGGGTGTGAGCACTAAATAGATCCTATAATTGCAGAAAAGACAGCTGTCATGACAGCGGTTAACTGCAGACACTTTTCCTCTTGCTTGAGTCTCTAGTTTCTGTGTCATCTACTTCAGCTTTAATTTATTCAGTCAAGCAAGTCTATAGGAGAAATCAATTTGCTGTGTTATGTGGGCAAGTTTCCATCTAACTTGCTCTGTCTTCTTGTTGCCCCACAGTTTGGTGAGTCTTTATTGTTCGACTCGCTCACTAGCCAACCAACATAGCAGACAACTGGTTTTTAAAAACAGTTTATCTTCACATCTTTTGTGGCTCTGGAGATAGTTTTCCCAAATTTAGGAAAAACAATCTTAAAGACTTGAGATGTTTAAGAGAAAATCTCCTCTACAAACTGTAGGTCTAATGATTGAAAAGACGATCATCGCTGTGTATACATTATAGGAAACACAGGCTGCTACACGTGTCTCACACAGTTTTTTTTTAGTTTTGGCGGGCCTTGTAACAACTATACAGAGGTGCAATAATGAATCACTGCAGCATGACTTTACATTATTGATTAAACATATTTTTAAAAAAGATGATACTCAGCTACTTTCCTTTATATTAATCTATGTACATATTCTGGATTCATCACCTGTTGCCGCTGATTTTCAGTCCAGTTTTTGTATAATTTGGCATACCTCAGGCTTTTCTCCCCATTTCTTTTCCTTAAGAACAGATTCTGACATCTGTCTCTCCCATTTCCGATTTCCAATGAGGCTTTAGCAAACAGTGGAGGGATCCAGATGCCTCTCCTTCAGGTCCTGTCTCAGGACTGCTGGATTTTTTCCCTGTTTCTTAAGGACATGACTTTCAGATTCTGTTCATCTGCTGTAGATAGTGTCTTGTCTTTCTTGAATAATGAAAATCTGTGACAGATTTGTCACAATTCCTCTGATTTTTCCAGTGTACACTAATAGAAATGCTGTTATTACCTCGCCCACCAATAAGTGGAGTGGTTATTTTTTTGGTCACATTGGTCTGTCTGTCCGTCTGTTAGCAGGATAACTCAAAAAATGACTTACAGATTTCCATTAAAAATTCTGCAGTTGTCATGGGTGGTACAAGGAACAATTGTTTATAAAGGATTCTTTAGCATTCTGAGATGGGGACAATATTCACATTTGTGTCTAACCTTATCAGGATATGTCAGAATCCTCTAAAAAGAATTGGGGCCATAAGTTCTGTCATATAGCAAAGTTTGGTCATGATCGAAGGAGGATTCAGATTCTAATGATCCAGGGTGCTGAAAATTACAGGGTCAAAAAATAATTCACTCCGGTAGAGTTAGAAATAAAGCCAGTGACATGCACTTAACACCAAAATATAGCTGAACCTGATGGAGTATGACAACATTGGGTGGTATTCATTGCAGTGTAGTATCAGCACATAGAAAATTTAGGGTGGGTGAGGTATGCACTCTACTGAGTGCCCTTCTAGTTGTCAGTATTTTATCTTGAAGCTGGATTCTGGATAGATGTACTCTCAGCTACGTTTAACAAGTTTACAACCCCATCAGTCTTTGGACTCACCAAGAAAGAAATACTGTGTTATACTGTAAAAAATATAGCTTGCTGTTAATATTTTTTCCTCAAAGAATTTCCTCAAAGTACATTTTATCTCTATTTTACAGCAATTTTTTTTACAGTTTAAAAACTTCAGACACATTTAAATGTATGCAAGCTTCTAATAAATATGTGTTATAAAGCGCAGTTCCCTCAAAAGTGCATCTGCTTGTAATTTTTTTGGATTTCAGAAAGGTGTCTTTACTAAAGAGCAGGCTCAGCGTCACACCAGTTTAACTGTATTAGCTGAATTAATCTCAGGAGCTCAGCACCGTTTCATTAACGGTGCCCACTCTCCATTGATTAAAGTTCCACCCTGTCAATAGTTGTGTCTATTCAGGGTATTGGTTGCCTTGGTTTGCATAGCTGTGTGCTTACAAAGCAAATCAGGGGCCTGTCTCATTAATTTGTTATTCAGCCTCGTTCAGTATTTCTGTTCCACTGGGATTAAAAATTCCTGGTTCTCTGCTTCACTTCATTTTATCAGGAGTGCTTTCAGGGAATCATATCCTGGTTCCAAATTTGCTACCCTCATCACTAATTTGTTAAGCTGACTGAGTAGTCAGTATTTATATCTTAAAATCATCTTAAGTATTTTCACATTATTCAAGTGCAGTTCCTTTTTATTTTTGTTCTGATAATATGATTGTGTTTTTATTGTTCCCCAAAATTACAAAAAGGCTATAGCAATGTAGATTATTTTTATGCAGTTATGTTTATAATATACATGCATATCGTACTTAAACTGGATTTTTGAAGTCCAGTCTGTCTGTTTTCACAGGTAACCTACCATTTTGATTTTTAATCTAAAATGAAACGCTTTATTTTTTTGCTTTGTGTTTTTCCCCCCATCATGTGTTCTCTTGCTAGTGCTGTTTATCTGCAACAAGGTCTCCACAGTTGCTAAGGTGGGTCTGAGGCTCCCTGGCAGCAGACAGCACCTCAGGGCCTCAGAGCTCTGCGACGAACTGGGAATTCCCCCGAGGCTTCATCTCCTACCAGCACCCTGCAGAGCGGGATGCAAACATGGATGTAAAGGGCGTGCGGAGGGGGTGAACTCAATGCACTCAGAATTATTTTTATTTTCAGAATATTATAATTAATATTAATGCAGCATGAGGTGCACAGGTATGAGGCATTTTAATGAATGTGAAGTATTAGAGAACTGTGGGTTTATTATTATATACATTTGTCATCTGTTATTACAGCTTTATAAACACCCAAGAGGCGTTGCAGTTGTTCATAAATGCTTGTAAACTGCATTACAGTGCATTATAAACCATTCACTGCACTAAATGCTTATAAACACTGAATAAGAAGCCATTGCAAATAAATATTTAGCACTGAATAAATTCTATCAGTTTGTTGAAATAAACTCTTTTAAGCAGAGATAAAGATAAGTGTGATCATTTTTTAAAGTAAAATTATTACATTAGGCTTATTATGATCATCTAGAATCAAATACAGCTTTATTTCTGGACCTGAACATAGTGCGTTGCCCAAAACAATGCCAAGTATTTGATTCACGCAGGTTATATTTTTATGTTAGTTGCAGGGTGTGTTACTTACAATAATAACGCGCAATCTGACCAGGCAGAATATTTGGTTGTGTAAACTTCCTGGATAAACAGCTAAGGAAGTGTCAGACATGATTGCCATTTGCTCTTCTGTGACTGGCTGCGACTGTTTTTACACCTTCCTTCTAAATAAGGCAGCAGGCTGCCAGGACATATGACCACTGTCCCAATTTGGGCCCTGGACACAGTATCCATCCATCCCATGGTTGCTCAAAGCCAATGAAAGTCAAACACACGCACACTCACAGATAGACACACACACACCCTCCCCTCCCACAGGTCTCCCATGTGAGGAAGAACGGGTTAAGTCAGCCCCATTATTTAAAGGAAGACTGAAAAAATAGATTAGATTGCCTTCAAAATAAAATCAGAAAATATTACAGGTACTCTTACTTAACTGTCAAAAAGCATTAATGTACTGGTAATTAGATTTACAGCATTTAACTGTAATGTTGCAGTCTGCTTACTGTTATCTAGAAAAGCTTTCTACTGTAAAAACAAACGGCACTGTGCTGCATTGAAAACAAGCTTTACAGTGTAATACTGTCACCTGGATGTTTGGTTAAAGCTCCTATTGTAATCTCCATAAATAGTTGTTTTTTTGTTTTTTTCCCAATTGCACAGTAAACTACTATCCATACAACCATTACATTGTTATTTTTACTATATACCTACTGTAATCTACAACAAAAGTGGGTTACTATAAAAGTATTACATTTCCCTACTATATAGAACATAAATTTGACAGTATAATACTGTCCTACTTTAATTACTATGAACAGTTTATAACTGTAAATGCATGCCCTCAAAACAATAGCCAGAATTCAATTTCTTGTCTTTCTTGAGCTGTGACAAGATTGCTGTTGCAGCAGTTCCTGTAATCTTTGCATTGCACAGAAAAGGAAATGATTCTAAGTTCACACAAACACCAAAAACTACATTGAACATCCACATCAAGCAAAATCTAAACACAAAATAACTGGAAGAACCACCCCTACAACACTAACTTAATGAGTTTTACATAAACATTTACATTCCCATGAGTCTTGCTTAAGAAAAAATACTTTATTATACCGTAAAATTGTCCAGTAGACTGCAGTAAAAGTATGTTTTTGTTAGTTTTTTTTGTTTGTTTGTTTTGTTAAAGGTATCAGCAAGTACAGCATGTTCATTTGTATTCATGAGGAATGTGATTGTATTTCATGTCAACAAATTTTGTGACATACGAAATGAGGAAAAGAATGACATCCCATTGCATACTGTAAATAAAAGCTGTCTTCATAGATTCAAACCTTAATTTCTAAACTTTTAAATACAATTCTTGGCTTGAAATCTCATCTTTAACTTAAGTCTAAAAATCCACAGAGGCAACACTGAGCATTAGTGTTCCTATTTTTCAATTCCATTGGTTTACCACATTTTAGTGATTATTGGCATTATTTTTAGCCTCTCAAAGATTTATTTTAAGAATCAATAAAATAATTTAATATCCTGTGCATTCATCTGGATTGAGTTTAGTTATTGTAAAGGCCACCACATATAATTGTGTTCAGCTTTTGAACTAGAAGGTCTGAGAGAGAAACTGATACAGGGATTCAGTGGTATTTAAGTTTTTATTTTGAAATGCACCACGGAAGGTGCCACTACAGTACACCCCCCCCCCCCCCCCCCCCACCCCCCCAATCACTCCTATCAGAGCTGCCGCTCCTGCCAGGGTCCTGTAACTCTCTCCTCCTCCTCCCATCTCCCACTTTTTGATGGGGGTGCAGCGGTGAAGTCACAGTGATGTCATTTTAGGATATGAGAGTCGGGGGCAAGGTGAGCTGGTTTTGCGGTGAGTGGTGAGTGGTGTCCCCCTCCACGGCCAGCGTTGCCTGATCAGAGGCGCGGAGCGGCGAAAGATGATCATCGCCACCGGCACCAATTCAAGCTCCGACGCGCTCTGTCCCAATCCTGCTGCTCAGATCTCGGGCTATGGGGCCTTGATCTGCCTTGATCCCAAAATAAGCCTTTACCACCACCATGCCAAAGGACAGAAATCAAGAAGAGTTGCATTTTTAGGTCAGGTAACTTTGACCACGTGCCCCAAAGGTAAACTGGATGGCCATTGCGCAAAGGTGCCACTACAGTATGTCCAGCGGGGCCAGGACGCACTGGACGCTTCCGGCAGTTATTGTACTGTGGACTTCTCTCTGGGGAATCGTTTCATCTTATCCGATTCCGAATAGGACTAATGCGACTTTATTGGAAAAGAAGTGGGAGACCCTCTTCTCCCGCTCCTATTTGGGTATAACTGGGGGGAAATCGGAGCTGAACTGGGAGAGTGACTATTTGCAGGGCATCAAAAGAGTGCGACGACTGTACTGCAACGTGGGCATTGGGTTTCACCTGCAGGTGCTCCCGGATGGCAGGATAAGCGGTGCACACAATGAGAACCAATACAGTGAGTTGCATCCGGCAAAGCACTGGACCCAGAAAAAGACTGTAACCCTATGCGCAGGGCTGTGTAAAAGTTAGAGCCGCTCACTTATCTTGCATGATATTTAATAAGAGGTGTCGGCATGGTTGAAAGTTCCCGAAAGCAAAAACAGTGTACTGAGCTTTGCATCCGTGCAGTGCGAAATATCCTCCAAACCAAAAACATGACATGAATGCTTGTGCCAATTTAGACGCTAACTTATTTTTACCCCGCTTCCCCTGCAGCAGGACACCCTCCAATCCCTCTCAGCACGCTGTAAACTACACTCATAGTGTCGAACATGCAAATAAGTGATTACTGAACAGGGCTAATTGAGCAGAGAGAGCATCATCCAGTCGCAATGCACCTGCAAGGTTACACCCATCACTGCTGCATAGGCCAGTTACTCGACTTTGTCCCCAGTCGCAGTGTGACTTGTGTCTTTGCTTCCCTAACATTATGTTTCGTTCAGGTCTGATAGAGATCTCCACCGTGGACCGAGGAGTGATCAGCTTGTTCGGAGTGAAGGCTGAGCTGTTTGTCGCAATGAACAGCAGGGGAAGGTTATACGGAACGGTAGGTTTGTGCGCAACTCCAGAAGCTGTATCTCTCTCTCTGTCACATACACACACACATATCCTGTTCAGTGTAAGACGAGTTCATATAGCTGCTGCATCCACGACTTTATGAGCGCTGTTGTGTTATTAATATGCCCTGATGATAGGGGGGCTTCCCAGTAGAGTCCAAGAAAGCTTCAATGTTCAAATCTTCTGCTGTGTCAGAATCTGTCGGTGGTTTAAGTATCCTGTTCTCAAGTAAAAAGAGCAGTGCCACCTTATAAAAGTACTCCATTACAAGTAAAAGTCCTGCACTCAGAGTTGTACTTGAGCAAAAGTAAATAAGTATTATTAAAAACTGTAATTTATGAAGTCACTTTGCAGCAGAACAGCTCAGTCAGCCAGGATATTTGTTAATGTTAATCTGCAAAGCAGCTAGAGCTAAAGGTGCATTATTTCCATTTAAAATGCCCCAGAACTCCAGTTCAGTACTTGAGTAAATATACTTAGTTACATTCCACTTGCAAAAGAGTCTCCTGCTCATTTCTCCTGAAGCTCCTTTGTACAATCGAACAATCATCACTGACAGCACCAACATAGCCAGTCTATAAAAGTAGGTCAGTTATGACATGCCTTTTAATGCCTTAGATGCCAATAAAAGGCAAATGTGTGTGTGTGTGAGATTTGTGTATTTTTAGCTACAGCTAACGTCAAATATCACAGCAGGTCTTTTTACAATAAAATCAGATTTTACAGCATCATTCTCAAAGATTTTTGTCTAATAAAAATCCTCAAAACATGGACTTTTTTTTAAATAAATCTGATTCCCATCAAACTTAAAAATCACCAGCTTAGTGCTGATGCCTGATAGTGTGATTCTGTAATGAGCCTCTAAGCTTTATGTATCTCGTGGTGAAGACTTGGGCTTTGTGCTGAATATTGATATCAAACTGTCACTTGTGGTTTAAGTCATAATTTTGCCACTTTTAGACATTTTAAAGCTAGTTCTTTTATGTCTTTTAAGTTGGTATTCATTGATTGAGAAGTTTGATTTCTTTTGTTTTGTTATTGCCAAAGCCGGTAAAATATTGCAGTATCTGCTGTGAAATATTGGCTTTTTTGCTCCATTATATGGCAGCTTTTGAATACTAGTTGCTGCAAAATATAATATTAAAGAAAGTCAGAATTAGCACCACTTTCTGCTGCAATATCATGAGTCACTCTGCATAATGACTACTTCTATATGTGGAACTTTTACTGTGTTTTGATGCTAGCAGGACCTTTACATGAGTATTTTTACATAGAGATAGATGATCTGAGCACTGCTGCAACTAGCAGTAAAGCAGAGTTTGTTTTTTCTGTGAGTACAGTGTGTACTTGTACTCCTGTATTGTTGAGATTTTTTTATGAGATCAGCATGGAAAAGCAGGAGGCTGGTGTCTGCATTTGAAAAGGGCATTTCTTTTGCAACAACATGCCGGCTCCTCCTGTTTCCCTCAAAGCATGCTGTCCAAGGCAGGCTGTTTTCCAAAGCAGAGGTCACGTGGAAACCATGCATATGTTGTGATGTTCATACTGCGTCTGTCATGAGATTTACAGACCCCCACCCCCACCCCTGTCCTTGTCTCTTTTTTCTAGAGAGTCTTCAAGGACGAGTGCAAGTTCAAGGAGACTTTGCTGCCCAACAACTACAACGCCTATGAGTCTTTTGTTTACAAGGGCTTCTACATCGCCCTCAGCAAGCATGGCCGTGTAAAGAGAGGCAACAAGGCCACCACCGCCATGACCGTCACACATTTCCTCCCGCGACTATGAGAGAAACTGGCAATAACTTAACAATTTGCACATGTGGATGTTCCTCCAGGTAATATAGAAATGCATAGTCATGATATACACACCCATGGACTGCAAAAGAAAACACAAATATTTATTCTGATATATATATATATATGTATATGTATATTTGGATAGTTATCTTTGTATATGTATGCCATACTATGCTGCTTATTGTTTTTATGGATAGGGGAGAGTTGAAGACTTTGCCTGTCCCACTTTACCTTGGTGCTTGCTGCAAATGAACTACATGTCACTTCCTTTTTTCTTTTTTTTGAGATGGAGGATGAGCTGTAGTCTGTGCTTTTAGAGACTGAAATGAATACTTTTTATTACCTCAAAGAACCACGTTACTAGATTAAGGGATGCATGGAGTTCTGCTCAAATATCTGCTAAGCTTGTTATTCTTTTTTCCTCAAACCTTTAAGCGCTTGATTATTGATGGCTGGCAGTGGGCGGAAACTTAAATGCACTACCTTTGCTGCACGATTTAAAGGTGCCTTGGTGTTCCCACTTGTGGCCCCCTTAAACTTGCATGTAAGAGACACCCGCTGGAGTCAGAAATAGGGCTGACACGCCGCACAGGGCCTCAGAAGGAGGGGGGAGGAGGGGGTTGACTATCTCTGGTTTATTTTCTTTTCTGTAATTAGATCGATTAAGTAATAAACAATCTGTGGTTGAGACCAGAGACCCGTCAGCCATGCAGACTGGCACAAGGCCACAGGTTTGACTTTGTGGCATCGCCAGAATATAAACAGGGTGGAATAAGTATCTCAGCATGGAGAAATATTTTGTTTGAGCAGATAGAGCGCACAGTAGAAATGTTACTGCACATAGTCTTGGACAGAGCTCTCACAGTAAACTGGGATGCTGTTTATTTTTTTGAATGGCAAAGCTTTAGCTGCTATTGAAAATGATGTCTACTGTCCATGAAACCAGTGAAAAACCTTTGTAAATAGTTGGCAAACCTAAAAGAAGAAATAATTCAGGAGTGGTTTTTTTTTGTTGTTTTTTTTTAAACACTGCTTTGTTGCAGTTGCCTGAACAAGGCAAAAAGAGTTCAGGCTGCACAGTTGACTGTCGATGACGGTGCCTCAATGTTTTCGTTTGGTTCCACATTTGTTTGTTTCCTCGTTTTATCTTCACGTCAGTGAGTTTGGTGGAGGATGTGCATGCCATGGGCCATTTCCCCTGCTTGAATCTCTTTTCTGCAGCAGCAGCACTGCAGTGGCAGTGAGGTGTTGGAGGCAAATTGTTTTAAATGCAGTTATAGATGAGTCAATCATGTACCTTGAAGGACTAAAGGACGGTGCAGTTGGAGGACTGGATGCACACTATAAGATTTCTAAGATCTGTGTCTATATTTCTGTTAATTTTGGGCTTAGTTTGCTACATCTGATAGCAAAATATTAGTCAGAAACTTAGTATATTATAAAGTTTAGTGGAGGTATATCACGCTTTGGAGACTCACTGATTGTATGCGCAAATATCTTGTTATATATTCCAAAGATGTTTTTCTTGCCTCATTCTGAGAATTCCTGAGAGTCTTACCGAGTGCATCTACCCGTGTACTTTCTGCAGCTGTTTGCTTTAAAAAAACAAAACTGCAGCGTGCTTCATCATCAGCCTCCGCCTGTGCCTGTGACAGAGGAAGCAGGACTATTTAAATCCAGGAAAGACGTATGTGACGGAGCCGGCCCGCTGTCTTTGTTGTTCTTCAAACCGCCTGCAGGAATGTGGATCTGCCAGGATGACAGGCAGCTTTCCACATACCTGAGCTCTATTCCACCCTCCCACCTCTGCCTGTCCCTCACCCCACTGCTTTAGCCACTCACTGTAGGCAGAGACCTTGGGATTCCAGCTGTAACCCAGGAGCTTCCTCCTCTCCTTTCAGCCTTTTTTAGTTCAAGGTCAGAGTCATGGACCAGCCTTGGCCCCGACCCCAATGGCCAGGGTGGTCTGCTATATGGGTTGGACTGTCTTTAAGCCTCTATGTAGTACAAAAACATATGTCTTATAGTTCCTTTTCCCTGCATTCTTTTTATAAAACAGCTCTACATCCTATGAAACTAGAGCCCCACCTCTTTAAAATACAGCCCTACAACTTGCTGTCAACTCCCCCTGTCTAAGTAGTCATGTTGGGATATTTCTGGGGAAGGGACATCTGCAGAGTTAATGCTGTGTGGGGAGCAGAGTCACGCAAAGCCTCACCTCACCTCTCCTGCTGCACTCTAGTCCTTTAGGACAGCTCCCCAGCCATCTTCAGGGTGTGCCCTCTGCTGCTGCTGCTGCTGCTGCTGCTGCGCTCCATCTTCACCCCAAACTCTGATCACGACACTTTATCACATGCTGCTCATCAGTCTGCGAAGCACAGATAGAATCATGACAGTATTTTTCTCCAGCCATAAATGTCTTGTTTCCGCTCTGAGGGTTTTTTTTTTTTTTTTTCCCAGGGGGGGGGGGGGTGCTAAGGCTACACTGCAGAGCAAATGTAACTCAAAATAAAAAATAATCAAACAAAGAAAGAAAGAGGACAAAAAAAAAGACTCATTGCTGTTGCAGATGAGGCTGCATGTTGTATCACTGATCTACTTGGGAGTAAACCGTCGTGAATCTACGTTGTCAGCTGAGGAAGGTGTGGAAGCAATAAGCACGTCTCTCACCCAGCCTCCTAATCAAGATGTCCGACATCTATAGGAGTCCCTTTATCAAGGACATCTCGATTAGAAATGAGTGTAAAGAAGTGAGTTTTCAAACACTGTCATGAAATCAAGCCAGATCCCTAAAAGAGGGAAAGTTTGTGTCTAAAACAAAAACACTCACCTTTCAGCTTCGACCAAAAAAAAAAAGTATCCAGATTAATCTGTTTTCTTTTCCTCAGTTTTCTTATTGTAGGTCAGATTTAATTAAGTCAAGGTGAGGAATATCTTTTTTTTCTTTTCTTTTTTTTTTTTTTTTTTTTTTTTTAAATAATGTTCAGTGTACTTTTAGCATGCCTGAGCCCCGAGCCTGATTAGGAGTGTGTGCTTAATGTGTTTCTTCTTTTTTTTTTTTAAACTCCTGCTCTATTCCTCTCCTCTGTTCTCATATACCTCACCTTCTGCCTTAGTTTTGGTTTGCTGATGACTGTAAATTGAGAAGAAACAAACTTCAGTTATTTGTTTCTGGAAACAGACAATGCTAAGTAAGGATATTAAAGTTTTTTCCTTTTATTTTTGTACGTATGTGCTGTGCACAGCAGTCTACTGTATTCCCAAGATACCAATAAAAGTTTTTGTTTTTTTAACTGACTGAAAAGGTGTGATGATTTTTGTAACCTAAAATTTACTTGAGTGATCTAAAATTGCTTTTTTCTTCATAAAAATGCTAAAAGATGATCAACGCAATAGATACTGTTTTCCCTGCATAATGACATTGTTAGGCACCATTATCATGTTGTTTCTGATCAAGATTAAACTACCTTGTGATTTCTAAAGAGTCTGTATATAAAAGATGGATGTAGCCACTGTTCGCTCACCTGTTAGGTGAGCAGAAAAAAATTTTTTTTCGGTCATGACTTTGTTTTCCCCAGAATGCTGACTGAAATTTTTCATAGTTGTAGGAAAAAAAGTTTGGAAATTGTTTTTGGGTCATGACCTTTTTTCCTCAGTAGAATTCAGTTTAATCTCAGGACTATGAAAATGTCAGAATTCTGGAAGAAAGTTAGAATTCAGGAAAAAAAACTAATCAAAAACATTAATATAAAAAATAATAACCTAAAATATTTATTTCAGTGCCCTAATCATCTTCCATACAATGAAGTGAACAGTAGGGTTGTATTCTCACCGACTTCCGTACCACCTTACTTTTTTGTAAACAGAGGAGTCGCCCCCTGCTGGCCATTAGAAAGAATGCAGATTTGGGGCCATTCCACTTTGGATTCACTTTTCAAACCCACACATCAATCTTACAGTTTAGTCTTTTAGTACTAAACTGTAAGATTCGAGTGTAGCGGTCAGGTCCTCTGCAGGTGACTTTCTAAATCTGAAGGGTTGTGAGAAGAAAATAAGTTCTCAAAACTACCTCAGTTGGTTCTGTGTTCTATTGTGAACTAAATATTAGTTTATAATAGTTGCAAACACACTGCATTGTGTTTTTATTTAAATTTTAATTTTCACAACTTTTTAAAACTTGGGTTTGTACCTCATTGAGCCTAAAACAATTAAATTAAATTAAAGATAAACTGCAATTAATTTTAAAAAATCCTTTGGTGAACTGCTAACAGCTAATTGACATCATAGTTTTTGGTGTAAAGTTAAAGACAAAGGGAATTACTCAAAGTACCTCTAAATTGTGCTTAAATATAGTACACAATAAATTAACTCAGTTGCTTTCTACCTCTGGTATTCATATATAATATTTCTGTTATTTTATTTTTTTTTTTTTAACGTATTTGACTGCACTTAAGGTCACTAAATTCTACAAAATAAACGTGGATTGTGAGTTAAATTTTAGGGTCATTTTCTGGGGAAGCTGCCTGTGCTCTAAGAGTCGCTTCCACTGCACTGCTCCGTATAAGGAAGTGTCTCCCTCTGCTGGTCCAACACTCGAAATGTAGTGCTTTGCAGGTGCGTAAAGGCAAACTGAACCAGTTCGTGAGTCCAGTCCACTGTGGTTAGGGTTAGGGTTAGGGTTACCAAACCAAATCAGTCATATATTTAAGAAGTTCTTTAACCGAAAATGTACGTTTTAATTCTATTAAACTAAATGATACTGTGATCAGAGTCTGGTTTGATTAAAAGAACGTACGTTCATATCTATCTATTCTTTTATACTTTTTGGAGTCAAAAGCACATCTTTTGACTCCAAACTAAAGCCGGAACCGCCGAGTTATTGAGTAACAGTCTTAATTTAAGGTGAATGAGTCAAGACTTGTATCCAAAAATAAGAGTTCTGTTGTCTGACCAGCAGCATCGGTGTAAACAGACAGAGGTGGAAGTGGCCCTTCCGCTGCAGCAAACCCGCACATCTGCTTTGGGGGCGAGTTTTTTTTTTTTTTTTTAACCCAAAGGATGTGAGCAGGAGTGGCACTCGAAGAGCTTTAAATAGGAACTGTCTCCAAACTGTGCGACAACAGAGCATCTGAAAACTTCCAGCAGCTCGAAGTTTAAACCAAGATGGACATCAACAGGCGAATGGCAATGAGGGACACAGTGCTGGCGCTCTTACTCGCTGTTCTGCAGGGATTTCCTCTCGGGGAAACGGCCCCGAACCCATCACCTCTGGTTGGATCCAACTGGGGGAATCCAAGGAGATACGTCCACCTGCAGACATCTACAGACCACAATAACTTCTACTTGGAGATCAAATTAGATGGCACCGTGCGCAAAACTACATCCAGGACCTCGTATAGTAAGATAAATCTAATGTTTGTGCTGTAGTATAATGAAGGGCTGTATTCTCGTACGATGCTTATTATTATTTCTTTTTCCTCCTGCAGGTGTGATTCTACTGAAATCTGAAACAAGGGATCGCATCGCCATCCTCGGAGTCAAAAGCAGCCGTTACCTGTGCATGGACCTGGAGGGCAACCCGTTCACCTCTGTAGGCAAATAATTACTTTAAATTCACCCGGTTGTTATTTCTGACTAAACTGACCCCATGCAAACCAAAAAAAAAAAAAAAAAAGTTTGTGTGTTTTGTCTTTGGCACCATGTGCCACTTTACCAGTTTTACGCACAAGTGTGCGTAAAACTGATTAATAAGTGTGCGTATGAATATTAATTCCTTTGTTCAACTAAATATCACTATGAAAAACTGAGACCTCAAACTCTGAGTTTCTTTTATGACACCATCGCGGTTTGGTTTTTGTTTGTTTTTTGCGCTGTTTTAAACTTGTTTCTGCACAAAATAATGTATAAAATATACGACAATTAAAGACTGTTTATTCATCATATTTGTTTTTCAGTTTCATTGATACCAAATGATCAACATGTTAATGGCTGTTTTTCTATTGTAGTGAGTTATCTAGCGTGTTTGTGCGATTTTGATGTCGTCTTTCATACAGAATAATCTAGAAAAACACTTGTTTTACGTGCGTAAAATTTGATTGTGATCGAATTTATTCATGTCATCTCGAAGAGGATTAAATAATTAAATGTTTCTGGTGATCTTTATAAAATTAAAAGTAGCAAAATAAATAAAACATTTGTTTCGGGACCTACAGCTAAGAAAAATATCCTTGCTCATTTATTGAGTTTATTTAATTTTGCTCTTCTCACCTTCTCTTTTTCAGCCGGTGTGCCTTCGGGAAGACTGTCTGTTCAACCACAAACTCCTAGAAAACAACCGGGACGTGTACTACTCTAGCCGGACCGGCATCTTGTTCAACCTAGAAGGTTCCCGACAGGTGTACTCTGCAGGTCAGAACCTGCCGCAGACCTCCCTTTTCCTGCCCAGGAAAAACACGGTGCCGCTGGAGCGCCTCCTGCTGCACAGGGAGAAAAGAAACCGAGGGCAGACAGAAGAGGGCTCGGACTCCCGGGCCGTGCCGGAGGAGCTGGAGGAAATGGAGGTGGAAACTGAGATGGAAACTGAGACGGAGGCTGGGGATGATGGACGCAACGTATCCCGGGAGAAACTCGCGGCTCCGTCCAGCCACGACCCCTGGAACGTGCACTCCTCCAACTCGGGAAGCCCCCAGAGCACCGGGACAGTGGGCTGATTTGGGAGCTGAGAGAGACCACGTTAACTTTCACTTAGTCACTGCGTGAGTCTACTTTAAAATTTTTAGCTTAGATCATGCGAGAGAGAAAAAAAAAATTAACATCAGACTTTATGACAAACTGAAAGCAGAACAATAAGGTTGTTCCGTCTTTTTCACACTGACTTAAAAACTTTTTTCAGTCACGAATCATTTCGCAAAGCAGTGTGTTTAAACACTGAATGTACAGACTTGACTCGCAACCCTTTTTGCACAATTTATAATGTCTTTAAACTCATCTGCTCCTGCAGCCTTCGCTTTCTTATTAATGTAGTTTTCAGATAGTTCTAAATTTGAGATTTGAAATTGAGGGACGTGTGTTTCAACCTGTATTCATGACTTTAAAACGACATCTTAGGTATCCAAATGATCCAAATAATTTCCCCTAATGCAGCCGGCATGCTGTCACACTGAGCATTTATCTATTCTTTGTGAATGTTCTTCGGTTTCTCTGAAATGAAATGAAATCATAAAATCATCAGAGCCCTTCAAACGAATATTGTTTGTTTGGTTTGTTTTTTGTGATTTCTTCTCATTGAGGTTTTTTACAGCTGCTCTGAGAAACTGGCATTTAAAAAGTGACTTTGGTGTTTTTCCCAAGACAGAAGCTTGACTTAGCCTACATCACACCTGGAGTACTGAAGGCCCCGTCTCTTGGTTTGAAACAAAGCAGGCATAACTAAAAGAAAAACATACATGTCATGTGTTTAGATAAGATTTTAAAGTTACTAACATTTTAAATTGCAACTTACATAGTAAAAAAACCCAAACATGGAATTCCCAAAACATTTCACTCCTGTTGCTTCCAGGATCTATTTGCATTTGTGTATCCTCCACCAGTCTCTAATACAAGACTTGAAGGAATATAAGCACAAGCACATTTACACAGCAGTGATCATGATATCAAATCCTAACTCTAGTTATGTGACTTTTACAGGTGCTGGGCACCACCAGCAAACACAAAAGCCAGTCCCAAAGAGTATTTATTTATTTAAATCCATTGCTTTGTTATTTATTTGTGAGGAAGCTTCACAGTTTAAATGTACATTAAGGGAAACATGTTTTGTCTTTGAATGTATGAGCTGGAGTTTTGGATGGAGTGTTGCTTGAATTCGGAACAAAATAAAGTAATAAAGGAAACGTATTCTGTGTTTGTCAGTTATTTTTGTATTTAGGTAAACAAGTCAAAGTTTTATGATGAGAGTAAGTTTGGAAATGTATAATCAGGTTTGTGCACTATATCCGAGCCACATTGCTCTAAACATACATTTTAAATGTTAGTCAGCCATCCGTTTGTGTAATAGTTCATAACTTCAGGAAACAACTTGGTCACTGCTGCACTCGCCGATTTCCAGAAATGCATCGATCCCAGCCACTGAGTGAGTCCACTGGCAACACTTACATGACTGGTCTATAAGCCGGTAAACACACATATTCTTCATACCATCTGTGGACTTTCAGAATGAGTTCATTAACCTTAGATAACAGGAAGCAGCGTGTTTACTTGCTTTATAATCTTTGAAATAAGTGCACCCTTAATATTTAAGGTTGAGTCGTATCCACGATTTACTGCCAGAATTGGCGTATTTTCTTTAATTTTAATGTCTCTTATGTTTATCAACTGATGAAAACACATTTTGAGATACTGGCAGCAGAATATTAAAAATGGGTGACAGCAGCAAAACTGATCTATCAGCTCTTAAACCAGAGATGCCAGTGTTGCTAGTGTGTGTATTGCTTATACCTGATTACTTTGAGCAGAGGAAGCATCAGCAGCAATGCTGCAGTTTAATAACCGAACAAGCCCTGCTTTGAAAAGCTGCAGCAGAATGTATTATTCTAACATCATGACTGTTACACTAACATTGGATTTTATTACATTTATTACATTTGGTTGTTTAATGTGTGAAAATGAATCACATCTCTAAACATAGTTAAATGTAAAATCTGTACCTCTGAAGTGACGGACTTTAGCTTATGTCTGAGGGAAAGTTGAAAACAAAGAAGTGGAAATCTAAAACACTAAAGCACACATCTCTAATTTGCATTGAAGTGCAGTCTTTCAATAAATTCAAAAACCTTTAACATTCAGGTGACCGACTGCGATCACATCACAGTTGCTGCAGATTTGTCAGCTGCACATCCATGATGTGAATCTCCCGTTCCACTACATCCCAAAGGTGGCTGTGGAGGCCATTTGAGTGCAGCGAACTGATTTTCAAGTTTAAAAAAAAACAGTTTGAGACAATGTGAGCTTTGTGACATGGTGCTTTATCCTGCTGGAAGCAGCCATCAGACGATGTTGTGGTCATAAAGGGATGGAAACATCCAAAGGGCTCCAAGAAAACATCCCAGACACCATTACACCAGCAGCAGCCCGAACCACTGAAACAAAGTGGGATGGATCCATGCTTTCACATGGCTCATAACAAATTCAGCCCCTAATATCTGAATGTCACAGCAGAAACCGAGACTCATAAAACCATAAACCCAGTTATCTAATTTTTGTGGGCCTGTGTGAACTGAAGCCTCACTTTCCTGTTCTTAGCAGCCCGGGGTGGCACCCGGTGCTTCTGCACCTGTAGCCCATCTGCTTCAAGGTTTGACACGTGCATTTGGAGATGCTCTCCTGCTCTATGCATTATGTATGCCTCTGTGTTAAATGGGAGGTCATCAGTTTAACACAGGTGTTGGAAATAAATCAGACCATAGTTTATTGAGGTCATCATGAGCTGCATCAGTCATTTATTGGAGATAAAATGAGGCCAAACATAAACAGAGCTTATGAATATGTAGCACCCACCAAAAAAAATAAAAATAAAAAAATACATCCACAGATGTCTTACATGTAATTTCACAGCATTCTGTGATTTGTGCAACCAGTTTTTTTTTTGTTTGTTTTTTTTTTACTTGTCATTGTATAAAATGTTGAACACAAACTCAAATATCAATGCTGTCACAACATATTGCACACAATAAAATGAACAGCAGCACAACTGCAACACGGCAAAATGCCACATGCACCAAACAATGATCAGTAATACGTTAAATACAGCAAACTTTGGTGTAAAAACGATAAAAGAGTCAATTAAATGACCAGTTTTATCAAACAAAATATGACAGGAGTCCTTACTGGCCTACAGCTGGACGGAAATGGTTTCATAATGAAACAGAACTGCACACTAACTCTGAGCAGTGATCCACAGTAAAACACAGTAATTGAGAAAACATGATTTACCCTGTGCACCTTTGCCTTCAGTTACCCGTGGTAGGTTTAGTGCCCATAATAGTTCCATTATCCATCATAGTGTATATACACGTACACAAACATAAGACATCTACCCCTTTCTTTTCTTTTGTGCTATTCAACATCTGGGAGGTTTTCCAGGTGGTTCTTTCTGTTGGTAAAAACACAGCGAGCAGCGGAGAGGACCGGCCCCGACTCAGACTGGGTCAGAGTGAGAACAAAGCGGCTGATACCTGTGTTCGGACAGGGCGAAAACACCTGTGACATCTTCGCCCCTGCAGGTAGAGAACAACTTAAGTCCTCCACAAGGTGCCTGATGGCTACACGAATGTAAGCGCCGTGGCTCACCACCAGAGCATGGACAGGTACTCCCTGAAGGCCGTCATCAGCCGAGCCATGGGGAGGGGCGTCCGAGGCAGCGGCCGCGGTCCCCTGTGCGACTTCTCTGGATGTTGATGCTCCTGAAGAGGCAGCCGATCCTGACGAGCAGTGCTCGTCCAGCATTTGCTTGAAAAGAGCTTTGAGGAATTTTTTGAATCGCAGCTTCACCTAAAAGAAAGGTGACAGGGAAGCTCAGAGAAAAACTGATTCCTGGACTTCGAGTCCCTGTTTGCGTTTTTCTGTCCTTGTACACCCTCTATGTAAAAACAACATTTTTCTTGTGTAGCTATTCTCTGTAAACCTGGCCACACTCCACCAGTAGACCAAAAGTCGACTCTATTACATACTTTGAATGACACTACCCTCATTTGCATATTGGAACAGAAAAGCATAAGAAGACAAAAACAACTCTGGGAAAACAAAGAGCCACAAATAAATACATAAACCAGAATGACAAAAACTTACTAGTAGCTCATCCGGCTCATGCCCCGTCACAGTTCACAGGTTATTGCCCATGAAACAACAAATGTGACCTCAATCTTGGGCACAACTTTTCTGAGGACCCATTAGGTGATCACTGTGTGTTAGTTTCAGTAAAACCTAAACAAATACTGAAGTAGGAGAACAGAACGAAAGTCTCAGCATGCCAGAAGCTGATCAGCTGTGCGACTCGATGAGTTAAAAACAAATAATTGAATAAATATGATATAAAAATAGGAAAAGTAAATAAATAGGGGAATGAAGACACTGGCATGTAAACAGAAGAAATACTGAATCAGTTATTTGTTGTTTTAGGATGCAACAAGCCTGATGTCCAGATCCCCATGACCTTGATCTGGATAAGCATTTAAGAAAATGAATGGTTGGATGATTTTTATTATCATTACTATTGATTTTGGGCTCTTAAAATGTGTTTGTGAAAGCAGCCCCTGAAAACTTTGGACTGCTGGTCAGACACAACAAGACACATGAAATGGTGGGACATTTTATCAGTATTATTTTTAATCTGAACATTAATTGATTACTCAAGAAAATCTTTGAGCCTCCAAAGCAGGGACTTTAATAAAAACTGAAGGATAAAATTCCCGTTTGTTTGCTGATAAATTTTTCCTGCACTTTTAACTGTAAGCCAAAGTCTGAACTGAACCGAGTTTGCCGGTTCAACCTGAATAAAGACGTTTATTAAACTTTCTCCTCCCATCCTGTGAGGACTTAGAGGTATAAAATAAGCCCCAAAAAAAGTAATCTAGAAAAACAGGAAAAACTAGAGTTCTGTGTCAATTTGTATAAAGAACCATAAGATGCCATAATAGAAAATATAACCTAAGTATCCCAGTAGGTTCTGATACAGCAAACACAACACTGGGGCTAAAATTGAGGTAGCTAACTGGAAATTCGGAATGTAAAATGCCCCTTCTCAATCCTTTTCTACATTATCCTGCAGCTTTATGAGACATCAGTTTGGAACCAAAGGGGACTACTTAAACCGCAATGTCCTAAAATGACCACTTTGTGGCACTGTTGTACAAGCAATGTTTTTTTTTTTTTGTTTTTCCCAGACGCTGTGCCTGGTTTAATCCTGACTATCTTGACTCACCTGGTCTAAAGTCTCTCCTCCTGGTGGCGTGTAGTCACGACATGACTGGCCTGCAGCATTCGCCATGTTCTTCAGATCTTCTTTGTGACGCCCTTCAGCGACACCAAAACCCTGCACCAACACAAAAACCCCAGTTTAGAGCTCGCATAGAGCCACACGTAGAGCTTTAGCATGTGGAGGCAGTAGAAAGTAAACCGATCTCACTCGCTCTCTGAGTAACGGCTCCAAAACCATCTCCATGCCAGAGCAGTGAGTGTTGTTCCTCAGAATTATTTCAGCAGTCTGAAGAAAGAAATGTAATCAGTCATTCATACACTGTCATGAATGAGACACAAATACCAGCATAACCATTTCATATCTGGAAGTCATTCACATGCATCCTGTTTTTCCCTTTCATCACAAACAGATGACATTTCATTGGTTAAACATTTGATTCTGATGGGAAGTGTCTGTGGCATCATTCAGCCAAGTAGTTGTTTGGGGTTTTGGCGATAGCAGCTTAACAGACACTGATGTAAACAAAAGTTGATTCTGTACAGTTACTAACTCTGTTTCCAATTATCATAGTCCACTTGCCAGTTCAATAATAAGAACAGACAGTCACATTCACATCAGAGTTATTACAGTTGGGTATTTTCCACAATCACGGTGAGCTGACAGTTGACCAGATGATGATCAGTGACACCCTCCACAAAAACAGGGTGAGCCACAGAAGGTCATTGCTGAAAAGTCTGGCTGTTCTCAGACACTGTATCAAAGCATGTTAATGGGAAGTTGACTGGAAGGAAAAAGTGTGGCAGGAAAAGGCGCAGTCCTAATATCAAGCCACTCTCACCAGGGCTAAGGAGAAAAATACCTGGACTGGTGCTCAGTGGACAAAAGTGTTTAGGTGAAAGTAAATGTTCTCATTTCATTTGCAAATCAAAGGCCTAATGTCTGGAGGAAGAGTGGAGAGGCACAGAATCCAAGGTGTTTTAAGTCCAGTGTGAAGTTTCTACAGTCTGTGATGATCTGGGGAGACATGTCATCTGCTGGTGTTGGTGGTGGTTGGTTCACTCTGTTTTATCAACTCAAAGGTCAATGAAGCATCTACCGGGAGATTTTAAAGCACCTCATGCTTCCATTTGTTGACAAGCTTTCTGGAGATGATGGTTTATTTTTCCAGCATGACATAGCACCTACCCACAGTGCCAAAGCTACTGCCATGCTATTACCATGCTTGATTAGCAAGAGATCCCTCTTATTTGTTTTTTCTGAATCATCCATTCAGTGTGGGTGTGAACAAGAATGGCCATCTGTATCTGGCAACCTGTCCATGGGTGTCCCCTGTCTCTTCCCTAGTGACACCTACAGTCATGTGAAAGAAAAAAATGCACCCTTACTGATTCCATAGGAATTAAGAGGGTAATTAGCAGCCAGGTGCTGCTAATAAAAGGGACTTGATTAACTGATCATCAGCAAGTCTGAGCACCTCTATAAAAGCAGAGGTTTTGGCAGTTTCCTGGTCTGGAACATTCAGGTGTGTGTTAACGCAATGGAGGAAAGGCATCAACAATGATCTTAAAGACGTAATTGTTGCTGCCCATTAATCTGGAAAGGATTATAAGATCATTTCCAAACAATCTTAAGTCCATCATTCTACAGTGAGAAAGATTTTTCACAAGTGAAAAACACTCAAGACAGCTGGCAATCTTCCCAAGAGTGAATGTGTGAGCAATTTCACTCTAAGGTCAAACCATGTAATGCTCAGAATAAGTGCAAGCACAGCTTAGGTTTGCAAAGCTGCATCTGAAAAAACCACAAGACTTCTGGAACAATGTGCTTTGGACAGATGAGACCAAAGTGGAGATGTTTGCATATAATGCTCAGCAACAATATAACCAATGAAATATTAAAAATTTTAATATACAGTGTTGGTAGCAGGAAGGCAGCCCTAACTCCGAACTGTGTGAAATGACCCAGATGCATCTGTTTGGCAGCCATAATAAGAGCTGGTCAAACACTAAGGAAAGGTGCTTCAGTGCTTCCTTTATTATTACCTCCTTGTTGTTGTTCTTTGACTAATCCACAGTGAGATATTTGCTACCTCTACCACACTCATTCGCCTTCCATACTTCCCAAAGGGTGCACTTGACTGTCTCACCTGTACAGCTCGTTGCAGGTTACTGACAAACACTTTGGTAAATGTGATGTCTTTGAGGTATTGTCCAGCTGCTTCAGCCTGCTGCACACCCGTCTCTGACAGGAGTGTGTCCACACCTTGACCTAAGAACACAAAGTTCAGACAGCCCAAGCAGACAGGTCCAGTCAGGTGTGACAGGTAAACACATGATTAAATTAGCTGCTATAATGGGTAACAGCAGAGCTTTCAGGCTTCACCTTGCAGCAGCTTTTCCCTGTTGTACTGCGTTTCCCCACTGTACAGAAACATAGCAATATCTATGAATTAGATTAACCATATAAACATCTCCTTAATATATGTTAAAACAGACGCTGAAGTTGCTCAAGTCTTCTATTGCGCGAAGTCAGCCGCACAGGCACACATGTAGACACACATGATCATGCTGCTACACCTGACAGGACACGCAGTTTCCCCAGAAAACACCAACATTATGAAATCAGTCCTCTTTAAGTCAGGTGAAAGCATAAAACAATCATTAAAAAACGAAATAATCACTTACTGTCGTATGAACGTTAAACTGAACGTAAACATTTTCAGCAGCGGCTCTCGTACTACTTCCTGTTTGATTCATCTGCAGTTGTGTGTGACGTCGCCTCCTGCGTCATGACGCATTGCAGTGCTGCGTATCTGAGGACGGCTTCCATAAAATTAAGCCATAAAATAAAAATTTAAAAAAGTTCAGTTGCTCTCAGTATGTTCACCCTGCGTTAAACCCGTAGGAAAAGAAAAGTTAAAAAAAAAAAAAAAACAAAAACAGATTTGCATGTGACAAATGTACGAGTATAATTATCAACGTGAGGCCACCCGAGTAATGCTTAGAAAATATGACATAATTTTTTAGAAAACAAAAACAAATCGAAGCCCTGCTCAACGCCCAGAAATCACTGCGTTAAAAACATCCACCAGGCGCTCCATGTGGCCAAGGTAAATGAAAATGGAAAACTCCTCTAGCTAAAAAAAGGAAAAGGAAAAACCACAAAGAGCACAACAAGCAAAGAAGTAGTCTGTAGACTGAAGAAGCTGAGAAGGAGCAGGAAGGTGCAAAGGGAACAACTAATAAGCAATGAACAATGGATAGAGAGGTAGAGAAACAAGTGTAGAAGCAGGTAATCAGTGGCGCAAAAAGTAGATGCACTATATGCAATGCATAGGAGCGCCACACAGGGGGGGCGCCAAAGCAATACGGGGAAATTATTTCTCTAGTCGGCATTTTTTGTATTTAACAGCTGTGCAATTGATCATATTGTATGAACATTGTGCATATAATATGATCAACAACAGAGGCATGGCACTTATTAGGCACCCCTGTGCTGCTACGCCTCCCCTCCTCCTGTTTTATGGCTCAATTTTTTCTTTTTCAACTCTGTTTACTCAGCAAATTATGGCTGCATACATGAAAACTGTGAAAGATAAAGCACAAATAAAACATAATGCAAGGTCCAAAAGGATATCATATAGGCAAGGAAATAATTAAACACTGCAGAAACAAAACAGAACAGCACAAGTGAAATATACTCGCACAAACAAACTGAGTTGGCTGTTTAGTTTTTCGTGTTGTCTGTTTTGGTCCACCATCTGGCTCCCTTTGCTCATGTTTTCTTTGTCATAGTTTTCTACATCCATGATAAAGAGTTTTCTTTCAGCCAGTGGCAGTCTGATTTCTTAGGCACTGCAAAGCCATCCAGCTAATTAAGTTGCCTTTGAAAAAAACCTTGAAACATCTATCCAAATGAATTGACATTTGCAGACATATGAAGGGCTGAATACGTTTGCTAGTAGCATATTCAATCATTTATTTTCTTAAACACTTACTCTGGATGGCATTACTTTTGCATCCAGTAACACTGTGAGAAATCTTGGAGTCATTTTTGACCAGGATTTGTCCTTCAATGCACATATTAAACAAATATGCAGGACCGCTTTTTTGCATTTGCACAATATTTCTAAAATTACAAACATCCATGCATATGTGAGGACATGCATGTGATCTTTCCCAAATCAAAAGGGGTGAGAGAGAGAAAAAAAGATTGTTCTTTTTTTTTAGAAAGCAGTCACCAGCAAAATGCACCCCAGGGAAAGCCAGTTTCCTAATGAACAATGTCAAAAACTGTCTAAAAAAACTCTCAAATATTAATCACATTCTTCAGTAATGAATCGCACTTTGTTTCCCCTATTATCACCCACCCGACAAATCATGTATTTTCTCATTATGAGAGATAAATAAAGCTTTTACAAAACGTGAAAATAACAATAAAATGAAATAAAAGTTCACTTCAGGTTTTTAAACACGTTTGTGGGATGAGTAACATTCAAATCAGCTAAAAAGTCTTTCGGGGGCGCGTTTGTTGTGCCCGGCACCACCGAAAGTTAAGTCTCCCTGTTCCTTCTCTAAATGCCCCTCTGAGGTTCCTTGGGGAGGTCCTCTGGGCCTGCCTTTGCCTCTGCTGGTCTGCAGAAGGCTGGGCCTTCCCCTGGTGCTATTCGTCGCTAACGTCACTAGTTGGTACCAGACGTACTAGTCTAATTATTAGCCTAAATATTAAGGTTTTAATTGATGCCCGGTGCCGTAAAGGTTTGTCCTAAATGTTATGCAGCCATCTGCCACCAGACGGAGCAGCTGCCCCGACTTCGTTATAGAAAAACGCTATAACTCTGTTAATCTTAGCCTGATTCTTTTATTAGGTCTAATATTGTTAGTCATTTTTGAAGTTTCACAATGTAATCTGAAGTTCATGTCTGGAAAAACACTCTTCCTTCTCTTCGTTTCCGGCTACTTCCTCAAAGTTTGCACAAAGAAGCGAAACAACTAGAGGGAGAAATGTGTTTGCACTTTAAAAACTGACCACGGCAAACAGCGGGACCCCGGAGGGAAAATAATCCCAGCTATTTATGCTTCTGTAAATATATATATATATATATATATATATATATATATATATATATATATATATATATATATATATATATATATATATATATATATATATATGGGGGAGGGGGGTGTTTTCTCATATTCAATGATATGTGAACATCGTTTGCAGTAACGCGCTTTCATATATTCAACATCACTTGATTTCAAGGCGTTTTTTCTGTTGTTTGGAGTGAAACATGCAGTGTTCATAATGCGCACAGTTAAGCAGCATTTAAAGTGCGATTCATTATTGAAGAATGTGATTAATATTGGAGAGGTTTTTTAGACAGTTTTTGACATTGTTCATTAGGATGCTGGCTTTCCCTGAGGTGCATTTTGCTGGTGACTGCTTTCTAAAAAAAAAAACAAAAAAAAAACAAAAATCTTTTTTCTCTCTCTCATAATGATTCAAGTTCACCCCTTTTGATTTGGGAAAGATCACATGCATGTCCTCACATACGCATGTATATGAGCACGTATGCTAATGATGTATCAAAAGAATACCAGCTGATGGGTATTTCAGCCTGTAGCTGATTGCACATAGGCTAGTTCACTTTCCTGAGACGGAAACGTTATTGCTACTTCCGCCATGCAAATACTGTACATAAATACATTTTAATCATTAATGTCACGTGGTAGCAACGGAACGCACCATTTAAACTAGTTTGTGTAAAAAAGATTCGAACGTTCCGTGGCGCCCTTATGACGATGGATCAAATACTGTATCAAAGGCAGTCAAGGTTGGAGCTGTACTAGTAACTTTGTGTCTGACACATTTTCACTAAACTTCGTTTGCGATTACATTTTCGACAAGACTGTAACTGAAGGGGAAGACAGATGCTTAGATTGCTGCGATGTCCAAAAGAAGCAGGTTTCCGAGAAATGGTGAGGCTCCTCCTCACTGGAGCACACGGGAACAGCATCGTCCACTAAATAAAATTGACCGCCTCCGGACGGAAAACCGCAACCTCCGAAAGAGCACTTACAAGCTGAAAGTACGCATCTATGGGCTTCTAGCAGAAAGAAGAGCTTTGGTCCACTTAAATGAATTTGACTCCATTACAAAAGAAATGAAGCAACTTCAGGAAAGGAACAAAAAGCTGGAAGAGGAAAACAAAAGGATGATGGAAGAAAATGTGTATATGGAAAAAAGATGGAACATAGCAAAACTGAAAGAGGCACTGGCCCAAAGCATAAATCCAGAAAAGAAGGAGAAGGAAGTTCTGAGTAAGAAAAATGCAGAAGAAATGCATGAAATCCTAAAGCAGAACTTTTTGAAGCGCCAGCAGAAGCAAAAACTGGAGAAAGGAAATCCAGAAAAGAAGGAGAAGGAAGTTCTGAGTAAGAAAAATGCAGAAGAAATGCATGAAATCCTAAAGCAGAACTTTGTGAAGCGCCAGCAGAAGCAAAAACTGGAGAAAGGAACTCCAGAAAAGAAGGAGAAGGAAGTTCTGAGTAAGAAAAATGCAGAAGAAATGCATGAAATCCTAAAGCAGAACTTTGTGAAGCGCCAGCAGAAGCAAGAACTGGAGAAAGGAAATACAGAAAAGAAGGACAAGGAAGTTCTGAGTAAGAAAAATGCAGAAGAAATGCATGAAATCCTAAAGCAGAACTTTGTGAAGCCCCAGCAGAAGCAAAAACTGGAGAAAGGAACTCCAGAAAAGAAGGAGAAGGAAGTTCTGAGTCAGAAAAATGCAGAAGAAATGCATGAAATGCTAAAGCAGAACTTTGTGAAGCGCCAGCAGAAGCAAAAACTGGAGAAAGGAACTCCAGAAAAGAAGGAGAAGGAAGTTCTGAGTAAGAAAAATGCAGAAGAAATGCATGAAATCCTAAAGCAGAACTTTTTGAAGCGCCAGCAGAAGCAAAAACTGGAGAAAGGAAATCCAGAAAAGAAGGAGAAGGAAGTTCTGAGTAAGAAAAATGCAGAAGAAATGCATGAAATCCTAAAGCAGAACTTTTTGAAGCGCCAGCAGAAGCAAAAACTGGAGAAAGGAACTCCAGAAAAGAAGGAGAAGGAAGTTCTGAGTAAGAAAAATGCAGAAGAAATGCATGAAATCCTAAAGCAGAACTTTGTGAAGCGCCAGCAGAAGCAAGAACTGGAGAAAGGAAATACAGAAAAGAAGGACAAGGAAGTTCTGAGTAAGAAAAATGCAGAAGAAATGCATGAAATCCTAAAGCAGAACTTTGTGAAGCCCCAGCAGAAGCAAAAACTGGAGAAAGGAACTCCAGAAAAGAAGGAGAAGGAAGTTCTGAGTAAGAAAAATGCAGAAGAAATGCATGAAATCCTAAAGCAGAACTTTGTGAAGCGCCAGCAGAAGCAAAAACTGGAGAAAGGAAATACAGAAAAGAAGGAGAAGGAAGTTCTGAGTAAGAAAAATGCAGAAGAAATGCATGAAATCCTAAAGCAGAACTTTGTGAAGCGCCAGCAGAAGCAAAAACTGGAGAAAGGAAATACAGAAAAGAAGGAGAAGGAAGTTCTGAGTCAGAAAAATGCAGAAGAAATGCATGAAATGCTAAAGCAGAACTTTGTGAAGCGCCAGCAGAAGCGAGAACTGGAGAAAAGAAATTCAGAAAAGAAGGAGAAGGAAATTCTGAGTAAGAAAAATGCAGAAGAAATGCATGAAATCCTAAAGCAGAACTTTGTGAAGCGCCAGCAGAAGCAAAAACTGGAGAAAGGAAATCCAGAAATCAAGCAGAAGCAAGAAGTGGAGGATTATGAGGAACTGGTGAGGAAGCACCAAGAACTGGAGGCCAAACATGCAGAAATCCAGGAGAAAAACATGGAATGGGAGGAAAAATATGGGCAACTTGAAACACAGCATAAGGAACTGGAGAGAAGAAAAGCAGCATTGCAGGTGGAGACCAAAGAGAACAGGCAGAACTACAGCAAGCTTGAAGAAAAATTCCAGGCAGTGGTTGAAGAGTTCAACAAATTCAGGGAGAAATATCAAAAAATTGAGGAGGAAAATGTAAAATTTGTGCTAGAAGTGGCAAATTTGGAGGAGAAGAACAGAGAGCTCGAAGAGCAACAAAAGAAAAAGAAAAAGAAAAAGCGCTTCAAATTCTTCTGGTCCAAGTCAGGCGATGCAGAGGCTGAGAAAAAAGGCAAGAAAGCTAAAGAAAAAGTGGATCAGGAAGAAGAAGAACCAGACGAGAAGAAAACATGTGGCTGCTGCTGGTTCACCAGATATAAGAAACGTTCCAATGACAAGTGTGGAAGAAGCTGCTGATGGTTCTGCTCAGGCTGGAGGACAGTAGTTTCCACCGCGATCCTCCCTCCACCTCCACCTTCACTCCTCCTTTCCTCTACTTCTTTCCTTTCTTCTCTGATCCCTCCCCCTTTCCTCTTTCTTTCTCACTTCTCTTCTCGCTCTCTCTATGGGCAGCATGGAGGCTCAGTCATCAGCCTCACAGAAACCCTTCTCTATTCCTGCAACTTTCTGAACATCCTACATTGCCACCAACTGGATAGCATCAATCATTCAATAAATAAACTCCATCCATCCATCCATCCATCCATCCATTTTCTTCCGCTTATCCGGGGCCGGGTCGCGGGGGCAGAAGCCTAAGCAGAGAAGCCCAGGCTTCCCTCTCCCCAGCCACCTCCTCCAGCTCATCCGGAGGGACCCCAAGGCGTTCCCAGGCCAGCCGAGATACATAATCTCTCCAGCGTGTCCTGGGTCTACCACGGGGCCTCTTCCCGGTGGGACATGCCCGGAACACCTCACCCAGGAGGCGGCCAGGAGGCATCCTAATCAGATGCCCGAGCCACCTCAACTGGCTCCTTTCGATGTGGAGGAGCAGCGGCTCTACTCTGAGCCCCTCCCGGATGGCCGCACTCCTCACCTTATCTCTAAGGGAGAGGCCAGCCACCCTTCGAAGGAAACTCATTTCTGCCGCTTGTATTCGCGATCTTATTCTTTCGGTCACTACGTTTCTGAATGCATCTTCTTTTCTGCAGAACTGCAACTGTAAAGCCTGTTTGTCTATAAACTGGAAAGCAGTATTAGTGTTAGGACTGGGTAATATAATAATCTCTTGTAACCTGGTAAAACAGCAAGTGTACTTTGAGGCTGTAGGGCTGTTAAAAAGGAAGACACCCTTTTGGGAATTATGAGGATGATGCAGCACTTCTGACCTTCCAGCTGCCTGTAGAAAAGATATCAGTGATAAAGTTACTTTGGATGATAAATGGTTTGTCACAAGAATAAAAATGTACATCCATCCATCCATCCATTCACTTCCGCTTATCCTGGTCAGGGTCGCAGGGGGGCTGGAGCCTATCCCAGCTGTCATAGGGCGAGAGGCAGGGTACACCCTGAACAGGTCGCCAGCCTGTCACAGGGCCAACACAGAGAGACGAACAACCTTTCACACTCACATTCACACCTATGGGCAATTTAGATTAGCCAATTAACCTAACCCCAGTAAGTGCATGTCTTTGGAATGTGGGAGGAAACCGGAGTACCCGGAGGAAACCCACGCAAGCACGGGGAGAACATGCAAACTCCACACAGAGAGAGGGAAAGGCCTGGGCCAAGGTGGAATTGAACCCAGGCCTTCCAGATGGTATTCTATCTGTGAGGCAACAGTGCTAACCACTGCGCCACCGTGCTGCCGTGTACATATCAGGCAAAAATAAGAGTCTGCCTTTCACAGTGTGCTTCTATGGATAAAGCAATCTTCATTTCAATGGCTTCTGTTTAAGCTCCATAAAACACACAAACATGGTTCACACAGATGTCAGGTGCATAAAAATGGCACCTCTTCTGTCCTTGGCATTGTTTCTACTCATTATTTATGATTTCTCACTCCAAAATCTTTTTTTTTTTAAAGGGCCTCAGAAAAAAAAAACATTGACAGGTACCCTGGTCATGTAGCTGGAACAGATAGGAAAGTGAAATAGCCTATGTGCACTCAGCTACAGGCTGAGATACCTGTCACCTGGTATTCTTTTGATACATCATTAGCATACGTGCTCATATCCATGCGTATGTGAGGACATGCATGTGATCTTTCCCAAATCAAAAGGGGTGAACTTGAATCATTATGAGAGAGAGAAAAAAGATTGTTTTTTTTTTGTTTGTTTGTTTTAGAAAGCAGTCACCAGCAAAATGCACCTCAGTGAAAGCCAGCATCCTAATGGACAATGTCAAAAACTGTCTAAAAAACTCTCCAATATTAATCACATTCTTCAATAATGAATCGCACTTTAAATGCTGCTTAACTGTGCGCATTATGAACACTTCATGTTTCACTCCAAACAACAGAAAAAACGCCTTGAAATCAAGTGATGTTGAATATATGAAAGCGCATTACTGCAAACAATGTTCACGTATCATTGAATATGAGAAAATACCCGCCCTCAAAAAAAAAAAAGAAAAAAAAAAAAAAAAATATATATATATATATATATATATATATATATATATTTCTGGTAAACTGTTTTGCAAGCTGACAGCAGCTGTCCTCTCTCTCATTCCAGCAGAGGTACAGTATCTGCATCCTGCAGGGGGAGTCTAAGGGCTTGTGGCTGTGTGTTGGTCCGACAAAGAGCCTACTTGCAGCTTTGCAGACACTTGTGTGGCTATTTGCTGTCAGCAGGGGGCAGTGTCAAAATGATCTCAAACACTTCTGCACTGGGTCTTTGCGGGGCCTACGCACGTTACCTATGTAAGTGGCTCACTTGTGCAGATGCATTCCGTGATTTAATTATGTGTCGCCTGCTCTAACACTTGAATAAGTTGCATGGTTAGTGAGATGGTGAAAGTGTGACGGACAGACAGGCAGATGATGGAAAAGTCATCCCTAAGTGTCCCCCTGCCCCTGCCTGCTGAGAGGCAGGGGGACACTTAGTCATCCCTAAGTGTCCCCCTGCCTCTCAGCAGGTAGGGTGATGCAAAAATTAACTTTTGACTTATTTAGAACTTTTAGAGTTTATATACAATATATACAATTCTATACATTTAATATATTGTTTAGAGTATGAGCAGCAATAATCACTGTATAAACCCAACACTATCTCACATGAAAACACCTAAAATATAAATAAGATTTTACAAACAAATATCTTGATTCTAAATAGCTTTATTTTTTTTTGTTTGATGTTTTTACAGTTATGGTCATAATTCATCTATGGATGGATGGATACATGAATAATAAAATCCTTCCACTTATTTATTTGGAATTCTAAAGAATTCTAAATTATGACTGCTAATTGAAAGAGTAGGTTAAATGAAGTGGATGTTGATCACATGGTAAATACCCTACATTGTTAGAGAGAAAACCCAACAATCAGACGACCCCCTATGAGCAAGCACTTGGTGACAGTGGGGAGGAAAAACTCCCTTTTTTTAACAGGAACAAACCTCTGGCAGAACCAGGCTTAGGAAGGGGCAGCCATCTGCCATGACTGGTTGGATCTCTAATACTTCTTTTGCAGCTAATACTTCTTATTTAACTGCTTAATGGGTGGTGCAGAGGTGAAAGTGCTACCTTTCACCACTGTACTTCTAGTAGGTGGAAGCGGAGAGCTATTTGTCAAGTCTTTCTTGCGGGGGGGGGGTACGGGCTTAAACTCTGTTGTTAGATCCCCAACAAGCTCCTTTACAGTAAAAGGCTGCCTAGGTGGTCCTTGCAATTTTGGAAAGCGAATCTTTCCCAGGGTCACCAACCTGTCGTCAAGCTCGTTACTTTCCTGTTTCAGTCTGATCAAACGAGTCTGGGCGGTTGAGTATGTGGGCAATGGAATGTAAGTTTTAGAGCTGAGGTGCTGTGACTTCTCTCCGTCTACGAGGACACCATGCCCTCCCAAGCTAGTTTCTAAAATTATTGGGAGATCTTCCTTTCTAACTTTTGAAAGCTCAGTTTTAACATATTGCCTGAGCCGCCCCTTCTTGACTTTCTCCTGTTCCTCAGCTTTAAGGGCCCTTTCTCTTTCTGCCCCTTTAGCTTCTGCAGAACGGGCACGTTTTTCTGCAATCAAGGCGAAATTTGCTTTCTGAATTTTTAAGACTTCCTCTCGCCTCTTTTGTTTTTCTTTCTCTTGTATATTTTCTAAAGTCTCACCAATTCCGGTCCATTTCTGGTGAACCTTTTGTTGCATTTCCTTTTCTTGTTTTCTTAAAAATATTACCTGGTTACTGTCAATTATGGATTTTATCTTTTGCTTTTGCTTTTGCTGCTGGATTTTCTCTTTCTCTTCTTTTTCTCTTTCTTTATCAGCTCTAATTTTTTCAGCTTTTTTATCCAACAGCGCTTGTTTTTCAGCTTGCTGTTGTAGTGAAGCTGCCAGTTTCTCTGCAGCAATATCTGATATCGCCTGATGATTTTTAGGCCTGCCCAGCAGTTCTTTGGCTATCCGCTGGCGTTTTAATTTCACAGTCTGACAGTGTTGTCTGTGCTCTTCTTCAGCTTTTAATCGCCGCTCGTCCCATTCTTTCTGCAGTTTTTGTGCAGCGAGTTGATCACGCAGGCCTTTCAAATATTTGCTTCTTGACTCAGAGGCTTTTTCTGCCTGGATTTTTAATTCCTGTGCATACTCTTCCTCCAGCTGCTCCACCTTGTCTTTTTCCTGCTTCTTCATTTGTTTCTCCATCTCTCTCCATTGTTCCTTGCTCTTTATTTGTTCACTTAGAGCCTGGAGATGAGCCTTCTTCACCAGGAGTCTCTTACGAGCCTTTTCCTGCTCTTTCTCCCCAGCTTGCACAAATATAGGTGTCATTTCTTTGTCTTCTTTTCTTTGGGCTTCATCATTTTCTTTTTTTAGTTGGCGAAGTTTCTCATTTTTGTGTTTCACCTTCACCGCATCGAGTGCCCGTTTGAAGTTTCTAACACAGGTATTTCGCTGAAACATCAAATGATCAGCCTTCTCGAGCACCTCTCGTTTATCCTCGCGCTGAGTTTCCAGTATCTGGGCATCGAGTAGGGCTTCATGTTTTTTTCTCCTTTCCAGCTCAGCTGCCCTGTCCACTCGAGCTTGTATTCCGAGACCTTTATATCTTTTAATTTTTTCGCACACAGCGTTGGCTTCCTGACGACGATAATTTTCGTCATATATTTCTTGCCGCGTGCAAACATCTGGTGAGACCACCGGGGCTTGAATTCGCTTCCAGCGAGTACTTGTCAAAATACAGGGTTTTGTTTGCTGTGTTTTATACATTTGTCCTTCTAAAATGATTATTAAAACGCTTTGGTACGTTTGTTGGTTTAAGTTATTCTTACTGTTAACTTTTCGCGCTGTCAAACAAACACGGACAGTTACTGCAGTGAAACTGGATTTGGGTCTTCTAACACCTCTACCTATGAATCCGGTCTGTGATGTCACTCACGCAAGACTTTGATCTCCCGCCTCGAATGAAGGCAAAGCCCTTACTCACCATTGCACCCTATATTCTGTAGTTAAATGGCCCTCTCTACATACTCGTAGACTGTTACACTGGTATACCTTCATTTACAAATCCATCCTCCATCTGGTTCCCTCATATTTGTCATGTTACATTTCTCTTTTACATTTCTCTCTCATGACTTTATTCAAGCGCGTAATTTGCGGGGGGGGGGGGGGGGGGGGGGGGGGGTTGAGGGGTTATAATCTGATCCAATCACAACCCCCCCATACAGTTACATTATTTCGATTTACAAAGAACATCTTACATGAATAACATGTTAATTTTCTTCATTCATTATCGACTTGGGGTAAAAATACTAGCATGTTTAATCATCTGGTAATATCCCCCCCTCCCCACAAAAACTTGGTATCACCCAACCTGCTTTCTCTACCAAGAAGCAGTTTTCACCGTTTGCTTGTGGAAGAAGCTGTGGGGGGGTGAGTGTAGTTGGAAGAAATGTGAAAAATATAAGCCTTTTCTTAACTGTTGAAGGTGCAGAGTAAATACAAAGAAAAAATTAAAAAATACATAGTAAAAGCATTACAATGTATTTCTAAAACGGTTAACCCAAAATATCCTGAATCCTTTTAGAAAAGTAAAAGATTTAATAAATAAATAGGCAGAATGCTTATTTAATTAAGAATTCAACATTCAGGTAATAAACAGGCCAACATAAATTCAACAAAATAGTTTCTTCTGATTTATGTAACTTTGTTAATTAACACCAACATAAAGATATTTCATTACTTAACTCGCTCAGCTATATTCAGTTAGAAACTAAACTATACTTGTAGTTTCAACTTAACAAAATTAAATGAGTGCGACAACCACTGGATTTTGTTACGTTGAACTTACTAAAACAAATTCTGTCAACAATTTCCACACAGTGTAGTTAAGTAAATTCAAACTGCACTACTTTGGCTCTGTGAAAAACTCCATTTATTAAGCAGTCAAACAATATAGACCCAACCTGCTGAGCTACCTGTGTTTAAATGACCTAACAACAGATTTGTGTTACTATATAAAAATCAACATTTCAATCTGTTGACAATGTTTTACTGTTTCTGAAAAATACATTGAAAATGAGCCCCAGTTCACTCTAACAGTTATTCAGTTGGCTTCCTCTATCCTGAGGTTACAGGGATGCTGCTTTTCTGTATTCATATCAATAGATCCTATCAAAGACCCACTTAACAACTCAATGACAATGTTTGGAAACACAGACAATACCTGTTAATACATTGCTGCTTTATGGCATTTTCACATTATTTGTTAGCAATACAAAAAATACAGAAAATCCCCACGTCACAGTTCAACTGTATAATAATCATCAGCTGAAATCCCAGATAAAACAGGTACACACACAATTAACAATTAACTTTCTATTCACTCCTAAAACTTCTCAACATCTGTCATTTATATGTACCGCTTTCAAAAAAATACATTAGATAATCATATGGGACCTGCAGAAACCCAGCAATTCTCTGCAATGACAATATTTTCAAATTAGGATGAACAGAAAAAACAGCTACATACAAAGGATAAACACACATACACTACACAGGAATCACTTATAAATTCTCTTTTTCCCTTTTATCAATCATCTAAAATTAAAACCATTCCAAAACCTTAATTATAACAGCTCAGCCACATAGGAAATGTGATAATATCATATGCATATGCAATGCTCCTAAGGTTGTGAAACACTTCCACACCTGTGATGACAACTCCAACACCTTCCAGGTCATCAATGGGTTCTGCGTGTTCATGTTTCACGGTGAACCATCATCACCATCATCTCCTTCTTGGTTGTCTTCAATATCCTCAATCACAGAACATAAAAACCTTTAGTCAAAACAGAAAAATTATTATTGCAGAGTGACATTTAACACTCCCCAATTCACCATCTCTCCAGACAATGTTGGTGCAGCTTTTCTAGATCTGATATTACCTGCTGTTGGTTTGTTTGTATTATCAATCAGGCAAATAAAAAAGGTTTTACTAAAAATTACAGCTGAGAAAATAAGCAGACTTTGACCACACAAGTACACTCATCCAAACCTTTAGCAAAGGCACTAAATTGTATTTCATACACTTCGCTGCCTCTGCTTTCATTCAGATTATTATTTTTTAGTTATGCCAAATTTTCAGCTAATAATTCTTTGGGAATAATTTTGTTGATGAATGCTATTTTCTTCTGTGTTACTGTGTTATCTTTGGCATTTTTCATGGATTAAACTAAAGAAATGGAAAAAAATGATGTGTTTTTGTTGTAGGTCGCTAGTAGAAAAGTGCCTAAATAGACAATTAAATAAATAGACAATTAATTAATTAATTACATTTCCGGATTGCAAATGAGTGAAAAAGCAGCCAATGCGTTGAAAATGTTTAAAATTTTTAAAGACCCTCAGAAAGCCCGGATGTTACTATTGCTCAAGACCACTTGAAAAAAAATAGGCTGGCCTATACCCTGCCTCTCACCCTATGGCAGCTGGGATAGGCTCAAGCCTATATAAAGTACAAATAGAGATCACATTTTGAGTCTTTAAGAGTAATTCAGTGCAAAGTAGAGTCCAAAATACTTACCAGATACCCCTTAAGTAAGCACACTCTTCTTGTTTCAATGGTATTATTCTGCAACAAATACAACAAATATGTAAGGAGGGTTTTAATATTTTACTCTGCACCGATTAACTAGAGATCAACCGATACACAACCAGACTGTTCAGGCTCCCAATTTTTGGCATGCAGCTTAATTTTTGCTTGTTCATGTTATTTTCTTGAAATGGTGGAATACATACTAATTTGGGGAAACATGTTCTACCACCACAAGAAGCACCTGTAAGTGTTTTTAATTACCAGTGCTCATTTGTTATATAATAATTTTATATTATAAGGCAAGCTACTGTACATTAATCAGTGTTTGTAGAAACCACACATAATAACAATCTAAACAATATATTTACAGTGTTCTCATTACATCCATATTCAGCCCCAGAGGCAATGTCTGCAAACCAGTCATTGCCTACACCGACCCTCACTCACTCTGCTAGGTTACTGTTAGCCAAAACGCTGCTGGTGTCTCAAATTATCGAGTCTGTTCTTCAACAGAAACTAACTCACCTTTGTTAACTTGCAGCTGTAGTTCATCACCACAGACTTACTGAGGCTGTCTGACCACCACAAACAGACCACAGTCATAAAAAGCTCCCTCTGAATGTGTCTGAAGCTGCAAACCTCAGAACTGCATCGTAATAATGCTGCTTTCAGAAGAATTCACTTAACTCTGACTCATCAACTTAACTGCAACTCTTTTCGCTCGCTAGCTAACATGTTAACTGTCTAGCTCGCTAGCTAACATGAACTCCCATATGCTCAGACATTTCACACATTTTTGCGTTTATGAACTCTAACACCATCAATATCACATTATAAGCACGTACTGACATGTTCGCTACACACACTGCACAAAAACATACTTACACAGGTCATTATTTAGATATTGCTGGTTTTTCCCACTGACCATTGATATAGAGTCCAGTTCAACATCTTCCATCCCACCACTTTCCCATCATGCATGTGTGCGCTTCTGAGCATGCGCAACATCTGGCCTACAGGAAGTCTTCTAGGACATTTTTAGTATGCCAAATTAATCGCGCAATTCACTCAGCTTTGTTAAGATGTCTCAAATTAACTGGCTTGTGTGGCCTTAAAGAGTGCGCATTTTAAGTTAAACCTGCTCAAGGGGATTAGGTTGAAAAAGTTTGAAATAGGTATATTAAATTGCTTGAAAAACACTGCAAGTTCACTTTTTTGAGTGCATTCTGACTTTTAGTTTGAACTTCAAGTTATCTAGATCAGGTCTACTTGCCTAAATGTATTGAGTTTCTACCATGTGAAGGATTATTAGATATGAATTAGCAAGTGAGTGTATGTCTGTACCAAAAACCTTTAGGCAATAAGACAGAAGACAATGTCACTTAAGAATCTGACGAATATTTTCTATGCTGGTGAGTTTGAGATTATTTTAAGTCTTTTTGGAACTCTTGTCAACATATCAACCCAGTTGCTCAAAAATAAAAGATAAAAAATTTAAAAAAAAAACAAATCCACGGTGAAACCACTTTTTTTGACACATTTTGAAATATATTTGTATCAAGCATTTATTGATTTTCATGTTTGTGTTTTCTTTAACGATATAAAACATTTCAACCAATTGGTTCTACCACTTATGTGGGTAGAAGAAACCAACTCTAGAATAATGCATGGGGATAAAAAGTATGTTTTATTCTAATTATGTGAATTATGCGACTACAACTTTAACTGGATGGACAGATTTAGCCAAAAACCATCATTTCCTGAGGGGCAAGATATGATTTTATGACATGCAGCATTTTTACCATTTCCATGTTCAGTTTTAATGCCACACTTAGATTTTCAGCTGCAGGCCTGCTTCCTGTATTCCTAACTTACCCCACTTTCTTGTGGTTTAGTCGCCCTCTGGTGGCAGCAGAGTGGTAGTAACACAATTAAGCATGTAGAAAGGAAGACCAAAAGAGTTGCATGATTTCTAGCCAATTTATTAAGGACAAATTATTGAGGTACACTGTGTGGCTGAACATGTGTGTGGGGGTGGGGGGTGGGAAGGGAGTTTGGAGCAACAACCACACCAAATAATAGAACATTTTGATGGTTTAAACTTTGAATAAATGGGTACCTCAGGAAAAAAAAAAAAAAATCCAATGAACTGTTCAAAACTCTTTCCGGCACTTCTAGTATAGGCTGTTTTTACTTTAGCACCAGGTATGTAAAATTACTTAAAAGTAGGTAATAGGCACTTGTAACTGCTCAATGGGATCTGATGGTGGATGTTTCTTGCTTCGAAGAGCTGAAGTGACACTTCTTATGCAGGGCAGAGGGAATGGAGGAGGGGGACAAAGTGAAACCTGTCCAATGAATTAAGGGTGAAGTCAATGTGTGTGATGTGAAGTGAGAGTGTGTGATGAGGTAATGAGATGGATTCTCGCTCTGTCCGTCCAAATTAACCTGAGGTACACAAACATTACAAAGAAGCAGCAAGAATATGATAGAATACAAAGTTACAAATCGATAGAATAAAACATGCTAATCAAATGAGTACTTCCAGTCCCGCACCAAACTGTGTTACGTTCCCTCGGGTACAGACAACACACACACACAAAAAAAAAAAAAAAAAAAAAAGCAAAGACTTGTTACATAAACAACATTTCATAATATAGCAGCACACGAGTGAATGACAAGGCATCTTTGTGTAAGACTAGAAAAGAAAAGCTTCATAGCAGCAAGAGAATGACGTATATAATCTATTTTACTTTGGAATAGTTGCTTTTAAAATCAAACAAAACCTTAAAAGCACACACATTTGTCAGCTTAAAGCACTTTTTCTGGGGAACATTTGGCTTTTTTTTTCTTTTTTTGCACAAACCAAACACGCAAGATTTAGAAACTACATTTCTGGTCTAACGAGGAATTCAAGCATTGAGAAATTGGTTATATACATGTGTAAAACTCACATACATGGCAGTTTTAAAACTTCAGAAAGCAATGTACATAGAACAATACATAAACAAGAATATTTTGGACAGTCTGTAACTATTTTAAAGAACTATTGGAAGGGGCTTTGAAATAATTAAAAAAAAAAAATTCAAGTTCAAAAGTTAAATAAATGCACCAAGGTTTTAACTTGACGTTTACACTATAAAACCGATTATTATCCTATGACTATTTACCTGTAGAGGTTAAACTTTTGAAACATTTTTACCCCATGGGAAACCAGCCCAGAAAAAAAAAAAAAAAAAAAAAAAAAAGAGAAAAAGTAAAGTCTAATAACTTAAAAAAAAAAAAACCCTAAAAGCCCACTGAACTCTCCTCAACCACAATCACTTTACCAATTTAAGGAGTGTTTTAAAAGTGCATCGATATTGTTCCAAATCACCCTCACTGCAAAAAAACAAAAACCAAACAAAAACAAAAAAGACCCAAAACATAAACAAAAAAAGTATAACTGATGAAGAGAAACTGCAGCACACACAAACTGATCCCTATTCCCCCCAACCCACCCCGGACATCACCACATCACCAGGATTGTTATTCCTCGTCCTGTGTGTCACTCAAGTATCATACGACTGCATAAACATAAAGCTTAAAATAATCCTCCTCACTGTTTGGCCCTTATTCATCAGTTCAGACTTGCAATTTTGCATTTTTGTCACTTTACTCATTCTTTCATCTAAAAACCTCCCAAGAAACCCTTCAACTTGCTTTAATCCCCTCTCAAACTTGGTTAAAAAAAAACAAAAACTTGCCAGATTTCCTCTCTCTCTGGTAACATGAATCAGTGCTACCTTTCTCCAAGCCAAATGCTCTCCAATATGTACAAGCTCCACCTACAAAAGGCATCAAAAACATCAGCATAGTTATGCTGAATCTGAATGCATGAACGAATATACGGTCCTGTCAGATCTCCAGTTAGGAGTCTGGTTAACAGTTCTCCTGCAGGCCTTAAACCATCTTCATGTCTTTCCTGTGTGAGCAGGCCCAGCCCACTCCTTGCCAGCGTGTTTTTGTGCATAAATAGTAAGCAGTACTACAGGTGCACAGTTTGGTAGACAGTGCAGCTACCTGCAGCAGATTTCCTCTGGTTGGATATCAGCTTTAAATGTTTTATATTGTTTTATCAGCATTTGAATCACTACTATATGGATTTCCAGGAAAGGTAAAATCCCATTAAAAACTACTGATAACTGCTAAGAGATATTTAAAGAGTAACATAACTAAATACTAAATATACAGTATCATATTCATTTTGTTAGGTATTATCAAAAGGAATATGTATATTTCATATAATTATGCTTTTTTTTTTTCAAGTATGAAAATATATTCAGGTTTCCATTCAAGAAACCTAAAGCACTATCAAGTTTTCAAGAATTTATTGTTTTCTTTTTTAAATAGCTTTTTTGATTACATGTGGCCCATACAAAAGGTGAAAGTACACCCGACTAGTTGGTGAATGGGACAATAAAGAAAAACTAGAAACTTAAGCTCTAAAAGTTCATATATTGTCACGCCATCACTCAACAGGGAGTGGGGGGTGACTGTAGATCTACTGACGGCTCATGTGCCCTCACTCCTGTCAGTTCACTGGTTGGCAAGCACGACCGCTGTGCAAGTCTGGTGGCATCGGGAGTTCATAAGTTGACGTCACGCACGTCTGTCGGGGTGCTGGACTGGTCTTGCTGCTCCCTCGCTTTGCTGCCGGCTCGGACACCGGTCTCCTGCCGGTACTGCTGGCCCTGCTGCAGGCTGGTGGTCAGCACACGCTCTATTTGTTCCTGGCAAGCCCTCAAACAATCCTGGAACAATTATAAAAAGAAAAAGGGTCAGCAGTGGTTAAACATACACCCTTCCATCAAACCTCTGCTAGTGTCTGAGTGCTTTAAAGACACATAATCCTCTCCAGCCCAGATTCATTTTTGGAGGCATAGTACCATAATGCGTCCCAACTATAGTCACGCTTTTGATTTTGTCACAAGACAAGAAAAATGCACTGGAAAAATCCTTAGCACTGAAAATATTAGTTCAATGCTTTAAAATGTGTCACTATTCATGCACATAAACAAAGCTAAAAGAAATATAAGAAATACAGCTACAGTAATGTTACATTAAAGTCATTCTTATGGCTTTCACAGCAAAATTTACAGTATGTAAATCACTGTAAGTGCATTTTCAAAAAGCTCAGTGTTTGGAGGCATCAACAAGACCTTTAACTGGCTCTCTCCTCGTCCTTACATGATATACAAGTATTAATATTTATGTTACTGTAAATATAACACACTTGGTTTTGCTCACAAAGAAATGGTGGACCTCCAGAGAGTTTAATCTGTACACCTGTATGCAGACACTAGCGTGCAAAATGCTGGCATTTCTCCTGCGTTTGACATGTGAGTTGTTTAACAGCTCTGGTCACATGCATGGCATACCAGCGGGGAATTATGTGCCGAGGTAGGTGGTCTCATCTGCATCATGACCAGAACAATGGGTGCCAGCACACTCCGATACCAGCAGCACAGAACAGCGAGCTGCACATTGGGCACGTGCATGTCTGTGGTACAAGCTAAGGGACTCCAGCAAGAGCTCTGGGGACTGTCAGGGAGCAGATAGGCAGTTCCGAAACTCTGGACTCCCTTCCTCCACCCTCCCTCGGGTTTACTGCACGGTCAATCCCATGTGGAGGTCTAGAGGAAATGGCTTTGACCTGCTGCACCCTAACCTTCTGAGTTTGGGTGTAAAACAGAATATAGGACAGTGGGACCGGATGTTTTTGGACAGCTTTTCTTATGAAAAGCGATCCTCTCCCTCCGTCTCTGTCCCCCCTGCAGGTCTGTGTGGAAGATGTGGGAGGTCTGCCTCCCTGAGCCGGCTGCAGGACTCTTAAGGAATGAGCCAAGCTCGCAAAGGGGCCAACATTCCTTTAAAATGTACGAATAATTGGAACCCGATGGGCTGCAGACGGAGCGCCTGTTGTGACGGCCGGCTGGGTCGCGGGGCCCACATTGCCATGGCAACCTAACCACAAGCTAAGAGTGTTGTTTCTGAGACCTTTATGGATTTCTATACTAAACTCTTAAAACATTTGTATTTTTGTTTTTTTATTTGTGTGACTGCTGTCCTGCAGCAAAAGATTAAATAAAACTAAGTACTCTATATAGATGCCCTCTATGGCTACTTGTAATATTAATTTACACTTGAGTAATATATGAGTATGAGTTAAATATTTAAAGAAACTCCATACCATTCACCTTATTTTTATCTTGTACACAAACTCCAGACATTTCAGGAGCTCGTAGTGCACACTGATGAACTGTAAAAATACCATTATGATGGCATCTCTACCCCCAGATGAATCTACCCCCATTCAGTCCACACAGGGCACATAGTGCACAAGCTAATTATAAGGGCATAGAAGTTTATCTGTCTTATTTGTAGCTGGAAAACCTTAAGACACTTGAGAAATTAGTGCAAACTAATCCAGACCTATTCTTAGGATGCAGGGACTCAATTCAGGCATGATGCACACACGTCTGACTTGAATTATGCGTGGCTGTCAGCAAGTGGTCAAGTCCATCAACAGTTGTTTTTCGAGCACTTTCATGTTGCACAAAATGAATGTTAGAGGCAAAGATGGAGCTGTGTGCCTACAGACAGAGTGCACCACATCACAGTTAATGTCATTCACTCTCAGCAAACTGATCTACCAAAATCCACAGGTATTAGACATCAGATTGTAAGTATTAATTTATGACATTTTCCTTGTTATTTATTTGTTTTGGGTTTTTTTTTTTAACTTAACTGTATTTTTTTCTTTTTCTTCAAGCTGTTTTTACATGTGTAAAATGGCAACAGTAGGCTAATAAGACATGGCTAACTTAAAGTTGTATCCCTTGTATTTATTAAAAAAAAAAAAAAATTCAGTGCTTAGGCTAATGAGGATGCTGGGCTTCTGATACAGTGAGCACCCTGATCAATTAGGCAATTAGCACAGTATCCCCCAGCTGCTTGTTCATTTAGAGACTTTTCCTGGCCTAACTGCTTCATTTATGCTGCCAGTATGAAACCAAAATATTCCCAAATTAACCGGCACATACATCTCCTCTCAGCAAATAACAATTGCAGGTTCTTGGACTGACGATGGCCAGTTGAAAAATCTTAACGCACCTCCTGACCTAAGTATGTACAGCTTGTACAACTTTGTACATTAAAGCCTATTGAGCCCCTTTCCCATGATGCAGAAGAGTTTGGGATGTGATCATCTCCAGTTGCGGGGGTGTATGTGTGTGTGTGTGGGGGGGGGTTGTATTCCCCAAGTGGTTGGCATGTGATTGCTAGCAGTCATCAGGTTAAAAAAAAAAAAAAAAAAAATCAGTCACAAAGCAAGTGCTGCACCAAAAACCTCATGATTGCTTTGGTTGCTTGGAGATTGCTGTGGTCGCCTATAATTTGAATGGAAGGTGCTGCTTTGTCTGCAAAGTCGCCTTCAAAGTAAAAGCTGCCCCTGAGCATCAGAGCCAACAGGTTTCAAAAGGTGCAACTTAGAGCGCTGGGTTAGCTCAGTGGGACGAACAATTTACTGAATGTCTTCCTCCTGGTCTTTCTCCCAGCTTTCCTGTCTTCTCTCCACTGCCTTACAACAAGAAAACCTCAAAAGTCCAAAATAATATATATTTTTAAAAAGTGCAACTTTTACATTTAATAGTTAATTGTTTTCCCATTTCCTCACTTTTCAGAGTTTCACTACCGCTCAGAGAGTAGTTGGCAAGTATTTGCAGACAAGTCTGAGTTTAAAAACAACCCAACAACTGCAAGGAAGCTTTTGCTGACCAGTCAGAGAGTACACAGTTTTCCCTTGTGACCAGTAGTTGCGCTATGGTCACTGGCTGTTATTTAGGTCTGTATGATAGATCAAAATGGTTAATGATGTCACAGACTTTTAGTTATGTGCAGTAACACCTGATATTTTAAGTCTCCATAATCTTAAGTTAATTTGTCTGCAAGTATGACAACAGATTGAGTAACTCTTTGTTCTCCAATGCTTCTTGCCTTCAGTGGCTACGTATTCCTCCACCAGGAGGGGCACACAGCTAAAGTGGGAGCCCTGCAAAGAAATTGCATGTGTCGTACCACAAGAATGTGGGCTCTGAGTTTTAAGAAGACATTCCCTCTGCCGCTGCTCTTTATAGCAGCACTCTGGCTCCCCAGCCAACAGCCAAATGCTTGCTCTCCCTCTCTCCATGAAAAGTAAATAGCTTCAGTCTGCCACCACTGAAGTCATCACTGTTGTTTACTAAAGAGCCTTTTATGCTGCTGTCGTGAGATGCTGCAATGATTGCCATTAACAGTGTATTGTTTCGAAGCACTAAAACTATTGAGTAATTCCTGCTGTTGAGTACGCATTTTCACCGCTGTGGTACTCACCACCTCTGTGTTGGTGATCTTGGCCAGCAGGTCTGTCAGGTTGTCTCGACTCAGCCTCTGGTCAGTGTGGTCCAACTGCAGGCCACAGACAGCAGCTCCCATGCTGCCAGAGGCTATCATGGAAGGAGGGTTCATTGCAAGGCTGTCATCTGGTGGAAAGACAGCATTAATGTGCAATTAGTCAAGCAGCAGTAGCAGCTTTAAGCCACGGTGACACATGGAAATTACATCCTTAATGTTACACATAGAGTAACATTTCCTAAATCCGCCCAGAGGAAGTGTGACAGATGCATAAGAGGTAAAAACGTCTGAATCATCTCCACCATGCATGCTCTACAGCTGAACCTGATTTTCCCACAGTCTGGATTTCAGCAGACGTAGCTTCACTGTGGAACCTGTGTGGTTTCCTTCACAGGAACTTCAGTTGTGATTAGAAAAACAGAGTAGGAATCCTCCTACTCGCTGAGCAATAAGTTCCAGGAATGACTCCCTTCGGTCCACATCCAAGTCTCAAAGACTTAAATGACAACAGGCCTGTGATGGAGGAGGCAGCGGCGGCGGCAACCACAGAATGAGCACAACAAGGAAAATCAGCAAGTGCTGATTCTGAAAAGCAGATTTCACTGTTCAGTTATTTAATTAATGACGGGGAGCTGCCCATACTGTATGCTTCAACAGATCGGCCTGCTTGTCTAACGCTCCAAAGAGCTTCAGAAATCCCTCAACATCTTTCAGATGTTGGATTATAATTTCTCAAAATAAACAATCCACCCTTCATGCACTCTTTATGCTGTGACTAGCTGAGGTTTCAGTTTCTTGCTCTTTAGATCTCCTTTTTTCCATTTTTAATCAAAGTATCTCAGTGACTTTTCTTTCATAAAACCAAGTGCAACTCCACAACTGTGCTAGAGGAGGGACCGTGTTAAAATATGCAATTAGTCACATTAAAATCATACTGACTCTTGTTATGCTATGATGGCCAGCTTTTCACCTAATCTTCTAGTGTCGTTGGCTGGAACAGCTTGATTTCCCCCCGAAAAAAAAAAAAAAAAAAAAAAAAAAAAAAGATGTATTTATCAGAGTTTATTAGATTTCATTTCTGCAGGTGTATTACCTGCAGAAATGAAAGTAAAAGCTTCAAATGTCTGGGTCTCAGGACATGTAATGGTAGGGAACTGGTACACAGAAGTTTTTATTCTTCCTCCACCCTGTAGGGCTGTTATGCACTGTAGAGTGTTTGCCTTCTCAAATATATCAATGCAGCTAAACAGCACTAAATGTCTGGTGCTCAAAGCTGCCAAAGTTTCATTACAGAAATCATGACCTGGTTAATCAAAACAATTTGTCATATTAAGTTTGATGCAGGAATGACTTTCTCTCTAATGTCTACATCTGCCACACAAAAGAAACTTGCAGCTAGCCGACAGGGGTGTCATTCATGTTTACATCCTTACACAAGCAAGACATTCATCACAGGTAGATGGACGCTTTATTCTGCAGTGACACAACAGGCAGGTAGTAGTTTGTTAAAAATAAAGTAGTTCCTACCTGAAACTGCTCATGATTTTTTTTGTTGTTGCTTTATTCTAACTTTGCCGTTTCTTTGGCATTTTGAGCACCACAAGGGGGTGAGCTGCTCCTTTAAGCACTATACAAAAAAAAAAAACCCAGTGCAAACCAGTCCTGGTGGCTTGATAGCTTTTAGCCTGCACTACGCCCATCTTCTACTCCAGGGGCCAGCTGTCCATAGGAGGAGCTCCTCCAATATAAGAATAACATCTCAACTCCATATAAAACTCCAAACATTTACATTACTGCATGACCACAGCAGGCCTCTTTTTTTTCCCCCCCTACTGCGGCTGCTTTGTGCTCAGATCTAAGCAGCTGTTTATGAATAGCAGAAGCAACCTCTGAAACACACCCAAATAATATATATAGTATATTCTTTGGAACTGTATATTCCAAAGAGCATGAAACACATTGAAGGAAACCTGAGGTTCCAATAACTCTAGTACACAAGTGCTAATGGCCAGATATGACTGCACTGACGTTAGTGAGGAATTTCACTGCACCAAAGTGACCTCCTTTGTTTTATTTCCTTCATTGAATTAGCTAAAAAGGAGGTAGCAGAAGAAAAGCAGCCTTGTGACAAGAGGTTTCCTGTATATTATGTGCATTAGGTGATTCTGCAGTAGTATTTCTGTCCAGGATATGAAAATATTAGAGGGATTCCAAGTATAGGCAAAGGAATGCCTTGAAAATTCACCTAATGGGGAGGCCTGAAGGGACATGTGAGTTTTTTTCCAGAGTTTATTTTGGACATGAGGCAGGGATGGGAGGAGGAAGGAAGATCACTGGATGACTGCCCTGACTTTTTAAACCTGGAAGCCTCCCTGTCAACAAACAATGAAAGGGGAGTACCGCAAAAAATTCAGCTGAATACACCTGACTCACTCAGCACAGTGTGAGCGTGTGTGTGTGTGTATTGTGTGTGATAGGATCACTATCATTACCAGTGTATGTGGCTAATCTAAACACAGCACTGATAGGAGTTTTCCCAGGCACTTAGAAGAGAAATGTGCATGACCACTTTAAGTAGCTTTTAGCAGCTGTGAAGACAAAAAAACTCACTACAGACTGTGGAAAGAGTAGAAAGTGGATAAGGCAGCCAGCAGAGAAGAAGGAGGTCACAGATGACTCACGATGGGGGAATGTTTGTGTGTGTGGGAATATTCTGGTGGATGTCAGAATAAAAAAAGGCACTAAACTGAGCAAACAAGCAAGAAAAAAAAAGCACATTAAAAGATATACAGCTGTGTTACCTGTGGCACAGAGGGCGATGAATGTCTGCGTGTGCTTGCGGACCATCGCCACCTTTTCTTTGGGGAGGGGCAGCCTGCGTATGATGTGCTCTATAAAATCATTGGGGATAACAGAGGCCATGTTCCACTTCAACTTCCCCAGCACAACCAGTTCCCAGTCCTAAAAGCACAGATGATGGTAAAAAAAAAAAAAAAAGTGTCAGTCAGGGGGTTAAATGGCACGCTGCCATGTCTCCATTGCCCGTGAAAATGATCTTAGTCTGCCTCTATTCCCAGAGGAAATGACTCTGTAAGAAGAGTAACATTTCTTCATTTTATCTATCCTCGCTGTATCTTATTATCTGCATGCCTTTCTCATTCCTTGCATCTTTTGTGTTCATATCGCCAGCATGTGACAAGCTTTGCCCTGCTTAGAGGCCCTGCCAATGAGACAGCTAGCCCCTTCCTTCCTGTCACAAGCCTCAAACAGCTATAACCAGCTAGCACTGCACAGGCAGCACACAGAGATGACTTTATACAGCAAGTCTTTGCAACAGCAAAATGTGCACACACTGCATCAAGTAATTTCCTGTTACTTTGCCTTCAAAACCTACCAATTTACTCATTTATTAATTTTATGCCATTTGGCTCATCAGTATTTTGATTTAGAAACATCTACTAGGCTTTAGTGCAAGTAGAGATGTCAAAGACTTAAATATCTAAAACTCAGACGAACTACTAGTCATTATCAGGGACAAGTTTTCAAGTTGCTGCAGGGTCTCTACAAGTTTTATTTTGCCAATTTAACAACACTCTCTAACCTCCCACATGTCAATGCAAGACAGAAACTTAGGGCCTGAAATCTGATGCTGTGCACTGTAGTTTTAAATGTGAGTTTATGAAGAGAAAACTAGTGCACTCACACATTTCTACATGTCCTGTTATACTTGATTTTTATGCCTGTGTTTCTCTTTCAGAGAAAAATAAAAGTCCTACAGCAGCCAAGCATTCCTGTAGTCTGTAAAATCCTTTCAGGTGAGTTCATTTAAAACTCACCTGCCTTAAAATACATTAAATTAAGTTAGTAAACTAAAAAAAAATAAATAAATTTCTGAGCTGTGGATGTGTGTTCCTCCAGAAGACACTATACAAGAGCCATTCATTATGAAAGACACTTGGATATGTTCCTATTTTATTTGTTTCAGGCCTCCAAATGGGTTTTTATTTAAGGTTACACAGGTGTGCCAGCAACATAACTACAAATTTGGAGAAAACAATATATGGGTGTGGTAAAATCTTCCTGTAAATGGCGTCATTGTTAAAGGCAAACTAAGGGAGAAGCATTGTTGTGATGCTTTCATGACTAGGCGAATACTAGCATCAATATACTTTCATTCAGTAACAAATTCAAGTCTAACTTTGCTCCGGGCACTTCTGAATGTGTTGTACCTACAGACGATACGTGGGAACATGCCAAAGGGAAGCGAGGTGAGACAAAGCGCAGCAGTGCAGTACCAGTCAAAAGTTTAGACACACTTACCCATCCCCCCCCCCCCCCCCCCCCCCCCCCCCCCCCCCCCATCTATATTCACAAATACATGGTTTCACAATGCAGGCCCACTGCCACCATGACTGCCACTGATGCTACCGTCTAAAAAGAAGGTGCCTAAAACAACGGCACTATGAAAGGCCCACTGACTAAAATAAATCCACAGATGATTCACAGACGCAACCATCATACCATGATTTTATACGACTGTGAAAATGACACAGCCTCTGCTAAGGAACGCTGTAACCTGTCAAAGTGTGGGCTAGTTTGCCCCACACGCACGCACACACCCACACACACCCCAGCACGTGCCAGTAGAGGATAAGTCTCTGTAGGTTTTTAACTTTCAAATAATGCAAGCTGGGGAGTCTCCTAACATGCACACTGCTCTGTAGAAACTCACTCTGATGTGTGAGAAGTTGTGTTTAAATAATGAGGTGGTCTGAAAATCAAAACTAGAAATGTTAGGTTTGAATCTCTCCACCAGGTTTGATTCTTCTGGCACAGTGAAGACAATTAGCCAGTGAGTGGCATAGGTGGGTCAAACACTGCTGTCAAGCTGTGTGCTGGAACTGAGGAGGATTTTTGCTGGCGTCTAGTTGCCTGGATAGGGAACACTGATATGGACTTCCTTAGAAACTGGCGTGACTGCAACAAGCTGATAAATCTGACATCAGGCAAGCTGGGTTGACCTTAACTTAAGGTGATATCAATAAATTTCTGTCAGAACATGAGATTCACTCTTTGCCATGAGAAAACCACCGACATAACAGTGTCACTGTTTAGTTTCCTTCATTTTATGGGTAGACAAATAGAGAGGGTAACTGAAGTATATAAGAGTAGACAGGCTGAAAACAACTGCAACAGCAGGGAAATATACTGGATTGAAGCTACTCATATTTGATCATTTCGATGCCATTTAACAATGAATAAACACAGCTGATTTCAATTTCTCACTTCCTCTATGCATTACACAACAGGTAAATGTAGTAAACACCAAAACCCCAACGCTCGACAGGGACAGTCCCCCCCACCCCTAACTGCTCATCTGTCATCGAAAATGTCACCCATCATTCACATTTACGTGGGTTTCCTGTACATAACCTGCTTCAGTTCAACTATTTTAGCCCCACTGGAGACCAGTGATTGTGAGATGAGCAGGCAGAGATCACTTCCTGGACAGCTGCCCTGAACAAAAAAAAGAAAAAAAAAAAAAAAAAACACCCCTCCACCCTTCTTAAACTTCTCTATTAAATTGCCAACAGCAGCAGTGCATTCATTACAAGAATTAGGAGCTCCTTCTGCCTGCTCCACGCATCCTGTGAGGATATCCAGGAATCTGGAGTCTTACGACAATATGGAGAATCAAATCGGACAGATGTCATTTCCCTAAACAGCTGCAGGCAAGGCAGGACGTCGTATAGAGAGCATATGCAAGAGTTTGGTCGAAATCAGGAGCAGATCTTACAGCAACATGTAAATTAGTCAGGAACTTAAGTACTAAGTGGTTAAATGAGAATCTGCAACTATTTCAATTCTTAATTAGTTGTTTAACTCTGTTTTCCTTTTTTTTTTTTTTTTAACAAATAGAAAGTTCCAACAGGCCCTAGCTCTAAATTTTCTTTTAGCAGCAACTAATTTGTCCATAAAAATGCCAGTTTTACATGTATTAAATTAAAGTTTGTTTGCTTCTTGAAGTCCTAAACCACAAGTTTACTATCACAGAAAGACATACTGCCACATTAAGGAGCCTGAAATCAATATAACTGGATTGAAAAATTACATCTTTGCTCTATGATATTAATAATTCAGGGTCATGAACATCTACAAGTTGTTCACAAGTGAGCAAAGTCATTTTACTGATAAGGACCATGTGAGACTATCAAAAGCTCAAGAGGAGGCAGACTAAGTAAAGTCTGCTGGGTGGGCTAATCATCCTTAAATGTTTTCTTACATCTTATACAACAAATGATTAACAGAGAAATCTAATATGTGCAATTGACTTTTAAAGCGCCAACATGGCGGCGACACTGCTCCGAAAGCATCCTTGTCTTAAAGCTCGTTTAATAAAGAGTATCACAGTAAGAAAAATAATACTTGAGCTTGTAGGCTTATTTCTTATAGCATAAACTACTCGATTTGTCCTAGAAATGCAGCCTTCCTCATGAGATCCATAATTTTAAACTGCATAACTGCCACTAGATGGCATCACGTGTCTCTTCAGGCCACATGGATCCAAAGAAAGGATGTGGCTGCATTGTGCTCCACTTATAAGGAAAATGGGATACTTCCTGTGAAACCAATTCAGCCATTAGCAACAAAGTCATCAAAAAAATGTGACACTACATCTTCATGCATGGGAATGAATGGACGGATGGATGGATGGATGGGGCTGTTGTTCTTACCAGCAGTTCCCGTGGTGTGATGGAGTTATCTGTGTACATGCAAAGTTTCTCTGCTGATATGAGCCTGCAGTCCTTTAGCTTGGAGGCCAGAAATATGCACACAGCTCCCAGAAGCTGCAAATAACTTTTTCTCATGGGCATCACTGCTAAAAATCTGTCTAAATAATTAATAGCTAAAGGGAAGACATCTTCATTCCTCTTCTCCTCTTCACACACCTGGAAAAAAGTTTAAATAGGAGACATACATATTAGGTAAAACTATGCAAAAGAGGAATATATTTATATATATAAATCTGAGATCAGATGGGGTTTTGGGCTCAGTACTGTTATCTCTCCTTGCTATAGTACTGTCTTCGGGTTAAAGGCTAAATAACTAATTAGTACGTCTCTTTCCTGCGTGAAAGTTCGCAAAGTCAGAGCAAAGCAGAAACAAATTAGTTCAATAGGAAGTCGTTCTGCAAAACCCCCACATCGCCATTAAGCCTCTTCCTTGTTGGGACTTGCCTGACTCAAAAGAAAAAGAAAGAAGAAAATGTAAATAAAATAAAATAAACTACTCAGGAGCTTTACAAAGTGTGCAAAATGTCACCACGTTTTCTTAAAACAGTTTCCGACAGTTGCTGAGAAAAAAGTTTGTCAAAATCAAGTTATTTTCCCAAGCTGAAAAAATGAAAGTGGTTTAGCATTCACGCTGCCTGCCTTGCCCCGAGCCGGAGTCACTTTTTAAAAAATTAATAATAATTACTGTGAGGGGAAAATTTCGAGTTTTCGATGATGTAAATTAAGAATAACTTCTCCCCTGTCGCCTGAGCTGAGTAATTAGCATAAAGCACCAACTTTGAAGCCGTTAACCACTAAATATGCAGCTCGGCTGTTTCTTTGAAGCCGAATTTTCTTCGTGGTGGAATTTCCGACTCTCCCACGCCTTTGGTGACTCACTCTTATTCAATTGTCAAACAGGTTAACATCCATAACAACTCTCCATGAGCTAAAATGAGTCAAAAAAAATAACTTTTTAAGTGTGCAAGAAAAACAGGAGAAAAAAAATCTGGAGCTGGTAGGTTAGCCCCCGCTAATGCATAAAATGCCCACAAACCTCGTGCATCCAACCTGCAACCATTCGCCGCATATAAGGCTGAATATCCTTCTGGACCCGCTGGAAATACGAACATTGAGGTAAAAACCTGTCCTCGATTGTTAATAAACTTTGCAACACCCTGTCATCAAAGAGGATGTTTGGGTCAGGCTGGGCTCTCACTGGTTCGTCCGGTAGCTCCAGGCAGTAAAGCTCCATGCCTCGGCCCCCGTCTTCCCCCCCTCCCCCGTTTTTTGTTGTTGTCATTGATTCTGTTACTAAATAATAAAAAGAAAATAGGAAATAAATATTGTCACGATGTTTTCGACAGCGGACCGGAGGAGGAGAAGTGCCCAGGACGAAGCATGAGGCTGAGACTGCTGGGTTTGCTCCCGTCCTGCTGCCTCTCGCTCCGTTTCTTCCTCTCGCTGCCGTCTCAGCGGCAGACATCCGGTAGAACCTTCAAAATAAAAGTCTATTTGAAGGACTGGAAATTTTATTAATCCAGCAAAACGGTGTGGATCACATAAACCAAGGCCTGGGGTCTGCAAGCTTGACTGTTACTAGAGCCATTCTGATTAAAAAAAAAAAAAAAAAAAAAAGTGGGTTATTTATGATTCTTTGATGCTTTAAGATTCCATTATCATTACAGCCACACAAGAGACTTGCAAAGTTGTAGATACAGAAAATGGGAGAAATATTTTGGGAAGTTCATGAAAAGAGCACTATGCATGTGTGTATTCATGCATATATCATGTGTGTATTCATGCATATATCTAAATGGATGGGTACATATTTAGTACGTTTCTACTCTATTTGAGCAAAGCGCTTTCCTACTACAAAACTATTCACCTTTTTTCTATGTCAAAGCCCTTTTAACCTTATGGGTGCATCAGGGGCAACTTGTGGCCCAGTATCTTGCCAAGGATACTTTGAAATGTGTATGCACGTGTATATGCATATGCATTTTTTTTAATGTATTCTATTTTGTTTATTATTATGGCTGGACTCTATTTTACATTTTTAGGTTTATTATGAGTTTAATCATAGCCAAGGATAATTGTTGAATGCTGATGACTTGTTGGCGTGTTTGATTGGGATTTTCTGGTTTGATGCTTTATATTTTGCTAAAAAAAAAAAAATAATAAAACACACAATATCATGTTTTGCTGTATTTACAATGTTATTAAAAATATTATCTTTATTATCAACAAAAATTAAATAGCAACAAAAATAAACCAGGTTAACACTAATAACAACTCCCTATGAGCAAAAAGCTCTGTTTATGATATTATAATTGTGACGTGTAAGTATGTAGTATGTATAGACATACTTAAAGCCTACCTTGAGTCCTTCCTGTGTTCAAAGAACCCTGCCTTTACAATAAATGCAATATATAGCTACATAGCTTTAAAGTAGTAACAAATAAGAAAAAAAAGTTTGAATTTAATTGTGACTAAAATCCAGCCTCAGATCAAGAACAATTAAACAAATATGTCCACACACAATAGTTAATTCTTTATTTTCCTCTACAACTTTTATTTTTTGGATTTTAAGTCCACAGCTAGGGGCTCCAGGTGAAACATGTAGGCAACAATGTGCATTTTAGTTGATAAAATAAAGACTATTAACACTTTTGTTTTAATTTGGTGAATCGCTATGCATTTTTATAATCTTAAAAGAATGTAAAGAATAACAAATTTTTAAAAAGCCACTTCTGTCAACGCCACAGAGAGCCACTGAGATACTCAAAAGAGCTAACAGTTTGTGATCCCTGAGGTAGTGTGACCAGGTGTCTCACTTTATGTGGGGCTTCACAGCATTTATTTGATTTTTAATCTCTTGTTATTCTGACCTACAATTGAAACAATTTCCCACAGCTGGACTGACAAACTGACAATGACAGTGGAATGACACAAAATCCTCGCATGTAGAAATACAAAGGTATTTTATGTCTTTATAATTCAAGCAATGTCCCCAGATCAAGAAATGCTTTTAATTTTGCATCCATTTTCACTGCTGTCTAATGCAAGCACAATAGGAACAACAGGAACAACAGTGTTTACAAAAAATAAATAAATAAAACTGAAGTATTTAATGTCGTTTAGCGGGCTGAATATGACCCTTTGCTGGGCCATTTCTAGTCCCCGGGCCCCTGTTTTGACACAGTTCTTTACACATGTTAAAAAAAACAACTAGAAATAAAGGTATAAACATGACAAAATATTGAACATAAATATAAGTAGAAATTCAGAAATGGTACACCATGCAATGCATGCTAGCAGCATTTTAAAAAACATAAAACTCAATTGTTTTGTTTAATTTATATTTGACTGACAAAAGTGTGTCACGTGAAGTTCATTACGCTGTTTATGCTAAAACTATGCAAGCCAAACAAATGGGGACATTTTTTTTAATGGAGTTAAAATACACATTAGGCCCAAATATTTTCAGTTAATAAAGAACAAAATAAAATTGCATAATTATGAAAAACAGATGAAGACCAGCACATCAAAGCATCAACACAAAGTGTTTAAGTTGATGAACGTTTGATGACAGAAATGCAATGCAGATGGTAAAAGAAAAGCATAAATAATGCAAACTGAAACAATAACAATAATCATTCACAGATTTCAATAAATTGCAGGGGGCTACAAGTACTGTATGTTCCTCCTGTAATTATTTGTGGATCAGCTGTAGGAAGAATAATCTAAATTTTACATAGATTTTTTTTATAGGGGCCGTCAGTTGTGAATGCAATCAGGCTGTAGTTTTCTGGAGTGTAAAACAGTAAAATAATCTACGGTTGGGGGAAAAACTTCATTTTAATACGGTGTTAGGCAGTGTTAAAGTAGATATCAACTAGACAGCTGCTGTATATAAAAAGGATAGGATTCTACATCTCTAGAGTACAAATCATAGACTGTTTACATTATAATATGCAGTTTATAGTATAAATCAGCACTCAGCACTGTCTGCTGTTAGGCCTGAAATTCTCCAACCCAGCTGGCCCCAACATATTTGAGGATCATGCAATAAGTCATTGGACTGACTGCAAATACAACAGAATCTCTTTATTAATTCTCTCCTCTCAAAAAGCCAACAAGCTAATAAAACAGTGAGCCAGCGGAGGAAAAAATCAGACAAGAATATACATCAATGCACAGAATAATGCAGATAAGCCACAATTTAGAGTAATCTGCTGCTTTTCTTTTTTATCAGGATCATGTTTGATTTCTCATCATTTCCTTAATATGGAGCATACTACGCTGCTCCAAATTAAACATTGTTTTTGATTACTTTTTTGTTGTTGTTGTCATTTTTAACACAGGAAGAAGAAAGAAAAAAGTGTCACACAAATCTCAAAAACTAATCGTCCGATTGTAATTGTAGGAGATATTATGGCTGAAAGCTGCAAACTCATATACTTTTCTCAACTACTGAAGGTCTGCTGTCAATTTCATCATCAGAGGGTATATGGGAGACAGTGGTGGATGCTGGTGGATGTTTATTTTTGAAAATGGTTAAAGTTTCAATATTGAGGTAAAAGTGTGTACAAATAATCACAGTGAGCTAAAGGCTCGGTTTCAGGCAGTTTTTTCTACTCTTGGCTCTCTCTGGTGTCAGTAAGAGCAGCTATACCTAATATAGTGTATCTGACTGACAGAAGTCCCACCCACCTGCTCTTCAAACCTTCGGTTTCTGAGGGGCCAATCAGAAGAAAGTTGGCTTAAAAGGAGAGGAGCTAAAACCACTATGTCAGATTGAGGTTGAAGTGAGGTTCATGAGCAAGACAAATAAGGATCATGTAATATTGCTCTAACACAGAAAACATGGCGCTTGAAATTGGCATACAAAATTCCAGTTCATCAGGTCCCTCTAGATTTCCAGGGTGCTGAATCGCACACCGTCAAAAACAGGTGGATGGACATGGATGCTGGTTTATCTCACTGGGCACAGCAGGTGACCTGTAGTATATGCAGAGGCCTGGGTTTGAATCTGCTCTGAGGTCATTTGCTGCATGCCAATTGCCCTGGTCTTTCTCCCACTAATTAAGGCTAAAAAAACCCCCAAAAATATATCTACAAAAATTGACAGCACTAGACAGTACAGTGCACATATTATATGCAAACTACTGGTTAGAATAAACAGCTTTTCCAAGCATGTTCAGCTGTCCTTTTTATTTTTACAGCTCATTAGCTTATGTCAGCATCTTTACATCTTAAAAATTGCCTAATATAACCTCTATATCAGCTAAACATCGGATGTGAGCATGTCTATTTACTTTTCCTCTTGCTGCAATCTCTATCTTTTTTGACAAAAAGTGCATGTGGGGTCACATTCACTACCTGCAAATCTGTGGTAGCCAGTAGTGGCTCCAGTCAGACTACTGTCCGCCTACATGAGTTGTGTGTTGTTGCTGACATCCCTATGGCAAAGGATGTGGCATGTTGATGGTTTCCAGAGAAAAGTTTTCCTAAAAGGAAGCCCTTTGGCACAGTGACATGCCTAAGGATGAAAGTATGAGGATGGGCATGCAAATCTGCAGAGAGCGCTTGTGGCGTCTTCAGGATGTCTAAAAGTGATTGTTATTTTGTCCTTCTAAAACAGGATCTAATCTGTTAAACCATAGGATTATAATAGAAGGGGAAGTCATGAGGTTATCAACTTCCCTTTACTTTTTGATATCCGAAGGCCATTTTGGATCTGTGTTTTCTCTGTGCAGCTCCACGTGATGATTCATTATCAACACTTAAACGTGTACAAAAAATGTGAAATTTCTGCTTGGGCTATTTCCTTCTTTTTCGTGTGTGTCCATATGTGTAAAAATTACAATAAGTGCTGGTATGTTTTTCCCTAGAAAATTGAATTAGGAAAAAAGGCTGGAATAATCATCAGAAGGACCTGAAATTGGCAGAACTGGTTACGATGGGGGAGTTTAATTCCATTTTAAAGGAGTGAGAAAATTCTTTTCTTGGTCAGTGTGGCTGCTTTTGATGTCACTCTTGTCATGATCTGTTACTGCATATTATACTGCATATTTGTTGCAATTTTGGCTGCCCTCTTTGCCAGGTCTCTCTTGAAAAAGAGAATTCAGTCTCAATGCTGCTTTTACTTGGATAAATAAAGTATAGTTCACACACATAGATTTGCTGCTTCTGATTATGTGTGAGTATAATATGCAGCAAATGCTCAGAGAGCAGCTGAACTGAACCGCTTCTCACGAACCTCTCCCTTTCACTGCTGCCACCAATAGCTGAATGAGATATGGAGTTTCATTGAGAAAAAAAATGGAGCACTGTGGTGCTATTATGAGAGCAGACGGTGAAGTGAGAATGGGAACTGGCTCTGAGGGAATGTCAAAGGTTAGCGAGGTTAGTTCTACTTCATGTGGGGGGTGGGGGGGTTGAGAGGATTCATCTCAGAATTGAGATTTCATTGTCAGAGGGTTATCCCTTTGTCTGTGTAGGGACAGGCTGACAAATCCCTGCGTCGATGTTTTCATCCAAAGGAGGTCTCCCTCCAAGAGGCCAAAGGAGACTGCCATACCAGACAGTCAAAGCAGTGACACTTAAGGGAAACAGAGGTGTTAGACAGATAAAGCAGCCTTACCCTATTGCTGCTGTTTGTGCATGTGTCCTATGATAACACATGTCAGCTGCTATCACACCCTGCGGGCTGCACAGAGGTAACAGAGACCGCCCAAAGCCCTGGGAAAACGTGGAGGAGCGTGAAATCACCTTGATCCAAAGATTCCTGCTGCATACCAGTCCACTGAACCCACCAGAGCACAGGGGCCCGGAGATGGGCAGACTGCCACAGATCAAGAGAAAGAGACAAAGAAAAAGGGAAGAGGTGTAGGGTGAGAGTCAAGATCTTTAATCCTACAGCTTGGTTTGAAGCTTAAAATCATCTTATGCATTTCCTGTGGAAGATCAAGTAAGCCGCTCCATGAGGGAGGCCTCTCTCAGATATAAACACAGGATTTACTTTTACATGCCAGTTTCGGGGCCAAGCTTGATTACAGGTTGCCCATGTGCTCTGAGTCAAGCTTGCTGTTTGGGTTTACTGACAGTAGAGGAGAGGATGCTATGGCTGGAATGCTGTGGTGTGAACAGTGGTGAACACTCCTCCCAGTGCTGACTGATAGCTGGTGTATCTCAGCCAGTAGAGGAGATAAAGTGGCTTCTGTGTGTCACATGGTTGCATGCTATATGCTTTCACATCTCACGATTACCCCCTCCTTCTGGAAGTGGGCTATACACCCTTTCCCAAACATGAAACGTAGGGGACATAAATGTTCAGTTGCATGTTCTTACTCTTTCACATGCTATTCTGGTCAAGCTATCGGCAGCCTCTATCAGGAGTGTCACACATCAAAGCTGTCCTATCTCTACCACTCAGCACAGAGCGCCTGAGAGTGAAAAGTGAGGCAGAAGGTGCTTTCCAGGAGAACTCCAGCAAATAATGCTGGAGAAATAACTGTTTGGACAACAAATGCTGTGGTTTTCTCTACCCAGCATCACATAATTATATTTTTTTGGATTTGTAAATCCCACTTCCTTAATGCCTGAGTAACTCCCACCATCAATCCTTCAGATGTGATTGGAAACCATGTGGTGCAACCAGCTAATTTGCACTCAACTATGCAGCAAGATTAGAAAACAAATGGAGTGCCGTCAAACCGGCACAGGAAAAAGAGGGTGTTTCCCCCACTGTGTCTTAGGAATGTTTTGGCTAAACTGAAAGCCATCATTCAAACTCAAATGCCAACATTTGAGGAGACAATGGCAGAACAGATAGCAACATCCGGCCCTGGTCTGGGTCATGAACACAAGGAGGTTTCTTTTCTACAGTTTGGGCCTCTGTGATGGCTGGATCTCCCTCCTCCTCCTTTGTGTCCATATGCAAGTCTGACGTCCAGCAGCTTGCAACCCTCATTTCTTTCAGAGTCTTCAAGAACATTGCCTCATTCTCCATCATTATTTCAGGAGAAACAGCAGACAGCAGGGTGAGGAAGAGGGTATGGTTTAAAACAAAAGAGGGTCTATGAGGTGCCAGAGAAAGAGATTCCTACTGCAACATGTTTATAAAGAACACAGTAAAGGGACAGTCACTGCTATCCTGCTGAGTAATTCTCTGAAAAAAACATCTTTTGAATATCAGCATTAAATATCAAGACAGCTAGCTTAGCTTAGGACAAACCTTAATCTTTCAGCAATTCTGAGATCACCAATGGTGATTACTGTGTTGCTTGTATTTTTAATGTGTATTAAAAAGCAACCATGTGAACTTATTTTATGGCTGTTACTTTACCAAATATTCCAGGAAGTTACTTCTCAAAGCAGAGTAAAGAGTCTCCCAAATAATGTAAAATTGTGAATAATACAATAAAATTTTATTTATATAGCACCAAATAACAATAACAGTCACCTCAAGGCACTTTAGGGTAAACACCCTGCAACAATACAGAGAAAACACCAACAAGCAGATGGCCCCCTACGAGCAACCACTTGGTGGCAGTGGGAAGGAAAAACCCTTTTAACAGTTTGGTTTTTGTATATAATATCTTAACAAAGGCATTAGAAGTGCTTTGAGGCAGTTTCTTGCCACTGTTACTAAGTTTCCACTGCCGAGGTGCCGGTGCTCGTGCCAGTGCTGGTGCTGGTTTTAATGAACCAGCGAAACACTTAACAACAGGCCTGCATTTCCACCGTGCTTTGTGAACTGATCCTTTACGTATGAGTGTGGGTGGGTACAAAGAACACGCTGTTGTGCTACGAACATATTTTACAGTCTAAACAGATCTACTGCAGCATCTGTGTGCGGCACAAGGTATGCACAGAAAGCAATTACGAGGAAGACGACAAGTACTCACTTATGACTTATCAGTGTTAATTTTAGGAGCCAAGTAATGAGTCTTCCAAATAACCCCATTAAAGTGATGTACAGAAAGTTTTACACTTGGTTTGTTTTTTGTTTTTTTACTGCATTAAGCAAAAAAAAAAAAATGATGACTTAATTAAGCCACTACAGGTGCTTTTAATCAGCCACTCCATTGTATGGTTCTCATCTTGCTAGGCTAACTGCAAATCTAGCATCTGAAATGAGTTGAAAACACTGACCTATCATTTATGAGTTTGCCACATAAAATGGTGAATAGCAAGTTTTACATTATTTTTGTATAATCAAAAAAGAAGTAACAACTTAATGCACTAGATGTGTTCTTAGGCAACTTCTCACTAGCTTATAGTTTTATTGTTTCTACTCCAAGCTAATGGTTACCCTAGTACAGTGGCTCTCAAACTTTTTCCATAATGCCCCACTTCGCCAGATGAAACTTTTTGACTCCCCACTCAAAGCAAGGTCTGGGGGGAATGTTGGTGGTGAAGTGGCACGAAGACAGTGGAGAATCTCACTAGTCGTTATACTAATGTACCTGCTAATGTATACTAATGCCCCCATCATTCATGACCCTGCGCCCTACCAGTGGGGCACACCCCACAGTTTGAGAAACACAGCCCTAGTAGCTGAACCAAATTGTAAACACTGACCTATCAGTTACTTAAGCTAAGTAAAGACTCTACTAAATAACCCCTTTTAAAGTGGCAAACAGATGGTGTTACACTATTTTTTGCAATCTATTAAACAAGTTAAACATGCTAAATTAGACACTAGAGGTGCTCTTAGATAGCTTTCCTCCTTTTTTAAATTCCCGTTCCTGCTAATTGCTAACCTAACGGCAGAAGAGTGGTTCTCAAATTTTTTCCATCATGCCCCACTTAGCCAGATGAAATCCTTTCACGCTCCACCCCAATGAGGTCAACGTGGTCCAGGGGGGGATCCTTGATAGCCAAGACTGTCACCCTAGTCACTATACCTGCTAACGTGTGCTATTTTCCTTGTTCTGCCATGAGAATTAATCGGATGTTCAACATTTGTTCCACATGACTTGTCTCCCAGGTCATTCACACCTAGGGTTGCCACCCGTCCCATAAAATACGGAATTGTCCTTTATTTGGCAATTAAATGTTGCATCCATTATTGAACCGACACAGGACGCAATTTGTTCTGTATTTTCAAAAATGTCCAACACTCATGTCTGCCACACACACATCAACACTCAATGTAACAATTAAGCACAGAATAAAATACAGGAAATACTAAAGGCCAGCAAAATTGTCGTGAATGGCGCTGCTGCCACCATTTCCTAGCGACAGATGTCACACACCCGTGCATTTTAAAAATGTCCGCTACTACACCCGACACTCCACCACATCCCCAGAAACGAAAACGTATGCAAAAACACAGATGTGAGTGGGAAGACACACATCCATGGTTGAACAGCATCAGTTTGGATGAGTTTAAGGCAAACTGTAACATTTGTCGGCGAGTATGTTGAGTGCGCATGGCGGGCTGTCTGATATAAGGCAGCATGGATCAGGAGAGCAACACTAGAGAAACATAAGAGCTTAGAACAAATCATGCCAATATATTAACAGTAAACCTCTGATTCTTGAAACTTTGGCAAAATCATCTCCCACCAAAATGTCACCATGTCATGACATGGTGACATTTTTAACAAATATGTAAAAAGCAAACATATTTTTATAAAAGTTACATACTGCAGCTTTAAGAGTTACATTAAGTTCTCAACTTATTTAGTTCATTAGTGCACACTCTACACAAACAGATCAGATTAAGTGCTAGTGCTACTGTCATGTGGTAGATCATACAGTATATCATTTACTAGGTTAATTGTGCAATATCTTGTGCGGAAGTCGTGTTTCATTGCACTTTGTTATATATTTGCATGTAATGTAGCCTTATATAACCACTTTATATGCAACAATCTTTCGCAATGAAGTCTTCATTGCTAAAAAAGTATTTAATTTTATGTATGACCAATTGCTTTCTTGATCACCCCTTTACAAAAAAAACACATCAAAAAATGTGAATCAGGCGACTGGGGCCATGTTGGTCATGGTCCTGAGAAGCTGTGGCCGGGGGTCCCTTATTTTCATTTGTGAAAGGTGGCAACCCTATTCGCACTCCACCTGTCATGAACCTGTGCCCCACAGTTTGAGAAACTCTGCAGTAGGCGTAAGATGTAAACATTGACCTGTCATCAACTTTTCAACTGTTAGCATAAAGCCAGTTATTTACACACCCACCAATATTATTTTATTACTTTTTGAGTTGTGTTTGGTCAATAAGAGTCCTATATTTGCTCTGTTTCAGCTGTTTTTGGTCACTCTTTATTTTTAAAAGCTCTACTATATGTTCACCAGCTCCTGGGTAACTGTGTCTGTCTGCCATTTGATGCTGTGGAGGAAGTCTTATGTGGGTTTTTAGACCCTTTTCACTGCAAACAGCAGCATGAGAGCAAAAAGTTAAGGTTCAAACAGTTAGACAATGAGCTAAAACGAGTGTGGAAAAAGAGAAGAGATGCAGATTCAGGTGATAACTCTTTACGGGTTAATTACCACAAGCAGCCACTTTCACAGTTTTACATCAGGTTTCATATCATTGCCTTGTCCTTTGATAAACAGTTTGTGGACTGGTCGCGATTCTGTCATCAAACTCTCCACTAGATGGTCAAAAAATTATCAAATTTTAGCATTTTTGTTTTCTGACAAATAATAAAAATAAAATAATAATTTTTTTTTAAATATATCGTGTGGGGAGGAACACTTAGCATAAATGACACAGGTTTGATTTTAAGTGGATGAGGTCACATCCTCTCCAGATGATGTCTAGAAGATATCGTTTAAATATCTGCATAAGATATTTTCATCTGTGCTGTCTCTCTCTGCATGCAAGACTAAAAAACAAAACAGAGAATGCATGTAAAACAGCTTCCGTGTTCAAGGTATGAGAGCACAGCACGTATCTGCAGAAAAGAGAGAGCGATATTCTTCATGTGAGCATGCAGTTAGATTTCTGTTATATAACGCTGATGTGGGGGCCCCCTTGTTGGGTTCCAACAGCCGTCTCTGAAGTTCACCCAGCTTTCCTGCTCATTTGCCTCACAACACACAGATGTCTCAGGGCGGTGCAGAAGACAGGGGGGTGGAGGACTGGGCGAGGGCCAAGAGGCAGCGGCTGCCTGTCACAAGCGAACAAGTGTGTGTGGTCAGAGATTAGGGAAGGAAGGACACAAACAAAAATTCCAGCAGAGGAGCTCCTGTGGCAGCTGTGTGGCTTTTGAGTGCAAAGGATGCTGGACAACTGGAGCCATCTGATTGGCTAGAGTGTGTGTTTCGGTGGGTGTGTCTTGGCAGCAGCCAGCTTCCTTTGCATGATATTAAATGAGAAGAGTGACAATTCATCAGAGACAGGATGTCCAATAGGAAGGCAGATCCCTATGGTAGATAGAGGGCCTTGCAGCTGGCCACTCAATGACCTTGGATCAAACAAAAGTTAGTCTTTCTCCCTCTGTCCTGCTCTCAAACACTCTCTGTGCCCAAAGAAAAATGAGGCATTAATCAGCAGCAGAGGACTGAGCAGTTTCCAGTAACTCATTCTGTGTAAGTTTATTTTAAGCCTATGTGCCTCACAGCCCCACAAATAACATGGCTTTCTCGGTCCACTCACTTCCCTTCTACTCTGCAACATTTCCACTCCTGCACACTTACATTTCCCTCCTGAGAGAGAGGAGGAAATGGGGGGCCTCGCAATGTGAACGAAAGCTCTTTGAAAGTGGCTCTAGCAAGGCGATATGCTTCTTATAAACAGCGTGCCGGGGGTGTGTGGGGAGTGGTGAGGAGGGGTATTCAGAGGCGGACTGCTGTGGCCGAGACTGTCTGGAAGCTGCCTGGTGTTTTCCTGTGTGTGATGCATGCTAACCCTGGGCCCCGTCAAGTTTGGGCGCAGCATAAAGAGGCCTCTGTGAGGCTGACTCAGCTCCAGTCTTAATTCATTTCATTGGTCTCATTGCTTGATTAAATTCAGCAGGAAAACCTCAGAAAGTCTGAACGTCTCCTGAATTCAAACAGAAGGATGTATCAACCTGTTGGTCCCACAGATAGAGAAACAAGCCGTGAACTGTAGCCAGATCAAATATACTGATATGTACTGATAATTACTGTTTAATAAACATAAGTGGGGTTGGGAAGTATTGCTTCGGTGAGGTAACTGTTCTTTAAATTGAAGCCATTCTCTGGTTGTCTTGGCCAGCTAATTTCATCCACTTATACACAGAAGACAAAAGAAGAGTGTGTGAAATGCAGGAAGCAAAGGCTGCATAGCATGAAATAGTTGCGACACAACCACTTCACTTCAACCACAAAGCAATTGTTTGGTCCATCTCGGGCCTGCATTGAGCTTACCATTGCAGTTAGCAACACAAGCACAGCAAACAAACACTTTTGGGTGATGGTGAAATCCAACATTTCCTCTTGCACATTGTGTAATTTGACATTCCAGAGAGGCCAAGAATAAAAGAAATAAGACAAACAGGGGCATACCAGGCCTATCTGCAGGAAATACTGTGATATGCGTTAGCACAGTGATGTGTGGTCAGCGGTTGATGACAATGTCATTCTCCTCCGGTCCCCTGACATCCAACATAGCTTTGATCCTGCAGTGGGTGGGAGGTCCAGTGGAGGTCCAGAGGAGCAGAGGAGCCAACCTGCCTGATGATGCACAGACCATTAGCTTGAGTCTGCATCCACCAGGGCGTTCCTCTCTCTGATCATGCCAAGTGATTTCACATACTTGGCAACGTTACTGAAATCATCTAATCTCTAACTGAAGTGTAAGACTGTGAGACAAAACGCGGTAATTGCCCAATCTTCAGATATGACGATCCCATCACAAGCCTCTTCCAAATGAATCAGACAGCCAAAGAACTTTAAAAATGCTTCTTTTTTTTAAACCAAAAATGCCAAACACTTTTTGAGAAGCTCAAAAACACTCTTACATAGCTTAACTTAACATTGTGACTGAGAAAGGGAGAAAACAGCAAGCCCGGCACTGTTCAAAGGTAAAATTATCCGAAAGCGAGCACCTTTAAAACTTAATAATTAAGCTTTAGAGCAATTTGTGTTTACAGACATGCCCACAGGGAACCTAGAAGCAGGCTGGTACAAAATGATCATAAAACCTACACTTCGGCCTCTGTAAGGGTTTAAAAACACAAGATATACGCCGCCATCCAGATACCTCAGAAGTCGGATGTCGTAAATCGGGTGTGCTGTCATTCCCGAATTGAGTGCTTTCCAGCAGCAGAGTTGGGAAAGCAAGGAAAAACAGGAATTGTTTTGTTTTTTAGCAAGGTAGTGCAATTTGTGCATCACTAGCAGTACAGCACAGCACTTGTTTTTAGCATTTTTGCGCTAAAAAAAAACACAACTGCAGCATATTCATGGATAAAGCCTGATCAGTGCTCTGTGTCGAGCTTATTTAGAGAGTCACAAATACACAACAGTGGCAGTACAGATTAAAAGTATTACAGTTTTACTAATGTTTATGTGCACTGCTGCCATCTTGGATTGTTAATTTGGGGTTGGTGGCTAGTTGTTTTCCATATTTTTTGTTATCTATTTCCTACACTGACTCTCAAAAAGAAAGGAAAGGAGTTTTGTCTTGATTAGCATTTTCTCATGTCTATTCCCTCCTTACACATCCTTACATATCATGGGTGCAGCTGTTGCTAAGTCAGAGGCCTCAAAATCCAGTTGAACAGGCTGTGCTAATTTAAACATTAAAGGAAAGCAAAAAAAAAAAATACTTCCACCTGAGACAAAAGCAGTTGAAGCAAAACCTTGAGATTAGTCTTAATCAAATAGTAAGCTTACAGAACCAGACACCAGGCTTTGTTACCAAACTAAAGCCCCCCCTCAGCTATGAGGGGTGGATCCGACTGATCATGATATGACATGCTACACATGCACAAAATCATTTTGCTCTCTTGGAAACAGGACATTTGATCTAACTAAACATTCCCACAAGAACTGCCTTGTTTAGCAGTCCACCAGGCTTGTTAATAATAGTTACCGCCCAGGAGACAACCTTTTCCTCTTTGCCTACAGCCACCAAAGAGACACTCATCAAGTCTTCCCACTGAAAGTCTAGGAGGAGCTAATCCTAGTAGTTTTTCATATGTCAGCCAACAACCCACGCTGGGAAAGGAGGAGGTTCCCAGTGCTGCGGCAGGCTGAAGTTGCGATGGTCTGCTTGATCCTGGGCCACTGCTTCCCAGGACCGAGGCCTTGCCCCTAGGGAGAGCTGCTGAAGTTCCGGCTGTATTACTCTGTATCCTCAGCACTGTCCATAGTGACCCACCACTGTATTTGCACAACATGCACAAAAGGCATCACATTACACAACAGAGCCTGAGATACCTGTAGCTGCTTGTCTGTTGGATTGCCAAGAATTTTGCTGCAAACAGTAAAAGTATCCTAATTACTCTTGTGACTTTTCCTTTAGTGCTGCCACAAAGATGACATTTTTGGTCATTAAAGACTTATTCTAGAGCATTTTGACATGTTATAGCAGGAGGAGCACTGGGGTAACTGATTAAATGTTAGGTCAGTTTGTCTGGGGTCATGGTGCATGCTGACTCCCTGGATGGCTAACTAGGATACTTAAAGGGGACCTCACATGCTCCTTTATATCTACTCCACTGGAATATCTTTGTATGATTCACAGTAAAAAAAAAAAAACAAAAACTAAACAAACACTTTATTTTTCTTATACTGTCTCCTTTAAGCTGCTATAGTTCCTGTTACTTTAAGGATTCAAGGATTCAAAGATTCTTTGTTGTCATTTGCATGCAGTGGAACAAAATTCTGTCCTCAGGTCCCAGTGTTGCCCATGGAATAGTTATGACAGTTTTCAAGTATTTTAAAGAAGAAGAAATAAGTCCTGCTCCCTAAAAGCCCACTTTCTTCCAAATGGCCAACTACTAGAAGCCATGCAGCAATGGCAGTGATGTTGGCACTGGATCCCTTCTGCGGTTTGATCCAAGCTAGTCTAACCACAGCAGAGCGTCCCTCCTGCTGATCCAATCTAGCATCTTGTGAGCTGTGCCTGCAGCAGCTGACAGCATCACAAGCGGATGTCAGCTTGTCACCAGGAGCTTTTGGCTCAGAGGGTTTATTTTCACCTCATTATTTATTTTGGTCACACTGAAACATATCATCGTGGCACTGTTTATATAACAGACAATGAGGAAGCGCAAAACAAACAAGTCACCTTTACTGGAACAGAGCCACTAGAAAACAAGAAATTGGTTTCGCATGTGCTTCTCACGTTATGACAAGTCAAGCCGAAACATCTGCCGTGGAAAGTTTCCTGAGGTTCCTCAACAACAAACAGATGGAGGGTCAGGAAATTTGGCTCAATTCTTATCCCATCTGGGATAATTAACACACCTGTGATTCAATAGTGATAACAGCGCCATCAGCCTCAGCTACACCTTGTGTTTAGTACCTGTTGCATTAATCATGACTAGTGGGTGTCAGACTGTACAAGGGTGACCAGATCCCAACAAACTAAATGTGCTGAAAATAATGTGTTAGTGTGTCAACAATGCTGAGAGGCAGTCTGAAATTTTCATATCTAAGTTAAAAATAAAAATAAAAATACAATAAATTGCAGATGTTACCAAACTGTCATTTCGCATGTAAAGGTAAAATGTATTTTCAACTCTCTTGCTAAGTGAGTCCTATAATGATAAAAGGAAGTTGAAGTTTGTTCTTTTGGTCTCATGCGACAGTCTTTGTATACTCCAGTATGCTCTTTCAATTCACTGTTATTTCTGCTGCTCTTCTGTCTGGTATCAGTTTTTTTTTGAGCCATACCTGACAACCTGACACACATAACCCCCCCAGGGGGATACTGAAAGATAGCTCTAGCAAAAAAGACAGAAATGATTTCTCAGAATATCCTGCTGCGTCATTTTCCTTGTGGTAGTTTCCATGATATTTGAAAAAATCAGCAACGCTTTTTACTTTTCGGTGACTAGTAACTTTCCCTTATGAGTATGGCATTAGATGGGTGTTTAGGTGTTTCACATGCCACTGTTTCAAAAATGATGCACAGAGAGGTCAGTTACGAAGTCAGACACATTCATCCATTTTTTTGACCGCTTATCCAGCCTGGACTCATCCGTGCTGGATCCTGTCCCAGCTGTCTTAGATCAAGAGCCAGGGTACGCCATAGACAGGTGGCCAGGTTGTGTATCACAAGGCTTTCACAAAGAGCCAGACAACAACACACTTTCACATCATTTTAGAATTGACCAAACCTGTGAAACCCACACAGCCAAAGCAAAACACGCAAACAGCTGACCAGGACATTCAAACCAGGAACCTTAATGCTGAGCTAACCACTGAAGTGGCACGAGAAAACCAGCATTAGCACTGTGGTAACACACTGAATGATTTGCAGTTTTTATTCATTTTATTCAAACATCATTGTCATTCAAGGACAACGATGTTCGCGAATGCTGACAGCTGCGTCTTCCATCAGCATTGCTATGAAGCTTGCAATTATTCCATTGTCATGGAAGTTGACAGGGAAGCTCGCTGCTTCCCCGCCAACCTAGGATGTCTTTGTTTCCCAGCCTTATGTAATCGCCGATAACAGGAAGCAGTGAGACATATGTTCTAGTTGGAGCAATGACCAGAGCTCAAGCCCTTGGTCAGGATTCCCACTGTCAGTGAGGAAATGAAAGCATGGGGAAGCTATCTTTATGGTTAGCCCATGAAGACATAAATACCAGCAGGGAGAAGCAAGACTTTCATTTGGACTGCAGAAAAAATGATGACTATGCAAAGAAGGAGTTGCACAAGATGAAATAAATAGTCTTTGTAAAGTGATCTCCAAAAGCTGGAGAGACATGTTAAAATGTTACACTGGATTCATTTGTGTGACCTGGTTAAAAAAAAAAAAAAAAAAAAGCAAACATTTGTGTGGAATGTGTGAAATGTACAGTGGGGGAGGATGAAGCTCAAGACATGTGGCTGTTTGTGAGACAAGAAAAAAGTTGCCAGGGCTTTCAAGGTGCGGCTCCTCTCTACACCCTTTGCAGTCGCGCCTGTCAGATTGATATGTGTACTCGGATGTGAAGGGGAGTGTGTGTATTTGCATTGTGTAAGTTTCCTGTGTTCAGTCTGTTGCTAATACAAATACAGTGTGATGGTATAATTTTTATATCTTGCATTGAAAGCCAAGATAAAATGCCACACCAAGACTCAAGCAGCAGATCAATGCTGAGAGTTTAGAGGATTGCTCAAACTTTTGGACACCTTAGGTTAACGTATAAGCATAGTGCTTAGATTATGATAGTTTAACTACTTTTTTCTGCTTGTTGTGTAGTTAAAAGTTAAATTTGATGCTCCAACATTTTAATAAATAAGCTAACAACCCTAGCTTCATACAGGGTGTCCCATAACAACCTGAGAGATTTTAAATGCAATGTTTCTTCAATTATAACAATGACACTGAATGCAAAACATATTTATTGTATAACTAAAATACAGGAATTTATCATATCTAAGATTTGAATATTAAATCCCTTAGATGGTCACCAACACGAAGTGACCATTTCTCTCAATCTAAGCAGCCTTTGGCTGGTGAAGTATGCTTCCACTTGTCTATGCATTAAAATACACAACATTTCAAGTGCAGGTGAATGACCGTGCTCTTCTAAATTAACGCTAAAGTCCCATCAGCAGCATCTGTGGCTTCTTTAGAATTTTTATACAATAACCAACAACTTAAATGTTTTACATAATGTAACATTGCTTAAGATCAACCAAAAATAAAAAAAAGAGTTGCAAAATTATGGTTTTGCAGCTGTGCCACCGAGAGAGAACTGCTGTATCTCTGCCAGTTAGCATGCATTTTTCATATTAACACACCTTTGGTTAATAATTGGAAGTCAGTTAGTGAGGTTCAAGGTCAACACTGCTGTTAGAAAGAATAAGGCGTGCATCCTCCGTGCAAACAGACATAACATGAAAGTGAACTAACAGGGCTGTGACTGCAAATACCGCTGTTTAACAGAAACAACAAAGGTATCAATGGCCAACAACAGCTGGGTCTACTTCCGTCAGAGAGCAGCATTTCATGGATGCGGAGCATGATATAGATTGCACTGTGTAGCCAGACAACGGCCTACATGACATTTGATATTTCAGTGCACATGTCCTGTCTGGAATAATCACACTGACATGACACGTGGAAGTGTCCAAAAAAAACACAGAAGACACATGTCACTCTCATCCAAGTTTTAAAATGCGCTGCTTTCTCTTCTTGCAGATAAGAAACATAAATATATAACACTCAGCTGGCTAAGGGAGCACACACAAGAAGGAGAAAACGATAACACATTCCCTCATGCTAGAATCATTTCCTCCCTCAGGCACAGTTTATGCCTGGACAGCTAGCTCACCAGCTGAGAGGCAGTGAGGATGTCCTGGGAAATGTGCATCAGTAGCAGCAGAAAATGAAAAATAAGCTACATGGGGACTTTTTCAACTTAAGTTTCAGCCTTGACCAGATTTTAGCAGAGTTTAAGTGGAGTTGAGAGTCCATTCAAAATGAACTCTCTGTCCTCAGATGACTTATTGCAGGAAGTGAAAAAGCCCATTCATGATTATCACAGTAAAATGTTTCGCACCCAGAACTGAAGCATGGATGTTTTATCAGACACTACTCTCCACACTTATTTAACTTTTTTAACTTATTCACCCTCCTTTCTCTTTCTGTGTTCCTTAGTTTTTTCTTGTAGTGGCTAATTTATTACTTTGCAACCATAGGTGTATGCGGAGGTCAGTAATCTGTTATTCACATTAAAAGGTGCATCAACTTGCAGAAGGTTATCAGTTCTCTAGCTCTCCTGAGCACTCCAGTGAATTGTTTTGGGTTTATGGCCCGAAAATTAGCATCTGGCTGCTATTTTTCCCAGAGCGGAGCTACATGCATAGGCGGGGTGACATGAAGAAAGACCAAGGACAGTGATGCTGCTGGGTGTGCACATAACAGCTGTTTGCTAAGATGCTGACCACAACAACTGCAGAGGAGCAAAAATGCATCAGTGTTTCCTTCACAGCCTGTTCTGCTGCCCCAAGTGGTCGAAAAATGATGTAATGGCGCTTTAAGTCTTACATGCTCTTACAACCACTGGGACTTTAAACACAGCTTCCTCTATTAGAGGTTTAAAAATGATTAGTCATCAGTGTTTAACCATCTTTAAAGCCAGTGGGTTTCTGCAGAAACCAACTGAAGGAAAAAAAAGGCATTTATTTCAGAAGATAGCAACACCTACGCTGCGTTATTGCAGTGCACATCTTCACAGCTCATTGCAGGACCTGACATAGCACTGAGAGTGAAAGCATTCACAGACTCATTCCAGTGAGAGCACAGCAGCTTGTCTGACACTTTTTGCTCAGTCAGTTGTTTTTGCCCACGGACGCTGAGTTGCTTCTCAGCCCTGACAGGAACTCTGATGTTCTCGCCACCTACAAGTTCACTGTGACCTTCCTTTCAGAACTGACACCCATTTATCTGCCACTGATGTAGGGAAACAACAATAGTCAACAGACAGGCAGACGGGCACGTGCCAACACGCTGAGCACTGCACCCTCTTTTAAACACAGCAGGAACGCATGTTTTCCCACACTGGCTTAAGACACCCAACATGTTCTCACAACTTTTCTGTTAGATGATAAGAGAGAGGTTTATGTAATTCTCTGTAATCAGAAGATCTGCACACCTTTGTTTTTTGAACAACTGCCGCTATGGCAGGAAACATGGTGGCATGATTGAGTGGCCACCATAAAAGATAACGACTATGCTTTATTACAACAGAGGTATCCAACAACTCTGGCCGGGCCACATGCTGTGTGTGAGAGCGCCCTTAGGGCAGAAGAATGTCTCATTCACAGATCCACTGCAACTAATTACACTTTGCTCAGGTTGCCACATCCAACAGCTGCTTAAAAACATAATGAGATTATTTCTTTTTGCATGTTATTGTCCTGCTGATGGGATTTGCATCTGAACCTGTGCAAGGTTTAAACTTATTTCCAGATGTTTCATCCACTGGCTATTATTGACATGTGCTGGGAATTTCAGGAAAATGCCTTGTGGAGCTTTACATCATCCATCACGAGGAATGCATCCGCATTGCAAAGCATGTAAACTTCTTCAGAACTGAGAAATGGTGGACTGATTTTAATATTACAAACAGTCGCTGGCTGCGGCTCCTCTGCAGCCCAGAGGTGTAGTCGCTCAGTTTCACTGTAATGGAACATTGTGTGGGCTGAGAGCTCGTTGAAGCTGGCTCTCACAAGAACGTCCACATGAAAACGCTTTTGCGATGTCATATCATGGTGAATGGGCGCAGTTATCCAGACGAGCAGCAGTGGATTGTGCAGCAGATCAAACGGGCTGGCCTGCGGCGCATTATATCAGATTTCATTTTGAGTTGAGGCCCTTCATTCATTTCTGACATTTACAGTTGGATCAGTACACCCCTTTTGCGAGGCCTCTTGGCTCTGAGTCTGCACTGAGGCCCCACCAGCCACTCTGGAAAAACCCAGAGCATCTGACTCGCATTGCCTGGCTCCACTTGTGTGTTCTGTTTGGCCCATGCCGCTGGAGGAGGAGAGGGAGCCAATTACCAGCCGCCGCTCTGAGACCAATATGATGTCATCTTCCCGCTCCGCTATAACAGGCTGCAGATGAGAGGGGCTGGGCCTCTCAGCAGCCTTATTCACTTAACAAAAAAAGAAAAAGCAGGAAAGCATTAAAAATCAAAATGATATTGAATATCCAACATCAACATTTCTCTTCAACTAAACTCACTCACCATACATTAAAGAGTTCCCTAATGCATGTTAAGAGCACACCATACAAGAGATGGCAAAGATAATAGCTTACTGTTTATCTCATGAGGCAGCACCTTGTTTGAGCAGGACTGATAACAGGCAGTGAGAAAACAGAGGGAATGTCATTGTGTGTGCATTTCACAGTTATGAAGCAGAAGTGAAATTTCAAAGACAAAACCTTTCATATCAGCAGGCCCTGCCCGTATGGAAAAAAAAGAATCACCTGTGTGATACGGTGTGTTCTTTCGATTTCTGTGGCACTCCCTCATTCCTTGAAAAGCCGCAGTCAGTCAACTGCATCCTCAAAGGAAGAAAGAGTTTAACAACAAAGCTGAAAGCTGTGGAAGAAAACCACTCAGATACACTAAGATACAGACACATGTACTCATTCACACTCCCAACACACGCTCACAAAACTCTGGAGACCACTTAAGCGCTATCCCAGAAGGCCTCACATTTCCTAGGAAGTCTCAAAGCCACATCAGAGAATGTGTAGGGGCCTGTGGCCTGCAACAGATCTCCTTTCATTTCCCCACATACTCCATCTCCAACGCGCCACAACCACACGCTACATATAGGCCCCGGAGATGATAAAGTGCCTGAGCTGATAGCAGGCCGCAGCTCAGAGCATAAACAAATGGCAGCCTTAATTGTTTAGGTGTGCTCAGCTGCGATTTAATCTCCATGTGAAATCCAGTCCAAAGAAACAGGGTTATCAGAAACCCTCAGCATTCATTCATGTGTAGTAAAAGGCATTGTTTACAGGTAACGCAAGATGCAAGTTATGTGTGAAATGAGGAAACTACAGATAAACCGTTCCAGTTGCTATTTTCATGTAAATTAACCAGGAAATCTTCTAGTTTAACAGCATGTCTTTGGCTGCTTAGTCTGATCACAAATCTGCTATGATCTTTGGTTACATATTAACAGAAACGCATGTCACTGAGCTTTGTATTGCTAAAATACACTATATCTATGAGAGAAGAAAAGAGCTCTGTTAATTTTATTAGCAAGGCTTAGAGGTTGCAGCCATTGGAACAGCTCTGTAAGGCTGCACTGTATTACAGTGAGTACGCACCAGTATGCTCTTTAAATCTGAGTAATGTCACATGAACACAAACAGATTTTATCAGTATTTTTTACCTAAATTTGTTCAAATGCAGACAAATGTAGGTCTGTGTCAGATCCTGTGTACTGTATGACAAATGAGGAATGGCAGGCTGTCAGAGAAAATGATTTGATCTAAATATTAGAAAGATTTCAGCAGAAAAGAATGTTTAAATTTGCCAGTTTTGTGCCCTTTTATCACTTTCAACTTTATTTAGTTATGGCAACAGTCCACTTAATGTTTATTCGCGAGTCTCTTAGTTTGTGATGAAAAAGGGGGCATGTTCGGGTGGGGTGGGGTGCAGTGGGGCACCCACCACCTGAAATATGATTGGCCAACCTTGGTGACCTGCAACCAGTAGCTTTGGATTCGAGTGCTGTCAAACACTATACTGAAGTACAGGTTAAATGTATTATTTCTGTTATGCTACTGCTTGCTCCTACTCTGCCGTAGTTTGGATGCAAATACTGTACCATTTCCTTTAAAGCTTTCATTACTTATTATTTTGCATTATTGTAGATCAAGCTACTCAGCCTTCTATAAGCAAAATCAGCAGCTGCTGCAATGACCCAATAATATAATGTTTCTGAAAAGTGCCATTCTAGATTGTGAGCATCTTTACTTTGGGCACTTTAAGGATATTTATATGACTACACAACTTGTGCACTATTAAGCTACTTAAGTAGGATTATAAATTTTATTTAGGCAGGGCTTTGCTGCCTTGTTCTCGGTGCCCTGTGGAAATGCCTCTGTCCTCCAGTTGCTTACTTTTTATTGTTTTGGGGGTTTTGTTTAAATCATCTTCAATATTGAGCCTTTTATTTTTGAGCAACCAACTCTGATACATCACTGTTTAGGCCACAGTACACTGCAAAGTGCACGTAGTGAGCACACAAACATACATTTAACATAACGTGCTGGTAGCAACCAAATTATTATTATGTCCACTAACATCAGCATGCCAACATGCCTGTGGTGCACAGGTATAATGTTTACTGTGTTTACCATCTTAGATCACAGTACCTTTTTTTTTAAAAAAAAAAAGCACACATTAGACTGAAGGGGGCCTCATTAGTTTTGCAGGTATTTGCATAACCCATAGGGGGAGAAACTAGTGCGAAATTATTACAAATTATCCTCTGGGCACCACAAATAGCTGTGGACATTATCATGGCCATCCATCAGATAGCTGTTGAGATATTTCAACAACTATCTGACCAAGCAAAGCAACATCCCTAAAGCCAAGCCTCAAGCCAGGCTGAAAATAATGACCTGATCATAAAATCAAACCAAAACATGAAAGCTGCTGCTTACAACAGCCTGTGCCATTATTTACAGGTACATTAAATTATACTCAGCTCAATGCCTTTCCCATAGCAGAAGAAAATTACCAAGAATTCCTGCTGGTATTTGTTGTGGGAGAGCAAAAAAAGGTCTAACAGAAAATTCCTCTCAGAATCTTCACAAGCCACAGTTGAGATATGGCTCCAGGGCAGCTGGGTGAAGCAAGATCAGGCAGTTAATTTAAACAGAAAGCATTATTAGAATTAACTTCATATCTTTACAAACAAAAAGTGTCTAATCTAAAAATCTGTTCTCTAAGCTCAGTGTTGACATTAAAAGCATGTGCAGAAAATGTTTATTTACTTCTATTTCTGTTACACAAAATAGTTTTTTGTTATCCAGATATTCTTTTTTTTAATCCTTTATCTTGGCACACACTATTTCAGGTATTATTTCTTGTTTTATTAATAGATATAAAAACCACAATGTAAAAACAATATACCCAGGAACCAGTGAAACCAAGAGATAGTCAGACACAAAATTAAATGAAGATTAAATGTTTTAATTAGCGAGCTTAATAGGGGCTTTGTGCTGAGATAAGCCAACTGCTGCTAGCCGTAGCTTCATATTTAAAGGACAGATAAGAGTGTCGGTCTTCTGTTTCAGCCAGAAAGCAAGTAAGCATAATTCACAGGGTTGGTAACTGGTAATTTACAGCACCATGCATGGCTGAAACAGCAAAAAAATAAATAAATAAATAAAAATGCCGGGGGACAATAGGGGTCCAATCAGATAAAGCAAGAACTTCCCAATCAGATTATTGCAACAAACAAAGTAAATGCGTGGTTTTGTTTTGTTTTTTTTAAGTCAATAACATTTCATTGACAAGTACTGTAAAATGGCTACTAAGTGGTTCCACGGCCTGTTTTTTTTTCTTCCCACACATAAACAACACATTTAAAGCCATTTATGTTTATCTACATCTAAATACTGTCCATTCATTCATTTTCTTAACTGCTTATCCAATTTAGGGTCACTGGGGGTACTGGAGCTTATTCACAGGGTGAAAGCTGGGGTACAGCCTGAGGAAGTTGTCAGTTTATTGCAGGGATAAATTGATCGACTACCAATGTGGCCTGTTGGAAGGCTCCCAGCACCAGCACCTTTTGGCGGTTGGTTCCTCTGGCCCGCAGGCTTGCGTCTAGCCCTGGTGGGGGGTCCTGCATAGCCTCTCCTCAAGACCGAGACCTGGCAGTCCTACAGCGGAGTCCCCATCCCATCCCCATCACTCCTTTCTCAAACTCTTCAACCCTCAGTTTCTGTGTCCTCTCGCTCACGGTCCATCATGTTCTAAGCCTCACCCTGTCAGGCCTTTAGCCTCCAGCGTGTACATGGTTGATCCAGCCAGTATTAGCATACTTTCCTCTTTCAGTCAAGAATATTTTGTTTATTTCATTTTGCTCTAATCCACCAAATGATACCAAAGTCATTCTTAAACACATAAACCTTGTTTTGCTAGAAAGTCTAACAAGCGATGTTCAAGAAGTACGTCGAGGTGACTTTGGCACAACTTTTATTTTCCTAATATGAAACAACCATCGGCTTCTCAAGAAGCTGGATACTGTTGCAGTTTTAAAAAGGTCAATAAAATTAAGAAAGTCTATTAGAGACTATCAAGTTTGAACTAGATTTTCCTCCCACGCACTCCATCAAAACTCTTTTGCCACATCTGCTAAATGGATGACTCAGCTGTCATGTGTAAACATGAGAAACAGGGATATACTGCAGTTATCCTGTGTCCGATCATCCTCTTTCCTGACTTCTGACTCCTCCATGTAAAAAGACCTCTGCCTTGTCAATGTGTCTTTGGGCCTGTGTCATAGAGACTGTGTGAGCTATGCCCCGCTTTGCATTCCTCTGCCATCCAACCTCTGTCCAGCCTGGACTTTCCCACAGAACCCTAAACCCTGTGAATGAGAGTAGGCCTTTGTTTCAGGCATTTTTCATCCTGATCCCAGCAACTTCCCCATGGTGGAATGCATCAGGAATGCCAGCGCCAGCTACCTGGCATTAGAGAGTCTTTGTGCGGAAATAGGAGAGGCTGAAGGAGAGAGCAGGTCAAAGAGGTTTGACAATGGATAGTTCACTTCTCAAGGTGCCCAGCCCATATAGCAGAGCGAGCGAGCAGCAGGACCCGGGTCAAATCTCTTTAAACACGGCAAGGTGCACCAACGGGCAAAAGTGTCACTGTCTGCACCGGCTCTGTTGCAGGTTTTCCAACAGCTGCACAAATTATTAACTGAAACGCTGGTGTAGCAACTGATTGGCACGCATAAACAAACACAGCTGAAATGTGTGTGTGCAGCAGTTAACAGGTTGTTGTGACCTTATCATTTGCTGAGAGCTGGAATGGTAAAGCAGCGGTTAGCCTCAAGGTGCAATTCCAGTCATTCCTGTAGACTGAGACTGAGAGGAGGGAGGATTTTAATTTGAGGGATGCCATGTGAAGATGAAGGTTTATTATGATACTATCAGATGTTTAGATTTTTTTTTCAACTCAGCAAGTCAAAACAAGGTTTTTTTGTTGTTGTTTTTTACTTTTGGCTTTCATATTAAATACAGTTGTAAAGCACCACAAAATGAAAACATAACCCATTATAGGTAAATTACTTTCGTTCCGCTCATCAAAGCTAGCTTTGATGAGTGGCGCTCACACGCAGACAGTTACCTGGACTCGTCAGTAAAGCCATTTCAACTGTAACATGAGCAACCGGACTTCTGAGGCAACGGCTGATCATCCCTGGATCCTGAGTCTGATGATAAGGAGACAAGATAAGGCGCTAACTGAAGGGTAACGACAGACTTATGAAGGGTGGGGCATCAGGTCATGTATCCCTGCATGTCAAGACCGCAATTATCAAGAGGCCTTAGGGTCACCTCCTGCTAGAGCCAGCTCCTCTCAGCTGGAAGTCCACTTCTTAATATAAATAACCTGAGGAATAACCGAGACTGAATAGCCGCTAAATACTGGTGTCACTTGCCATTTTGAGTCAGATGAAAGCGGATCAACCCCAACTCTAGCTCTGCTCCAAACCAAACCTGAACCACGTTTTCTCTTTGCTGCTTGCTTATAGCACTTTGACTGTCCAACAACCCTTTTTCCTAGAAAACCTAGCAGATGTTCATTTTATTACATTCAGATTGCCAAGAATCTTGGGGAGGACAACTGAACACGGGAAGAGAGAGACAACGTTGTCCGGACAAGACTCCCCCTTTTCCCTCCTGAGAGGAAATTTTATGGACTCACTTGGGGGGGAAGATAAGGCCTCTTCCTTGACATGACCACTCATAAAGCAGAAGTCACTGCTGTGCATTCACAAATCTACAAATCTTCTACATATTTAGGGTTTACTTCAGGCTTTTGGTCATTTTTTTATGAGATACATTCTTAGTTCTGTCTTCTATCTGCTTTATCTGATTAACCACTTTTTTCTTTTTCATTTTTTTGTATGACAGAAAAAATCTAAGTCACGCAGCAGACATTTGTCTTCAGTTCTTGTTTGCTATTTACAAAAGCAGACTTCACCATGGTCACAGGCCTGCAAGTTGAACACGAGAGAGCAAAAAAAAAGAAAAGAAAAAAAGAATCATTTCCTATTTGAAACCTCATTACATAACCATAGAATAGCTCTGCGAGTCTGCTCGTCAGTCTTGAAGCATCCAAAGATTTTCTGTTAGATAGGTTATACAGGATTGGAGCATGATTGGGCTTGTTAAAGGGTCTCAGGGTTGACATTATGGAGGGAATATCTTTGCTAACAAATTCATCTCAAAGGGGTGTATTCCTGCAATTTTAACCAACCGCTATTCATGATCTGTAGTGGACAGAAAAAAGAAGAAGTGCAAAGAGACGGTGCATGAATTGGTTCCTTTTTTAAGGCTGTAAAAATATAACCAGATGGTGAAGCATGTAAATTCTGAATGAAAGAGGCTCCAGCACAGCTGCAACACCAAGTCTCAGTAAAAAGTACGGTCAAAAATTTGTTGAGAGGTGAATCTTTTACATCCATTTACTTTTATAACAAATACTATGTCAGGGAAAATGTATTTACTTGAAAACACAGCTAAAACTCACCTAAAACACACCTAATGGTGTGTAAGTTACTAGTGAAAACTAGTTGGTGAGCTAACCAAAGCTTGTCTTAAACTTAATTAACGCACTTCTGGTTTTTTCTTAAGCTGACAATATATATGTATTTTAATAAACTGACATATAACTAAATATAAATGTTCATTAGGCCTCACTATAGAAGCCATCTGGTAACCTCCTGGCAACCTCTAATTGCAAGGGGAAGATGTATATTCCTTCACTCCCTGTGACTGCTTTAGTTACTAGCAGATTGCCACAGTAGCTGGTAGTTTGCATGGAAGACTCCAACTTGTCTGCAAGCAGTTGCCAGTTACTGAGTGAGCAGCAGTGAAACGGAGAACATTTGCCTTCAAAGTAAGAGTTGTGCCTCAATGCTGCAATCAAAATGTCAAAAAGGGCTCAGACAGAATATTAGGAAATGCATGACTTCCTTTTTGCCATATGTTACCATTACTCTGATATCAATATATGCTAAACAGATTGCAGTTTGACTTACCAAAGTCAATGCTTCTAAGATGAAGTAAAAGGGAAGCTAACCAACCCCTGGTAAAGCTGAAGCTACTCAAAAGTCATTGTCTTGCACTTTATTGCAGAATCACTGTACTGTGATACCATCAGTATTGTGGCCACACATTGGGATAGCATCATTCGTGAGTTACTCTGTTATTCTGGATTTCAGTATTATCTACTTTGACTATTTTGTTAAACTATTCATCAATCCATTTTCTTAACTGCTTATACAATTGAGTGTTGTATCCGTCATAGGGCAAGAGCTGCAGTGTCTGAACCAGTCATGAGTGAGATAATGATTTTAATGAGCACGGACATCCTGCCTCCATAAACACACATTAGAAAAGATAGCTGCTCCGCTATAATACATTTTCCTTGAGCTGATGGCGCTAATAAAATATAGTGTTTTTACACCAGTGGTTGAAGTAAATAAGAGTGTCTCATACATCCTTTGTTTATAGTTTCCAAAGTAAAGGGAACAGTAGGCAGTGGACCAAACCACTGAAGGACTGTGAGAGGGAGTCTTTCAAAACCTACAAATTTATTGTTTTCCATATACAGTCCTATGAAAAAGAACTGCAATCAAGCGTTTGTGATGACTGGCAATGAGTCTTTCACATCACTGTAGAGGAATTTTGGCCCACTCTTTGTTGTCAAATTGCTTTGGAGGATTGTTGAGCATGAACGGCCGGTTTAAGTTCATGCCAAAGTATCTGAATCTGACTTACATCTCGACTTTGAGTAGGCTACTCCAAAGTCTTAATTTTGGTTTCTTGAGCCATTTAGAGGTGGAGTTGGTGGTGTGTTTCAGATCATTGCCCTGCTGCATAACCCAAGCGTGGTTGAGCTTTAGGGCACAAACTGATAGCCAGATGGGATTTTCTGGTATAGAGCAAAATTTACAGCAAGTTGTCCAGGTCCTGAAGCTGCAAAGCAGCCCCAGACCATCACACTACCACCACCATGTTTGACTGTATGATGTTCTTTTTATGAAAAGCTGTGTTAGTTTTACACCAGATATAACAGGACTTGAGCCTCCCAAAAAGTTCAGCTTTTGCCTCATCAGTCCACAGACTATTTTCCCAAAAGTCTCGGTGCTCATCAAGATGTTTTTTGGCAAATGTGAGACGAGCCTTTGTGTTCTTTTTGGTGATGTGGTTTTCTCCTTGGAACCCTCCCATGGATGCCATTTTTGCCCAGTCTCTTTCTTATTGTTGAATCATTGAACACTGACCTTAACTGAGACAAGCGAGGCCTGTAGTTCTTTAGATGTTGTTCTGGGTTCTTCTGTGACCTCCTGGATGAGTCGTTGATGTGGCCTTGGAGTAATTTTTGGGAGGCCAGCCACTACTGGGAAGGTTTACCACTGTTCCAAGTTGTTCACTGGAGTCCTAAAGCCTTAGAAATGGCTTTGTAACCCTTTGCAGGCTGATAGATGTCAGTGACCTTGTTTCCCAGCTGCTCTTGAGTTTCTTCAGATTGTGGTATTATGTTACTTTTTGAGATCTTTTAGCCTACTTCATTTTGTCAGACAGGTTCTATTTAGGTGATTTCTTGATTCAACAGGTCTGACAGTAATCAGGCCTGGGTGTGGCCAGAGAAACTGAACTCAGCTTTTCAAAAAATGTGGTTAATCACTGTTAATTCATGAGAGGGGGCAAGAGGGGGCAATTACTTTTTCACACAGAGCCAGGCAGGTTTGGATAGCTTTTTTTCCCCCTGGATAAATGAAATCATCATTTAAAAACTCAGTTTTTTATTTACTCGGGTTATCTTTGTCCAACATTAAAATTAGTTTGATGTTCTGAAACAAAAAAGTATGACAAATATGCATAAAATGAATCAAATGTCTGGGCGCCTTTAGTGCCTCCTCTGTGTATGACTCTTAGTGCTAGTATGTCTGTGTTCACTGGTTAATAATGGACTGTCATAGCTTCCAATTACAACAGATCGCGAATAGCAATAGCAGTTGTCTCATGACATGTCAGCGATATGATCGAATCATTAATAGGAGCTACAATAAATAATCAGACTGGGTCCAAGTAAGCGATCCAGCATTAAAAATCCAATAATGACATATCAGTATATAATTGCGTATTTAAGCTTTTAAAGAGTTACTGATTCTGCATCAAATAAAATAACTAAATTATTGTCCAGACAGATAATCTGGCAACACAACAAACTAAAGCTGAAGCTATGGGAATGACCGGTTTGCAGTTCACTAAATGGGACGTAAACCTTTTTGTAATTTAGTTTCAGTTTTGATCAAAATATTGGACAGAGATGTGTTGGTAACGTGGCTAAAAAGGCAAGTAAAAAAAAAGGAATTGCAGCTTTTGTGTCTGTTAGAGTTTGCCCACCAGTTCACAGTTCAGATTGACTGCTTCCTCACTGCTCTCTGACTTTTCTTGGCAGAAAAGCATGAGGGCCAATCTTTGATAAGTGACGTGAAGTGGCGATCAAACAACAGAAAGGCTGTAAGATTGGTTTGCCAGCTTGCTTTAAAATATATATCTAAATATATATCAAAGCAGCCACATGTATTTATCTAAGCCTGTGAAATCTTCCACACACAAAAAAGGAAAATTTAAGAGTGCTTCTCAAATAGCCAAATTCCACACATCACAGTGGTGTGCTCACCTAGTAACTGGTAAACACACATCAACAATGACTAAAAAGCATTAATGAACTTCGATATATTCTCCAAAAGAAACACTGGAAACCCAGAGGAATATGATGCTTTCTCCTATAGCCTACGTGCCTAATGACACTGTGTTTTGGTTTTACAGATTTATTTTAAAAAGCACTATCGTTACTTCAGAAACAATATGCCAGAGCAGTACAGCATAAGGTGGCCTTGGCTGCCTGGGTAACACCCGACCAAGATAAAGAGCTAAAACTTAATTGCAGAGATTATGATAGGCCATAAAGTGTATGAGTAACCGCACGCAGCGATCTAAGCTCAAGCAAACAATAGAGACAAAGACCCCACGCATTTCTGCTTGAAATTAAAAAAAAAAACAAGAGGTCCAGCCATTGAGCAGACTTTTACGGCCTCAAGCTGGCCTGGATGCGTCATGTTGTTGCATTGTCGGCAGTTGTGATGTGGTCAAAGTCAGGGCGGGGGCGGACAGGTGCTCATCTAACATGTACTTTGCACATGGTCTTGCAACATGCATAATTAATTAAAACCCTAAAAAGGGAAGAACCAGTTCTCTGGAAACAGAGAAAGGGGATGCATATATCAAATGTGACTTTTACTCAACACACTATTATAAGGCTGTGGTAACGTTGCAATATATTAGCGCAATGTTGAGGTTTTCCATTTCAGAGAAAAATTTACTTTTTTTTCTTCACTGCGAGCTACTGACAGCTTAAGTTTGCTAATCTGGATGGCAACAAATGAATTATGATGCCTTTAATAGCTTAAACTACCAATTTACTATACCAATAGTTGATAATAACAGGTAATAGATGCGTTTCAACATGAGCAGCTACAGCACTGAAATCTTCATTATATTACTTTTTATATTTACCACATAATTGTCCATCCATACACCGCTTATCTGTGTTTGGGTTGTGGGGGCAGCAGCTGGAGCATAGAAGCCCAATCTACAAGGCACCGAGCCCCTATAATGTGCACACCTAATATTAAGTATAAATTGCAGCTGTCATGCAAAAATACACATTTTTCTCTGTAATGAAGCATCTTAACATTAAAATTATAATAAAGACTCGTACCACTATCATATGTATTCTATCATTTGTTTCTCTCAAATAAGTGTCTTATGTTTTAAACCTGTAATCACGGATTTTTTTTTTCCACCTACTTGAGGGACACGGAAACAACAAAGTCATACTGCATTTCAAACTCATCAGCAAACAGGTGCCTGTTTACACATCCGGCAGTTCAATAGCATTAAATCAAAGTATTTCTTGCCAGCGGCTAACACCCTTTGAGTTTATCACTGGGTGAGTTTATAGCTCAATAAATTACTGATCTGAGTTTTTCTTCCAACACTGGCATTGTGCAACAGTTCAAAACAGTGCATGGCGTTGCTTGTAAATAGAAATAGCCACTGTTTTCAGCTTATTCTAACACTCTGTGGTTTGAGGATTTCCAAGGGTGGCTTTGCACTTTAGTCAGAGGAAGGGTTAGATGTATCTCGCGTCACAAACACAATGAAACACCGCTGACCATATCTGTGACACTGACTCAAATCAAGACCTACCACCAGTGTGTGCGCTGAAAGTGGGAGAACATATAGCCCCGTATACAGAAAGCTGCACTTGTGCTGCACAGCATCAAGATGACTAAGCATGAAGCCTGCTGCCTCTGGAACTGTGTAGACATGTTCCATTCTGTCAGAGCTCTGCAGCACATAGGCACCATTTCACACGGTCCCCCCCCCATCTCTTGGCCAACACACTGGGAACTTTAGTGGCTTAGTTATGCCAAGCTTTGGCACACTGTGGCTACAACTGCAACCTCATTTTATTGTGAGATGGTCCTCTCAGTTCATTCACATGTATATAGTCTTGTTGGTGTTAACATCACCAAACACATCAAATATTAAGATTTAATATCACATATTAGTTTTAATAGTGTTTAAATAAGTTGTAGGAAGACACAATACATAAAATAGAAGCTGATGTTGTCACCCATATGAGAAAAAAATGCATTCAGTGTTCTGCATGAATGACTCATATACAGCACTGTCAGGAAAAAATGCACACCAGATCTTACTGCAGGTATTTTCCCCAAAACAGCAAATATCTAAACTAAGCATTCACTTGAGACCAACCCCCCAGTATCAGTGAGTGTGTTCACAGTGTGTGTGTGTGTGGTCTGAAAGTGGAAAACCCTTTCCTGCTTAAAGTCTTCAACGCCACCTACTGGTCCTTCATACAAATTACTTTGCTGGTTGAGCTCAGTGAGATTAGGAGAAATATAGAAGATAAAACCTTTTGCATTGTAGAACAAAATCAGAAATTCCTACAAATTAGTTCCATAAAATAAAAGTTTTCCATATTATATTGCACCATGTCCCCTGATTTGTTTGCACCCATCCACTCAGCCAAACAGTTCAGGCTGCCGCCCCTCTTCTTCTGAATCTCTTCTGTACATTAGCATGTATGCCGTGTTTCTGAGAAAAAAAAACAAAAAAAACAATAAAGTATTGTTATGTAGCAAACTTCAATATAAATAAGGAAGGAGTAAATGGGAACCACAATGACATTTTCAATTCAACAATTTGACAGGAAAAGTGAAACTAAAACTTCCAGGTGTTATCCACAAAGCAGCTTGTTGTTCAAAGACAAGACAACATGACGGACGCGACGGATTTCCTCAGTTTAGCAGTTCAAAAGTTTGAGAGTGTTCGTGGCAAAAAAACACAATCACCTTTAGTCTTTAATCTTGACCAAGAAGCAGACAATAAGGCTTTGTCTAAAGATCTAAAGGTCCTTCTACAAGGAGAAAGATGAAAGCTCCATTATGTCAGCAGGGGTCAAGCAAATAGGGCTTTAAATGTTATTAATAACATCTCAAATTTAACTCTGAAAGGAAGTGGAAGCCAGTTAAAGCGTGATGAAATGAGAGTCACATGTTTGGTTACTCCTTGCTTCAGGCATGGCTGTTGTTTTTACAAGTTTTTTGAAGGTGAGGGCCAATGAGGCTGAGAGAATTTACTGAACAGCTCTCTTGTATATCTCACAGAAATATTTAAACTGGAGAACATGTCTCCCCCATATAAAAAAGCTAATGTCACTAAGTGCCCACAACCTGCATTCTTTCTAATAGCCAGCAGGGGGTGACTCTTCTGGTTGCAAAATTAAGTTGATCGTGTAGATGTTTGAGAAAAATTATGCCATTTCTCTCGCTTATTCATGACCTCAGTCACTAGTTTCAAGTCTTCTTCAATCAAGCATCATGTTGCACTTCCAGTAGAGGTCCCAGCTAAACAGAGAATGTGGAGGAATGAGATAAGCACATATCCAGATTTATTTGGATCAATAAGAAATCTATAGGGTAAAGTATTCAGTGATGCAGCTACTGAGGAGGGGAGCAATTTGATTTTGGGTCTGCCCCTCTATTGAATCAGTCTAGAAAGAAATGGGTCTCACAAGCTCCAAGATTCTGAATTTGAAAATGGATGCTCCATTCTTGTCCTGATATTTTTTAAGTATTCCTGAAGCCTCCTGTACAAAATGATGCATATCTGTTAAAGATCTTCATGGCTGCAGGTAAAAAAATAAAGCCAAATGCTGGCTTCAGAAGACGCCCCTGAACATCAAACCTTTTCATAAATAACTCAATAAGATCAATAGAAAATATGACTTTTACTCTGACTTTAGAAGGCTGAAGGAAGTATATACAGGAGGAAATGGGATAGTTATAACTAAACTGACTGCTGTCCTACAAGCTAACTGTTCGCACTCTAATAGCAATAAATTGATGGGCTTTGACTATATCATTCATTTGTTTGTGCCCCACACTTCAGTTTTTAAGTTAGACATCAAGGCTGGTTATGATTTAGGACAAGCTTTCTTGTTATTGCCATGTGTTAACTGCAGTATCCTCAAATTCTAAGTCTGATCCACACTTCACTGACGCCTGGTTTCCAAAAACAAAGACTACGATGACCAAAATGCTGAAAATGAGGCTTCAAAACGGGTGACCTCATTGTGGCTAAATCCATTTTGTATTTATACCCTGCAGTCTCTCATTTCCTCTTGAAAACAATACACTGACATTTTGATATAGACCTCTGCTCCCTCAGTCAGACTTAGATTGGACAGTGTGTTTTATTCATTAACAACTGAAAGTAGCAACTGAGACAATAATCTCTCCAGGAAAGTGTTTAGTGTGGTTAAAAGAACAGAAATATTTTTGCAACCAGGGGAGTCAAAAATAAGCAGGTTGAAGGCATGTCGAGTCCATCTTTTAAGTACAGTCTATCATCTATGTAGTAAATATGAAGCTGAGAAATCTACTGCTTTCAAAGTCTTTGGGCTAAGCTAATTGCCTCTTAGCTCCAGATTCTCAGGCCCAGAAACATATTCATTACCACTTGTTAAATATGTGGGTTTTGGTTAAATCTTTGTAGTGAATTCATAAAACCTGTCATCAGTGAGCTGTGGCATTGGACAGAGCCAGACCAGCTGTTTCCATCTGCTGTAGATAGCGTTACATTTCTGAGTATACAAGATGTTCTAAGAGGACTTCATGACCCCCTGTTCAATCATAAACTGAACATTTTACCTTCCTCCATATGCTGTCTGCACTTTTTCCCAGGAGGTCTGTGGATGTTCATGAGAATCAAACACCAAAAACAAGCAGAGAGGGGGGAAAAAAGTTATATTTCTCTTTCCCTGTCATATCTTAGGATATTAATTCAAACATAAATTGTCATGTGTGTGTGTAGGACTGTCATGTCTGTACTGAAGTACCTGCTCTACGTGGCTGTCATCTGCATAGTACCAGCGCTTGTTCTCCCTGTGGCGGACGTAAGCAGTATAGTGCCCACACATTGCATAACCAGAGTGCACTACTACTGCGTACAAAGTGTACTTGCACTCATTCTGGAAGAAAAAAAATTTAAAAAATGATAAACAAAAGACATGATATTCACATAACAGAAAAGACTCAGACGTACCTGGGCAAAGTCTGCAGAGAACACTTCTTTAAGAGTTTTAGAGAAATCAAAGGTTTCTGGAAAAGTAACCATGCAGTCAAGTTTCCGGGTGAAACCACACCTGTTCCGAAATCGTTTCAGGTTCATGCACAGGATACGAGGCAGGGAGAGGAGTTTGATACCCTAAACAAAACAAATGAAAAGCCTAAGATCATGACAATGTTGGTCAACATGTTTCATCCATCCACTTATCTAATTCACGCTGTTGGGTGGGTGGGTCTATTCCAGCTGTCACAGGGCACCTATGACGGATTTGCAATGACCAATTAATCAAACATGCATGTCTTTGGACTACACAAGGAAGCCGAAGCACCCGGAGAAGGTCCACTCTAGCAAAGGAGAACATGCAAACTCCACACAGAAAAGCCCCAGTCAGTCAGTGGATTCAAACCCAGGATCTTCATTGCTGTGAGGGGACAGTGCTAACCACCACACCACTGTGCTACCCCACATATGCTTAAGGAGAGTTTAAACCGAGCCTCACCTGTTTGGATGGTTTCTTAGTTTCACACTGTACACAAAAGCAGCAGTTTATGCCCCTGAGCTCCTGATGCTCGAAGAAGGAGTTCATGCAGCCTTCCTGGAAATATTTTAGAGTTAGACATTTTTGGGTGGCACGTGTTAATTTGTGCAGAACATGTTCTGAAGATGTTTGTGTGGCAAATGTAGCAGCAGCCAACACGTGTAAAAATAAAGTAAAATAAGCAGCGAACATGCAGCACCTCTAAAGCTCGTAACTTAAAACATATGAGATATGACTTGTTATCTCTACAATAAATTACGATTTTATGAGTGGTTATGTCCTGGATTATTTGTTGGTGACTGAGTTTTGTCATCCTTAAAAAAAACACCCCTTTTCAACCTCTACGCTTGGATGGATTTTAAAAACTGAGACACAACCTTTAAAATTATTGAGTTTTAGTGGTGTTGCTGGGTAGTTTTAGTTGTATAATTCCTGCCCCCCACCCCACCCAAAAAAAAAAAAAGCAAATACAGTGTATTTCCAAAATGTTTAAATATTCTTAAACAAATGAAGAAGAAGCACCAGAGAGTTGTGATCCTCCTTTACATATAGAGGCAGGCTGAGCATGTAGCTGGTTCGGGTTTGGACAGAGTTGCACTCTAAACACTGCAGGTATGTCTCCACTGAAATCTTGTACAGATTCTGAATTTCCTGAGCCTTTCAGAGAGAGAGCAGATGCAAGAAAATACTGTGTAAACAATTCATGTAGAAATGAATATTATTAGACTAGTTTGATTGTATTCCAACCAGAGCTTTGTCATCCATCTGCTGCTGAATGAAGTTCAGAATTGAGAAGAACACCTCATCCGCGTCATGCTGCACATTAACTGCAAAGCACCATTAGAAGTTATGAAATAAACCGCATCAGCATGAGGCATTTTCTATGCAGGTCGTGGCTCTTACGTCGAAAGCAGTTTTGGTCCAGACAGTGGAGGAAGTCACAATGTGGCGCAGGCTGAGGGACGTCCGCCCGCATGGCCGCAAGAGCTCTCTTTAGATGCAGCGGGACATTACGACCATCTCCTCTCACGCCAGCTACATCCCACCTTGTGCAATTCATAAACCCTTAATTATCTCCTTAGACAAAGAATACCTCTGTGCTTTATGAGTTAGGATGATAGTGGCAGTAATTCATGTGATTACCTTTCCAGTAGGTCTGTTATTTCACAGGTAGCAGAGAGAGTCTGAAGCAAGCTGTTCACACAGCATGATAGATGGTAGTTCGTGAGGCCTCTCATTCTTGTAAACACTGTTGAAAGGGTTAAATAACACAGTCTGTGACACCGTGAATCAGCTACTACCCACCCACCTGAATGCCAGCGGTTATTTATGAAAATAAATATAAATGTAAAAGCAGGGTCCTTCGCTAGTGTCAGCTGCGCAGAAGCCCACATCATTGACATTTATTCTAGTAAACTAGCAAATCATTGTTTTATAGATGAGAGAGCATGAAGCTTGTTTGGTTTGTTGGTTTACGGCCCCTTGTAGAGCAGATGTAGAGCAACTTTACTCCACACAGACTCAAGGTCAGTATTTTGTTTTCTATGTCACTGAAACACACCTGGGCAATTTCTTGGTTTCGGAAAGAATAATAAAGGTTAATGTAACAACAGAGAATACGAGAATATATTTTTAAAGTATTTATGAGTAAATTAAAAAACTAAATAAATAACAAAGTTAACTGTTGTGACTGCAGTCAGTCATAGTTTAGTCATAATGTTGCACCAGATCATGAAACTTCAGGAGATCCACATCATGGATGTTTCCAACACCTTGTTGAATCTATGCCATGAAGAATTAAGGCAGTTCTGAAGGCAAAAGGGGGTCCAAAATGGTACTAGTATAGTGTACCTAGTAAAGTGGCTGTGAGTGTATTTTTAGCACACTATCAACTATAAGTTTTAGTGGTGGAGGAAGTATCCAAAACTATTCAAGTTTTTTTTTTTTTTTAATGATTATTAATGATTGTTTAACGTGTCAAAATTAGGAAAGTGGTGTGAAATGTCATCACAGAGCCAAGGTGAAGCCATGTTTGTCTTGCAGAAGCAGCTGTCAAAACATCAACCGGGAAGATCCTTGAGATTAAAATCTCTTTTTCAGGACTTGACCAAGAAGCCATGTTACAGGCTGCTGACCTGTCCGGGGTGTACCCTTTTGCCCTTTGACAGCTGGGATAGACTCCATGGGTGGATGGATGGACTTGACCAAGAAAGCGCTACAGGTGTTTAAGGTTAACTGATTAAGAGGAAACGTACTTAAATGATCATCAGAAATTTGGTGATCTGCAAATAAAACGACTTCAAAATTGCTCCATTTTTATTTACTGTGAAAATAACGTATTAATCTACTAATTGTCTCAGCTGTCGAGGAGCTTTAATAGTATTTAATAAATTAAATGTTAGTCTATGTTCGCACCTCATGCATTTTGCAGCAGTATGACTTTTATACTAGTATTTATGATTCTCGAATAAACAGGAAATCATAAAGCTAAAAAAAAAAAAAATCAACATCAGGTTGAGGATGATCTATTTACCCAAAGAGAGATTCCTCGGAGAAAGGGTTGTAAAAAAGCTGTAGATCCCAGAAGACATCAGTACAGACTTCGCCTCTTCTTCAGCGGTCAGTTCGGTTTATTGTCGGAGGGTCTCAGAAGTCAAGTTTCTTATATCTCGGAGTTTAACGCCGCTGTCACTTCACTGTAAACACCAGCGTCACATAAACAGCCTCAGCCTCTCTTTCGTTTTACAGGTTTCTGTTCGCTTTGCTGGAAACGAAACTTACAATCTGCCATGCGCAAACTGGCTGCAACTATGACGTCGGCAAGGTACTATACGTGCGATTACATGCAGGATTTTGCATGAATTCTATATAAACATTTATATACTGACTGTGAGCTTTTGTGACATTTAACGAGTTTAAGTTATCTCACACACTCAAAGTCCGTACTCTGCATTTGAGTATTTTTACAGACGGGGGCATGGAGTGACCACAGCCCCCCCACATCCACATATACAGCCAATCTAAGATAACGGATTAATTTAACAATTTTAGATTAACTGGCGAGTATTAGCAATAAAATAATGTCATAATAACAGTCACAACGGACACTTTCATGCAGAACAAATACTTTGACATTTTAAGTGGATCCTTGAGATACAGTACTGTGAAAAACTAAGTTCACCCCTACAGCTTCCACAGGAATTAAGGGGGTAATGTACTTGATTAAATGATCATCAGCAAGTGTGGGCACCACTATAAAAGCAGAGGTTTTGGCAATTTGCTGTTCTTGAGCATTCAGGTGCATTTTAACACATTGCCAAGGAGGAACAACAGTAGCAATGATGTTAGAGAAGCAATCAGTGCTGCCCATCAATCTGGGAAGGGTTATATACTTCCAAACAATTTGGAGTCCATCATTCTACAGTGAGAAAGATTATAAACAAGTGGAAAACATTCAAGGCAGCTGCCAATCTTCCCACGAGTGGACATCCCAGCAAATTCACCCCAAGGTCAGATTGTGCAATGCTCAGAGAAACTGTAAAAAACCCAAGAGCTACATCTGAGACTAACATTTAACATGCTAACTGAGGCCTGTGAAGTTCATGACTGTACAATTAGAAAAAGACTGAACAAGTATGTCTTGTTTGGAAGGATTGCCAGGACAAAGTCTCTTCTCTCTATGAAGAACATGGCACCACAATTTAGGGTTGCAAGGTTTCATCTGAATAACATCTGAACTTCTGGAACAACATCCTTTGGACAGATGAGAGCAGAATGGAGATATCTGGCCATAATGCACAGCGGCATGCTTGATGAAAACCAAACACAGCATAAATAAATCATGTCAGCACAAACACCTCATACCAACTGTCAAGCACAGTGATGGATTGGTGATGATTTGGGCTTGTTTACAGTCACGGGACCTGGGAACCTTGCAGTCACTGGGTCGACCACGAGCTCCTTTGTATACCAAAATATTCCAGAGTCAAATGTGAGGCCGAACACTAAAGCTTTGCCAGCAGGACAACGATCACAAGCACAGCAGCAAATCTAAGAATGAAGACTGATGAAGTCATACTGAAAACAATTACTTCAAGTTATTGCATCGAGCCCTGTGAAAACACAAAATTAAACTGATATATTTCATATATTTATTACACAAATTTCACATTCCCACAGTGGAACACTGACTGTAAGTATTTTCTTACCCCTATTCATCATTCTAGATACTCTGAAGCAGGACACAGTGAGTCACTTCCCAGGTTGGGGGAAAAAAAAGAAAAAAAAAAAGACACATTATACACATGATGATGATGCGGGTGGTGCTTTGAGATGAACAAACAAAGGATGCATTCGTGAGAACCTGGGGAGAATTTATGTCATGTGAGCGGAAAAGGGTCTGGAGCTTCAAAAAAAGAAAAGAAAAAAGAAGCAAATATTACTGGAATGAGGAAGCTTTAAATGTTTTATAGGTCTGATATGGAACTCATCCATGTTCTCTTACAAAAAGTCCTTTAATTCATTTAAACTGATAGCCCTAACATATTCAGTTCTCTACAGTCCTTTGCTCTGAGTGACAGACTGATAATATGGTGCAAACATGGCAGTCCACATCTGTTTGAGCAGCTGCAGAAATTTGGAAATCCACATGAAAGAAGACGGGAGAGCTGTGGGTAAAACACAAGATTGTAAATGCATTTCCAGTCACTTTTATTTTAACTTCTAAAAGATGATGATGTATCAGTCAGACTAAGAAAATTTCAACCAACCTGGATCCATTCGGAACAAAAGCATATAGAGGAGGACGACAGCCAGAAAGATCTTCCGAAGAGAGAATGAGCCAGAGCCGGCTATTTGGAACTTTCTGTATATAAACCTGAGCACGGCCACAAGTTTATGGATTAAAGTACCTGCAGAACAAGCGCAAAATCAAAAACAGTTATCTACAGTCATTATTCATGCCACTTAGTGTAATGCATCTCATAAGGGTTGAGGTTGAAGTGTCAGACCTTGGGATGAGACAGGATGCTCAGTGATGTCAGAGCTTCCACTCATCCTGGGATTTAGAGGAGGGTCTTGAGTTTGCCGCTCTTTTTCTTCAACGACATCCAGCGCCGTCTGTCTCTGTTCTTCTGTGAAGGCGCTGCTGCCAACCTCACCTGTGATCAGCTCCCGAGCCTCTTCCTTCTGTCCCAGAGCCACAAGGACATGCAGGAGGTACAGCTCTGCAACTGTCCCGAAGCCAGCCGCTCTGATGTTCAATGGGCAGTGTAACCACACTCTGGCTGCCTCCTGCATCCCAGCAGGCTCACCCACCTTGGAGTAAAGAAGTATGCTGCCGAAATGAGATGCAAAATCAAGTCAGTTGGTATTTTGTGTAATTTTTCAAGCAAAAATGCAGAATATTCTCTCATTTTAGCTTCTCATATGTGACCGTTTCATACTAAAAGCACATCCTGTGTAAATTTTTGACTTCTTGACATACAGTTCAGTCCATATGTCTTTGGACAATGACATAGTTTTTGAAATTCTGCCTCTGTAGACTACCACAGTGGATTTTAAACCAAAAATTGAAGTGTACCTGCTCAACACAGGTAAGTTTCCATGCTGATGTTAGCTCAAATTACCAAAGGGCCACTGAAAGCAGGGGACTATGCATAAAAATGTCTCTAATTCATAAACAGTACTTTTTAAACCCTTGAATTAAAGCTTGAATTAAGCTTAAAGTCTGGGTCTGCATTTCAGTCACATCTTTATGCTCTGATTTAAAATCCACTGTGGTGAAATGTGTTTCTGGCCCATAAACCCATGGATCTAACTGTATTTAATGACACAAACAGCTTATAGGCGATAAACATGAACACAACTACTTTGTGGAACAAAACATCTTTTAATTCTGTAGAAAACACAAACACACACTTGGCATAAAAAGCTCATATCATCCCCGTTAGCAGAAATAAGTGTTTTTGGTTGTTGTCCACCAGTCTTTAAATTTCAGCATGACTGCACCACACATCTCAATGGACACATCAGTCCCAGGCATCAGAGGTTTAAATAAGAATGGGAGTTTCTTATTATTGGCATCATATCTGGGAACCTTGGTTCTAAATTTCTGGATCTGAAGTTGTGATGAATGTCTGTTTATTTATTCATCATGAAAAAGTCAGTTTTATGTATGATTTGCTTGAAGTTTAAAGGGGAGTTTCACTGGTCCAGCCCACTTAAGTGGGCTGTAATGTGGCCCAAATGAGTTTGACACCCCTGGTCTGGAAAGCATGAAACTGGGCGATTATAATGAGTCTTTGAAAACAGAAGAATAATAAACAATTTTCTATGTTTTATAGACAAACCAATAAAAAAAAAACATGGAGGAAATATCCTTAGTTGTAGTATTTGCAAATTTGGTAAATTTTAATCACAGCTTACCTGACGAGGCTTTGATTTGCGTGTTTACTTTTACTTTGATATGTGTAGACTTTGGAGGTCTACAAGACGGTGAGTCACCTGCTTTCAGAAACCTCTATGTATTTATTGTGATGCCTATACTGATTTTCCTTAATCTTACTTCCAGCATATACCCCAAATACAATAAGACTCAATAAAAGACTAAAACTAACACTCAAAATTATAAAAACTAAACATTTTCAAGGTTCTTCAGATTCAAATTCAGAGCTGTAATAATAATTTTCATTAGATTCATGTCGTTCTACTTTTGATTTTTTTCTCTCCAGGTTACTGATTAAAGATTGAGGATATGAAATATCAGGGGGGGAAAGGGAAAACGTCAACTTTTCTAAAAAAAAAAAGGGGGGGGCAATTTATGAAAACCTAAAAATATTAAAAAAATAGAAAAATCACTTTTAAGAAACTGATACTTTTTGTTTGATAACCAACTTCAGCAGCTATGTATTTACCTTTCTATTAAAACTAACTTATTTAATTTTTTTATACCTCTTGGCTTTTATATTGGGTTTGGAATCATTTATATGACTTATTTTTCATCTGAAATTAGAATCCCATTACAAGTAAACTTGCTGTTTCCACAGACTAATTTCCCTTTAGATCAACATCATAACCCCTCACAGTGTTAATCAGTCAGTATACAGTCAGTCTGATTTTGGATTTCAAAATTAAAGCCTTTTGAAATCACTAATCAGACTGACTAGTTTGGGGGAATTTGCATTTTTAATCTATGATATGATTGTGTTTTTGAGGTTATTAATTAAAGTGTATGTCTGCCCAGACTCTGCAGATGAAAAGTCATTAGATTCATGTCTGAGTATTTTTCCTCAGATGTTCTCTGATTCCTCAGTGTTAAAAAAAAAAATTATTAAAAAAATCATTTAAAAAAGCGCTCTCCTCACCACATCTGCATGATCTTAGCTGGTATTTGCTCCTGCTCGTACTGCTGCAGCACCCAGCAGAGGACATCCCGCCACTGATTGAGCTCAGCCAGTGCCTGAATGCCTAAGATGCAGAAACCAGCCTTCAGCTCTCCACATCTGCAGGAAGAAGAATATGTGTCCGTCATTTCACAAACATCTAAACTTCAGGCCGCACCTGTGCGTGACGCTTCGGGACCTTCACCTGCTGTCCTCGGGATCTAGGGCGGCGAGGCTCTCCAGGCCTCTGTGGCATGTGTCAAAAGCCGCCTGGAAATCTCTGTGCACCATCATTTGTTCTGCAGCCGAGTCCAACGTGCTGAACATCTGGGTCGCAGCAGCAGAGAGCGAAGGGCTGGAAGCTGAGAATAAGCTGCGAGCGGGAGTCTGGAAGCAGTTCATGACTCTCGGATGAACTTAAAATGAACCCAACAAAGCCGCAAGCTGTTTAAAGCACTTTAACTTACAGCTAGGGACCAGATTCCTCACAACAGTTTGTTTACATTTCCTTTAGCTTCCTGGTGCTAGATCACTGGCCAATCAGACGTCAGGGTCTTCAGAACGTCTGCGGCAGCCAATCATGTTACGGCTTGTTCCAAACCACGTGATCATTTTTTCCCCCAAGCTTGTAAACACGTGTGGAGAGTAGTGTGTGCGTGTAAAAAATATCTAAACAGCAACTTTTTTGTGAAGTAAGTCAGACTTTTATTTTATATTGTGAATTAATGTCACACCTTTGTGAGGCTAATAAGAGAAATTGTGCAGTTTCGATGTGTTTGTAAGATCGGCGCTTCACTAGCAGTTGTGTAGCTAATTTGCCGGGCTTGCTGTGATGGCCGATGTCGTGTAACTAAACTGTTAACAGTGTATTGCGCTTCCTTTCTGGTTGATATGATGTTAGTGTTTTAAATACTCAACAGATCCGCCGTTAAAGTTAATCAGCGAGGCTGCTGCTCCCCGTTTTGTTGTGGTGTAACAGCTCAGTGAATGCGCTGATCTTAGCGTACCCAGAAAGTCTTCAAGTTTATTTTGTTAGCCAGTTCACATATATCTAATCAGCCATAGCAGCAACTCAGTGCATTTAGACATGTAGACGTGGTCAAGACGACTTGCTGAAGTTCAAACTGAGCATCAGAATGAGGAAGAAATGTGATTTATGTGATTTTGAACGTGGCATGGTTGTTGCTGAGTATTTCAGAAACTGCTGATCTACTGGGATGTTTTCACACAGCCATCTATGGTGTTTATGGAGAATGGTCTGAAAAAGACAAAATGTCTAGTGAGCGGCAGTTCTCTGGGTAAAAAATGCCTTGCTGATGCCAGAGGTCAGAGGTGAATAGCTTTAGTAACTCAAATAACCACTCATTACAACCAAGGTAAGCAGACGAGCATCTCTAAATGCCTAACACGTAGAACCTTTAAGCAGATGGGCTATAGCAGCAGAAGACCACACTGGGTGCCACTCCTGTCAGCTTAAAACAGGAAACAGTGGCTACAATTCGCATGGATTCACCAAAACTCAACAGAAGACTAGAAAAACGATACCTGTTCTGATGAGTCTCGATTTCTGCTGCAACATTCAAATAGTAGGGTCAGGACATAAACAACATGGAAGCATGAATCCACCCTGCCTTTTATCAGCAGTTGTTGGTGGGTGTTGGTGGTGTAATGGTGTGGATGATATTTTTTTGCCCACTTTGGGCCCCTCAGTACTAGCTAAGCATTGTTTAAACACCACAGCCTACCCGATTTTATCCATCTTCGGATGGCTGCTTCCAGCAGGATAACATGTCATGTCACAAAACTCAAATCATCTTAAACTGCTTTCTTGAGCATAACAATGAATTCTTTGTACTCAAATGGCCTCCACAGTCACCAGATCTCAATCCAACAGAGCACTTTGGGATGTGGTGAAATGGGAGATTCACATGATGAATGTGCAACTGACAAATCAGCAGCAACTGTGTGACGCTATCGTGTCAATATGGACCAAAATGTCTGAGGAATGTTTTGTTGAATCTATGCTATGAAGAATTATGGCAGCTCTGAATGCACAAGTGGATACAACCTGGTTCTAGCAAGCGGTACCTAATAAAGTGGCTAGTGAGTGTATATTTTAATTGCAGTAGCTAGGTAGATTTTCTTTATCGGTCCTTATAGCATCAGATTTGAAAGCAGTTCCTTCTAGTCAGTGTCGTCTTCAAAGAACTAAGTAATAAAATGTTAGTGTGGGGCACCAGAGACCTGCTTACTGTTTAAAGTAGTGGAGAAGAATTCAGTTAGGATGCTGAATCCAGATACTGAATCCTGATTTAGTTAAGCTTGATTCAGTTTGTTTGCTTGTTAGCAGGATTTTAAAAAGTTACAAATTGATTTGCTGAGTCAATCCAGATATGGATCCACGGATTTGTTTTGAAAAAATAGGACCTTATACATTACATCTTCACAAATGCATATCGTATTGAAATGGGAAACATTGTCTTCATGTTTAAAAAAAAATTTTTTAAAAAAACTGTGGTGTAACCATATATGGAAAGTTCTTAAAAACACATGAAATTCAGTTTGCTTGACTGGAGATTTGTTAATATCTTCACAGCATCTTTAACATGGCAAAAAGCCTTCGGAGTAAATGGAAGAGAAAGATGCGGGCAGAGAAGAGGAAGAAGAATGCTCCAAAGGAGTTGAACCGACTGAAAAAAGCTCTGAGCCTGGATAATAAAGGAGAAGTTGTCATGAGCGACATGCAGGAGATCGCCACAGTGGTGCCAGCTGAGAAGATAAAGAAGCAGGCAGACGTTGAGATGGTGGAGGCAGAGCCTGATGGTAAGACAGTGAGCTGTTTCTGTAAGCTGCAAAGAATTAGAAGTTCACAGTATATATCATTTGGCAGCATTCAGTGTAAGGACATAACAGCCTGTGCATATTTCCTCACTGCATTACTGTGTTTCAGATGGGAAGATGGACATGGACAGCAAGCGCAACAAGAAAACTCTTCTGGATGAACATGGACAGTATCCGGCATGGATGAGCCAACGGCAGGCCAAGAAAATGAAGACGAAACGAGTGGGAAAGAAAAGCACCAAGGACAAGAAGAAGAAGAAGAACATTGCCTGGTAAACCACAGCAAACAGGAAGACCATTACTTTATCTTAAAGACTCTGGAAGCAGAAACACAGCATCGTTTCATGTAGTCTGTTTCACGTGGCCTGATAAGTGTTGTTTCTTAGTTAAAGCTCATTCTGTGTGGTGGATTTGAAGATTCACGATTGTGCCACAGAGCCTGAGATTGTACAAAAGTTCACTGTAGAAAACGGCCTGTTCTTATGGAACAGCAACCCCATTCTGATTTCAGATCAGGCCTCGAGGACGTAAGATTTGCGTGCAGTGTGTCTGATTGTAGAAATGTGCATGTGCATTCTCTGCTCAGTTAAATGTTTCTATACTCCCATTAAAAAAATAAAAAATATCAGTTCTATGATTTTGTTCTGTTCACTGCATTTTTCATGGTATATTTTTAATTTCGTGACATCAGTCCAAGTTCATTACTGTAAAGGATTGTCAAGCATTCAGTTAAATTCAGTTTTATTAATAACATGCCGCTCATTTGCTCACCTCCAATGAGCTAAAGAGCTGCAGGTTATTTATTATTTATGACTGGTTTAATTCTTTATATTGATTACATACATTCTTCTTGAGTCACTCCACATTTCTTTGTGTGTTGCTAGGAAAAAAGGAAAGTGAAAAAAGTGTGTGACGTTTGATGGGTCTCACTTTGAACAGTACGCATCTATGGTGTGAATTTGAACATCTTAGGTGACGTTCTCGAGTTATGGCCAACATTGAAGTTTTTGTGGAACAAGCGCTGCCGCCAAGTCCTTGACAATAGCTCGCCTTCATTACACCTGAGCTGATGATCAGCTGAAGGTCCACAAACCAGTGTTTTTATACCACGGTAACCACACCAGAAGACGACAAACCACAGTTTGCCAGGAATTGTTTATTAGAATAGCAGAACTGTTTCAGGTCATAACAGTATGATTACAGTAGCAAAGTGCAAATCTGAGGTCACATAACATCAGTTCATTGCAGTTAAGGTCTGATTAGGTTTGGTCAACGTGTCGTCCTGATGCTTTTTCTGTCACCACATTTAAAGCGAGATACACAAATCAGCTGATTTTTAAAAAAATGTGATTTAATCATTGAATACAAATTTCTTCCTTCTCTTGAAAAAACTGAAAAAAAAAGTTTCTAATAATTAAGTGAAGCTTGTGCAAAAATAGACTTCAGGAGCGTGTTGCTCACTTGATGAGCTGAACATAAGCGGCCGGGAACAGACCAGTACGTCCATGACACTGTCCCTTCCACCAGCCCTCGTCAATCATCTCTATGTTATGGATTATATCATCTGGATTGAAGGAGATCTCGTCATCTGCCTCTGTGTGAAAAAGAAAGCAAACCAAAATATCCCAGATCAGCTATTCCTCATGGTGTAAGTGTGACATTCATGTGTCCATAATTTCACGTTTATTGTGAAACATAAAAATGAAGCATCATACCTCCTTCATAGTCATAAATTGCTATTGCCTTTTGGCCACCAGACAGGTCTTCATATTCGTTATCCTCAGCTGTAAGATATGAGAGATTAATGATCATTAAGCATTGAAGGCATCCTGATTAACTCCTGGCTTTGCTTAGAGACAGACCTTCTGGCTGAGGAGCAGGAGGGGGATGACCAATGTCTTCATACTCTCCTTCATCAGTATCCACATCTGCTGATCTGTCAGGCAGGGGAGGGGCGTCCCGTTCTGTGAACTCATCTGAGCGTGGAGGCAAGGCCGGGGGCTCATCATATTCCGGTTCCTCCTGAAAACGGCAAAAAAAGCCACTGATTTCAAATCCTGGATATAAGATTCAGTGCAAGTCTCTGCAGCGTGTGATGTGCCAGTATTATATTCATCTGGATTGTGAGATGGACCAATGGACAGTTTGAGGAAAAAAAAAAATGTTTAAATCTTAAATGACTTCTGGAAGCAAGACTTACTGTTCATCAACCATCTCCAAATGCCTCCGGGTGCTTATTTATTCTGTTATTTTGAAGCATCATCTAAATGAACTTCATATGTTCACCAGACAGAAAAGAATTTATAGAATCACTGAGACATTCACATCGGTGGCCTCTTGGAGGTCATTTTATAGGTCTCTGGCAGTTCTCACCCTGTTCCTTGCACAAAGGAGAAGATCCTGGTCCTCCTGATGGGTTAAGAACCTTCTACGACCCTGTCCAGCTCTCCTAGAGTAACTGCCTGTCTCCTGGAATCTCCTCTATACTCTTGAAATTGTGCTGGGAGACAGTAAACCTTCTGGCAATGGCACATATTGATGCGCCATCCTGGAGGAGTTGGACTACCTGTGCGAACTCTGTAGGGTCCAGGTATCATCTATTGACACTGACCCTAGCCAAATGCAAAACTAGTAAAAAAAAAAAAAAAAAAAATCAGAAAAATTGAGGAGGGAAAAATGTCAGTGGCTTCCACCTATAAAACCATTCCTGTTTGGCGGTTCAAGCTTATTAGAATTGTACAAACTCTGTTTGTCTTATATACTGTATTTCTACAGGTTTGCACATTTTAATAAATCACTGCATTCCCATTTTACCAGCAAAATATAAAGAAATGAAGGTTGACTCAAAACTTTTACACAGTACTGTTGCTTAGGTGGGAGGGGAAAAACTATTAATGTTTACATCCTGTCACACACTGTCACATACACTCATCACGGGCAGATTGGCACTTCTTTCTGCACATCGGGCGGGGCTAAAGTGCTCAGAATAAGATTTAATCAATTTATTTTTTCAGTAACCAGTTTATGATTTCTATAAAGAGACATTTTTTGTGGTTTGATCACTTCAAGATTAAAATTTTTAGAGCTAATATCTCCGAAACTGGGCATCTCATATCGCAACAATTGAAATGGATAAATAAATCTACAGGTTTGAGGAAAGATAAGTGAATACCAGTTCTATGTTTTAACCACATGAGCTGTTACTTGGTGCATCTGATGTTTGTTCCTCACCACTGGCTCTGGCTCGGGCTCGGGCTCTGGCTCGGGCTCGGGCTCGGGCTCTGGCTCTGGCTCTGGCATTTCCTGAATCTCTGGAACGTGACGGTGGATTTCTGGTGGTGGCCTGTTGTACTCTGGATCCACATGTTGAACTGGTGGTGGTTTAGATTCCTGCTGTCTGCTGTCTTCCTCCTAAAGGAAACAATACAGAAAGCAATAGAGCATAAATCACGTGAGATGAACCCTTATCGCTCTTTACATTTTTACAATGCGGTGTACCTGCTGCTGCTGCTGCTGTCTGCGTTTGGCCTCCTCTCGCTCTCTGCTTTCTCTGGCTTGCCTCCTCGCCCTCTCTTCTTCCACTTTCTTCCTGTTCTCCTCGTCTGAAGCCTTGGCGATGCTCTCAAAGCGTGCTTTCAGTTTCCCTGCACCTGCACTCGCTGCATAATAAAATCCAAAATGAATATGAATGCAGTGCAACATGGAAATCATTCAACAGTTTTGGATTTAATTGCTTACCAGACAGATGGCACAGTGTGAGTGATTGTGTTGGGGGAACAAATGAACTTACAAGCCTCTACTGGCTGTGTCTTTTCATAAGCAGAGGTTGGGGAGTTCATGTCTGAGAAGCCTGCTGCACTCTAGAGGTTAATAATGGAGAGAGTGATTTATTTTTCAGTAGTTTGAATTGTCAGTACAGATGAGATGTTTCAATAATGACGGGTACGCCCGCAAGAAAACTCAAAAAGGCAATTAACTGATTCACAGGAAATAAATCAAAATTAAAAATTAAATGCTGGCACTTTGAGAATCTGCTGCTTGTCTGTTTGTGTCAGATCAGGATGATGTACAGGCCATGATACAGCCTTATTTCAGCTGATGATATCAGAACATCTGGACCAATCTTTCACTCAGGACCTCTGATACTCAGGCTAAACCATGAAATAAATGGAGCCAAAAACATGAGCAAACGTCACCTCAAGGCGGCAAATGTTTAGAATTTTTTTCTTTTTTCTCTTAAGATTAAAAATCTCTTTTACTAAAGTGTCCAGGCTAAGATAGGAAGCCGTCACAGAGGCAAACTGGGGCAGTACAGTTCAGGCATAACATTTTTAGCCTGAAGTACAGTTGTAATCACAAGTTTATACTCAAACTCACAAAAACTCAAATATATACACACACAGACTTGAATCTTTTAATAAGTGGTGAAGGGTCTACAGTGTCTTTTAAACCGACAAGCCTATTAACCTCTCATTAGTGATCATGATTAAGTTCAACTGGTCGTTTCTCTTTACATTCAGTTTGCCTCACTAGATTGACCAATAGTCAAAACAATGGGAAAGTCCAAAGAACTCAGTGAAGATCTAAGAAGGAGAACTGTAGAGTTTCACAAGTTGGGAAGGTCTCCTGGAGCCATTTTTAAACAACTGCAGATTCCATCAGTTCAAACAACTGTAAGTAAGTACAAGTTATTCAAATGTGTCACCCAAAATATCACCCTCAAATGAGAGGGAACTGGTTAGGATGTTCAGAAACAATTTAAATTAACTCTACCAATTTAGCCAAGAGCAGCGGTCAAATATCCAGCCAGAATTATGCCAGAAGCTTGTTGATGGCTACCAAAAGTGTCAGGTCGAGGCGCAACTTGCTTCAAATAAATCAGTAAAAGCCCAAAATTACTGCAACATTCATTACCATGATGACAGCTCCCTTAAATTTCACTGATTCTGCAACTGATTTCATGCAGAGCTGCACTTTTTTTTTTTTAACCCAGTATGAACTGGTCAGACAATAGAAAAAGTCTGCGGTCTGAAGACAATGACATCCTTTACTCTTTTGACAGATGTAGCTCAGTAAGTAAGACGGGATCATACCAACAATGGTCTTATAAATAAGAATATATCAATGGCTGATTTTACTGAACAAACAGACCATTAAAGGTGAGCATACAATATACGGCAGTGGGGAAGGGTTTAAGGCTTAAGGTAAGTATTGTAAAGATACATGCATATAAACAACTGCCATTGTATTTCAGATTAAACAATTAATCCAAAGAAAATAATAAAGAATCTCATCCTTGATGCTGACCTTATCCATGCGGTCTTCCTGTACACCATACCGGCCACCAAAACCTGCTGAATAATCTAAACACAGATGCATTTAATCAGTGTGATGAATACATCACCTCTGTTTCTATAAATTACACATACGCGGTTCTCCTCTCACCTTTTTGTGACTGATGTTTCTCCGTCTCGCCCTTGTAATCGTACCCCAACGCAGCTTTGTCGACTTTTTCCTTTTCAACGCCAAATTTCCCTCCAAATCCCTTTGAGTAATCTGAGTAATGTAGATGCATACAGAATAAAGTAAACAGATGGCAGAGAGAAAAAGGTTCACAAACCTACAAAAGCTGCAATCTTAGCTGACCTTTCTGTGACTGATGCTTCTCTGTTTCTCCTTTATAGTCGTATCCCACGGCGGCTTTGTCCACCTTCTCCTTCTCCACCCCGTACTTCCCTCCAAATCCTTTAGCATAGTCTGGTAAAAAATAAGATTCAAATGCATGATAAAGCAAATATAAACCAAATAGTATAAAAAGTAACAGTTTCTACAACTTGAACTCACCTTTTTGTGACTGATGCTTCTCAGTCTGACCCTTGTAGTCGTACCCCAAAGCTGCCTTGTCTACTTTGTCCTTCTCGACACCGTACTTTCCTCCAAAACCCTTTGAGTAATCTAAAGCAGTGAATTATAAGAATTAGGACAACCTCTAGTGTTCTTCTAACAGGAGAATAATGTGTACCAGATATAAGACAGCAGACATACCTTTCTGAGATCCATGTTGCTGCACTTCCCCTTTGTATTCAAAGCCAACGGCAGACTGCACAAAGATTGAAATCGTAATAAATATTAAGCATCATCTGCATGGAACCTTCCCTTTGGAAGAAAAGATCATATCTTGAAGAACCTTCAGCTACCCGGCTCCTCTCCTGTGGGACCAGCTTCCAGTTTGGTTTAAGGAGAGAGACAGCCTCTCTACATTTAAGATTTGGCTTCAGACTTTCTTTTTTGATAAAGCTTATAGAGCTGGATCACGTTATCCTGAACCATCCCTGAGTTATGCTGCACAGGCTCAGGATGCTGTGGGACTTCCCATGATGCACTGGCTCCTGATGCATTTATACACCACTACTCCATGTCCTCTTTTCTCCTTCCCCTCACCCCTAACCAATCACGACAGATGGCTGCCCCTCACTGAGCCTGGTTCTGCTGTAGGTCTCTTCCCATTGAAAGGGAGTTCTTCCTTCCCACTGTCACCAAGTGCTGCTCAACTGGGATAATTTGATCACTGAGGTTCCTGTCAGACATTTACAGTTGTTTTATAGTTTTAGTCCACATTGAGAAAAGGCACACTTAAAAAGGATGCATTATACTTATTCCCACCCTCTTACTACTCTTGAACTCTACTAGAGTAGCTGCGCATGATTCACATGTCAAAAATAGTCCTTATTTATTTTATAATGGCAGATCCCTTCTCCTTCCCTTAAAGCAGTGGTTCTCAAATCCAGGCCTCGTGGCCCAGTGTCCTGCAGGCTTTAGATGTATCCCTGATCCATCCCTGTTCTCCTGGCAAATACCAAACTCAGACTCGTCCACCGGATTGCCAGATGGAAAAGCGTGATTTGTCACTCCAGAGAACACGTGTCCACTACTCTGGAGTTCAGTGGTGGCGTGTTTTACACCACTGCATCCAATGCTTTGCATTTTGCTTGGTGACATAAGGCTTGGATGCAGCTCCTCGGCCATGGAAACCCATTCCATGAAGTTCTCTACACACTGTTCTTGAGCTAATCCGAAGGCCACATGAAGTTTGGAGGTCTGTAGCGATTGACTCTGCAGACCTCTGTGTGACCTCAACATCCACTGACTCCATTCTGTGATTTTATGTGGCCTACCACCTCGTGGCTGAGTTGCTGTCGTTTCCAATTGCTTCCACTTTGTTATAATACCACTAACAGTTGACTGTGGAATATTTAGTAGCGAGGAAATTTTACGACTGGACTTGTTGTACAGGTGACATCCTATCACAGTACCACATTGGAATTTATTGAGCTCCTGAGAGCAACACATTCTTTCACAAATATGTGTAGGAGCAGTCTGCATGCCTAGGTGCTTGGTTTTATACACCTGTGGCCATGGAAGTGATTGGAATACCTGAATTCAATGATCTGAATAGGTGAGCAAATACTTTTGGCAATATAGAGTATAATATATTCTAGTTTTAACTGTACATTAATCCTGCCATTTGATTACATAAAGCAGCAGGTAGGAACACAGAGAAGGGGACCTTTTAAATCACATTTAAGTTATAGAATATCAATAAAAATATGTTTATGTGTGTGCAACTTGCTCTCTTTCACTTGTTTTTGCCAACTGTAAAATAGTCTGCTTGTCTTCTCACCTTATCCACACGGTCCTGCTGAACACCATATTTCCCTCCAAACCCTTTCGCTGCATCTTTCTGGGAAGAGTGCTTCTCAACCTGTGCCACATAGTCGGTACCCACAGCCACCTGGACAGCAGGGATACATCCATTTAAACGAACAGCACACAGTTTGTAGAAGCAGTGGATGCAGAGTCGAGGATCAAGAAATGTGACAGTAAATAACAGGAGCATATCACATTTCAGCTCTCAACAAGAACAATTTGTTAACCTTGTCCATTCGGTCCTTCTCCACTCCAAACTTCCCCCCATATCCGTACGACGCTTTGGGAATGTCCTCCTTCTGCTTTACCTGCTCATGCTCCTCAGTGACCTTGTTTCTGAGCTCTGCAACACTGCAGGGGCCAAACACATGAATACTGAAATAGCAGTAGCATATACTACTATGAACTTATTCAGTAACACAAAAGGTGCTTGAACAATTATGGTCAAAAGTTTACATACACTCATCATGAGCATGAGTGATTGTACAGCATACATCATTAATGACTTTAAAAAAGAATTGGGTGCACAAGTTTGAATTTATTTTTGGATTTTCTCTAATTCACACAGGGTCAAAATTATACATACAAGCTCAAATTTATACATATACTTGCTTAAATCTTTTAACAAGTGGTGCTGAAGGTTCTACAATGTCTTTTATCTTGAACTTGACATGGCCTATTAACTTCTTATTAGTGATCGTGATTGACTACAACTGGTGGGACTGACTAATATTCAGAACAATGGGAAAGTCCGAGGAACTCAGTGAAACTCTAAGAAGGAGAATTGTAGATTTACACAGGTTGGGAAGAGCACTTAAAGCCATTTCTAAACCACTGCTGACTCCAAAATCATCAGTTCAAGCAACTGTGTGGAAGTACAGGTTATTCAGATGTGTCACCACTTTTCCAAGATCTGGAAGAAGACCCAAACTGTCATCCTCAGATGAAAGGAAATTGGTTAGGATGTTCAGGAATAAACCATGAAACACCGACTGGTACCATCATGGTCTGGGGTTGTTTTACTGCCAGTGGCACTGGTACGATGCACAAAGTGAACTTTACCTCAAGTCAACAGCTAGATGACTGAATCTTTGATACAATTGGGTGGATTGGGATCATTGTCATTGTCTAGCAGGACAATGAACTCAAAAACTGTTTTTTGAATGGCTTTCCCAAAGCCCTGACCTCAACCCTATTAAAAAAATTGTGGACTGTGCTTAAAAGCCTGATCTGTGCCAAGAATCCAACCAATTTAAATGAACTTCTGCCAAGAAAGGTGGTCAAATATTCAGCCATAATTATACCAGGAGCTTGTTAATGGCTACCCAAAGCATCTGGTCCAAGTGAAACTTGCTGAGGGACATTTAACCACATATTAGTGGAGGTGTATTTATATATTTGACCCTGTGTGGATCAGAGAAAATCCAACTTCATTCCTATGCACCCAATTCTTATTTTTTTAAGTCATTAAAGATGCATGCTGTACAATCATTGAACCCTGGAAAAAGACCAGTTTAAAAAAAATAAAAAAATCATAAAAGCCCAGAATTACCATGACATTCATGCCCATGATGAGTGTGTGTAAACCTCTGACCAGAATTTATCACTGCTGCATGCTAATATATTTTGTCATCTCTCTCCTATAGTTTGTATCTTGTCCTATGCTCCTTTGTTGCCTCTTCTCTTTCCCCTCATCCCCCAAATGGTCACAGCTGTTGTTTCCCCCTCCATGAGCCTGGTTCTCTTTCTTTCTATTAAATGGGAGTTCTTCCTTCCCACCATTGCCTAGTACTGACTTATTGGGGATCATCTGATTGCTGTGATTTTCTCTCCAGCATTCTGGGGTCTTTACAGTTTACTCTTAATGCTTTGCAATATTAAACTCTCTAACAAGCCATCAAATTCAGGGTCACAAAGCTCAGATGCTCTCAATAAATGGATCCCGCTAATGGGCGGGTTTTCCCAGTGGTGTACTGGATGATTAAAGTGTCTGACTATACTCCCTGTTTGATGAGGATACACAACAACTTTGAAGGTTGCCAAACATTCATTAACCAGTGAATTATTAATTGTGAATAAGCCACAAAACAATCTGTTCCACCCTGTCAGCAGAGGTTTAAATCTCATTGTCAGAGTGTCGTCATCATCATACATTATCCATATTAGGAGAGACTCGCTGCCTGACAGCCGCTGCTCTGCTCTCACTTCCTCTTCCTGTTGCTGCACAGCACCCACTACGTCCTTAATTCGTCTACATGTACAAAACAAGTACTTCCAGAAACAGGCTGCACATCTTTTCACCTGATGTGTTCTTTACGTCCCGAGCCCTCGATGGTTTTGGCCCCCCACCTCTGCTCCTGCTCTGACACATCATTCTAAAACACACACACACACACAAAATCAGAAATGACTGACAGAGGCGAATCTACCCAGCCCTTCCCCACAGTGATGCACACTCCAGGAAGTACACAGTACCTCAAAGTCAGGGTCAGTCTCCCAGTCGTCCCCCTCTGCAGCCACCTTCATGTTCACATTGTGGCCCACCACTGACTTCCACATCTTGGTGGAAGAATAAAACACTGTGAGCCACACAGGACAGCTGCAATGAAGACCAGTGACTCATCTATGAATTAAAATGACTATTCTCTGTTTATGTAATGACTAAAAATAAATTAACACACAATCACAAGCTCCGATCAAATTCAAGTACTGAAAAGGAAGTTATTTTGAACGCCATACTTCATTTCCTCAAAACGAAACACACGTATCTTATAAAGCATGGCCATAAAATACTGAAAAAACTGCTTTATAATATGTAATTTGAGGACATTTTTAAATTGCACATTCTAAGATCCACTTTAATAAACTGGAAATAATGGTTTTTATTTCTTGGGGAAGCAGATAATCTCTTAGAATTGATTCTTCTTTAGTAGCTGTCCACAGTTTCTCTTTACTAACATTTTTATCACACTTTTATTGCCCTAAGTGGTCATTCTAGGCTACTAATGACAGTAACAGTAATGGGCATGTTTTTTATAATATTGGACACAGTACAGGTATGCGCTGAGTTTTAAGTACAATATATCACTTTTATGCCATTCAAATGCTTCGTACCTGAAAATATGAAACTGTAAAAGTCATATTTGTAGCTACTAATGGCTCACTGTGCAGCACTTTAAACTGCGTCTGCCTACATCCACTTCCTTAATTTAACGGAAATATCAACATAGGAAAATCAAACACAGGCCTGTTAGTGGCTTCACTTTGAACACAAATAAATATCATTACCTCTCAGTTGTTGTGCAGTCTGCCCGTGTTTGGGTGAATAATGCAACAGCAAGTTGTTCTGCGGGGTCTTCACGCAAGTTGCAGCAGCTTGACGGGTGACGAGTGAACGCGGATCCTGCACACGTGAACGCGCGTTGCTGTAAATACCTGCGCTGGCATTTTAACAGTTAATACCCGACAGCAGCTTTGCTTTTTTGTTGTTGTTGTTTGTTTTTTGCTTTTAAAAGTATTTAAATGCATTTTAATGACTGAAAAAATACATATAATGAAATGCTGCATTCAAGTACCCTCAGAAATCCAAGATGATTAACCAGGCACATGTGATGATGAACAATTTGAGGACACAGAAGCTCCTCAGATGATTTTCAAGCTAATGCAGTTTAATACAAAGACAGATGCCACTTGTAGATATATTTTCATACCTTTCTTTAAAAAATGACTACAATAACGTAACTGCTGGAGTTTGCATAAAATAGTTTGGTTTTGGTTTAAAAGTGTTTGCAGTGGCACCTTATGAAAAGTCAAATTCAAAGGGTCACTGCTGCACCATGGGAGAAAGGTCCTAATGTATGCATGAAAAAGAAGTCGATTTCCCAAGAAAATCTGTGGCATTTATTGGTTTATTTCATCCCTGGTAAGCAAGCAAACAAAGAAAAGAGCAAACCTGTCTACCTCCCTCGGGTATACATAACCTTGCTAAAATAAAGCAAACAATTAAATAGTCAAAATGACCAAAAAAAGAAAGAAAAACAAGGGCAAAATAATCTAAATAACTAGCAACTTTTTAAGACTAATCAAAATGAACAAACATATGAATATCACCAATTTTTTCAACATTTTATTATTAACAGACTAAAGAGCTCCTACATTAGTATTTGTAAATAAAATAAACTAAGTTAAACACCTAAAATAAGCTTAAGCTACAAACACCATGTGAAGAAACAACAGCCATGACCTTATGTCCAACACATCTAGCATCATTTTGGAAGAATGGGCTATATTATTGTGTAATACCACTGTGAACCACAAGATGGCGCAGTGACTCAGTGTGGCTGCCTTGGTCCCAGCAGCAGACGCCAACCCTATTCAAGCTTATCATATAGCTCAACATTTTTACGCACTGCATAGTCACTGTGATAGTGAGTGTAATTATTTTGGTAGTTAGAAGAGCACAGACTGCAGTTTCTTAAGAAGAATCATAGAAACACTGGATTAGTTAGAAGTTGTCTTTCAAGATAAAAATACAAAATAATTTCAAAGCACACAGAAGGATGTTTGGTTGGACAGCCACACTAAAGCCATTAAAACATCTGTTTAAGACAGATTTTCACAAAAAAGTACCTTTAATCTAATATTTGCTGTTCTTGTCCTACATTGTGTAAAATACACTCTCCAGACACTTTATTAGGTACACTTGTTCAATTGATTGCTAATGCAAATATCCAATCAGCCAATCACACTGCAGCAATTCAATGCAGTTAGCTATGTAGACATGGTCAAGAGGACCTGCTGAAGTTCAAATTGAACATCAGAATGGGGAAGATGTTTTAAGTGACTTTGTTGCTCTGAGTATGTCAGAAACTGACGATCTACTGGGATTTCTCCACACAACCATCTCTAGAGTTTACAGAGAACGGTCAGGAAAAAAGAAAATATCCGATGAGTGGCAGATCTCTGGAAAATTACTTGAGGTCAGAGGTCAGACAAGAATGGCCAGACTACTTTGAGCTGATAGAAAGGCAACAAAAACTTCAATAACCACTCAGTAAAACTAAAGTATGCAGAAGAGCATCTCCGAACGCACAATACGTCAAAATTTGAAGTAGATTGGCTACAGCAGCAGAGGATCACACCAGATGCCACTCCTGTAAGCTACAACTGAAGCTACAGTTCACATAGATTCACCAAAACTGGACAAGAGAAGACCAGAAAAATCCATCCTGCCATGTATCAACAGTTCAGGCTGGAGGTGTATTGGTGTGGAGGATATTTTCTTGGCACAATTTGGATTAACTGAACATTGAAATGCCACAGCCTACCTACCTATCTAAAACCGGTTTGTAGAACATGACAATGAGCAGTTCGTACTGAAATGGCCTCCACAGTCACCAGATCTCAACTGGGATGTGTGGTGGATTCACATCACGGATGTGAAGCTAACAAACCTGCAGTAACTGTCGATCAATCAATATGGACCAAAATCTCCAAGGAATGTTTCCATCACCTTGTTGAATCTGTGCCTTGAAGAATTAAAGCAGCTCTGATGGCAAAAAGGGTCCAACCCAGTACTAGAAATGTGTACCTAATAAAGTAACCATAGATTTTATTTTTCCTTTATTGAATTTGAAATATCTTTGATAAGCCACTTTTAATTAATTTGTAATATTTAAATATTTACTTCTTTTTTTAAAACTATAGAAGTCTTTATTACATTCATATTTTATTTTTACACATTTTGTTTTATTGCTTAAATTTCTATTTAGCTCCTTTAGTTTTTCCATTTGAGCTTTTTTTTTTTTTTTTAAACACAAAACACACACATTTTTTTTAACCTTACCTTCTAGGATTAATAAAATATATCTTATTATTAAAGCCCAGAAATTTAGATGTCAGTCTAAAATCTACAAAAACATCTGTAGACCTACATGAAAAGAAATTATTTAAAATTACTCATTAAATAAACTACATGCACCATGTTTACTCACTGATACAGAAAAAGATGAATGTTTATTTTCTCTTTAAATCGCAGACTTTTCCATACAAGGAAAGAAAAATGCTAGAGACAAACAACTTTCACCCAGACTTCACTTGCATTTAAAAATATCTTTATTAAAAGCTGTGATTGTTGTGTCAGCAATAACAGTGAGTGTACATGTATACAGATCCTCCTCCCATAAAGAAAAGCATTTCTAGTGTTTTATAGATAATGTGTGCATTTCAAAATGTTACAGTGTGCCACCATTTCTCTCAGCTGGTCTGAACCTGAGCTTCATTTGATCTCTCAGAAGAGAACTTGGTCGGGTAAACAGGCTTTCCAATATAAAAAGCCAATTAATCTGAATCATGTTATTAATTCAAAGGTAAAGAAAGCGATTTAAAGCTAACCAAGCCCAAACAAAGGGTAAACAAACCTCTTAATGTAAATCACTAAAACCTTCCACTGTCTGACACGCTAATGAGAAAAAGATTCATTCTTGAAAAGACTGGTCCCTGATCTAAACCACCAACACTTTAATGAGACTTTATTATTCTATACAGCCCTTTAAACAGTTATTTACAATGCAAGTGTGTGTTTAAGGTGTGACGTATTCAGAGTTTCACAACGATTAAACAGAAGATGAGGAGGGGTTCGAAATATAAGTTATGCTACATCCTTGTTAGTCCATAATATAATGGGACAGATATCATTAGAAATCACAGCAGTCTTCCTCACTGTGGTAACATTGCACCTGAAGGCAACTTCATCTCCCATAAAATGTACAGAGCAAACTGTAAAAAAATCTAAATCTGCAGCAGGAGCATGGGCAGGGAATCATATTGGACGTGCAAGAGGAAAACCCACATCCAGCTGATATTTACAAATATTAATATGTTTCTTTAAAAAAAAAAAAAAGAGAGAAGGAGGGAACGCATAATAGAGGAATGTGCAAGTAACTGAAATTGCACTGTTCTCCGTTTTTGTGCATGAGATGAGCAGATTAGGAAGAAACTAGACTAGAAGAGCACACCCTGAACCTCAAGCCATCGTAAAAAAAAAAGAAAAAAAAAAGAAGAGCTGGCATTTGGAGAAAGAGGCTCACCGCTTTCTGGTGGAGTTAGCTACAGAAAATCTTTGTGTTTCTGCTGCAGGCAGTAGCTACGAGCCAGTTAACAATTAACAGGTTATATCTGGTTTATCTGATCTACAAAAACGCTGGTTCTTGGTCACAACTTTCTTTCTGGCTGCCTATGAACAGCTCAGAGCTAACCTAACACCAAAACAGAAAGCTGTTGTTACATTGCAGGGTTTTTTTTTTTTAACTTAGAGATATATATATTTGACATATAGAGGTGAATACAAGTGTTTTTTTAACCGGATTATAGGAAAATTCCCCAACCAGTTCGCCTTTTTCTATAAGTTAGCCGTATTTTAGACTGTATACAGATGCTATACATTATGAGACAGAGACATGGCCCTCAAAGCAGCCTGAATTAAGGTCAAAGATAGTGGACGAAGTGCAACTTCCAGGGTAAAAAAATGCTTTTAAAACAAAGTTTAAAAAAAAAAAAAAATCAGATGCATCCATTGGTTTTATTCATGCAATTTTTATGTCCCAGTGGCAGCTGAAATAAAAGTTAATTTAGATAATGCTCAGGTAAGTGCCCAGAGGTGTTTCAAGACCACCAAAATGCCAAGACTTGCATCCAGAAGGACTTTGGTATCAGTCGGTAACTTGGGGATTAGATTTGAGTCATTTCAAAGTCTCACAACAAAAACTTACACGCTTCCAGAAAGCTAAAAGCTTCCCAAAATGTAGAACTTAAAGTGACCCTTTCAGGTTATAGCCACAGACTGCATATCTTTTATATACAGCTTATGGTATATCCATATCTAAAGGCACAAGAAGAAAGCCAAAAACATCTCCATCTCCTAAAACAATCACTTCTGGATCTCATTTTCTCCTAAAACTCTTTTCTTAAGGAAAGTTAAAACCGTGTCCCTTTATGTCCTCTCTGCTTCGGTTTTGGAAAGATACCATTCGCACTCAAAAGTACCACAACCAAATGATTAAAATCAAAGATATCAAAAGGTAAACTTCTATAAAGTGCAACATTTGTTTGTACCCTTCTTTAATTTATTACACATAATATAAATCATATTGATGGCTCGGGTCACATAACTGTTTTCTCTACCCTCCTCTCTCGCTCTCTTCACCTCTTATCTGTTAGGTTTATCATAAAGGGAGCTGGTTTCAGAGGTATCCACCCAGGCACAGCAGCAGCAGGACGTGCACAGTGAGCAGGTAGAGGCTGAGCAGCAGAGGCGTGCGCTGACGGGAGCAGAAGGCCACTCGGAGCATCCGCATCAAACCGGGACCGCCTCTCCGGGTCTGCGAGAGGAGAGAGACAAGGTGAAGGGAAACATTGAGCTCATAAGTCTTTATTATTACAGTTATTAGGGTGACAGATGAGGTGGTACAGAACATTAGCGGCGCCTTACTCGAGTGACAGCTCCTTCCGGCGGCTCGATAAAAACGGCAGTCTCTGAGGAATCCCCGTCTTGTGCAGAGTGCCATTTAGCCTCGCTGTGGCTAATAATAATAAAAACAGACATTAGCTGTCATTACTGTTGATTGAGCAAATTTATCTCCGCTTAAAAAGGAGAACATGAATTATTCTGATGTACATAAATGTGCCCTGTTTGCTCATTCTTAATACCAGCGATATACAATTAAAAACATGTAACTGAGGCAAAACTCTAACATATCAGAGCAGCATAATTCAACACGGAATATAAAATAGCCAAGGCCTAAAGTCATTACCTAAGTAAATAAGTAAGAGCCGTCCACTGGTAAAAATCATTCCAATCCTTCCTTTGCAGTCAATACTGGATCCAGATCCAGATCAACTCAAAAAGGAAATCACTTCTAAGATGGGCCCAGCTTCACTTCTGATAACAAACTCAACCAATTAACCTTCTTGGCACCGTTAATTTGCCTATTTACACACCCCAGAGATATGAAGCCCCTACATTCACTGCCATGAATGAAACATCTCTTTAGCATCTACCTGCCCATGTGTTTACACGCTGGTTGGTAATTTTGCCCGTCAGTGTTGGGGAGGCAGTGCAATTAGACTAAACCTAATTAGAAAACTGAATATCAATATGGCTAAAGACACCAGTAAGCACCACAGAGGTATGGGGAACTGGACAGTCAAGTTTCAATGACTTCTTTTACTACAAGTGGGCCGTCCCCCTTTTATCCACAGGTAATATAAAAATGTTCTCATAGCACCTTTAATTTCCCAGTGGGAGATTATCTTTTACTGCAGTTCATACCGTTTAAGTCGGTCTTGTGTGGCCATCAGCTGCTCCTCAATAGCCATTCTCTGCTGCATCTCTTCATCTAGTCTGATGTTAAAAATCAGAATTTAAAAATCAGTATCCATCCATCCCACTGGGTCATTTTCATATTTCTGTTAAGGTTTGGACCTCGCAGTACCTGCGCTGTAGCTCTTTGACCTCAGCCATGTGGGCGTGGCTCTCGAGCAGGCTGCTTCGCTCCTGAGGGGCTCCGGGAGCGCTAGAAACTGCCTCTGTGCCCTGCAGAAGGTAATATCATCTCAGAGATCATTCACAGGAAATCTAACATCTCTATCCTGTGGCTTGGTGGTTCTACAGTTTATATTCATGTGTAATGTCACAAATTGGGTAGTGAAGTCTCGATCTGAGTGTTTTGCTATCAGACATCATAAGCACAGGAGAAGAGGCTTTCTCCTGGCAACTCTTCCAAACAACTCATCCTTGTTCACTCTTTTTGTAATAGTGCTGTCAAGAAGTTCAACATTTCTCATGCTAACTGAGGCCAGTAGAGTCTGAGATGTAGCCCTCGGGTTTTTTGCAGTTTCTCTGAGCATTGCACGGTCTGACTTTGGTGTGAATTTGCTCGGGCGTCCACTCCTAGGAAGACTGCAGCATTGTGTTAACACAACCTGAATGCCCCAGCCCTGCAAACTGCCACAACTTCTGTTTTTATAGCGGTGCTCACACTTGTTGGCGATCAATTAAACAATTACATCTGATTAGCAGCAGGTGGCCGCTACTTGCCATCTTAATTCCTATGGAATCAGTAAAGGTGCACTTGGTTTTTCCTGGACATGATGCTTGTACCACCATGCTTCACTGTGTACTGTGGCTTGAATTCAGTGTTTAGGGGTCGTCTGACAAACTGTCTGGGGCCCTTGGACCCAAAAAGAACAATCTTACTTTCATCAGTCCACAAAATGTATCAAAATATTGATTGATCTGGTTAGTCATGTTGGACTGCTATTATTTTGAACACAACTGTAAGTGAGTCCTTGCATTGATACTGTGACAGTTATTCCTTATATTACATTATTCTATAGCTCATAAATTTAAAAACTGTGGAAAAAAAATATCTGGAAATGCATAGGAAGGGTCAACGGTACTGAACAGGCCAATCACAGTAGTTGCGGGCTGCGTTGGTGCGATGTGTAGTTACATTTCTAGTGCACGTCAGATTACGTCGCATGTTACAACGAAGATTATGTCGTAAGGTTTCAGAGGGGTTTGTGGTCATGGCGTAAAATTCCCACTGAAGCATAAATCCCCAGATAGACTTCTACACAGTCTGACTTTCTGTAACCTGTGGATGCGAGTACTTTTATACTGGCTTCACTTTTTCAGATACAGAAACTACATCCAGCTTTTACACACAGTCTGTGTTTATGTTACACTACACGGAGGGAAAATAACTGCTATAAAACCATTTTTTAGTGTGACACATGCATGATTCACGAAGACAACCTGGGGGGAATCTGTGGCAGGGGACAGAACATAAAAAGCCTCCTTTGAAAAACTCACAAGGGCTCACAAGTAGTTTTGGATGTAAATTTTAAAAAAGGTAACAAGTTAAATATGTTTTATTTTGACAATCCCACTATCAGCAGAATCTGAGTTCTCCCTCTTCAGGCAAAAGCAAATGTTTAGACGCCTACCGCTCTCTGATAATGCTCCTGCTGGAGTTTGGGCTTGTGAGCCCGAGCCTCTTCCAGCATGGTGGTGAGCTGCTTCAGTTGTTGGTCCCTCTCTGACAGTGTGGCCAGAGTCTGCTGCTTCAGCTGCTCCGCTTGAGCCATCCAATCAATACGTTCAAGCCTGTAGGAAAAGAAAGAAAGAAAGAAAGAAATACATTTGTGCCCTTTTAGAGAGCACTTTATAATAACCATTGTTAATAATTGGGAAATTACCAATTAAACTAATCATAAAAATAACAATATGCTAGAGCTGAATTAACCATGTGGTATGTGGTTATAAAGTCTTCCCCCATTTTCCTTAAAAAAAAACAAAAAGCTAAAAACAACTAAAATCTGAATAAATTCTATTCCTGCTTTGCTGTGTTACCTGAGTGTTTCTATTTCCTGCTTGCCCATTTCCACACCATTCTCCAGCTGTGTTATGGCACCCAGCATGTCTTCGCTCTTCTTCTTCTCCTCAAACAGCTCCTGGCTGACTTTAATCAGCTCTCCTGCTCCCAGCCGAGCCAGCTCTGACTTCTGCTTCTTCAGCTCAGACTCCTGGGCTTTAAGCTGCTCCAGCTGCACATAAAGAGAAAAAAATGATGAAAAATATGTTGAAATTCTATAAATGTCACCAGAATATAAATCCAAGCATGTCCCTATTAATAGCTGTCATTACTACACTTCTGTTACTCACCAGCCTCTCCCTGTCATTCTGCAGGGCCTGCAGTGCATTCTTCAGTCCCCACACTTCTCCAGTGGTGCCTCCAGGGCTACTGTGTGCTGTGTGGCCACTTCCCTTGTTCATTTCTTCCAGTTTTTGTCTCAGTTCTTGGGCCTTGTTTACTGCCTCATCCCTGCTGTCCTGGAGGGAGGCCATGGCATTAGAAAACGACTGATTCTCCCGTCTGAGATTCTCTGTCATCTCCTTCTCCTCCAGCAGCTTCTGTTCAACAGCCAGCAGGTCTCGGGCCAGCTCCGCTACCCTCTCCTGAGCGCTCTCTGACTCTGTCCGCATCACCCCTCCCTCCCATCGCAACTCTGCTAGTTCTTTGCTCTTGTTCTCCTGTTCTTGCCTCTCACGATGCAGAGTCTCTTCCAAAGCTGCCACTTGCTCTCTTGCTGCCTGCAACTGCTCCCTAAGCTTCTCAACTTCTGCACCAGGTGCGTGTATCACCTCTGATGCTGGCCTCCTGTCAGCTGCCTGACTAAGAGTCTCGCTCTCCACCTTCTGTATCACTTCTGTCTCTTTGACTCTGCTGAGGCTCTTTAACTGACTTTCCAACTCTTCACGTTCCCTTTCTAAAGCTGCAATACGCTGTCTCTGGGCTGCCAGAAGCTGTTTGTGCTGGGAGTCCTTCATGCTTAACACCTGTTTAAGTTCATCTCGATAGCCATAAAGCTGAGCAGATAGCTGGGCCCTTTCAGCATACAGGTCATCTCTCTGGACCAGCAGAGAGCGCAGCTCCTCCTTAAGGCTGTTATTCTCGCCTGCCGCCTCTTGGATCAAACCATCTTTCTCCATCATCACCTGGGACAAAATACTGACATTATAATGCATGCTAAAATAAGCTCTACACATGTTAGAGTCTTTACTTTTTTACACATTACCTGCAAGTGTTTCTCTTCCAGCTGCTTGTACATGTTGAGGACTCTGTCTCTGTCATCCTGCAGGGAGCCCATGGCCTTCATGAAAGAATCCAGCCTGGCTTTTCTGTTGTTGCTCTCTTCTTCTCCCTTTCGCAGCTTTTCTTCCAGATCACGCACCTCTCCCCTTCTCTGCTCAAGCTCCTTCTCAGCTTCTTGTGCCCTGCTGTCGGCCTCCTTTCTCGCGTCCTCTGCAGCCTTGAAAATAAATGACACATGAATGGTGAAACATGTTAAGAATCTCCAACATTTGCCACAGGATTTTTCAGTACATGAAAGTGCATGTATACCTGAGCAACAGCTTGCTCCTGCTCCCCCAGCATTTCTACTTCCCTCCTTTCCTTCTCATTTAACTCAGCCTGTAAGCTCTCTGTCAGAGCTTTGGAGGATCGCAGGTCTGTCTCCAGCTGCTCCACGTTCAGACACAGCCGTCTCTCTTCTGCTTCCCTCTCCCTCAGTTCTGACCTGGTCTGTTCAACTTCACCCTGAACCCTACCTACAGCCTCCTCCAGAGCCCGAGTTCTCTGATGGAGACTCTCCATCTCATTTTTCAAGACGTGGGCTTCATTTTGTGCAGACTCCAATTCAGCTGTGGTTTGCTGAAGCTTCCTCTTCTCCTCCTCCAGTGCAGCTTGGCTCGCAGTGATTTTCTTTTCTTCTTCTTCCAATCTTAGCTTCCAGTCCTTGTCTGCTTTCTCTAATCTGAAAGAACCAAACACACACTGGATTATAGGCTAAAAAGTTAAATGTAAAAAATTCAGTAAAACAGACAAATTCAAATGGAAGATTTTTACCTTTCAACTGAAACTTGAAGTTCCTCTTTCAGTGCAGTTTCTTTCTGAAGTTGTTCTGCAAGCCCCTTGGCACGTGTTTCAGCCTCTCGAACTTCAGCCTCTTTCGCCTGCAGGGCACCATTAAAGCGTATCTCCCACTGCCTGGCCTCATCCACAACTCGGTCCCGGTCATCTTGCAGGGAGGACATGCAGCGTGAGAAGGCAGCTAGCCTGGCCAGAGACTCATCCAGGCGCGCTTGCATCTCCTGGGCTCTTCTCTCAGCATCTTCTGCTATCTCTCTGGCCTCCAGAGTAGCTTCCTCTTCCTTCTCTCTTTCTCTATATGCCTCCTCCAGTCTCAGCTCCATCTCCTTCAGTTCAGCTCCCAGCCTGAATCTCACAGAGTCCAGAGTTTCCTCTGCCTCAGCTTTCAAAGCAGCCTCTCTCTGCTGGATGGTCTGTTCAATAGTCTTTTTAGCAGCTAAGGCCTCGCTTGCCTGTTTCTGGGCCTCGTCTAGTTGGGATTTATAACTAGCAACTTCTGCTTCAGTTCTTTTCAGGTCCTCCAGGGTTTTGGAAGCCTCCAGCTGGGATTGTTCCACTTTGTTGCGGAGCTCATCATGGCTTATCTGCAGCACCTTGGCTTCTTTACCCAGTTCACTGATCCTCTCCTGGTACTGAATGCAGTCCTTCTGCAGCTGACGGACTTCCAGCTGTTTCTCTCTCAGCAGTTCTTCCAGCTGACGTGCTCTGCTTTGGCTGCCTTCTTTGACCCTCTGAGCAGACCTCAGCTGTTGCTCCAGCTCCCTCTGTTTGCCAGACTCTGCTTCGGCCTCAGCTCTTTCTCGCTGGGCTTGCCTCATGTCCTCTTCCAGCCTAGCAGCTCGGTCCTTCTCGCTCTGAGCCTCGGCTTCAAGTTCAGCTCTTTCCCTCTCCAACCTTTCAACCTCCCGCTGTAGCTCAGTGAGGTGCTCCCGGTCCTCAGCCACCTCTTGCTGGTAGCCAGCGATACTTCCATTGAGCTGAGCCAGCTGGTTCATCAGACGTTCCTCCAGATTATCTTTTTCAGTTTCAAGACTTTTGAGAAGTTCTTTGAACTGGATTTCCCTCTTTGCAGCCTCTTCCATTAGATTCTTTTCTCTCTCTTTGCTTTCTTGAAGGCATTTCTCTAAAGAGGCTAAGAGGTTCTCCTTCTCTTTACCCTCCTGAAAATGTCGCTCAAGAGAAGCCAGTTTAGCTTTGAGTTCAGTTTCTTGTTCCTGCCATAGTTCTCTCTCAGTGGTAAAAGCAGCTTCAATCTCCCTCATTTTATTTTCTAATAACATCTGAGCGCTTTCACTCACTTTTTCTTTTTCTTCAGCAGGTGGCAAACATGTTTCTTGTGCAGACACTGCAACTATTTGGTCACCTTGGGCGTCTTCTGGTGTTAAGGGTCGTTCTTTGTCCACATACTGAATCTCAACAGGTTCTATTGTTGTCGTACTTGCATCTGCTTGCTGGGCAGTGACAACCTCTTCTACAGCAGGGGTAGAGCTGAGTGGAGTAACTGAAATTTCATTTTGTTTTTCTCTCATTTGAGCAAGTTCTTCCCTCAGACCTTCAATCTGCTGCCCTAAGGAGTCTCTTTCTGCCACCGCAGAATCAAGCTCAGCTTTCAAATCTCCCAGCTCTTCATGAAGCTGCTCAAGTTCTGCTCTGAGAGTCTTATCCTCTTGTTTTATTGACGGCTTTTCTTGAATCTCTCGGAGTCTCTCGTTCTCTTCCTCCAACTCTAAAATTTTTTGCTGTTTTGTTTTGGCAAACTTTCTCATTTTATCTTTCACTGAATCCACCTCCTTTTGTGCTTCCTCTGCCTGTCTTTCAGCTTCCTGCTTTGCTGCCTCATGAGTCCTGACCTTTGCTGCCAGCTCCAGCCTCTCCTGCCTAGCAGCTTCCAGGACTCGTCTCACTCTCTCTGCCTCATCGCTCACATTTTCATAAGACTTGAGAAGTGTCTCGTACTCATCCTTCATGCTTTGAACCTTCTCCTCCCATTCTCTGCACGTTCTGGCTGCTTCTTCTTTTGCCAACTCCACTTCTCTCTTACAGGCATCTTTCTCATTGAGTACGCCTTCCATGGCCAGCTTGAGGCTCTCACACGAGGATCCTAAACTTTGGTTCTCCAGTAATGTCCGATCAACCTCGTCAATCAGTCGAACTCTTTCAGCTCTCAGCTTCTCCAGCTCATCTTCAGCAGATTCAATTTTCTGCTGCAGCTCAGCTATAACCTTCTCCGTTGAAGCGAGCTGCTCCTTCTGGGTTTTGTTCTCTTTAAGGGCCTCTTTGCGAGAGATCAGAGCAGCCTGAAGCTTTCGTTGAAGCTGCTGGATCTTTTCTTCGCTGTCATTATCTTCTTCTTGCTTCTGTGGAAGCTCAACCTCTAACTTGTGTGTCTTTTCTTTTTCAGCCTTTAGGTCATCCTGTAAAGAAACGATCAGCTGATCCTTCTGGGCCACTGTGTCTTGCATAGAATGTATAAGTAAATTCTGCTCACTCAGCTGCTGACTTAGCTCCATTATCTCAAGGTTTTTACTCTCGAGAAACTGCTTGAAGCTGTCTACTTCAGCCTGAAGAGCTGCAACTGAAGACAAAGAATCTGCAGCTGCTGCTTTGGCTGCAGCTTCCATCTCTGCTTTTAGGGCTTCGGCATATGACTCAGCTTCGTGATACTTCTCTCTGAGATCATTAACTTCTGCAGAAAGTGCATCAATCTGCCTTTCCTTCTCTCTCAGTGCTTGCAGCTCTTTGTCCACTTCCAATAATTCAGCATTCTTCTGTGACAGACTGGCCTGGGTTTCCTGCAGCTGCTTCTCGAGTTCAGTGTTTGCTGTCCGCACAGTCTGGATCTCCTCTCTGAGAGCTTTCAGGGATTCTTCCATTTGGGCAGAGAGAACTTCAGACACCTCTGCATGAGGCTGACACGGATCACTAGACTGTGGTTGTGATGACTCAGTCTCAGGTGAAGCAAAATCCACCCAGTCCTCCTGGATCCAATCATTTCCTGAAGGCTTCTCCAAATTTTCAACCCTGTGCTTTGGCTCTTGATGAGTCTGATCTTCTCTTACGGCGCTCCCCTTTTCTTCTAGTTCTCTCAGTTTAGTGAGAAGAACTTCTCGTTCACTGCTCTGGACCTCGAAACGCTCCATAAGCTCGCTGTATTCCTCTTTCTGCTGCTTAAGCTGTTCACGATGGTGCCTGTCTTTATCCTTTGCCTTACGGATAGTTTCTTTGCGAGACTCTTGCACCTCTTGAAGCTTCTTCTGAAGCGTTTCACACTCTGCTTCAAGAGAGGCCACCTGAGACTGTAACGCAGTCATTTCAGGAGAACTCTCAGCCTGCTGAGAGGTTTCAGCTTCTTCACTTAGTTTTCTATTCAGATCCAGTGTCTCAGTGAGAACTTGGTCCTGCTGGCTTATTTTCTGCTCAAGAGTCTCAACTGCTTCTTCTTTGGATCTTAAAGCTTGCTTGAGCTCCATGAGTTTGGCCTCCATCTCCTGAATCTTGTGTCTTTCAGACTTTTCAGCAATTTCTCCTGTTGCTGCTTCATCCTTCTCTTTCCATTTCTTCGCTTCTGTCTCAAAGTCAGCAACCTTCTTCATGAGCTCTTTTCTCTGCACAAGTGCCGCCTGCAACTTCTTCTTTGTGTTCGTCAGCTGCTTTTCCAAGACTTCTTTTTCCTGTCGTAAATAAGCAACTTCGTCATTTACAAGAACAGCTGGGTCTTCAGCAGCTACTTGCTGTTTCTCATCTTTAACCACCTGAAGTTCCACTATCTGCTCCTTCAGTTTACTCAGTTCACTGTCAATCTGGAACTTTTCTTCTTCTGTTTGAAGGAGTCTAGCAGACATGCTGTCATTGAGCTCCATTATCTCCTGCTCCTTCTGGCTGAGACGAAGCTGTAGCTCACTAATCTCTGAGTCCTTCTTTGACAAAGACTCATTATTGAGATCTGATGTCTGGGAGTATTCCAGTATGCTGCTTTCCATTTCTTGAAGCCTCCTTTCCAGCTTAGAGGAGAGGAGCTCTCTTTCCTCTAGCTGAGTGCTGAGCATCCTAGCCTGACCCTCCTGCGTAGAGAGAGCATGCTGGGCTGTTTCCAGATCTGTCTTCAAAGCCTGAAGTTGTTCATCCTTGGTTTTATTTTCAGTGTTTAAAATGTCTATCTGTTCTTCTAGAAGCTGAATTTCAACACTCTGCTTCTTCACCACAGAGCTGTTTTGCTGGGAATGTTTATCTTGCTCCTCTCTGGCTGAACTGAGCTCCTCTGCTAAACTAGCAGCCTTAGACTCAGCTTCTTCTTTAGCAGCAGTTAGGGACTGTGTTTCTTCTTCCAGACTCTTAATTTTCTCTTGCGACTCTGCAGTTGCCTCTTTGAGTCTCTGCAACTCTGCCAGAAGTTCACTGTACCTCTTCTGGAGTTCCTCCGCTAAGGCCTGAGCAAAGACCTGGCCGGAGTTAACGTTAGCTTCTCGGGAGGAGGAGGAACTCTGCTGACTTACATGAACTTGGACCGTCTCTCTGATGACGACAGAGGAAGACTCAACTTGAACTGTGGTGGTTTCCTGCTCCATACCTGTTGCCACCCATGACTGGCCAAAATCCTGGATGATGGAGGGCCATTCCTGACCTCCATCTTGATTCAGAGCTTCCAGTAGAGTCCAGCTGCTGTGAGCCACCTCTGAATCACTACTGGCGACCATTTCATCTGAGGAGGTGCCTTTGGATTCCTCTGGGGACTCAGACTGGTTTCCTATTAGCTCTGGGCTACTCTCATTCTCAGCAGAAATGGAGAGAACAGAGGTGTCTTCAGCCACTAAGGTGGTCTCTTCTTCTTGGGTGTCCACCACGAAGTCAGGGAGCGCTGCAGAGCTATCAAGGGGAGCTGTACCAGCATCCTCACCCTGATCTAGGGTCTGGTCATAGTTTTCATTTGGTGCAGACTCACTGGAATTGTGCATAGTAGCCAGCGTGAGGGATTTGCGCAAGGCAACCAGCTCGTTGTCTTTTTCTAATAGTTGCTGCTCCAGGGCCAGTATGTGTGCTGTGAAATGAAATTAAATAGAAAACATAATTTATATGTCAACAGGAAATAAGAATGACCTAAAATAATCAGTAACAACTTCAAAACAAATGCAAGTGCAGTCTAAAAACAAACATCAATAGAGGGAGTGTGTTGTTTCAACACAGTACTGTTCAAAGTTCACAGAGATAGTTTGGCATTGAGAAACTGAATATATAACCTGGCAAATAAAAGCTTCAAAGAGAATTTTTATGATCTTAGATAGTCTAGTTCAGGGGTGTCAAATATTCAGCCGATGGCAAAGGAACAAAAGGTTCATTGTGGCCCACTGGATGTCTTTGCAAAGTGTGAAACCTGCAGAAAAGGAGGACACATTTTTTCACTTTGTGTGGCAAGTTGTTAAAAATGGATCAAGTTATGAGAATGGCTGTCAGAACTTTTACATTTATCCAAGCCAGAGGTCTGAATCGTTGTCAGTTTTACAGCTTCCTTACTGCTGTACCACACCACAGCAGGGTGGGTAAGCCAAGGAGCAGTGCTTTCATTGATTTACAACAGCAGCTTGTTTGTTTTTTTTTTTTAAACAATGGCAGATTAAAAGTGGAAAAACAGCCACATACTGTTGAAATTATAATGTTTTATACTTTTTTTTCTTATGAACATTCAGGCTGCTCATTATCTGCTTTGTAAATGGCCAGTTTATTTCATATTAACATTATATATATATATATATATATATATATATATATATATATATATATATATATATATATATTTATTTATTTATTTATTTATATATATATATATATATATATTAAGGGTGGGACTCGATTAAAAAAATTAATCGAATTAATTAGAAGCTTCGTAATTAATGAATCGAAATTAATCCCATTTTAATCACATTTCAATATTTAACATGAGAAATATGAAATATGAATTTAAGTTTGGTTGATGAATGAATCAATATACATAAGCTTAAACATAAGCTTAAACTTCATGAAGGGTGGAAGTGCTCCTGTGATAAGCAAACTCCTGAAAATAAAGTTAAGCATCATAACTGGATAGTTTTATTCAACATTAATGTCTCAGTATAGTTGCTCAGCTGTATTCCTTGATGTTGAAATGTGTTATGCTTGTTTTAACAGATTGTTTTGAATTAAAGAATTAAAATTAAACCACAAAAAGGAGAAAAAGTTCGTTCTCTGTTTAACCAGCTGCTTTTACACAGCTGTGCTTCGCACTCGCTGCTAGGCGACATGAGCTACGCAGAGGTGAGGGCAGGCGACGCTGATATGAAGGCTAGCCGCTCACTTCCGGCCTTTGCAGTCTTTGTGGGCTGCGAACAACGTGGGCCAGGAAGCTATACGTGATACTTAACTTGATTTGTACATTTTTGTCCAATAAAAAATAAATAAATAAAAAAAATAAGCCTTGTAGCAGTTTCCGTCCAGTCCACTGGGTGGCAGCCGTGACGCTTGATCTAAACAAAAGCCCTCTAAATAACCATATAAAGAAGACATGTAGCAGTTCCCATCCAGTCCGCTGGGTGGCAGCCGCGACGCTTCCTCTAAACAAAAACCCTCTAAATAACCATATAAAGAAGACATGTAGCAGTTCCCATCCAGTCCGCTGGGTGGCAGCTGCGACGCTTCCTCTAAACAAAAACCCTCTAAATAACCATATAAAGAAGACATGTAGCAGTTCCCATCCAGTCCGCTGGGTGGCAGCCGCGATACGTCCTTAAAAAAAAAAACTTCTAAATAACCGTATAAAGAAGACATGTAGCAGTTCCCATCCAGTCCGCTGGGCGGCAGCCGCGATACGTCCTTAAAAAAAAAAAACTTCTAAAATACCGTATAAAGAAGACTTGTAGCAGTTACCGTCCAGCCCGCTAGGTGGCAGCCGCGACGCTTGATCTAAACAAAAACCCTCTAAATAACCGTATCCACAGTTTTTTTTTTTTTTTTTTTTTCAACGTTTTTTTTTTTTTATTGGTAACACAGACATAAAAATAACAACCACGACTATACTCATAAAAACAGGTCAATTTCTAACGGGTAAAAGAACAAGAGACCCAACTCCTAAAATATACAGTAACCAGTAATATATCATAAATACTTAACAGAATAAAGAAAAAAAATTGAAATAAATAAAATATACAAAAATGAAATAAAATAAAATAAAAATTAGGGGGTTACAATTGAAGCTCTTCCATTATTTCGTACAGTTTTATGGCATTTGTTTTATGCATCATATCCAGACATTTTTTGAACATGGAGAGTTCGTTTTTAAGAGCAGAGAAAGAGAGGGAGCACTTTGCAAATCTGCATTTGTGTATGTAATATTTTGTTATAATAATTACAGTATTGACTAGAAATTCCATATTTTTATCTTTGAGAAATAATCCAAACCGAATATCTTGTAGTGAGAAGAAATCTACACACATGGCCTTGGAGGACAGGAAGTTGTGGAGTGAATCCCATAACTTATAAACTTTGCTACACTCATAAAACAAGTGTTTAGTTGTTTCCAACTGTGTTTTACAAAAGCCACAATTTGCTACTTCAAATTTAAATCTCTCTCTTATGAATTCGTTTGAAGGATAAATGTTGTTTATTATTTTAAATTGTAGTTCTTTATATTTAGGAGGAACTGGAAATTTTAGATATTTTGTCCTAATTTTTGATATTGTAGATTTGTCAAGGTTTTGTAAGGTAAGTGTGTTTTTTGTTCTTCCTGGGTACATGTTGTTTATAAAATATTGATTTAAAAACTTATTGCTACATTTTTTATCCACAATATCCACATAACCAATTTGAATCTTGCGTAATGTTGGTGTTGTGAAGTTGGAAAAATTGTTTTTAACTGACTGAATGAGGACGATAGGGATGTTTTGTATTACTTTTTTATAGTTTGCTGTGGAGCAATCAATTCCATATTTGTTATTGAAATCCTCCCAATTAAGAATATCTCCATTTTCATCCAATAAGTGAATAATTGATCAGATTTCTTTATTCCACCAATCTTCCATGAATATAGATTTCCTCCCACTCAATATGGCTCTGTTATTCCACAATGGAACATCATGCGGGCTGAAGTTGTGTTTAAACATAATTTTCCACTGTAACAAAACTTGTTGATGGAAAGTAGAGAGCTTAAGAGGTAGTTTAGATAATTCAAAATCACATTTCAATAACAACTCAATGCCTCCAACTTTTTGAAAAACATATGTTGGTATTACAAACCAGATAAGATCACCATTCTTTAACAGTGACTGAAGCCATCTGACTTTCAATGTTCCATTTATAATTTCAAAATCCATTGCCTTGATACCACCTTCTTCGTAATTTTTTAACAAATCACTTTTTCTGATGTAATGATGTTTGTTTTTCCAAATAAAATTTAAATTAATTCTGTTAATTTCCTTTATTTGCCTTGGAGGGACAGCTAAAGAATATGCAGGATATATGAGCCTGGATAGGGATTCAGTTTTTGTTAGCAATGTTCTGCCAAACAATGTCAAATCCCTTTGAAGCCAATTGTTCAATATCCTGCTGCATTTATCAATATTATCTTGTAAATTTTTCCTGTCACTTGTAGCTTTGCACTTCGTGATCCAGATTCCTAAATACTTTATCTCATTTTTGACTGGTATATTGAGAATTGAGGATTCAGAGCAGTTATGAATACTCATAATTTGACACTTATTTATATTCAGCTGCAGCCCTGAGGCTCCATTTCCTTTAAAACCAACGGTATTTGCTCTTTGTTCTTTAAAAAGAGTGTTGTGTCATCTGCAAATTGGCTTATGATTATTTTATGCTCATTTATTTCCAACCCTTCGATATTAGAGTTTTTTATAGTTATTGCTAGTAGTTCTGTGACTATAATGAATAAAAGAGGTGAGATACTACAACCCTGTCTAATTCCTCTCTCTACTGTAAATCTAGGGCATGTGCCATTAGGCAGAGAAACACAGCTGTTTATATTGGTGTTTAACAAAGTAATTATATCAATAAACCTGTTACCAAATCCAAAATGTCTCAATGTATTGATAATAGGGGTGGGACTCGATTAAAAAAATTAATCGAATTAATTACAAGCTTTGTAATTAATTAATCGAAATTAATCGCATTTTAATCGCATTTCAATATTTGACATGAGAAATATTAATTTAAGTTTAGTTGATGAATGAATCAATATACATAAGCTTAAACTTCAAAATTTTGTTTATTTTCCCACCAGTCTACTACACAGACCAACGAAGGGTGGCAGTGCTCCTGTGATAAGCAAACACCTGAAATTAAAGTTAAGCATCATAACTGGATAGTTTTATTCAACATTAACGTCTCACTTGTTATAGTTGGAAATTAATCATTAGCTCAGCTGTATTCCTTGATGTTGAAATGTGTTATGCTTGTTTTAACAGCTTATTTTGAATTAAAGACTTAAAATTAAACCACAAAAAGGAGCAAAAGTTCGTTCTCGTTTAACCAGCTGCTGTTACACAGCTGTGCTTCGCACTCACGGTTGCTAGGCGACATGAGCTACGCAGAGGTGACGGCAGCTGATATGAAGACTAGCCGCTCACTTCCGGCCTTTGTGGTGTTCGTGGGCTGCGAAAGACGTGGGCCGGCCTCTAATTTGGACATTGTGCGTCGATATAATCTGTATGCCGGGAACTCGCGCACTGAGAAACGTTCCACGGTGCAAAGTGCGATTAAAATGCGTTAAAATTTTTAACGCGTTAATTTCCCCGTAGCACTTGGATCTGCCTTTTAGAAAGCCAGATTGAGTCTGGCTAATTAGTTTAGGTAAACCAGTTTTTAATCTAGTTGCCAAAACTGTTGTAAGGATCTTATAATCTGTATTCAAAAGTGTAATAGGTCTTAAATTATTTAAAATTTTTTTGTCCTTACCAGGTTTTGGGATGAGTTTTATTATACCTTGTTTCATTGTTTCCATAAGTTCCTTCCTGGTAATACAGTCTTCTATAGCCTGAAACAACAAAAGTTTTAGGTCCTCCCAGAAATATTTATAGAAGTTAGCTGTTAGTCCGTCTGGCCCAGGGGCGCGATCAGATGCCATCTTTTTTATCGCAAAATCAAATTCAGAGATTCTTAACTTTTCATCACAAATTTCTTTAAAATTTTCATCAATAATTGGAATTAGATTTCTTACTTTATCAAAAAAGAATGAAGTCTCTTGTTCTGTATGTGAAGATTTGTAAAGACGGCTATAGAAGTTAAATACTTCATCTGTTATTTGTTGAGGCTCTGAACATTCCACTCCATCAATCATAAGACTATTAATTGCATTATATTCTTGTCTACGTTTTTCTAAGTTGCAAAAGAAGGCACTGTTCTTTTCTCCCTCTTCGATCCATCTGGCTCTAGACCTTATGTAGGCACCTTTTGCCCTATTCATGTATAATCTGTCCAAATCAGACTGTAATTTGTTTATAGTTTCTTTGTCCTCATCACTCCAGCTCAACTTACTATAAAGTGACATTAGATTTTTGACCACCATTGTTTCGTCTGCTTTAATTTTACTGTTTAAATCTTGTCCAAATCTAATTGAACATTTCCTGATGCTATATTTCAAGTATTCCCATTTAAGAATTGGTTTTTCAATAGTATTGTCATTCGTTATATTTATAATAAGTTCCTTAATAGATTGACAATATTCCAAATTTGTGAGAAGCTTGGAATTAAATTTCCAGTAATTATTAAATTTACTACTACTGTTCTGTTTTTTTAGTTTTAAATTGATAATGCAGTGATCACTTAGCGGACTGCTTGCTATACTCGTTTCTATAGCATAGCCTAAGATTGCACCAGATACCAGCCAATAATCTATACGTGATCTGCTTTGACCATTAGGTTTATGCCAGGTAAATTGTTTAACTCCAGTATGTAGCATTCTCCAAACATCTGTCAGTTTTGCGTTGTTAACGAAGTCTTCAAGAGTAGGATTTTTTGTTTCTCCTGACAGCTGTGTAGGCCATCTATCCATCCATTCATCTGGGGCCAAATTGAAATCCCCTCCAATTATAATATGATCCGTAGAGAAATTAGCAGTTAACCGTATCCACAGTATTCCTGACTTCGCGCCACTACCCATAATTCATAGCGGAAACCGGTAGTTTACTTCCGTTTGCGCTGTTGTTTACGGTTGCGGGCTTACACACTTGCCGTTCATTTAAACATGTTGACACTGCAGTTTCTTTTACCTGGCCTAAATGGTACCACATCGGAGGTGGATACATTGCAAGGATGTTTTAAAAAGCAGCGAGGTAACAGTGCCTCACCCGTCACTTGTGTAAATGACATGAAATTATGGCCTGAAGTCAGCTACATCGACATTATCAGTTACCTTGTTTTTTCCGAAGGTGTTGATGGCGGGGAATCACGTAATTATAAGAGCACCAGATTACCTTCAAAGCAATAAAATCAATAAAGTAATGCTGAACAAATAAGGCAACATTTTCCTTAAAGCAGCTGTAGAGCTGAGCCAGCGGATCGGCCAAGCTAAGCACTTAGCATGGGTCATGCTAAGGGAAAGTGGAGCGGTGTATCGCGGATTAGGAAAATCATGCAGTGATGCTGCAGCTATTCTGTGGAAGGTAAATCACTGATCTGGATATCAGAGTGTTCAGATCACTGAAACAGAAACACTGGACTGGCCGAAGGCTGTGATCAGGGAGACATGCAGCTGTCATCTTGCTAACTGCTACGTGTTTACATGAAGGCAGGCATTGTTTAAGCTTTGTGTATGCTGTATGCTGTAGTGTCACACTATAAATAAAATAACGTAAAAAAATAAGAGGCTGTACATTAAAGGAAAACTTAAAACATAAGGAAAAAATACGGTAATAGGATGTGCAACTGGGTAGTATAATTTGGGGAAAAAGAACAAATTTACAGAATAAAATAATTTGAAAAAATGTACAGACTGATGTAGTGACAACCGGCAACAGCACAAGTTGAATCCGAGCTCATGTTCCAACTAATAAAGCCGCCTGTTACAGCACAAAGAATTTTGTCATTAACTCTGGCTCTAACTTTGGGTAACCGGAAGTATAAAACCGAACAGCGGAAGTAGCAGTCTGTCATGGCAGCCTACGTGTGCTCTTCCAGAAACCCGTGGATAAAGACGACATGTAGCAGTTACTGTGACACTTTGACGATAAATAAAGCTTAAAAAAAAAAAAAAGACGACATGTAGCATGCCTCCTTTCTCATAAATCTCATTTTATTTGCTGCTAAATTTTACATACATAAATGCAAGTTTTCAAATCAAAAACCTAAATTCTTCATTTTTAAATCTGAGTTTGACAAATATATTAAGACCTTATCCCAAATACAAAACAAAAAGGCTCTCAAGACAATATCTATCTGTAATACACTTAATGTTTTTATCTGAAAACCCTCGTGTCCACTTATTCTATTTATTCTTTATTTTATTTATTTTTTATTTTACTTCTTCTACACTTTTCTTTCTTGTTTTAATTGCAAGTTGCTGTATAATACATGTAAGTTCGTGTTTATGACTGTATCGTTGCTATTGTTGTACAATAAAGTTGTTAAAAAAAAAAAAAAGAAGACATGTAGCAGTTCCCATCCAGTCCGCTGGGTGCCAGCCGCGATGCTGGGAAACCTCCCGATGGCCACCACGCCCCTGGCTGAGAGTATTGGTAAGAAAAGGACAAGCCCAGTGCAGCTAACATTAACTGATGAGATGCCGTAAAAGTATCTGTTTTTCCCTATTTGACAAGGCGTGTCAGCATTTTGGTCACATGGCTACCAGTTGGGTTTCTGAGACAGGATGTACTTTAAAGTGAAAAAAAAGTCAATCCATTAGTCACTCAGCAGAAGGATCTTAACTGTTTTCTGAACTGATTCCAAGGGGAAAAGCATCAGGTATCAGCTCTGGTGACACCAGTAATACCCAGTTCATTGTCATAATGCACCTCAGTATTTTTCTGTGCATCGGAGGAATGGCCAAACATTTTGAGAGGGAGCAGCAAGTAAACCGTGACTTTTGGGGGGTGTAGAAGTCCAGTTTGAAGGGACATGCTGGTCTTCTGCATTCATCTTTGTACAAACAAGCCTTTTATGTTCCACAACAGCAGACGTGGACCATAAAAAGGCTGTATGTGTGGAGAATGACCCAAAGAGCTGACATAATAAACACACTTATTTTGAAATGAAAAAAACAAAGTGCAGCAAGGGTTTTAACAGATCTTAGTGATCAGCTGCTTCCTTGTGCTGTGGCTCAGTGAGCGTCCCTTCATTCTCAGATCTGTAAAGTGCTCTCAGTGAATTGGAGTTGATTTGATTTTAGCATGTAGATTCTGTTCTGATTGTAGTTTTGTGCACTAGTGGCCATCTGCATGCTGAAACCTAGTTAGTTCATACTGTTCCCTGTGCATGAGGGACTGACTGTTACTTCTTGCACAGTGCCTCACATTGTATTAGTGTCAGTGCACTGCAGCCTCCTTTTTGGCTAGCATGGGGGGTGAAAACAAGCTGAGAATAATCACTTATGTCCTTTAAAGTGATGATTTTCAACTTGAATATCCTCTGAAGAAAGATGTTAACATGTACTGTTGCTTCTCTCATTTTTTGTATAATTGTTATATATATATATATATATATATATATATATATATATATATATATATATATATATACACATATCCTGAGATCAAATTGTGTTGAATGTAGCCCTGGTCCAGTGTAAGAACTGTAAATTTATAATCTGCACACAAACACACAGAAGGATAAGTGGGGCTCCTGCAGTGAGATATGACTTTATGAACTTTTCCCCTAACACAGTAAAAGGGCAAAACCATGGACACCTTCATTCTAAGGAAAATCCACTCAGATTTTATCTTCATTACAGTTTCAATTAGTCCAACAGTAAATTAAGAAAAAATCAATTTAGTCAAATAAAAATAAAAAAATAATAAAAACAACAGATATCAGCCTCATTTATTGTTTTAAATTAGGGCCTGAATTTCATCCTCATTTCTAAACACACTCCCCTCATAAAGACAAACAAATATGGATGCATTGTCTTAATTTCTGCAAACTTGAATGAAATGTACCGATTTTAACTGTGTTTGATTCTGTCTACGTATATAATGAATGCATTTATTTTTTTATTTTAGGAATCCCACTGTACCTTTTTCAGCTTCAGATGAATCCTGTGTTGGTTCAGCCACCTCATGTCTATCTGACATCTAAAAGAGCAAAAAAGGACAAGTTAAAAGACATCCTGCAAACTACGGTGGCCCAGTGGTGCAAAGCAGAGCATCAAAGAAACCAAAGACATTTCACATTACACAAAAGGCAGAAAGGTAGGGATACGGATGACTGTCCCTGGTGACAGGTGAATGTCATTTCCTGTTTCTACACTACTCCCACCGGTGTTAAACTGAGTTTGAAATGATGCAAGATTAGACTGAAAACATATTGTATACAAAGGTTTTGTTGTTGTGTTTTGAACTCAGGCTTCCTGTGGGAAAATTGATGATCCTGTTTTTCATCTTTTCAAAGTAAAGTTAATAGTTGCTTTACATTTAAAATGAAGCTAAAACCAGACGACATTATACTTAATGTCATTCTTGCAGAAAGAACAGATAAAACATTGATATGTTAGTAAAATGTAAAATAGAAAGCCTCCAAGACTGCTCCTCCAGTTTAAATCCCTATAAGCAGCAGGATGAATGTCAGTCGGGTCGGTCGGTCTGACCAGCAGATCAGCGCAGAAGGGATTAGATGACATTCCTCACACTGACATGAAGTATTTTCTGTCTGCTGTATGACCCTGCTCCTGTCCTGTCTGAGATTGACGGCGATCACCTGTCCAGACTGAAGTTGTGACCCAGGACCGTGAGTAGCCAATAAAACCAGTCTGACCGGCATGTTCTCAAAACAAAGGTTGAATTTGTAAACTGTGTTTCAACAGATGGGGAAACATAATGTGACACGTTTGAGTGTGCAGAAGTACTTGTACTGAGCTACCAGGCCCACATCTTCCACTCCGACACTTTTTCCAATCATAAACACAGAGATGCCATAAAAGAAGCACAGCACAAAGACACTAAGAAACTGAAGTTGAAGCTTTGCAGAGCTAATAAAGCTTTCAGGTCATCACAGAGCTTATCTGGGACTGCTTTTTGAAGTGTATCTCAAGTGAAACAAGCTGCTTATATCCTGTGTAAAACAGGTAAGCATTTGCAAAAAGTAAGCACCTCTGACTGGGCGTGTGCCGTTTTTGTTGGCTGGGAGGCGCAACAAATTTATTTGCATACTGAGATCTGTTCACATCCAGAAAGGACACGATATGAATCTTTATTTATTTTATTTTTTTTTACATAGGAATGCACAGGCCAATGTCCACATGACCCTTCAATCTATTTTAATTTTTCTAACAGGAAACCATCAGAGCAATGAAAAGCATGTGCAGTTGTGAGCCTGACTGAGTTTAGAATATACTGTGCACTGAAAGAACATACAGGAGCACAAAAAACAATTTAGATAATGTCTGCAGATAGAGATTACATGATATTATCAAGCTATAACCTTAAGAGGCCTTTTGGATCTGTTATTCACGCACATTCAAATTGTGTTTCAAATATAGCTGAAATGTGTGGCACTCTAAGTCATGAGTAATGTTGCACACACACTGGGTCAGATTAGTCTGCCTAGTGTTGCTAGCACCAGCAGCCATCCTTCTGTGCAAGCTAACATCTGCACAATTGTGCAGAGCGTGGTCACGCATTGCTTTGGTCAGATGGTAATGTGGGCTATGACACCACTGAAACACAAGCATTCTTATCAATGTACTGCAGTTAGTATGGCTGACATTTGCTTACTTTACCCCTCACTTGTTTACAACTTCCCATCACCGACAGAGAGTGCTTAGCCATCTGTCAGGAGACAGTTAATGATGGGAGGCATTCTAACATCTCAGGATAAACAGGTAACTGCCATTACAATGGCTGCAATGTATAAACATCTCGTTAACCAGTCACCAACAGTAGTTTATCAGTCTGTTACTAGCACTAATTCGCAGGTATATGTATCTGTGCAGTGCACCCATACAGCCTAATCAACTTATCACTCCACTATCATCCCCAAACACGGTCACTTCTGGTCCAGCTCGTTTATACACAGTCTACTGTTACTATTCAATTCAATTTTAATTCAGTTGTATTTATACAACACCAATTCCCAACAACAGTCATCTAAGGGAACTTTATACTGTAAGGTCAACCCTCTACAATATTAGAGAGAGAATCCTAACGATAACGATCCCATATGAGCAACCATTAGGTGAGAGTGGGAAGGACAAATTCCCTTTTAACAGGAAGAAACTTCCAGCAGAACCAGGCTCAGTCCGCCTGCCAGACTTTAGTAGATGTACAAGTTGCTTCTGTACTGTGATACTTACTGTTACAATTTGCTGCTCCAACTGCTGTATCTTGGTGTTGGTCTCTTCCTGTTCTGTAGTTTTTATTTCGAGTTGTTCTGAAAATAACATGTCCATATTAATCAGTGCCTGGTAAAAAAAAGATTAATTCATTGAATCCCACACACAGACGTCCAAAAAACCACTCATACCCTTCAGGGTTTCCATGCTGTGGGTGAGCTGGGCACACTGTTCCTCACTTGCGCTGCATTCGTCTTTCAGCCTTGTCATTTGTGCTTCTATAGAGTGCACGGTGTCCAGGAGGTGAGACAGGTCAACAGGGACAGGGATCTCCTCTGGCACGTTTCCTTCAGCCAGAGAACATAAATGCCTCCAGATTTCACCCAAGATCTCGCCCTTCATCTGCATATCTTCCTGCTTCTCCCTGAGGGAAGCCAGCTCTTTCTCCAGTTTTTCCACTTCGGATTTCTCCCTCTCTGAGGCATCCTGCCTGGCATGGACAGCTGCAGACTCTGCCTCTCTCACTGACGCAAGTTCGCCTTCGAGCTGAGCAATTTCCGTCCTGTGTCTCTCGCTTGCTTGGGCAGCTGCAAGCTCAGCCTCTTTCATCACAGCCAGCTCTGCCTCCAATCTGGCAACTTCCATCTTCTCCTTCTCCAGTGCCTCATGATTGGCACGCTCTGCTTCTCTCAGGGAGGCCAGCTCACACTCCTGCCTTGCCACTTCCATTCTCTCTTTTTCCAGGGCCTCCAGGCTGGCTCGAAGGCCTGCGAGTTCTGCATCAGCCCTGCTCGCCTGTTCAGCCCACTGTTGCCTCTCCTCCTCCCTCAGCTTGACAGCCTCCGCCAGTTCCTGCTCCATCTGCCGGAACTGAGCAGTCAGGATCTGAGCAGAAAGAGAAAGACTGTATGTGTGGGTGTGTTTTATGTGGCTCAGAAAAACAATGTACGTGTCATCTAGACGTAGGGCGTGTCTTGTTTGAACAGCTTTCTTTTCTTTACCAGCATCTGTAAATAGTCGCCAAGATGCAGGACAACGTCAAAACCAATACACAATAAGCAGGCAAACAACTATCCAGTCCAACAGGATCTGTACCTGTTTCTGCTGATCAGCACTGCTCACTTCCTGCTGCAGCATTTCCAGCTCTCCTGCACGAGCCTTTAGGGCCTCTTCGAGCTCTTCACAGCGCTGCTGAGACAGGGAGAGTGTAAGGCAATGTGAATGCATATCTGAAGGGTGGATATTAAGTGCACTTTCACTGCTTCACAAACTGAAACAGTTTTTTGTTTCAGTTTTGGTTTTTTTTTCTGACCCCAGTGTTGGTTGTAGTTCATGGACACTTATAGGGGCAAAGGTGTTCCCTTTTTCCTTGATAAAGGATCAAATAATGCATCTCTCTTATGGTATATGGGTGATTTCAAACTATACAAATGAAATAAAGTAATTTTTTTACTTTAGAGGCTTTATGAAGAAAAGTGAAGTAACGGTACAAACTCAAGTGGAATCAGTCAGCTATTAATGAAGAAACTACAGCCTAATTTGTTAGTTATGCTCGACATGCAGGATCTCTTACCTTCTGAATCTCGCCCTCATTCTGAGACAGCGCTGTGGTCTTCAGCAGCTCCTCTTCATGTTTCTGAATCTGTTCCTGGAAACGCACGTCCTTCTCACAGACCACCGCCTGCAGTACCCGCAGCTGAAAGCAAAAAACACAACAAATCATTCAGAAAGCACACTCCCATTAAATTTAGGTCCACACCCAGAGATGTTGTGCGTTACCTGTTCACCATGGGCAGCTTCTTTCTCCTGAAGGAGCTGCTCAAAGGTCTGAAGTCGTTCTTTAAGCTCTCGGCTCCTGGCTTCCTCCTCGCTCAGCTTGTTCTTCAGCTCTTGGAGCTCCTCCTCGACTGCAGCACCGGCTCCAGTGAAAGAGCTGTCTGGACTCTGCTGCAGACAAAACAGATTCTCAAGTCAGATAAAATGGAAGGACTTGAACTTTATTACGGGCCTGCGGGTAACCAGAGGCATATCTTTGTCTACACAAACAACAAATCAATTAATGCACTTTTTTCCCCCCAAGTGCCTTAGACCCAAAGGTGCCAGCTACCATTACTCTACACTTAAAGACATTATATCAGGATTCTCATAGTAAAAGCCAAACACAGGCACAATTGTAATATCTCAGTAAGCATGCAAAAAAGACAACATTTAGCCTCACTAAAACTCACTGTTGCTCCTCCTTGACCTTTCAACTCAGTTATCTGTTTGGTGAGCGATGCCATCTTGGCTTTGGCCTGCAGCTTGAGTTTGGTGAAACGGGCCTCAGCTTCTTCTCTCTCGTTCTATAACATGAAGCAAAATAACACTCAAACTACAAAATATTGCATGTGAACACTCGCTCACAAGCACATACACACAGAGGTTTACTTACCTTGAGCTGAGCATCTTTGCTGGTCAGCTCAGTGTCCTTTTGGAGGAGCTGGGTGTCTTTGTCTCGGATGAGCTCCTTCAGCTGGACCACCAGTTGTTCCAGGTGGGTCAGCCTTTCCATGGCCTCCTCAGGTAACTCAGACCCCATTGTAGCCTGACCCTCATCAGCAGGGAGCTGAGGCACTAGTGTGCCCTATAAAAAGGAAACAAATACAGACTGGTTTACCTATTATGTTTGGTCCTACACAGTCTGTAAAACACTGATATGAAGGAGCCTAAAGTTGTGCCAGCGAAAAAAAGTTGTTTGAGCTATTTATCAATAGACAGGTGCTGTTTAATTATTTTGTCAAAAGATCAAACACAAGCAAACATTTCTTCTCATTATCTGCTTCTCTATTAAAGGAATGATTTCCTTAACATAAAGTTTAGACATTTAAAAGCTGGGGACACCGCTGGCTCAAAAACTCTTCATTATAAGCTGTTAAAATTTATGTGACGCTCTTTCACCTGCGGGTCTCCATCTGGGCCCTCCTCTCCAGAGAGCTCCTGGAGGACTGTGGCCAGACGGCTGAGCATAAAGATGGCACTGTGACAGTAAAAATAAAATGTAAAAGAAATCATGGGTTTCAGTGTAGTTGAATGTCTAACACATAAATTTTCTTCTTTATGGCAAACCCTTCACTGTTCACTCAAGATAAAATACAGGATATGTAATATATCTGCCATTTTTTATCTGCAGTGGGTATAAAAGGTGTACACACCCCTGTTAAAATACCAGGTTTCTGTGATGTTGAAAAATGAGAGCACAACAAATCATTTCAAAACTTTTCCCACTTTTATTGTAACCTATAACTTGTACAGTTCAATTGAACAACAAACAAATCAGTTAGGAACAAAAATATAAAAAATAAAAAACTTAATAAGCTGGTTGCATAAGTGTGCACACCCTTAAACTAATACTATGTTGAAGCACCTTTTGATTTAATCACAACATTCAGTCTTAGTTACACACCTGCCATGAATTAAAGAGACACTGATTAACTCCAAATTAAGTTCAGCTGTCCTAGTAAGATTTTCCTGACATTTACTCTGTTGCCTCCTACAGCAGAAGCCATAGTTCAGAGAGAGCTTACAAAGCATCAAAGCAATCTCATTGTTGAAATGTATCAGGCAGGAGAAGAGTACAAAAAAAATTATCTCCACAGAGTTGCATATGCCATGGAACACTGTGAAGACAGTCATCAAAAAGGGGAGGAAATATGGGACAACAGTGACATTGCAAAGAACTGGATGTCCCCCCAAATTTGATGAAACCGGTGAGACAGGCTGCCAAGAGACCTACAGCAACACCGAAGGAGCTGCAGGAACGCGTACTACATGTGACAACAATCTTCTGTATTCTTCATCTGTCTGGACTGGGGGTAGGGTTGCAAAACAGAAGCCTTTTCTGATGGGGAAAAAAATGAAAAAGAAAAAACAAAAAACATCTAAGCTGGCTACAATTTGCAAAAAGAAAAATACAAAAAAAAAAAAACCTCACAGCAAGTCTCCCAGAAGCACATGGGAAATGTGTGCCACAATTCCAAAAAGGTATATTTGGTGCAAAATCAGCACAAATCAAAACTAATGCATCACCAAAACCCACAGTGAAGCATGGTGGTGGCAGTATCGTGTTTTTGCGTTGCTTTTCTTCAGCTAGAACTGGACAATCAAGGTAAAAGGAATTATGAGCAGTTCCAAATACCAGTCACTTCTGGCCCAGGACCTTCAGGCATTTGCTAGAAAGATGAAGAGGAATTTCACCTTTCAACATAACAATGACAACAAGCATACACCCAAATCAACAAAAGAATGGCTACACCAGAAGAAACTTAGATCAGACCCAAATCCAAAAATCTGTGGAGTGAACTGCAGAGGACTGTGCACAAGAGACACTCTCATAATCTGACTGATGCGGAGTGCTTTTTCCAAGGACAAATGGACAAATATTGCCAAATCAAAATGTGTCATGCTGATAGACTCCTACTCAAGGAGACTAAATGCTGTGATTAAATCTAAATATGTTCAAACAAACTATTAGTTTAAGGGTGTGCACACTTATGCAACCAGTTTATTGTACATTTTTTATTTTTTATATTTTTGCCCCAGTACAATTGAATTGTACAGGTTATAGGTCACACTAAAGGTGGGAAAAGTTTTGAAATGATTTATTGTGGTCATATTTTTTAACATCACAAAAATCTGGCATTCTAACAGGAGTATGCACACTTTTTATATCCACTGTATGTCCTACATCAATGTTCAGTCCACCTTCAGCTGGAGCAAACATATTCATTTTTAGTTAGATTAATAAACAGATCAAATACATGTTCTGTGAAGGCATGAATACAAACATACTGATTTTAAATTGTGTGCACATGCAGGCAGGGGAAAGATTAGTATTTAAGATTAAAGTTCATAACTTGGAGACAACAGCTTACAAAATAAACCCGTCACGCAGGCACTACTGTCAATAAAGGCATCAAAACATGATCCAAGGCTAGACAGAGGTCTTGAGCCAAAATGAGCTCTTGAAAATATTTAAACTTCTGCAGCTCTGACAGTTGGTCAAAAATCTTTCTTAATCTTTCTTACAAAATCAATTAAGAAGTCACTATCTGCCTTCAGGTTGTTTTGGTTCAGGTTGCTATAAATGAGAGAAAAGCCTTAAATATTTATATTTAGAAGTCAAAACTGGAACATTTTAGGCAATTTTGCTTTAAGGACAACTCTGAATAGGTACTGGCAGGCATATTATATTATGTATAAAATAATTACCTGTTCTGCAAGCATCTTTATGACTGTTATTGTGCCAACATATAATCAATCCAGTCCTGTTTGCCCACTTAAAATATCTTTATAAAACTGTGAAATTTGTTGTGATTTCTGCTGCCCTCTTGGCCAGATCTCGGTTGAAAAAGACATTTTTAAACTGCTATAAATGAGTTGTTGACATACACTCAACAAAAATATAAACGCAAAAACCCAAAGGGTTAAGTTAAAATAACATGCACATGCACTCAAGAAGGAATGGGCCAATATCCCACAGGTCACTATTGACAATCTGGTGATTACCGTGTTTTATATGTGGTGCCAGCCTATATAAACAAATAAAAATGATGGTACTGTTCTGGTCATTTTATTTTTTATGGACAGGCATATTTGTCCCTAAAGTTTTCCCATTTCTTTGCCCATTCCGATAGTTTCAGCAATTTCGCTTCAGGAATTTCATTATATTTGAGAGTCCTTATCTCGATGCTATGATTGTTATTCCTTATATAGAGACGCTGTTTATTCTCGCGCTGATAAAAATCTAAACAGCAAATAAGCCGGAAATGCATAGATGGAATAAACAGTGCTGAGCAGGCCAATCACAGTAGATGCGGGCTGCGTCGACCCGATGTGTCGGTACATTTTCAGGGAAGTGCACGCCTTGTTAAGTTGGTTTTCCCACCGCCATTAGGGTCCAAAGGAGAAAAAGAAGGAGAAGGAGGTGGTTACGCCGTAGGTTAGGTCGTAGGGCTTTGCGGCTACGATTTCCCTCAGTAGAATAGATTCCCTGGGAGTTCTCCGAGCCGGAGCGGACAGCGCCGAATCTCTCCGAACCTGCCGGACGCTCCACTGCGGCTGCGTCACTCTTTTTGTGAACAGCAAAGATTATAAGCTAGCTAACGCGAAAATGCACGGCAAACTTTCCGAGCGGCTGGACGCTGATATCTTCAGAAACCAGCAAACGCTTCTAAAGATGAAGAGATACCTCCGTGAACAGGATGCTCCGTGAAAACATCCGTTTACCGCGGCCGTAGTTTCCACGACACAGTAATAAGTTAGCTGGAGCTGCTCAGCTAGCTGACGCTGATAACAGGTAAATAAGGACAGCGTCTTTAAAAGCGGCTTCGCTGAGTTTTTCTCCTTCGTGCATGACAGCTGTGTTACGCAGCCCAGTCAGGTGGGTGTTTTTAAAAGAAAACACGCTTGACTCACCTGTACGAGTGCTTTCCAGGTAAATGTGTCTGGCTTTTATTTGATATATTTCCTCGGATGGATTTCAGAGCAGAGCCACATCACCAAACGTTCCCGGAAACAAAACTTCCTCAACTGTGATTGGACGTCCGGGAGCTGCGTACGTAAGGGACTGTGTGCAAATTTACAAGCACCTATTCCTCTTTAGAGAGTATCTGCGAAAATATATACACCAAGGAAACGAAGACCTGACCCCAAAATACTCATATCTGCTTGTGGATAACACATAATAAATTATAATGATGGCAAGACATGACCAAAGAGTCAACCTGCTCATCAACCATGGCAGGCAGCTGGGCAGGAGCCTGCTGCTGCTGGCACACTATGCCACAGTGTTTGTGGCGTTTGCGGGGCGCTCTGTGCAGTGGATGGTGGATGCAGTGAAGTGGACCAGCCTGTTTGCACGCTACACTGTGTCAGTTTTTGACTCCATCTACAGACACCTGCACTGGGGGAAAAGGAAAAGCGTCCCCGGTGTGGCCAGAGAGATCTGCCCGAGCTCTGAAGTGGAGCCACAGTGACTTTATTCATCTGTTATAACTTTGTCTATCTGTGTCACATGAGCAGGAGACCTAAAGAAGACACTGTAAATGAATATGAAGCTGAACAAAGAGTGAAAACAATGCCTTACTGAAGCTTTTTACCTTTTTAAGCTTTTAAAACATTGTTTATTTCTAACATAGTTCTGGTAGTGTATGTGTGGGTAAATATCCATGTTTAGGAGAAGCTCTTCCAAACAGTTGGAAGCTGTATATCCAGGCCAGTCATCCATCATACCTTCTGTCACAGGGTAATGAAAACTAATGCAAATGTACAGGAAGAACACTTTTATGAGTTTAGCCCTTGCTGTGTTGCTTAAAAATGCTACACAAACTAATTTTAGTTTTGTATTTTATAAATATATATATTTATTTTAACTGTTAGAAGATTTAAAAGCTATTTAAACATTCACATGTAGAGTATATCTCTGTTATTTGTCTTTTATGACATTTACAAGTTGTAAGAATATGTTGCTAAAATTAAAATACACTTATAGCTGCAGAACACAACATGCTATGCTTTTGAGTATGATTACTCAATCATTGTAACAAAACACTAATATTTAATTTTATGCGACAGCACTTAGACACGAATGTCATATTATTTTCTGTGTTTTGATATTATTACACTAAGTTGAACTGTAACGCCTCTTTGGCTTTAATCTGTGGTATCCAAATAAACTTCTCAATGAGAGCATTTGTAGTAATCCTGTTTATCTGCAGACTTAACAAAACACAAATCCACAGAGAAGCTGATACTGTTGAACCTTTGTTTTCTTGGTTGAAAATGACATAAAGAATAAACAGATTATTCATAATCTGCCATATAAGGACATTTCACAGGACAATCATTAAGCAGCATGCTAAACCAGAACTAAAAAAAAAAAAAACCCACTGCTTTTCCAACTTACTTTGCCCTTTTTATTGATGAAACAATTAGCTAAATAGTACAGGCTTTGCAAAATTTCACGTATAGCTTCCTTATTCTGGATAGTTGCTGATAACAAGCCCAGTGAGAGGAGCTGTTACAGCTGATGTGTAGTCACAAGGTATATGGAGTAAGTTTGTATCATGTGACACTGTCATTATTTATTTAAAAAAACACTAAGCCAAAATGCGGAGTACACCTACATGATTCAGCAGCTTTTAGAACCACCTTCAGCAGCAATAAGTTGAAGTATAATTTTCTATGTAACATTATCAGTCTCTCACATCACTGTAGAGTAATTCTGGCTGACTCTTGCTACAATGTTGCATCAGTTCATTGAGGTTTGCAGACATTTGTTTATGCACAGCTCTCTTAAGATCCCACCACAGCATTTCAGTCGGGTTGAAGATTTTCATTTTAAGGCAAGCTTTGGGTGTCAGACAGGCGGCTTCACATTTAGAATACTTTGGTATACAGAGGAGTTCGTGGTTGACTCAATGACTGCAAGGTGCCCAGGGCCTGTGGCTGCAAAACAAGCCCAAATCATCATCCCTCTGCTGACAGTTGGCATTCAAGGTTCTTTATTGCCATTTCTGCAGTTGCAGTGCACAACAGAAACAAAGTGGTGTTTCACCTGCAATGAAGCGGTGCAAATAAAAACAATTTAACTAAAACATAAATATACTCAGATATAAAAACAGCAATAAGGCCAGCAGCCAGTGGCATTCACACTGAGTAGTGAGAGCCCAAGTGTTGAAGTGCATATGCTGTACTGTGCAAAACAAGAATTGTGCAAATGTTCAAAGAAGGTCCCTGATCACAGTTTGTTTAGTGCTCTCACAGGCTGTAGGAAGAAGCTGTTGAAAAGTCTGCTGGATCTACAGCTGATGCTCCTGAACCTTCTCCCAGATGGTAGCAGGGAGAACAGGCTGTGAGATGGGTGGTAATGTCTTAAATAAGGTGGTAAGGGTGTTCGTGCTGAAGTGCTGTGCTTGGTGCTGTGCATTAAGGCCAGACATCTCTATTTTGGTCTCATCTGTCCAAAGGACATCGTTCCAGGAGTCTTGTAGTTTTTTCAAATGCAATTTTGCAAACCTACACCATCCTGTCATGTTCCATATAGAGAGACAAGGTTTTGCTCTTGTTTTGTTCTGTTTTTTTTTTTTTTTTTGCAGTTTCTCTGAGCATTGCACAATTTGAGCATGGGGTGAATTTGCTGCGACATCCACTCCTGGAAAAAATGGCAGCTGTCTTGAATGTTTTCTGCTTGTGAATAATTGTTCTCCCTGCAGAATGATGGACTCCAGATTGTTTGGAAATAGCCTTATAACCCTTCCCAGATTGATGAGCAGCAACAATCTACTTTGGCATTGTGTTAACACGCACCTGAATGCGCCTGACCAACAAACTGCCAAGTGTGGGAAAAGACTTTGTGTGACAGATAGGAATGACCCCTGGTCATTTTAAGTTTTAAATGAATCAGCATTAACAGATATTAATAAGTCTAAACAAAGGGTTTTAAAAAAAGTCTCCTACTGCTAGGAGAAGCATAGTTTGAGCAGCATGTTTTCCAGTGTGCTTAGCATTAATGCTGCATCACTCATGCTGGAGTCCACGTGCTGAGGCAGATGTATTCCATCATTCAGAGGCAGGCGCTGCACGTGAGGGATGAAAGCTGAATTCGTATCTGTCAGCACATCTCAGGGTAAACATGGAACAGCCAACCTGCCCTTCAAGCCGGATGATTAAGATGATCATGTGCATGTTTCTGTGGATTACAGCCAGTGATTAGACACAAGGAGAACACCAATGGGTGTGGATCACCTCAACACCCCCCCACCCCCACACACACTTGAGCTACAAAAGGCGCCATCCAGCCACTGTTCTCACCCTACAAGTCCCAGTGTTTTGTGACTGTGAAGAGGGACGACCTCCGCTTCACAGTAGACCGCTCGGGCTGTGAGGTTTGTGTGTCAGCTTCTAACAGAGTCCAGCTACCTTATCTACATTTTGGGGAGAAAAAATGGGTAATTCAAACGGCTGCACTGTGGACGACCTGCAGGCGGTGGAGATGCACCTGTGGTACAAGAAGTTCATGACTGAGTGCCCCTCAGGGCAGCTCACCCTGCATGAGTTCAAGCAGTTCTTTGGGCTGAGAGGTTTGGACCCGGAGGCCAACGCCTACATCGAGCAGATGTTCCGCACTTTTGACATGAACAAGGTGAGATGATTCCAGTTTACACTACATATTTAAAAATGATCAAAGATGACAGGGAGCCTGAAGAATAAAATAACATACAGTAGTGATATAACAAACCTATTAGAAGCTAAAATAGGAGCACCTGTCAATGATGGCCTGAAGGATGAAAGATGAGCAAATAATTTTTCTTTTGTTACGTTGCTTTGTTATAGATTTACATATATAGAATTTGCAAATTTCTAGATTTTAAATGTATTTACAAAGGAAAGCTGAAAGGGATATATATATATATATATATATATATATATATATATATATATATATATATATATATATATATATATATATATATATATATATATATATATATATATATATATAAATACATTAGTTTATAGATTAAATCTGGGGCCTTTTGAGGGAAAAATGTACTTTGTAATTTGATGACGGTTACTTTCTGTTTGCTGAGATGGCCTGTTCCCTGCTTCTAAAGTCTTTAATGCTACATTTAAAATAAACAATAGAGAAAAACAAATTCTTAAAACATTTTGTTCAGATAAAAAACTTGCATCATTCAGGGACACGTCTCAATTCAACTTTCGTAACAACTAGCTTGAATTTATGAGTTTCACTGAACTGAGCACAAGAGACTCAGTTTGAAGTGTCAGTAAGCATTTCTTGGTGGCAAGTTAATGTAACAACTACAAAAATAACTGCATAGAGACTCAAAATAACCAGAAATGGGTTAAAATTGTCTATTTGAAAAACAGATGTGACTACAAAGGTGCAACATGAACACAAATAGATACAAACAAAGATAAAAACAAACTCTTAAGACATTCAAAGGGGATGCCAGTAGATGCAAAAGAACCACAGAGACAATGAAAAACCACAGAGACCCCCCAAAAAAGAGATGCAAAATCAACACAAAGAGAAACAAAACAAATCATCTTGGTTTGAACTTATATTGCCTGTCCTTAAGTCTGGGTGTGTGGCTTCTGTGTAGGCCTTTTAAGTCTGTGCCAGGAGTGCATAATCCGCCCACAGGTGTAGCTTTCATTCCCACCAGGAAATCATGAGTGTCAGATAGCAACCCATCTAGGAAATTTCAGCCTGTTTGGAACACCCATTTGGAAAAAAAATTGAACAGAAAGACTTAAAATACCAAAAAAAGACCTAAAAGACTTGCAAATGCATTTTCTAAATATAGGGAGTATGTGTCCCCTCTATCCCATTTTGACCCTCAGTTTAATTGAGAGCATCTCTGAGGTAGCGACAGGGTCATGGCAGGATGTCTGTCTGAGGACTTGTATGTCTATATTTAGCCGCCCCTCCTGCTCAGCTTACAAAAAAGGCCACGGTAATCTGTGCATGATTTAGACAGTGAGATTATCTGTGAAAGGATGCTTTGATGCTGAGATTGTTGAGACGCAGACAGGAGATAATCCTCCATCCTGGCGCGCTTCACTTCCACATGGATTGCTTTTGCAGCTGGGGATCTATTTCATTTGAGGGATGGTGCATTTGTTTAGTCATTATTTTGAAAATAAAAAGTGTATGTTTGTGGATGACAATTTTAATCTGCAGGACGGCTACATAGACTTCATGGAGTACGTGGCCGCTCTAAGTCTGGTGATGAGGGGTAAGATGGAGCACAAGCTGCGCTGGTATTTCAAACTCTATGATGTGGATGGGAATGGATGCATTGACCGCCACGAGCTCCTGAATATCATCAAGGTACAGTCAGCCTATTATGCACCAGAGTACATGTTTTTGCCTCTAATCTGGCAAACATACTGATTTTCCTCGTCTTCTCCCAGGCCATCCGTGCAATCAATGGGAATGAAAATCAGGAAACATCTGCGGAGGAGTTCACTAACCGCGTGTTTGACAGGATTGATATAAATGGAGATGGTGAGTGTGTGCTGGCACAGTATGGAGATAGGAGTTTAGGAAGAAAACAAATCGTGGGGGGACAGATTAGATCCCCACTCTGAAAACAAAAGATAAGACTAAATCTAAAGAAGGTATGAAAGATGCAACTTTTGTCCACACAATATTTTTACTACTTTAAATAAAGTAACTTATTAAGCTCTACCGCTATATTGTATTTTATTAATACAAACAGGAAGTGCAAAGTTGCCTAAGTATAAGAAGTTCTGAAACATGAATGAAAGTTACTTTGACTCTCTACACAATCTTGTGGTACAAATTCGTACTACATAAAGGTACAGCCCACCCAAGTCAACTTCAGTTAGTATCACTTCAACACAATACACAGATATTTTGGACATAAAGCCATGATGGTTGTATGATGGTTGTATTTTCACATTGTGTTGATAGCTGCAGTTCATTTTGGAAGATTTTAAAACCATTAAACACAGAAATATACAAGAAGTACCTTGAAAGCTTATTATACATCACGTGATTATAAGATAATGCGTCATAGTAAGATAGGACAAGATAAGGTCTCATTATGTTTAAGCGTAACCTACGTATGCCAAAATATTTAATGCAGTTTTTTGTACAGACATCCAAATCTCCAACTGCACACCTGAAGGTTAAAATGCACCATGGGTAATGTAGGCACCGGATATTTAAAAAGATGTTCTTGAAATTTAAATTATAATATCTATGCTTTTGCCTATGTGAAACTCTCCAGCTCCACCTCCATATTTTCTTCATAGATTCTACTTTGCATGATTCACAATTAAAAAAAATCCTTATTTATCCCATACTGGACCTTGGTGCAGCCTCTCAGTTCATTTTATGTCTTTTATGGCTCTTTAAGTCAACTTTCTTCTAATTCACAAACTTATGATCAGATCATATTAGGAATGTCTACTCTCTTTGACATCATACAGAACCAAAAATAGAAAAAATTGCCTGAAACCAAGCATTTAGAGCAGTCCAAAGTCAGTGTAATTGTAGATACACTGAGCTCGTTATTTGAAGCATTGGTCATGTTTAATAAGAGCATCCACCAATGTAGCGGTATATAAGGAAGAGAATAAAAGGCCCACTTTAACTGTTGACCCATATAGGGTCTTTAAATATGCAATATAAGCATTGCAATATAAGCAGTAGAATATAAGTGAAATGAGTCTGTATGCATTCATAAACTTGTGTGAAAAAAAATAATCCCTAACACCTGTTTAGCTGAGTACATGCTTTTAGTGTATGAATGTGCCCTGCATAACTGTGAGCTTAATGGGACATAAACAAACAAAATAATTAAATAAATAAAATGTAAAAAAAAATACTCTAAATCAAGGCTGAAGACTTGGAAATGATTTAAGAGCACAGGACGGTGTTTCAGGGATCTCAAACGTTTCTAAAAATGTATTTATGACCTTGTTCTGTTATTCTGTAGTTGCAAGCTACCAAAAATAATCAGTTTTTTAAAAAGCTGGAGGAAAGTTAGTGACATTTACTGGCATTTTCCATTATTTACCTTATAAAGGGTTGAGTTGCAAAGCTATACAGCACCAGTAATATTAAAATATCATATCAATATATCAAACTGTCTATTGTGAATGTGACTTTGTTGCACAAGGAAAGTGATAAATTAGCTGAAAACCCACTTAAATCTGATTAAATACAACATGCGGCTCCTCCAACAGGGGAACTTTCGCTGGAGGAGTTTGTGGCTGGCGCTCGCAGTGATGAAGATTTCATGGAGGTGATGATGAAGAGTCTGGATCTCACCCACATTGTGGCTATGATCCACAACCGGAGACGAAGCGTTTAGGACCCGTGGTGTCCGACAACCTCATCCTCATTCATGATTTGACCCGAGTGCTTCAGAACATCGCCTCGGGTCTAAAAAAGGGTAATTTTATAGACTGAGATTTCTATTAAGATTGAATCCACTTTAATATGATGCCAGTGCGTCTTGGAGACTGACATATATCTTATGTTTAATCTCTAAAGGAGTGACACATATGCACTTTAAATGGGATGACTCAGTCAGCCTTTGCAGACTGCTCATTGTCCTTGTTTAATGATGGCGATCCCTCCCAAGGCCACCTTGGCATGAGGGATGATCTCTCAGACGGTCCACTTACCCTCAGACACCCTGAGGCATAAAGGAGGGAGATAGTGGAGTAGCAGAGTGGCAATTACCTACACTCGACTAGGCTTTTCAAATCTTTTTTTTTTATTTTCTGAGTCCCTCTGCACCAAATTACTCAAATCTCTGTTTACCCGCTCTTGCCTGTGGGGTTTACAGGAGGGTGCTATGACACTGCACTGTGCTCAGCATCCATGCTAATTTGATTAAGTCGGTGGCTGTAAAACAGGAGCAGGTGAGCGATTTAGTGGTGCAGATACAATTATCAAATGTTTACCTTTTATATATGTTTTAAGCTTCTTCTTTTTTTTTTTTTAATCTTTTGAAAACAAAAATGTAAGTTGGAACAAAATGCAGGCTTGTGGTTTTGCAGCTTTTCTCTGTGTGTGGGAGTTTCTTTGGCTGAATGGTTTGCTTTTTATTCAGCTTTTGCAGATTAGTTTTGTTGTGTTTTTTGGCTACGCTCATCTTGTGCCTTCTGTTGGACAACTGCAGAATGTGTTTGAGTTCAGCTTTTGCTTATTTGTACACTAAAAATAAACAATAAAAACACTATAAGGAAACTTGACAGTGTAATGTGTCAGTGCGTTTCATGTTTTGCATCTTTAACAGCATAAAATCAGCTGAGAAATTGTGAAAACATTTCAAATGTAAATCAAGGGAACAAACTGTCCCTGCATTAAAATAATCTTCCTAATTTTGCATGTACATCTTGCTAGTACCAGGTTGGGCTGCCTTTTGCCTTGAGGATTGCCTTAATCTTTGGTGGCACAGATTCAACAAGGTGCTGGGAACATTCCTCAGAGGTTTTGGCACATGTCAACATAGCATCACACAAGTTGCTGCAGATTTGTTGGCTGTACATCCCTGATAAGCTTCTCCCATTCCACCACATCCCAAAGAGATCTGGTGTAAGTGGAGGCCATTTGAATTCATTGTAATGAGTAGTTATTAGAGTTACTGTTTCCTTCCAATCAGCTCAAAGCAGTCTGTTCATTCTTCTCTGACCTCTGGCATCAACAATCACCCAGAGAACTGCTGCTCACTGGATAGTTTCTCTTTTTGGACCATTATCTGTAAACCCTAGAGATGTTTGCAGGAAAATGCCAGATCAGCAGTTTCTGAAATACTCAGACCTGGTCTGGCACCAACATCCATGCCACTTTCAAAGTCACTTAAATTACTTTTCTTCGCCATGCTGAGTTTGAACTTCAGCAGGTGGTCTTGACCATGTCTAAATATGTTGCGTTGCTGCCATGTGATTTACTGATTAGGTATTTGCATTAATGAGCAGATGAACAGGTGTACCTAATAAAGTGGGTGTATGTTTAGAATATAAATGTGCTAATTACACAATATACTGCAATATTCCTATAGATTAAACCAGTAAGCCTCCTTTGAGGGCCAATAGATGAGCTACCAGCCTGGAGACGCAGTGCTGTACATTTGTTTATGCCCCCCCACCTTCTCATTGATCTTTTTAGAGATTCCTCCAAATACTTTGATAACACACATATTTTCAATGTTTTTCTGTTCTTTGCTTTTTCAAGCTCAAATTACCAGTTGTGACTTGGAGCTGAATTTGAGGGATTTTTTATTTTTTTTAAAACATCATCTTCCATTAACGCTTATAAATTGTATTAACAATAGCCTCTGACTTCGGTGCCCTCATACAACAGATTAAAAACACATTACCGACATAAAATCCTGCCTCTGAGCAAGGACGATGATTCACCTGCATGGTGCCAGGATCACTTTACATCAACACTGCTACAGCTGCACAACAGTTTTGTTGTTTTTCCCTATTTAAAGCATAACAAACTCATCCCTCTGCTATACTAAAGTCTAAACTGGGTGTTTACAACAAAAGATAAAGCGAATCTCTAGTATATTTCTGAAAATGTAACCACATCATTCACAAAACGAAACCAAGATAAAGTCAAGTTTCAAGTTGCAAAATTTATTTTCTACAAATTCAAATATTTAAACAAGGAGCTCACTCATCAACCACAAGGGGGCAGCGACATAATTGGATTAATTTTTCCCTCTGAGCTTCTTATATTTCCAAATGCTTTTCCTTAGGTGTGTTCTTGCAGAAAGGAATGTGCCTTTGTCTGACTGTCACTGCATGTCATCTCTCTTTTCATGCACCGCAGGCTCACAGGAAGTCGTACAAATACTTGACAATATCAAAGTTCACCGTCCTGGAAGATAAATCGCACAAAACACATTTTCAGTGGAACAAAAAAAAAAAACTGTAAAAGGTCAGTTCACTTGAATAATCCAGTCAGTCTCATTCATGTGCATTAAAAGGACGAGTGTGCGTGCACACGCGCACACACACATACACACACCTGGATATGGCGCAGATGAACTCCAGAGAAACGGCACATTTATACTTCGGGGCGTCGAGCTGGTCGTCATGACTGACCTGAGCCAGCAGCTGCAGGGTCACCAGTGAGGAGATCTAAACGGGGACGGAGGAAAACCAAAATGAGTCTCTGCTCCACTTCTTAAAATGCAGTTTCTCCACTTTGATGCAGAGCCATTAAATGATGATAGCCAGTTGCACAGATATGGGTCGAGCCTAATTTCCTAAAACCATTTCATGCTTGGGTCCATAGATAGGCCTGTGTTTGGCCTCAGATCCCAACACTCCCTTTGACCATATGGCTAGAAAACTGTCCTTTTTCTTTTTTGTTAGGCTTGATTTAACATGAAATACAGCACTATTACACACAGAAATTTAACAAAATCCTTTACCATCCTCTTATTAGGGTGTACATTCTCTTTCATTGGTTTATCAGGCAAATTGGAAAAAAGTGTGAAATTATTTTCTATATTCAGTCGTAGCCTGAGGCTAACTTTAGGATTTCACAGAGAAAAACTACACTGCAGGACTAAATGAGGGGAAACAGACTACTGCAGAAATCAGTTTAACTGACATAACATGGTGGTGTTAAGAAAAGACAGGCAGAGACATGTTATCAGAAGCTTAGGGAATTAATTATTTTGGATAAATAATCTTGGTGCACATACAGTCATGTAAAAAAGAACGCACACCCTCTTTCAGTTTTAAGGTTTTACATATCAGGACATAATGACAATTAATCTGGTCCTTACCAGGTTCTAAAATTATTTAAATGCAACAACAGATAAACAACAACATATTAGTGTCATTATTTATTTTTTAAAAAATTAAGCCAAAATGCAGAAGTAGTATGTGAAAAACTAAGTACACATTTGCAATTTCCACAGGAATTAAGAGGGTAAGTAGCAGCCAGGTGCTGCTAATCGAATGCACTCAGCAAGTGTGACGTCACCGTAAAGTCAGAAGGCCATCAGCAATGATGCTCTGTTCTCCTTGCACGCCTATGAGAGTTGTTGTCAAATGTCATCTTTATAGGCGACAGAGTTAAAAAGGGAAGTGTTACTGCCCATCATTCTGGGAAGGGTTGTAAGGCCATTGCAAGTTATTGCTGCTAAAGGTGGTTCTACAAGCTGTTGAATCATGGGGTGTACTTAATTTTTCACAGTGTTCCTGCTTTTTGGCTTAGTGTTTGTTAAATAAATAACAAATGACACAGTGTAATATATCATGTGATGGCGTTCATCTCAGGATGTATTTACATAATTCTGAGACTTGCTAAGGACCAGGTGATTATTTTTTAAAGTTCTGATGTGTAAAACCTTGGAATTGAAATAGGATGTGCTTTCTTTACATAAGACCATACATCTTTCTAATCAAAACCCATCCATGTTCAGAGTTTGACAGCAGGAGGCCACGCTCACAATCTGAAGCTGAAGAAGGAAAAGTTCTCTGAGCTTCACTTCATACTTTTTCTGGGAGGTAGGACATACTGTACCAGGGTCTTCCTGCATACCGGGATTATTGGCAGTGCCCAAAAATGTTCTGTAGCAGTGCTAGAGTTTCTGAAGTACGCGAGGATCTGAGTGATCAAAGGATGAGTACAAGGCTCAATGAGGATGTCCACATGCCTGCCAATTTATTGCAACACGACAGTGAACCAGCTACACATACTCCTTTCCAAGCAGACTATGTGTACTAGAAGGAGGCAAGATAAGAAGTAGTCTGCTGTTTTTCTGCTGTCTGCACAACATATTGTTTAATTGATTGGGGTTTAATCTACTCAAACATAATACACATTTTAGTTTACTAAATGGTCTGAAATAAAAGGAAAACACAGATTTCTGCCAAATAAGGCAACACGGGTTTATTACTGCAGGCAGATGCTCCTGAAGGCCATTCTGAGTCTGGGAAAAACTTTAATAATAAAAAAAAAAAAAGTGAAGTATTTCAGCTCAAAAGGAAATCTTTTTGTGCCTTAAACACGTCTAAAAAAAAAAATGATTTCTTTTGAATTTTTTTTCAAATTTGGCACAAACAGCAAATCTCAACTGCATTGAACTAGACTGACCTGTGAGAAGATGCTCGCGGTTGGAGCAACTCTGCTGTCCACCACACTGTAAAAAATTGCGAGCAACCGGTCCAAAGGGAAGGGCTTCGGACCCAGAAGGTGGTTACTTGTCTAAAAGAGAGACATATAGATATAAACATTATGCTTAATGTTTCTGAATAAAATGAATGGGGAAGTAAGTGTTAGTTTAGCATAATTACCTTTTCATTTTTCTTCAAGAAGTTTGTTTTTCTTATTTTACCATGGTGCTATTGGGCAGAAACAGAAGATGTATATAACATTTTTTTTTTTAAAAAGTTTAAATCCCAAAAACAGCATTTTAGCAAGTGTTTTCCCCCTAAGATGGCCACATTATGGTTATCCACTCTCACTCTAATTTAAAAAAATTTTAAAAAAGTCTGAAGCCTGAGGCTTGGAGTCTCAGTGACCTCATTATCTTAAACTTTGGCCATCTTTAATATCAGCATGCATCGCTGCAACACTTTATATATGACAGATAATAAAGAATTATTATATTCCTTTACCTTTAAAAAGAAGCGTTTATCTGTGCGTGCAGGGTTGTAGGACGCTAGATAAGCAGCAATCAACAGGAACTTGGAGTAATAAGGCAATTCAACGTGAGTGTGAGCTGATAAACCTACCAGAGGGCAGAATAAATGCATTAAGTCAGCATCCTCATATTCTTTCATGCAGTATTATTACGTTTTCATGCGGGGGGGGGGCACACAATTTGAGCATGAGTGGCCAGTGTCACTGTGCCATACGAACAGTTTCACAGTTTGACATCTGGTCATCAGTAGAGCTCAGTGTATGCTGATACCTCGCAAAGCTCCAGCCTCCTTCTCCTCCATTTGCTGCATTTGCTCCCACTGAAGACTGAGCAGAGGATAAAGAACACACATCATTCATCATCAGCTCGAAAAACAGCTGGACAGAATGTATTTAATGTATAAAATAATGTAAAAATTTCAGACCTGGACACCTCGCGAAGGTAAACTGTCTGCATGGCTTTTTTCAAATGTGGCTCTATGTGTTTCCACAGCTTGTGAGTGTCAGTCTCTTTCACTAAACATATAATTATAAACACCATCACAAAGTGACAGAAAAACAGCAGGAAAAACTACAAAAAACATTCGCAGAAACAAAGCAATTAAAGCAGCACAGATCAATATTTGAACCAACAGAGAATAAACACTCAGCTCAGCTGTTTCCCAGATTTCTGTAGAGCTTTTTGGTTATTTTTTCTTATGTGTTGACAGCCTGCAAACTCTACTCTTATAACACTCATTTCCAACCACAGCAGGCAACCAGAGAGAGGCTGAAGCATCAGGTGGACAAACATCCACATACTGTTTTCACAAGACACCAAGGCAGACACAAGCTAAAAAAAACAAAAAAAAACTTCAAATTCATTCTAACATCAGGCGTGTGAGGAGCCTCTGAAGCTACATTTTAACAGCAATGTGGAACTACCCCATGGGGTACAAAAAGCAGGAACTCTGATTGACCAGATTGGGCTTCTTATTTTTGTCTTTCAAGCTTGCTGAAGACAACATGAAGCAGCTTAAAACTACTGTCATTGAATCAAAGGAAATAAACACAGAGACAGTTATGACACAAAGGAGAGCCTTCCCATTATTGCTCCTAACATACACACTCAGAATTATACACTCAGTGTCCTCTTTACTGGGTACAACTGTACAAGTGAAGGAGGTCCAGACCAATACAACAGTTTTGCCATATCTTTATTTTTATTACCTCACCGTTTGGTTTTAAGTCAGTAAAAAGGTTGGTGCCACTCAGCATGAAAGTGTAGAAGCTCTGAGGATTTACATCTTCCAAACACATGCTTTTAGTTGGTCAGAAGCCCACTGCTTTCACAGTGTGAGCTCAAAAACTGTGGAAAATCATCAAGACCAGTTCCTTTAAAGCCCTCCTGAATATACGTTAGTAAACCTGGTTGAACTCTTATCCGTTTTGTCTGTTTTATTTATTTAACTATTGGACAGCTCTTTAGTTCATTTTTGCTAGTTTTAACAAGTTTATAAATAAATGTATCTTGGCCTGTTAAGTTCAATTTGGAGATGGAGTTCAGGTTGGAGATGTTTACATCCAGGTATGCAAGGTCACGGTTACACATAATATTGGGAGGTGTTTCTATTTTTTGACCCTTTTTTTTTTTGCAGTAATAAAGTTAGAAGCAAGTCCCAATACTACAGCTCAGTCACATCAGAGTAAAAATAGGACAGCAACCTACTTACTACTAGCAAAAATCAGTGGTTGCCCGATGATAGCATTGAACTTTTTCCACATTCAGGAACCAACTGTAAGTAATGCCAGTGACCAGCTGGTTGCCCAGAGTTTGGACATGCAACATTCTCAACCTCTGGGTGACAACTTTTGATTGCTAGGCAACTGCACGAGTCCCCTGGTGTGAGGCAACCAGTCTCAAAACAATTGCAATCTGCAGCACAACTAAAAGAAGGTTCAGGGTCACTTGATCCAGTCATAATTATAAGCGTGATCAAAAAGGAAAGTTTTAAGCCTAATCTTAAAAATGGAGAGGGTATCTGTCTCCCGAATTCAAACTGGGAGCTGGTGCCACAGAAGAGGGGCCTGAAAGCTGAAGGATCTGCCTCTTATTGTACTTTTAAGTACCCTAGGACCCACAAGTAAGCCTGCAGTCTGAGAGCACAGTGCTCTGTTGGAGTGATATGGTACTATGAGGTCTGTAAGATAAGAGCGGGCCTGATTTGTACCTAGTTTATAAGGAGTAGTTTAACAGGAGAATCAACTGAAGGGTTTTCAGGGAATTTTTAGGACAACCTGATAATGAATTACAGCAGTCCAGTCTAGAAGTAATAAATGCATGAACTAGTTTTTCAGCATCACTCTGAGACAGGATGTTTCTAATTTTAAAAATATTGCACAAATTCAAGAAATCAGTCCTACATATTTGTTTAATATGCACACTGAGGGACATATCCTGGTCAAAAATGAGTCCAAGATTCCTCACAATGTTAGTGGAGGCCAAGATAATGCCATTCAGAGTAAGTATCTGATCAGACGCCATGTTTCTAAGATTACATCACTACATGTGAAAGAGGTTCCGAATTTCTGTTTCAAATCTATGAGGTTCTTGCTGTGAATTTCTGTGTATGCATACGCTAACAGATTTTTTCACCAATTTAACGCAGTTAATCATCATATTATCACAAACAGATTATATGCAATTTCCAGCTGACCCCAATCAGTCTCTCTGTCTTACTGCTATTTTATCTGCACCTTGATGCACCAAAGTCTCTTTCAAGATGAACAACTGACTACTCTTTGTAGCAATCATTGCAAAGGGAGTAATATCACAAATTGATTGCGTAAGGTCACAATAATTTTGGTCATGCTGCAGTCTCCAACCACTGTTTTCCTTAGCGTGACTGTAGCATTAGGTGTGCTTCTGGAAGCTGTAAACACTGCAGGTATTCACGGGGCTGAAAAGCTGTTTATTTGTGCAAAACGATCCTGAACAACAAAATCATGAAGCCCATTGTGCTGCTACATGTAACTGAATTGACACATTTCTGACAAAGTGATCAAAAGAATGAACATTACGAGCCTTGAATGTGAGACGCTTTGTTATCAATTAAGTACTGTGGAAGTTATATCAATACAGAACTATGAATCTAAATCTTTTATGCAGAAATCTGGTTTTATACCTGCCAAGTGGACACAAACACATCTACAACTGAAAGCTAATGATGCTCAGTGTCTGGTGGATGTGTAAGTAGTCTGCAAACACCTGCAAATGCAGTCACCATGACAATTTTACATGGTTAGTACATGTTTTCAGTTGAGCTCAGCTTCAACTGTAGACAGAGAAAGGGGAATTAATATTAATACTTTCATTTTTAAAATAGGGTGTCAGGCGGATGAAATATTTTCCTTTTACCTTTTCCTTCTACCAAAGGCTCACAGAACTTTGAAAAGTTGAGGGCAGCCTAGTTGAAAGAGACAAAAAGGAAAAATCAAAGATGGAAGACTTAAAAATTATCAAAGCAGTGACCTGTTAAGGTGCGTTTCTGACCAGGTGTCGTAGCTCTCTGAGGTCTCGACAGACGGAGTAAAAGACTCCCAGCAGAATGTTGATGTACGTGGAGTAAAACTCAGCTGAATATGAAGAATGTCTGTTCTGGGACAAAATCTGCTGCAGCTCACCTACAAACATCCCAAAGAACAAAAAAATAAAGCCTCTCCAAAACCAGCCACCAAGTCTCACATGTTCAAGTAAAAGAATTCAGTAATACACTAAATGCTGAATTTATGCAGTGGTGCTTAACAATGCAATATTCCTCCAGAGTCGTTCCCTCAAGTGTGAAAACAAAATCACAGGTACAAATGTCACATCTCACACTGCACATGCCAAGCATGCGTCAGCATTATGCAGCGTGACGCGAGTTACCCATGACACTGGCTGGCATAGCATGCGTGAGAATGATTATACCTTTACTGTAGTCGGGGAAATGGAGCAGAAGAGGCTCAAAGCAGCCTGTGTTCGGTCTGAATTTGTCCCAGATGATTTCACTGAGCAGGATAACTGTAACGTTGTCCTCAACCTGAAGAACAAATGTATGTAGTTATGATCAGGGATCTCAGAGAGAGGATGTCTTCACAGTTACAGCCCTCTTTCCTCTTTTAATTTATGTGTTCTATATATATTTTTTTATAGATACAGCTTTCTTTGTTTGATTTAGTGCTTGACTGGATATTTTGACTGACAAAAAAATTAAGGCATTTTTAATTAAGCAGAAACAACAAACATTCCCAGGTTTCAGCTTGTCAAATGTGAAACTTTTGTGTTTTTCTCTTATATGCGATTTCAAACTGAATATCATTCAGGGATACTCCTTAAAGAGAACAATTAAATAATATTTTATAAACATGATGAAAGCTAATTTTAATTTGAGTTCCTGAATATATGTAAAGAAATTGAAAATACAAATAATACATTTTACAGCTAAAACAGCCATAAAGGGAAGAAAAGGGAAATAAATATGAGGTGCCATAATGGTGCTTTGCAAGTCTGCCCTTAAAATAAACAAACAAATGAATAAATAATTAACCACAGCTGATTTTAATTTGGCTTATCTCTCCTTTAAGTTCATCTCCTTGTGCACTTCACCACTGTTTTCAGCATGGCTTCTGTTTTTGGATTGCTCCCTGGAATTCTTGTTATGACCACTTGTGCCCCTCTGATAACGGCTGGATCTCCTCCGCTACGTTAAAACTACCACCCTTCATCTTCAATTTCAATTTCAGGAAGTGGATGAAGTCACAAGAAAGCAAACATCTGGGAAACAGGGCAGGTGGTGAGAGAAAACTGTTGTTTTGGGCTAAAACAGCTTGCTTTAGATCCACTGCACCCATGATGGCATGCACCACGGTTTACTCCAAATCCATCCATCCATTTTCTACTGCTTATCCAGGTCTGGGTCATAAGAGCAACAGTCTAAGCAGAGGTGCCCAGACCTCCCTCTCTCCAGCTCTTCTGTGAGAACACCAAAGCGTTCTCAAGGCAGCCGAGTGTGTCCCAGGTCTCCTTCAGATGGACCTGTCATAAACACCTCACCTTGGAGACATCCTAAGTCAGGTGCCTAAACCACTTCAGCTGGTTCCTTTTAATGTGGAGGGGTAGTAGCTCTATACTGAGCCCCTCCAGACACCATCTTTAAGGGACAGCCCAGACACCCTTCAGAGGATGCTCATTTCTGTTACTTCTATCTGCAATCTTATTCTGATCTTAAAGAGGAAACTGGACGATTTTAAATCATGTAAAGTTTTTAATTTTTATAAGCGAAATAACTTTGTAAGCACACCGCATATTAGATGGCAGCAATGAGGGAAAATAGGTAGATCTTGTTATGCCAACAAATACTAAATGAAAATGTCTTAATGATTATATTTATTGCCTGAGCACAAGTTATTGTCCCCTCAAGCACAATGCCCTTTAAATCATAATTAAGCTGAGATGAGATTAGACAGGATATGTTAGAAAGACAGCACAGTGGTAGAGTGGCTAGCACTGTTGCTTCAAACTTCTTCAAAGCTCCCCATGCATGCATTTCCTCAGCATACACAAGCTTCCTCCACAGTTCATTTTTTTAAATTTACTTAGATTCCCTTTAAGGTTATGTCACTGAAGATTCTTCATTAAAGTCACAATACAAGCTGAATGCTGTATACACACGTACATATCACATATACAAATACCAGCTGCACATATTTGCATATTTCATATAGGCGCAAACACACACACAGACACACCCCGCCTATAATACTGGCAGGCAGTTCGTGACCTATAGCAAAGGGAATTGAAGCACTTACTGAATGTTAATTATAAAGATGTGGGTGATTTTTGGTCTGGGTACTCCAGCTTATTTGCACAGTTCAAACACATGCATGTTAGGTTAACTGGTGATTCTAAATTGACTCTAGGCGTGAATATAAGTGTGAATAGTTGTCCAGTTCACTTTTAGCCCTGTGATGGACTGCTAAACTTCACAAAATATAACCTCTCTCTGTGCCTATGCGATATGGGATGGGCTCCAGCCACTCTTCGACCTTAAACCAGTTAAGAAAATGGATGCATGTATTTTAGAGTGAAACTGCATAACTGCACCAGGGGTGTCAATTTGTTATGTGTAGAAAATGTAAGAAACATTAAGTCAGTATATTCTCTGTATGTCAGTACACACATACATTTTCTGTCTGTCCTGTTAACATTTTATTTTATTTTTTCTAGACATTTAGAGATTAAACAATGCATCATCCTGTCATCCTCTATGTAAGTGTAAATCTGCATCCTAATTATCACTTTAAAATCCCATGCGGCAGCTGAAGCAGCAAGCCATTAAAAAGACAGGTTCCTCTTAACGCTCACAGTCCACCGTTAAGCACTCAGCTTTCATTGGGATGAAACACAAATAATCACATAAGTCTTTTTACTTTTGGTGTTTTTAATTAAAACGCTGTGAGTGGTTGCCATCTTTCCTTCCTTAATAGCATTAAAGAGCACCACACTCTCAGCTCAAGGTCATCCATTACAAATGAAGCTCCTCCAGTCCCCCTTCATCATCCGCACAGACCAACAACAATAACACAATTCACTTTACAGATAACACAACGAGCACGCAGCACTTTCTCACCAGTTCCTGAAGACGCAGGAGAGCAGGAAGGAGACTGGCATCAGTATCTCTCAGAAGCTCAGCTTTTTCCATTACCTACAAAATATACAGTTTATGTAAATTTGATCTTATTTTATAGCATTTATAATACAGTCAGTGAATGGGTGTCTTACCAATGAGCATTACTGCTCAAGCCAAAATGCTAGATTAAACCCACTCCTGTTCTGACTGAAAATTACACTTGTTTTCTCCAGGCTTATGCATCTGCAGCTTTCTTTAGCATCTATTTGCATTTGTTATCACTACTAATCATATCATCATACAAACATTTAGGTGACACTTGCAAGGAATAAATAATCTGACATGCCATAGGATTAGGGATAATCTGTTATGCCAAGTGAGGAATGGTTTTCTGTAAAGTACATAGTACTCACAATGTATCGCGTCTGTTTGGCAGGAGACTGGGAGCACTGCTGTCTGTAGATGCGGACAAAGTCAGACAGGGAGGGACTGCGGGGGAGAAGAGAGGCGGCATCGCAGCCAAAGAAGGACAGCAGCACTTGTTCAAACAGCAACACAACAGAAACACATTCGACACAGCTCACTGTGGCATGAGGAAGCTGCAGAGAGGAGGACGTATGAAAGAGAATCAGTTTGATATCTGTGGAGGTGATACACATCTTCACACTGTGTTGACTCAATCTTCTGACTGGACTCTAAATATGAACAAATGACAAACTGCATCACAGATCTGCAGAGCTGCTGTAATTTGGTGTTACCTAATACAAGATACGACAATTTAAATAAACAGTGGGTTAGTTAGAGAGATGATAGCTAACTCTGAATATCTTGAGGTCGAAGTTAAGAGGTCACTCCCTATTTTTCCCGACTTCATAGACTAAATGACTTATTGTTTAAGCGTGAAATGAATAAGCAGATTTGTCAACATAATCAGGGATTAATCTGCATTATTGGCTGCAGAAGTAGCTGGCAATTTAATTCAATAGGACTAAAACATTAATGAGAATCTGCAGGATCAAGGACAGTATGATTTAAGAAAAAAATAAAGTCAGTAGAAATACAAAAAAGGTAACATGTCTGCAAAATCCTAAGGAGGATATAAATTCTCAGTATTCAGAAAGAAAGACTTTTGTAGCTATGTGAGGTATGATTATACATAGACCATTAAACTCAAACAAAGTTCTACACAAGAGTTAAATTTGGCCGATATCTCCTTTTAGGTGGGACGGGTAGCTGTTATTTTTAAACAGTTTCTTGGAAGTCCTGCACTCTTGGATCATCCCAACTGTATCAAAACAACAACACTTCAACTCGAACTTAATTCTTGGGGAAGCAGACAAAAGGAAGTCAAATTTGGTGAGTGGTGAGCAATGATTTTGCTGATATGGCCGTAAACAAACAAACAAACTGCAGGTATTAGGATGACCACTTTATGTGTAACTACACAGGTTGTTTTTGTTTTAAATCACATTTTTTCCCCTCGTCCCAATTACTGAGACACATTTTGACTGGCTTCACTTTGCAAAACTCACAACATAAAAACATACATACTTGTTCAAAGATTATCACATCAGACAAACTTTAGTTTCTGTGTATGCTTCTAAGCAGCTGGGGGGATTGCATTCAGTTAAATTATATTTGTCTTTCACATGATTGATATCAAACCTTTTTTTTTTTTTTTAAGTTCAATACATCCAGCGCTCAGCATAAGTAACATGTCCCACATGCAACTAATGCTGGGATGCATTAGACTTCACTCACACAGGCCTAGAGATTGGCGACCCCCCTGGAAATCTCTAGTCACTTGGAAAAAATGTATATTCCCAACTGGTTGGTGAACAGTTGCTGGTTGTTGCTGGGTGAAATCAGTCTCAAAGAGGGTGGTGCACTAAAATCCTCCTTGGTTGCTAGCAGATTGCTGTGGTCACCTGTTGTTTGCATGGAATGTGCCAATTTCTTTGCAAACACTCACCAACTACTTCCTGAATGCTATCTACACATGAGCCAGAGTGACTTGCAAACGACCAAGTAAGAACCAGGAATAAGAAATGCCTAAATCATAATAAATATAAACCACTGACAATACTGTCACTTTCTGTGATTGGCAATACTGTAAGAACCAATTCATCTAAGATTTTTAGTAAATGCATCTATGGCATCAGTTTGAACATCCCAGGACACATCGTTCTTGAGGTATCGCTTTCACAAAGTTGAAAGCTGAACATCAGTCCTCCAGCCTAGTGGGGTGGCTACAATACCCTATTAGCCTTTTTAGACTGAGGGGTAAAAAGGGAAACGTGCACCTTACAGACATTTAAACTATGCAAAGATTTCTGTCCTTTTGTGATTTTTGTACTTTCAGTAAAATTTTCAAGGACTCTTTTAAAAGTAATTCAATAAAGAAAAAAAATTCTTAAGAACTCAAGTGCCAGCTTTTGTATGAAGTTTATAAAAGCTTAAAGGAGTCAGTGAAGTACTGCGAGTGCAAACATATTCAGCTATTTGTCCTTTAACACACTTCTGTCTGCCTGCTGTTTAGGAGGGGAGTTAACAGTGAAATTAGTTTTTATTATGCTATTAAATCCAGGACCCTGTAATCTGCACACACAAGAATGTTATTCAGGACATTCACTTGACAAGAATTGTCTCTCTCACCTCCAGCTCCTTCATCAGAACGTGCATCACATGGCTCTTCCCTGAGGCTCGATGACCATAAATGAAGACTGAGGGGTAGCTGTACTGCTGTGGCTGAAAGGACAAAATTCAGCATCTTTACACTCAGTATAACTGTCCAATTCGATCAAGATCACTGACCACTTAAACCCCCTATCAGCTTTCATCCGCACGTCACAAAGTAATAACAGCCAAGCTCTGATCTAATTAAGTCCAGTGTTGCTGTCAGTAATCAGCTATAGTGCTAACAGCTTTTAGCCTCGGTTTCCTTATCAAATGTATTTAAAATTCTGACTGAAATCTAATGACAAGTAATTAATTTTTATAACAAGAATAAAAAGAACTAAATCTGTCAATGATTTTTATTCAAGATGGATATCATTGAATGATTATAGAAGTTTTGAATGACTATTTCAGTGTAATTACAACTACAGATGAGACTAAACTGCCCAAAGTTATATTGTATGCCTCCAAATGCCTGTTGAAAAAGTACTGATAAAGGGCTGTTTAATTATAGTACAAGCTGAATATGTGGAGTGACGATTTGCAAATGGAAATCTCATCAGAGGATGCAAAAATGTGTATAACTCTTGCCTGGTCAAATGTATTAAATGCACAGTGAGGCTAAAGGAACACGGTTTCCCTGCATTTGGCAGAAAGATTAAAATATTAAGCGATCTGAAAGGCTCATGAGAAAATCTAAAAAGAAATTCCACTAGAATCAAAGCTGTTTCTTAGTTTCTATCCAGTGTTAAATCACAATGTTTGTTAATCACAATAAAAATTAACAAACATCTTTCTTTCAAATTACAAAAAAATATAAGAAAATAATAGGAGTGCTACTGGTGTCCCTACAAATTATGGGTGCTCATGGAATGGAACAATGACAACCAAAAAAAAAAAGATGGGAAAATTATGACCAAAGAAATGGAACAATGTGTACAAATCCAGGCACTCAGGGAGGTTTGGAAAATTAATGAAAGACCTTTATTTTACTGAGCTGAAGACATTAAAGATACACCAACACGTCTCAGCTTGCGCCTTCAAAAAAACAGTGCTTTGGAAAAAATAAATAAAAATAACAGAAATAATGTAAAACCTTACCCTAGAAAGAAGAAACTATACTTTTCTTTGAAAGCCAAAATTCAGGTTTTGGCAAATATTTCAAACTTTCCAAACAATCTGGATCCAAAAGAAAGTCAAACTGAATAACAGATTCTTTTTGTTTGTTATACTTTACTAGGTGTAGCAAAAGAGTTTTATTTTTCCCTATACTTTTTTTTATAAAAAAAAATAATAAGGAAAGAAAACAATAGTTGGATTACTATCTTTATGAATGAGGGAAGCATTTTTTTCTGTTCATTCCTTATTTCGTTTTTGTTTTATTGTTAACCACTGTTTTTAAAATATTATAAAGGTTACTGTTGAAAGACAAAAGACAGGAGGCCAAGAACACTGACAAAAAGACAGAAGGCTGAGCTGAAGGTGGCACAGTTGAAGATGTTAAGATTTTTGTTGGGAGTGACCAGGAGGGACACGATTAGAAATCAGTACATCAGAGGGACAGCTCAGGTTGAGCAGATTGGAAACATAAAGACAATGGGGTTGAAATGGTTTGGACGAGTGCAGATGAGGCATAGTGGATATAGTGGACAAAGGATGTTGAATATGGAGCTGCTAGGCAGGTGGAAATGAGGAGGACCACAGAGAGGATTCATGGATGTAGTGAAGGAGGACATGAAGAGGGTTGGTGTGACAGTGGAGGATGAGCACCACACAGACAGATGAATCACTGTGGTGACCCCTCCAGGGAGCAGCCAAAGGAAGAACTGTTTAAAGGAAATGTATTTATAAGAAGTATGTTATCTAGTCCTTTTATCAATGCAGGCTTTTTTTTTCCTGGAAGCTACAGATTCCAAAATATTACATTTAAGGCAGTGGAGGATTTTCACACCTGATTCGAATAACAAAAACAGTTGCACTGACTCTAAAAAGCTGTACATCTATTTTTCTCCCCTCCATTAAAAATAAGTTAAACTGTAGGTTTTTAGCTTATTATACCAATTTAATATGGAAAACTGGAGTTTGCATCGAGTGATCTTTTAAATGCATAATATATGTCCAGTCATGAAGCCTTTTAAATGAAATACATCAGCATAATCATAAAAATGTGTATTTTAGGACGTTTACAATTCTTTAAACACACGTAAGCTGCATCTTTTAATGTGGTGTACTTTAAAAAGTTAAATGGAGCTGACAGCAGGCTTCTTACCTGCCCCATGAGGGACAGCAGCATCCCAACTTGGACTTCCCTGCAGGGCAGCTGCTCTGCCACTCTCTGCAGCCTCTCCTCATCGTATCCTGGGTGCTTCAACAGCGCTGTCATCCTGCCACCACACCGTGTCTGTTTAAGGCAGAGTTCAGCGGAGTACGGCTCACGTTAGCTTCAGCTCGTCCAACCTTAGCAGACGACGAAGAACTCTGTGTTTGGACAAAAAGTGAGTCAAAGGAGGTATAACGTCAGAAACGATGTACTGTGGAAGCCACAGGGAGCTTAGGAAACAGTCATACCGACAAATAAAATGTGTTTAAAATTTAAAATGCAGAAAAAATGTCAATTAAAGTCAGAAACACTTAAAATTCAGCCAAGACCACTCACTGGAGTTTCGCGCGCGCCTTCAGATTGCGTCACATGCTATCATTCCGTACCAGCCAATCACAAGTGAGCCATGAATTCTGGGTAATGCAGTTTTACAATCGAAACAAGCAAATAATGAATTCGTTGTGGATTAAAAGTCTTTATTATCGACATTTCCCAATACACGCAAATCAAAGCAAAACTAAACTTGTATTCTAGTTAGCTATGGGTAATATCTGAGGCATACTGGGACACAAAAGCATCCGTGCTTGCACAGTGCAGTGCCTGGCAGTATCCTAATGTTACCTAAACAGAACTGTACAAGACAGTATAGCAGCATCAATATTAAGACTATAAATTATGTCAATTTGATGCTGTGTTTTTATGCCATTTCTTTTTTTTCCACCGGATTAATAACTCAGATACATAATCTTCAAGCACATTATTATATGAAATCTTAAAGCAAACTACTCTATTTATTTAACGCATTTATAACGTCATTTTTTCTTATCATAATCCATCCATCCATTCATCCACTTGTGTAAGATTATTGGGGGGTGGGGTGGGGGTGGGGGGTTACCAGTTGTAAAAGAATTACATATAATCACTATTGTACTAATCCAGTCTTTGTGCACGGAAAGCCGAATATCTCACATTAGAGAATGGACCATAGTTTCATATATAAAATCAATCAAATCTCAAAATTAATGTAAGCACAGTGTGACACAGGTAGAACATTAGAAGAAAATAGCCTGCATGGCATTTGATTATTATTAATAGTGATAACTGCAATTATAGTGGCAGATGCGTTTACACCCATTTACCCGCATACACTTGATCAGGCGTAAAGATCGCTTTTCTTTTTAAAATCATCTATGTCTGTTTAAGATTTCGCGGGTTACTGTACGTCAGAGTGGGATTAAGGGATGTGGGTTGGCCCTGTAATATCCGAGGCTATCCTCCAACTCCAATTCAATAGGAGCTCAGCTGCGCTGTTAGTCTGTCGGCGTCGAGAACAAGCTGACCATTTCAGAGAGACCCGTACACACAGCTGAGACAGTTTATCGGAGCAGCGGACACGACTCAGGCAGAGACATTTTAAAAATAACCTAAATATGAGGGCAGATATGGCAGAAATCTTCTGAATTTTGTATTCTCAGAGCTTGATTTTTTTCCCCGGAGCGCACGTCCTGAATCTGCCGACTAATGAATAGAAAAGCAAGAAGAAATCAAATCCCGACCTTGTCACGGATGAGAGCGCGGTGATGCTGTGATAATTGTGACTGAACAGGCAGGGGGGGAAATCCGTGGACAGCGACGGGGAGAAGTTCTGCGGGATATTGTGACCAGAAGAAGCAGATGTTAGTTTGCTGAGGAGGTTGACAGATCCTGAAGACCGCGCAGACCACCCTCACATTATGGTCCCCGGGGCCCCCAGCACGACCACCACCATGCTCCCCGCATCCGAGGCTGCCAAAATCTACCAGACCAACTACGTGCGCAACTCCCGCGCCATCGGCGTCCTGTGGGCCATCTTCACCATCCTCTTCGCCATCGTCAACGTGGTGTGCTTTATCCAGCCGTACTGGATCGGGGATGGCGTGGACACCCCGCAGGCGGGCTACTTCGGTCTGTTCCACTACTGCATCGGGAACGGGCTGTCCCGGGACTTGACCTGTCAAGGCAGCTTCACCGAGTTCAGCAGCATCCCCTCCGGTGCGTTCAAGGCTGCCTCCTTCTTCATCGGCATGTCCATGGTGCTGGTGCTCACCTGCATCGGCTGCTTTGCGCTTTTCTTCTTCTGCAGCACCGGTACAGTGTACAAGATCTGCGGCTGGATGCAGCTGGCTGCAGGTAAGATGCATGACTACAGGTGGAAGTTTGGAAAGATAGCTTCTTGTAGGGGGAGCTCTGGGGGTGGGTGAGACTGCTATGAGTCCAATGAGCAATATGTAATCACTTAAAACAGTTGAAAGGCGCAGCTTTCACCCGCGTCTTTCCAATCAGATTTTGGATTCATAGTATATTATTTGGCAAAAAACACGTGTACTGTGTTAAATGCACTGACAAATCCAGAGGTTGCAGGGCTTCTTCAGTTCATAAACTCCAGTAATGATTTATATAAAACTGGAAGAAATGTTGAACCTGAACTGGAAAGAAGAAAAAAGGGTCACAACAGGTGCAACAGGTTTCGCCACTGAGCCCAAAATTAGTAGATTTTGTCTGGTGAAACCTTGTGCCAGAGACTCTCTCCGGTTAAAAAAGCCCTTATAATAAAATATTATGTAACTGTCTGTAGTGTAGGTGGGCTGGCAACAGCCTTGAGGAGACTGATTCTACAGCTCCAAAGATTGTACTAAACCCTTAAGAGCTAAATAATGAAAGCGTGCTAACATTTTCACTTTGCTTGTGGACACCTCATTGGCCTGAAACCTCCTCATGAACAGACAGCGATTCTAAATGCATAAAATACAGACTGAAATCCTTCAAGGAGAATACAAGTTTCTGCCACTTTAATGCAACATATTCTTGATTTTATATATAAGCAAAACAAGCGGGAGCTCTACAGTGTTTCCTGTGGTGTGCTTAAACTTAAACTGGAAAATGCTAATTCTTCTTTTGCTCATTTAATGAGACCAGGAAGGGTTTCTCTTCAAACCCAGCCAGTACCGTAAACAGAAAGAAAACAAAAAACTCATGCAAGGAAAATTAGAAACAGAAATCAAAGTAGTTGTGAAGTATAGTCTTGAGTGAAATGTTTCCTCCTGCCTTTAATTATTTTTTTAGTTCCTCACCTCTTTGCAGAGATTTTGACTCCCATCCTAAATTAGTGACAAAACAAACTATTTCAGTATTTACAGGAAAGCAGCAGCACAGCATCTTACAAATGAGCCCTCCAGAGTTTAGTGGATGTCTAGAGAAAGGGATTTTCACATTTTACCTTTTCCACTTACAACAGATATATTTTCTGTACATGTTATTGTTTTTATTTTGTGTTTATTTCAATCCCCTTTAGATTTATAGCTCCCAAGAGTCCTTATTAAAGTTGCAATAATATACAAGCAGAATACGGCTGTGGCTCAGGTGATATGTTGGTGGATCAATACCCGGCCCCTCTAGCCCACATGCCGAAGTATCCTTGGGCAAGATACTGAACCCTGATGCATCGGTGTGTGTGAATGTTGTGCTTAGAGAGAAGAATGAGATTTTGAGTGCTCAGCTGAGTAGAAAGGCACTCTGTAAGTACCAGTCCTTTTACCATACTACATATACAAACACCACCTCCTACACCCAGTGTCCATAACACTGCACACATACTGAGTGCTTTAAAACAAAGTATTCTATATATATACGTGTGTGTGTGTGTGTGTGTGTGTGTGTGTGTGTGTGTGTGTGTGTGTGTGTGTGTGTGTGTGTGTGGGTAAGTGTATGTTTGGGAATGAGGAACATTTAGGCCACTAGACACTAAAGCAAGAAACAGGCTTAATTACTATGAATATATTATGATTTGTTTAGGGCTTTCTGCCACTAATTTGTAATAATAATGACAATAAACTTTATTTACATAGGAAAATACATAGAAAGGTACTACTTTGTAACAAAGTACAAAGTGCTCCATGAAGACAAGATGTGAAACACAGCACTGAGAGGGGGAAACTAACAGCACGGGGTGATTAAAAGCAAATACAGATACACTGAAAATAGACTAGAATAAAATAGAATGCTTTAATTTGTCACTGTACAGATGTACAAAGAAATTTGGAGCATCTCCCTGAGTGGCGCATACAATTAAGACACATCATGTAAAAACTTGATGCAAGTTCTATAAAGACTTGTTTTATGAAGTTTTAAAAAATTATATAAATATAAGAACATTGGAGGCAGCACGGTGGTTAGCACTGTTGTTTCACAGCAAGAAGGTTCAAAATCCACCATCTGGCCGGGGCCTTTCTGTGTGGAGTTTGCATGTTCTCTCCATGTCTGTGTGAGTTCTCTCTGGGCATTCCAACTTCCTCCCACAGTCTAAACTAGGTGTGAATGTGAGTGCAAATTGTAGTCTGTCTCTCTGTGTCCCTGCAACCTGTCCATGGTGTACCCTGCCTCTCACCCTATGACAGCTGGGATAGGTTCCAGCCCCCCTACAACCCTGAATTGGATAAGTGTAAAGAACAAGTGCCAATCTTTTGTAGTTCCTCTTGTTATATACTTAGTTTGTGTGTGAAAAGTAGACTAAAAAAAACAAAGAAAACAAGCAAGAAGCACTTCATTCGTGTGCACCACCATCTATAAAGCTACTTTCAGCTGCTCCCTTATTCATGCATGTGTGATTTGGCAGATTTTTTACACTGGATGCCCTTCCTGATGCAAACCCAAAGGGATCTGTGTCTCCTCCAGGGATCAAACTGGGAATCTTTCCCTTGTTTGGTGAATATGTACACCACTACACTATGGAGCCACTAAAAGCAATATAAAATAGTTAAAACCAATCACCAAGAATAGATGATGAAACATAATGGGAGACAGCATAAAAGTAGCTCAAACTGAAAGCACAGAGACAGCCCGTTTATAAAAATGTGTCTTTTAGAGAGATCTGAAAGACAATATGGAGCTCACCAATCTGAGAGGTTGTTGAGATTGTTGGGATGGCCCTAGCAGAGCCCTGGCACATAAGGTGTTAGAAGATCTGATATGTACTTAGGTGTGAGCCCAGAGCGAGCATTAAAAACCATCAACCAATTCTTAAAATCAATTCTAAAATGAATAGGTAACCATTGAAGAGATGCTAAAATAGGAGTGATGTGCTCTCTGAGTGATGCATTCTGGACAAATTCATGGACAAAGAGCCCGGATGTGCTGTGATTTATCTGTTAGCGGCATCAGGTCCAATAATGATTACTTCAGTCTTATCCATATTTAGTTGGTGGAAGTATGAAGAGTCATAAGGTCATTAATTTAAAGTTGAAGCACTTACTGAAAGTCAATTTTAGATTGGACAGTTTTAAATGTGTGGGTTCAAAAGAGTGCAGCATGCCTTTGGACTGTAGCCTCCTACCACAGTCAAAAGACATATTTGTTGGGTTTCTTATTTTCTATTGTTTTCTGTGTATTGGCCCTGTGACTGGTGACCTGTCTAGCTACCTCACGACTCTAAACTGAATAAGCAGCTAAGAAAATGGATGGCCTATTCCAGCCTTGACACTGTTCATTTTCTGAAAGCATTTAAGATGAATTACTTAAGAAGAACACTGGCTAATGCCCAATCTGATTGCTTTGGACATTTGCATTTTCACACAAACCTCCGCTGTGATGTCTGGAAAAGTTCAGGACTGCAGTGCATTTTTTAAATGAACGTCCAAGAAGGACATAACAGGGAAATAAACAGCAGAGGAATAACAGCGGTGTGCATTAAGCACTTGGAGTGGTAGTCTGTAGGTGCTACAGAATACACAGGGCTTTGCAGACCCACGTCTACAGTTTTGTACTGTCATCTTTGGGCAGTGCCAAAAATATCTAAAAATTACCATTAAGGTGGGCTACTCCTGGTTATGTTTGCTGGTCTATTAACTCAGCCCTTGCTGTGGAGAAGACAGCAGTCAGATACAGAGAACTTCTTCATCAAAAGCAATTAAAATCGTCCACTGCAGCTGCTGTCTGTGCTTCTCATTCATGCTTTTTTGTTTTTTGTACATTTTTCTCTGCATGATAAACTTTGCTGTTGCCCCCTTTCCCATCATTAACTTTTCAACAAATCTATGCGAGCATAGTGGGACCGACATCGGGTTCCCGCTCTTGGTTTTATGGAGAACTGCACACAAGTGCATCTCCTTAACCAAAATCCCTCTCTCTATAGAGGTTTCTCACATGTAATCATGTGCATATTGGATGTGTGTAAAGTGTGCATTCCCTGACGGACTGGTGAGTGGTTGCTGAAGGCTTCTGGTTGTTTCTAAGTGAAACTGGCAAGCTGGTCACAAGCAGATTGCCATGGTTATCTGTAGTTTGCACAAAAGGCACAACTTGTCTGAAAACACCCATTAAACACTAGCTGAGTGGTAGTGAAACCTGAAGTGTGACACAAACCACAAACAGAGAACCTTTGTGTTCGGAGTAAAAGTTGTGCTTCAGCATTGCAGCCAACACACATCGAGGCACAAGGTGCAACGCTTACTTTGTCCAGTTTGCGTTGCACTTTTCATGGTTTCACTACAGCTCGGAGAGTAGCTGGCAAGTGTAAGCAGACAAGAAAAGGAAAAAAGAAGAAGACTAAAAATAACTTTATTGATCCCTGAGGGAAATTCATATGTCTGACATAGTTCATCTGCGATTTGTATGAGAATTAAAAAACCTGATGGCTGTCAAGTCAGCATATTCCATGCAAACTACAGGCAACAGTGGCAATCTGCTAGCAATCAAAGCAATCACATGGAAGTTTTCACTGACCCATCAAAGAATACACATTTTATCTTTAGTGACCGGTATGGTTGCCAGATGATTGCAGTCTGATTTCTAAGCTTGTGTGTGACTGACGCCTTAGTCTCCTGACCGTGCAAGTTTGCAGACTGTAAACCCTCAAAAGCCAAAGAGCTTCACATGGATACAGTACCATGAATCCTGTACTAGGCAACAATTCACTAGGTATTATGATTTTACCTGATCTTTTACCTAAGTTTGTTAGATCCATGTCAAATTTACTACTGAATATTGCTAAAATCTCACACTAGTTTCCATCTTTGATAACCCCTTGATTTTATCCCTGGTTATGAATAATATTAGTTTACTGCTATTTCTTTTATTTTATTTCATTTTTATCACACCCTGTTAACAATTTTTAAGCTAGAGTTTGAGTTAGAGTGTGTAGCCTTGAGCAGATGAGAAACATCTGCAGAGGTCCAATAAACCTGCTTCTCTTTAACTCTGCGCCATCATTTTTTTCTTTTGATTTCATTTTCAAGCTTGTAGTCTTCATCCCCAGCTGACAGATTTTAGTTTATCCAATTTCATTCAGCTTCCTCTGGAGCCACAACACACTGGATACAACTTTTTTCTCCACATATAGAACAAGTCCTCCACGAGACCTATAAACAGGCTTTGATGTGTAGGATTGAAGGAGCTCCCTTTTAGAGTCTTTTGACTCTATTTGGTTGCCTCAGCTTGTGAAATTGCTGTCGCTGTGATTTTTGTGTAACATGCAAACATAAATAAATCAGAATCATTCAGATGGAAGCTAATTTGCATTCTTATAAAGAGTGGTTCAAGGTCAACAGCCCCAAATGGGGGGAAAAAAAAAAGAAGAAGAAGAATATAGCTGGTATCATCTGCTTGTCTTTCACATGACCTTGACTCAACATCAACTAGAGAGAGTGGTGGAAGAAAGAAGCAACTACATGAGTCACTGAGCTTTAATTTGATCCAAAAATATGAGATTTGATTTCATTTCTTGAGAGAATGAACGCCGTCGCACAAATTTACACCCCCGCAGAGAAACATATGATAAATAATGACTGATAAAGACAGCGATTCTGCGCGGAGTCTCTGGCTCAGAAACATTTGTGTATATAAATAATCTGCCAGCATCACATCGTGCACCTTTATACATGCCTGCAGCAAAACGCTGGTTGTTCTCAAATGGGAATTAAATGTCATAACCAATAACAATCACATTACACTGCACTCCTGCTTTTTGCCTACAAAATATGCCCACACATTCAGGGTTCAAGCCTGCTAGCCACCAGGCAAGACAATAAATACCTAATCATTTATAAGTAGCAGAGGTTAGCAGCACCACTGGCCAGCTGTTGGCCTACTCCCAACACAATGTTCTCTTTTCATCTAAAAATCCCTGAAGCTCTAGCAGCTGAGTTGGATTATCTTGGAGACAAAGCACAATGAGGAGCTCAATCACAAGCCATTCCTAATGAGGACGAGTTGGTATCTTTGCTGTGTTTTAGTCACAGATCAAAGCTCCTTCTTACTCCTCTGAGCCACATCGGCCTTCCTCAGTTTTCCCACCAAGTCAGGAGAACAGAGAGTTTTCGCTCTAACTGATGATTATTTACATGACTAATGACTGATCGTAAAATGTCAGAAAACTTTGACAATTTTCTAAGCTCAGATTTTCAATTTCATTATTGTCCCACCATAAGGCAAATATTAGGGATGCACTAATGTTAAAACTTGGAGTAATAAGAAGCTGCTCCCAGAGAAAAAGCTACTAAAATATGAGCTAAACATAAAAGTGAGACTTACTTTTACAAAATGCAATTATTTTCCAACATGTTGACAATTTCTTTAAAAAAAAAAAAAGAAAAAAAAAGGGCAGTGATGCCTTTTTGCACATTTCTGCTAATCAAGCCTTTTTAGTCAAGTAACGGTGTCTGTTAAAACTGTTGCACTTCATTCAGGATTAAATACAGGACATAACTGCAGAAGCCTGTGCTATGAAGCAGGAACTCCAAAATTAACTCTGGGTTTTCAGTGTAACGTAACCTGCTCCAGAGCAGGCTAAAATCTTTGTCTTTTCCTAAAGCACTTCAGTAAGAAATATACAGTAGGTATAAGACACAGGTGGAGATAATTAAGGTGGGATAGACAATTGCAAAGAATCTGGGAAAACAATGAGGGAATCAGAAGGTAGACAAGGACAGGAGACATGCAAGGAGCAGCAAATAAAAAAAAAAAAAATCAAAGAGGTAGAAACAAGGAGGGAGGGAACTAACATGTGGGTAAAACAGAGGCTAATAAAGATGGGACAATGGGAACAGTAGGGAAATAAAAACATTAGAAACTCAAGAAAGAGTCAAACCAAAACTAAAAAAATCCTATAGGAGAACCTGGAACCGTGATAGCTGGTACTCAACTGATCTGAATACAACTCACTACTCAATGTCAATTTTCTCAGAAAAGTCCCATCAAATCCACACGTGAGACCAAAAGATCTCCTGGCAGGTTAAATACACAATATTGCGGAGATTCCTCTGTCCAACCCCATCACGATTGGAATACAAAATCCTCCCTGTCAGACGCGATTTCAGGTGGTCTGAGGCTGCTGTGACGAGCTGTCAAAGACAGCACACATGGCTCAGAGACTTCTGTCCAATGATGCGATCTCCTGAATGTTTGATGAGTATTGGCTTCCAGTGTGTCAAGATTTCAGAAAGATATGCCAAAAAAATGATGATCTCTTTAATGATGAGATATCGTTCACTTTCATATGAAACAGAACGCAGCTTTGAATTTTGAATTGTCATCTTTTGCATTTCTTTGCACATATCAGTATATGCAGTATATCGGCATCCACTGACAAAGCCAACTTTTATGCCTCAGTTGTCTCTCTTCTATGACTAGAAAAATCACACTTTAAAGGTCAAAGAGGTCAAAGATGAGAGTGTTTAGATGATGAGGTATTTTTTAATTAGTGTAATTTTGTAGGGGGCTCATGAGCTGTGACAGGTTGTTTATAATAAACAATTAATCAATAATTGATGATCAGCAACAACACATTAATTGCCAAAACAATTATTGCCAATTTTTTCCCCCATATACTTTATATACCATATACCATATAATAATAAATACTGACCAATACTGGTTATGTTCAGCCTGCATATTGATGCATCCCTGGAGTTAATTTTCCTCGCTAAAGGCAATCATACAAGCCAACACTGCACTGAAGCATTCAAAGTAGACTCCTTTCAATGCAATGGAGCAGTGGTTCTACTCTGAGACCCTTCTGAGCTCCTTCCTCTATCGTGGGGTGACACCCTTTAGAGGAAGCTAATATTTGCTGCTTTTATCCACAGTCTCATTCTTTTGGCCATAGTTGAGGGTAGGAATATAGACTGACCAGTAAATCAACAGCTTTGTCACTCTCAGCTCTCTCCTTAGAACCAGTACTGCATTACTACGACTGTAGACACCCCACCCATTTATCACCATTTTATTATGATGAAGGGGTCTTCATGCCCAAGCAATCCCAGTGGCTATACTATTGGGGGCATCTTGCCCCTTGTACCTCCTCCAAAGGCAAATCAGGCCTGGGTGAGATATCAGATCTCACATAACACACCTAGAACAGGGATTCCAGGGCTCCACCTTCGAGCCAGGCCTGGGGGAAGGGCATGTTGCTGAGTAATTGTGGCCTGGCCTAAGCCTTTGGAGCCTGGCCTGGTTCAGCCCCAAATAGCCACATTGGTCCACTATTCTGTTGTCTCCATCAGGTGTCAAAGCGGTCTGGTGCTTTGTGGATCAGAGCGATCAATTTCACAATAAAGCAAAATCCTGCAAGAATTAGTATATCAGCGCATAAAGTGTCACTGATGCCATTTCACCCTGACCTCATGTAAATAAAAACCTCAGGACATCACATACAGTAACATAAAACAAGTGGTGAATCTTGCAAACAGTCTCTGTAAATATTGTGCATGGATGTCCTGGTTATAAGAGAAACTATCAGTGGATTAAGAGGACTCCTTTATGTCATGTTGCTCAGTAGCTGGGGTGGTGTTTGCTGGTCTTTGCAATATGTTGTTCAGTCAAGTATTTCCACTTTAAAGGAGGGTCAGCTTTTAGTTCTCCACCTGCTTCATAAATTGCCATGTTGGAAGCCCAAAACTTCTTTGCAAACAATGCATACATTCAAATCATGTTTGTTAAGTTCTGTTTCTGTAATTATTGTCTCAAAGCAGATCTCATAAACAGCAAATGTTTATCTCATGGTAGGTTTTAGTCTACCATCAAAAAACTGGGGAAAATTTGTGTTTAATCCCTTCTGGGACTTGTGGAATCAATGTCACGGTGGATTGAAGCTTTTCTGGATGCTTGTGTGATTCCAACACACCGTTAAGTGACTTGTTTTCCCTGTTAATTTGTCACCCATCTGCTGTTTTTTTTTTTTTCACTTCATACTTTGTGTTTCAGAGGAATTAAAGAGATTGTAAAAAGACACTTTATTTGCCATTAATAAATCCATTAGTTACAACTTATAAACTCTTTTAAAAGCATGGCTTATTAGAAATTGGCACTGATGATGAAAACAGGCTGCAGTGAGCGGTGCACAGTGCAGAGTAGCAGGGACACAGCTCTTGACAAGATGATGTGCACTGATGCTCAATAACCTGGATGGGCTCCAGAGCTCTGATGGCCATCTGGATTACCACACAAACATGCACGCATGAAGACTGCCCTTGGCATGAGCAGCTGCTTGCTTTTCTGTGACTCTTAGTCCATAAAAATCCATAGAATCAGAGGTGGGTTACTCAAAAGTGCTGCTGAAGCATTTCCAACCCAGCGTCCATTTCCTGGTTGCCTGACCAGCAGCTCACTGTGCAGTAAGTGGCTCTCCTCATGGTGCTCTCTGTGTACTAAGTGATCCTCTAAAGAGTGGAGCTGGCATTCAGAGGTAGCAATAAAAGGTCCATTTGGTAGCTGAAGGTTTATTGATCCAAATGTTGCTTTCCAGAACAACAGAAAGCGGTGCTGTAACAGGACACAGCTGCCACTACACGCGTGGCCTTTTTGATGGCTCTTCAGTTACATGTTAGTGTGAGTGACAGAAAGACACCGTGTGAGGTGGGCATGTTCTGGTTGCCTTATGTTTGATGCATGATAACAGTCTGATACATCTCCTGGCTGACTGATATTATTATGTGAATGCTCGCTGTGCGGCATGGTATTCAAATTTACACCTCTTCAGAAAGATGTCAAGTGGAACTGGGCTGTGTTGCTTATCACTGTCACATTGTGTTTAGGAAAGGAGAGGCAAAGAAAGGCATGAGAGACAATCTCACCACAACTGCAGAGGAGGAGGACAGATAATGAGAAAAGATCCAGGAAATGTCTGGAAGACGAAATCTATTGATTGAAATGCTACTTGTGCTCTTCCTGTCCATAGGTTATAATAATCCAATTACAGTCACGTTAACTCATTATTTCTTTTTCTAATCTGAACCTTTAATTATCATATTCCTTCTTGACAAGGTGAAGAATATAGCTTGGAATTAAATTTTTTCGTTTTTGCTTTTATTTATTCATTATTTTAACCTATGATTAGATTTTAAACGAACCAAACAAGCATCAATCAAAAGCATCAAAGTATTTATCAAAAACAATATTATGTACAAGTAAGAATAGTTAAGATGCACATTGCATGGGTCTACAGTCACAACTGCGCCTAAATGAAACCTGGAGAAAACACACTCAAACACGAGCACAGCATGCAAACTCCACACAGAAAGACCCTGGCCAAGCCGGAGTCAAACCCATGACCTTCTTGCTGTGAGGCAGCTGTGCTAACCACTGCGCCATCATGCTGACCGTAATGAAATCCAGATATGCAAATAAGGCAAAGTCCATTACGGAGTAATGTACCAGCTATTACTGAGCACTTGCACACGAGCTGTGTGGTTCTTTGTTTTTATGGATTTAGGTACAAAGCTGAGCATGAAATGGTTGGTTTTGCATATTGTAGATGTTCAAATTTCCATTTTTCTCTGAACACTTCAAGGATTTACTTGTCTTGTGTCCTGTGTGTGAATCCTTTGTGTTGCTCTGCACATTTCCATATTTCCATATTAATTTATGGAAAATGTTATTCTATTGTTTGCCTTACAACTAGGACGAAAGTATATTTTTATTTACTGCAAAAAATGCACAACCCACGTACAACCCAAGGCAATATGCCCATTTTTAGAAACTCCAGTTGATTTTTTCTTTTTACTTTTTACTTATTCCATTTTTTTTTTTTTTTTGTACACTATCCATTTCAGCACAGATTTATACGCCTACACTGCTTTTCAAAGTGCATGTTGTTTGGGAAGTTAACAAAGATAAGACTGTTGGAACTGAAAGGCGGTGGAGAGAAAAAAGTCAAGTCTTGAGGACACCCTTCTAATGCAAAATGGTCAAAAACGGCTACTTGTGGTTAATTTTAGAACCAAAAAATGTCACCAGATGGATTTCTCTAATTTTATTGTTCTGTTTATTTATTTTCTGGGGAAGGTGTCATCCCTTAATTTTAATGATGAGCTCTGCACATGTGCAGTGCGGTTGACTCGCTCCAAAATAAAAGCTGAGTGCTAATGACATCAGCCCAATCCTCTCATCCATATAATGAATTACTGGAAGTGTCCGAGAGGCTTTACAGTGATGTAACATGACGACACGTGAACACACACACACACACACACACACACACACACACACACACACACACACACACACACACACAGAGTGAAGAGGCCATTAGCAGAAAGGAGTGAGTGAGGCTTTCACCTGAAGGTGTTTAGATGAAACCCTCTGCTCTGCCGTCTTCTCCTCTACCCCCTCTAAAGTCCTCAGCTGCTCCTCCCCGCCTGCCTGCCTGCCCTCAAGGTGCTGCCTGGAAAGGAAAACATTTCTTTTTTTTAAGCAACAGAGAGGTCACAATGGTTGGATGGTTGGCTGCTGGAGTCAAAAAAAAGAAAAGAAAAAATGCCGGAGAAGCATAAAGTGAAAGAGAAATAGTGTCACAGTGTGTATCAGCAGAATTAAAAGCCTGCCAAGTCAGCTGGAAGTCACAGAGATTTTGGATCCCCACAAGAGACCCAATTCGAGTCTGTGGATTAAGAAAGTGGATCACCTCCTTCAGCTGATGAGGATTTTAAAGAGACAGTAACCAACCTGTCTCTTTAGTGCTCTCTGTTTTCAAAATCTGACATCAAGGAGTCAGAATTTGAAAATGAAGAGCACTAAATTCAAACAGAAACACTGAGGAAAGTGATGGCTAGGTTTAAATGAATCCGTTTGTATAGCACTTTTAATACAGTAGCTTCAACTCAAGGTTAAAACAGTATGCATTTGAAATAATACAGTAAAGTGCAGTTTTACTTTGAATATAAATGAATAAATGTTGCACTCACCGAGGTACTGAGCTCCTCTGTAATCTCAGATGACAAAATGTTTTCGGTTGCACGAGCAGAGAAGGCTGTGTTTCCAACGTTTTTACAGGTGCAACAGCGCGAGAGCAGTGATGGGGTACTGAAGGACTAAATGAGGTTTTTGCAGCTCTACATTATAATTTAGCCTGGGTCAAAGCCATTTAATGTTTTGTAAGTCTTTAAAATCTGTTGTAACTGTCATGTGTGAGTGGTGTGGCGAGCAGGGTGGACCTAAACGCAGAACTCCAGAGGCAAACTGAACTTAAAAGGTGACTTTATTGTAGATTAAGTGAAGGTAAGCAGATGAATGGCACTGAAAGAAAAACGACCGGACAACAGGACAAAACCACACTTTCATGAGGGAGGACGTGACAAGGAACAGAGGGAAATGCAGACAATAAATACACCGGGAATGACGAGGGAAAACAGGAAACAGCTGGGGGAGAACAGGTGGACAAAATCATACTAATCAAACACAGGAAGCAAAACGCCACACAACACGCAGGGAACACAGGACTGTTAAAATAAAACAGGAAACACCTAACCAGGTACACACAGACTTAACACAGGGGGCTAGCACAGAGGAAAACTAAACATGGACCAAGGCACAGGGAAAAAGACAGAAACACAGGGGAGACAGGAACAAAGGGAACTAGAAACCCACAACTGATAAGGCCAGAACTAAGATGAATAAGGAAGACCAAAACAAAAGTAGAAAATAACAAAACCCAGTGAAAACAGAACTAAACACAAAATGCTGAGCACACGGCCCAGAGCCATGACAGTAACATGAAGTCACTGCTAATATCTGTGTATTTAAATGAATGACTGTATAAAAAGATTTATAGTCTATGATTTAATATAGAACTGCCTTCAACTTGCTAGTTATATGTTATGATTAGGAACATATCTGTTATCTGTTTATCCATAACAAATGCATTTCATCCATTACTTTTAGTTACTGCTTTGTTCAACAGCTATTCAACATGCTTAGAAACCTAAAGTCCATCATTAATTTCAGCTGTTAATCTGCACTTTAACCTGAAACAATTTCCAAGTTTCAAGTTCATTTGACTTTTTTATCTGGACGTGTATTCTTCCACTGAAAAGAAATTTTTTTGCCATCTATAAGTCAGAATTTCTGGTTATTATCTAAAATTTTGACCTATTAACTCAAACGTCTGAAAGAATAACTAAAAATTGAGGAAAAAACTTGAAAATTAAAGTTATTAAATTAAAGTTTTGAGATAACCTGGAATTTTGTCTTATAGATGGCAAAAAATAAAATAAATTCAGTGGCAGATACAAGCTTCCATAATTTGTAATAAAAAGGGTTAGTATGACACTGTTTTGTAATTCTGTGTCTGCACCCATCACCCTGGGTTTTAAACCAAACAATTAGGATGTGACTGAAGTGCAGACTTTCAGCTTTATTTCAAGGGGTTTAACAAGTCAACATTTCCAAAAGTTCAAGCTTGTTTTTAATACTTGGATGAAAATCCTTTGCAATCTAGAACCCACGGACATCACCAAATGCTGTTTTCTCCCTTGAGATGCTCTGCTAGGCCTTTACTGCAGTCGGCTTCAGTTGCTGCTTGTTTGTGGGTCTCTCTGTCTTCAGTTTTGTATTTAATAAAAGTGTGTTCTATTGGGTTGAGATCAGTTAGCCATTAAAGAATATCCTATTTCTTTGCTTTGAGAAACTCTGTTTTTGCAGTATTCTTTGGGTCATTATCCATTTGCACAGTGAAGGTCTGTCTGATCAGTTATGCAGCATTTGTCTGAATTTGTACTGAAAGTATGGCCCTGCATACTTCAGAGTTCGTCTTGCTACTTCTGTCAACAGTCAAATCATCAATAAACGCTACTGATCGGGTTCCACTGGCAGCCACACTCCCTACTTTGCTTCCAACATGTTTGACAGATGATGTGGTGTGCTTCAGATCATGAATTCTCTCCTTCTCCATAGTTTTCTCTTCCCATCATTCAGGTACAAGTTCATCTTGGTTTCATCTGTTCACAGATTTCTTCAGAGACCATTTGCCTTCAAAGTAAAAGTTGTGACTTTTGAAACATGTCTGCAGCGTTGAGGGATAACTTTTACTTTGAAGATGAACCTTCTCCAATTCTGGTTTATGTTGCATTTTTCACAGTTTCACTTCAGTTTGTAGTGAAGCTAGACAGTGTTTGTAGACAAGTCTGTCAATTCCATTCAAACTACAAATGCAGCAGTATGCTAGCAACCAAAGAAATAGAATAGAATAGAATAGAATAGAATAGAATAGAATAGAATAGAATAGAATAGAATAGAATAGAATAGAATGCCTTCATTGTCATTATACAGAATGTACAATGAGATCACAAGGATACGTATTTTTTCCCTCTCGATTGGTGGTTGGCAGCTGGTAGCAGACCAGTCTCTAGGCTAATCGCATACCACTATAAAAATAAATCCAAATGTTTTTAGATATAAACAGAAAAACTTGAATATCATGTTGCTAAATGGTCCTTTAGACACACAGAGGGAGAGAGAGAGAGAGAGAGAGAGAGCACTTCATGAAATCAAAGCCACAAGTCCAAAAATTCTCCAAATGTGTCTGTTAACGCCTGCCGCCCTGATGATCAGTGATTCTTTTAATAGAGCAGTCAGCCGGTGAGTAAATCCAAACAGCGACGTAAAGATGTCACAGAGGATGAGCTGTTTTATGAGGTGTGTGGTCCGCAAGAGTAGTTAGATTGAACATTGGGTCAAGATGCTAAAATCACAGCCAGACAGTCAGCTGCTCACAAACCTGCAGCTGCTAGAGACACCAACATTTTCATGGGTGACAGTGCGATCAGTACTGCAAGGTAGTGTAGAACTGCATTTATTCTAGCAAGGATTATAAAGTCTCTTATAGTTAACTGGAGTGGTGATGTTAGCTATATTAGATCCTGAGCTTGAGAAAATAACATTCTAATATTATTTGGTTACTATGTTTTTATAAATTCTTACATTCAAAAAAGAACCACCTGGTGTTGCTATATCAAAACAAAGTTTCCTTTCTGTTGTGTGCCAGACAAGTATGGGTTTACTTTTTCGTCAAAATACATAAACAGTGTTGGGTGCAAAAAACAGAAAAGACATTACCTTGTCATCTGCTGTACTTTCCAGCCAGGGCAAGTTCAATAGTAGGTTAAAGACCCTAGAATATTGGAAAGAAAACTCCAACAATCAGATGACCCCCTTTGAGCAAGCCTTTGGCGACAGTAGGAAGGAAAAACTTGCTTTTAACAGGAAGAAACCTCCAGCAGAACCAGGGGCAGCCAGCCACGTTGACTGGTTTCATATGATCTTTTATCTGACTAGAACAAAATGAAACAAAACATTTTACTTGTAAAAAGAGTAAGAAAGCCATAAATAGACAATCCAAGTCTCAAACTTGTGACTTTTTACTCTGGAAACCATGACCATTACCCTAACATAATCATGCTTTCTTATTCATTTATTTTTATTTTAAAAATGGACCTCCATTAACAATAATCTCTATACATGGAGTGAACATTGTGTGGCTGTTTTGTCACAGTTGTTTTATTGCATTAATATTATTTGTGGAAACTTCAACATGTTTGCATAAGGTGCTACTTTTGTCATACCACAACCAGTTGTGATTGTGGAATTAATGTCAGTATTTCATCCATGTTTGCTGAGTCACAGTTATGCACTCAAAATAACATAAATGTTAGAATATTTGAAACTAAGCATTAGTTTCTACAGCAGAAGCCAATTTGTAGTAGGCTAATCAGTCAGTTCAAGCAGAGTTCAACCTTCTGAGCATCATGTACAGAATAAAGAGGATGTAAACAAAATGACAAAGTAAGACTTTTACCAACTTTTACCTGTATATATATATATAAACCTAAAAAAGCTCAAATAAGACAGTACACCTAGTAAACTAAGATATTTCACAGTGAAAATGAAACTCTGATCTGCTGTTGGTGTCAAAATAAAGCTCAAGGATCACCAGTGTCTTGATAAATTTCATGGAAATCCATCCACCCACCATCAACCAACACTGGCTATCAAACAAATAAAGACAATGAGATAAAATCAGAAAATGTCAGGGCCCTGACATTGTAAAGGTCAAATTATTTCCCATTTATTGCATCTTGTTGATAAAAAACTTGTCATCCTGAGGTGATGATGTCTTTAAAAATGAGTTGGGGAGTGATGGACAGATGGGGTCGTAGGAGCGTCTGGAGCCGGTTTGAGGTAAAGCGAGAGTGGTGTGTCTGATTGGGGAATCATGAGGTATTTAGAGCCTTAAGTGTGACTGACAGTTTTGATTGCAGAGTAGTTAGGATGTGGAATGAGCAGAGAGATGGAGATTATGTGAGACGGGAAGAGGTAGAAGAGACGGTCGGGGGCTGCCAGCCAAATGAAAATGACTTCCAAAGACCCCCTTCTTCAAAAGGCTCTGGGACTGCAATTATGCTCCACAAAATGGATACTCTTGTGTTCAGGTTAAATATGCAAAGAAATCAGCAGTGATGATGGTGTGTTTACTGACAAGCACAATATAATGGCCCAAGGCCAACTGATTTAAGCGTGAAAACACTGCCTAATGTTGTTTGAGTGGTGGGAATATTGTAGGGTTTTAGTTTCTGTTTGTTTATATATCTCAGAGATGTTTTTTGCAGATTTTGATGACTGTACCAACAAATAGTGTTTACTTCTTGCACAATATGATCAGTATACATACAAATTAAAGTTTACATTTATGGGCCAATTTACCAAATAAAAATTATCAACTGATTCTAATTGCAGAGGAACACAGAAACATTATTTAAGTGATCTTTTAGTTAGCATGTCAATATTTGACATCTGGTACATTCAGTGAAAAATCAGTGATTGCCTCCCTACCAACCAAAAGACCTGTTCCATCCAATCACTAACCACTTTTGTCAGCTACAACCAATCACATGGCAGCATCTTAGTGCAGTTAGACATGTAGACATGGTTAAGACGGCCTGCTGAAGTTCAAACAGAGCATCAGAATGGGAAAGAAAGGTGATTTTGAACGTGGCATGGTTCTTGGTGTCAGACAGGCTGGTTTAAGTATTTAAGAAACTGCTGATCTACTGAGATTTTCTTGCACAACCATCTCTAGGTTTACAGAGAATGAGCTTAAAAACAGAAAATATCCAGAGAGCGGCAGATGTCTGGGAAAAAATGCCTTGTTGATGTCAGAAGTCAGACGGGAATGGCTAGACAGCTTCGAGCTGGTAGGAAGGCAACAGTAACTCAACCACCCATTAGAACCACGGTACGCAGAAGAGCATCTCTAAAGGCACAACTCCCTGAACCTTGAAGGAGATGGGCAGCAGAAGACCACACAGGGTGCCACTCACAATTCACACAGGCTCTACACAACTGGACAACAGATGACTGGAAAATCATTGCTGGTCTGATGAGTCTCAATTTTGAAAGTCACCATCAAATATAGTGAAGTTATTGCGCCAAAAAAAAAAAAATATATGAAATGAACCAGTTGTCTCTAATCAAGTCAACATTTTGGGGGTAAAAAAAGAGCATAAAATGATAGTGTGATCCTGAATTTGTTCCAAATTGTGCACTTCTCTCCATGAAAATAAATACTTGGGAAAAAAATTGTCTCTCCTTCCTCCAAAACATTTCAGCCTTACGGAACTTTGTAGCCAAAAAGGTGGATGAGCCTAGTAAACAAAAAGAAGTTATTTTAGTCAACATGATGTGTTCAATAATTGGCTGCCAAATTTCTTGGCATATTTCACATAAAGTGCCTGAACTCTTGAACAAATTGTGAAAATGATGACAGCATGCGCTTTTCTACTCAGTGATGTAAATGACCATAACTCAAGTCACTGTGAGTAAGATTCCCTTGAAATTTAGCGAAATTCACCCTTGCACAGAGATTTAAGAGTCCCAGTCAGCTATTAGGTATTGTGCACATATAGTGTGAGTCTGTGTTTTATGGGGGACAACCATCAGAGAGCCCACAGGCTTCATTTTCTCATCATTAAACCAACTACAAAGAAGCTGATTTATGCTCATGTTGCACACAACTGCTGCGGGCTTCTCTTAAGCACTGCTGCTTTTAAAAACTGTCAAATGTCTAATTACACCCACAATTTGTTTGCATGAAGCAGCACAATCCCTAACGAGCAATGAGCCTCTCTCAAATGTAGGCTACAGCCTTGATTTCTGCAGTGTTTGTCAGAAGCAGGTTTTATTTTCACAATTTCTGCCTGCTTCTCTTAAGTTTTTCCTGAGGCTGGACAAAGCCCTGTTGGCATTTTCCAGAGCTGCGTTGCCCTTTAAATTGGTGCGATGGTGACGACGGGATAGTGTCCAGTTGCCAGACAGGGAGAGAAGGTGGCAGCAGAGCTGATGGGGAGATAATGAGGTCTTCCCAGGAGTCTCTGTGGGATGTGGATGTGTTGAAGGTATATAACACTCCTAATCAGGTGCTTGTTATGGAGCAGCAGGAGAGCTATCAGCGGGGGGGTGGAAGGAAACAAGAGTGCTAAATGGCATTAGGTGAGGAAGAGGAGTGATTGGCAGCTCTAAGTTTGACACTGACAGCATATCTTTGAAATGCAAGAGAGTGCAAGTGTGTATCTGAGTGGGGATATCAGCGATGCTTGCAGTAGTCATCACTGTTGTTATTTTCCGCCCTGCTAAAGAAAATGTTCCCAATCTACTGTTGTATTATCCTATTGTATTATGTATCCCTGAGGGAGTGTTACTAAATAGTTTGCCTGCTGCCCACTGCACGAGGGATCAGTGACAAATCCCCCAGAAGGGGAAAGTGATAATCTCGAGGAGCGTAAGCTCGTCCCAGAGGAAGAGAAAATACCCTGCCTCTGTTTTTCCCAGCTGCCTTTTAAGTCTTGAGGGAAGCTTCAGAATAACATTAATAAACTACTTCTTCTTCCGAAATGTGGCTATCAGTGTGCTCTGCATTTCAAAGGCCATCATAATAGTCAATCTATCCATATTTATTTGGAAAGAAGATAAAAATATGATTTATGGGGTTTGTTAGCACACTGTATTAAATTGATACTTTTAAATGTGTTTTCTAAAAATCCTTCCAGCCCACCAATCTGAAACGTTTGGACTAACTCCACTTAATCAATTACATCTGGACTCAGTCCTTACTGATTCCTCTAAGTAATTGAAAAGTCCTTTCCAGTCATATCAGTTTGCAGAGTTTGAACAGGAAAGCCTTCTTACCTTAGAGCTGCCAAAGTATTAAATATCGTGAACAGCTGCAGCTCTGCATGTCTTCTTTATTTTTATGTTCATTTCCAGCTCCATATGTTTTCTTTTTTGGATTTTACTAGAGCAGCTTTGCATGATTCACAGTGCAAAATAATCCTTGTTTACCTGGCTGTAGTGAAGCCCCTCAATTCATCCTCTTTCACAGAAAAAAAAGCTGTTTTGGCTCTCTACACCTTTCCTTTAAGCTAGCTTTTTTCTCACTGATTGCTATTTGCAAACAGAAGGCTTTGGCAGCAGGTGGGCGGGGTTTCTGTGCTGACAGAGCTGCGTGCCTGAGATGTGATATTAGGGATATTTGCTATATATGACACCAAGTAGAGCCAAGAATAGAAAAACTGGCTGAAACTGCTCTGACTTCATGATTTCAGACTTTAGGCATATTTATTATGAGCATTCATCATTGTAACAATTTATAAGATAATAGGATATAAAAAAAAAGAACATTTTTACATTTCAAATGTCCCCCACAATGTTTTCCTGTAGAATTTATGTGGTGTGAGTGTTGTTTTGTTTTTTTTTTTCTCCTGTGGAAATGAGCAAAAAGTTCAGCACCTCTGTTGGTAGAAACAGCCATGTCAAGCATAGCACTGAACTTTTCCATGCCTCATTAAGATTTGATTATCCCGTCTTCCCGGGAGTAATGTAATTAGCGTAACCAGGATGGTGGTGGTGGGGTGGAATAGAAAGGCTGATTGGAGCCTTGCCCCAGCAGCCTTGGTGCGTACTGCTCATCTCCTCACGAGCCAAAGACCTACATACCGTGTCACCAACTTAATCCTGGTCAGTCACAACCTTTTCACCCTCAAACGACTCATCATAGCCTCAGACGACCGGAAACTTCTGCCAAAGCTTTTTTTCGTCAGTGCTAAAAACACGACAGAGCTTTGAGGCCCGCCTTGCTGTGATGGGATGTGACAGGCTGAATGCAAGGAATGAGACCCCGAACCAACAGTATGCCAAATCAACTGTCGAATGACTTTGTTGCTTCTTGATCCCTCGGGCCTTTCACTCTGAGTTCACAGCTGAGATATTTTGGACATCTCAGCCAATTCTAACGACCTTGCAGATTAAACATTGCTTCTGCTGCTGTTGTTGTTGTCATTGTCTCAGGCAATGGCCACTCAAGCATGAATTATGCATGCAAACATAACTACTTGATTTTGAATAAGTCATTACAGCCTTAGATACGAATGAAAGCCTCCCGGTGAGCTGAGTCTTTCTTGTGGTGCAGTTTTTATGTTTTCTAAGACATCCAGTCACGCATCTGTCGCACAAAGGAAACATCCTCATTGAATCTGCAGATGGCTGCAGTAACTGTCCAAATTCAACGCGGCTCAAGAATTGCAAATAAATCTGTGGCTTTTCTGGAATTGCATGGAGCCGCAAAAAATTTACAGAAAACTGCAAAACTGCAGCAAAAGAGTCCTGGTACTGCCCATCATCGCTAATTCTCCACTCTTCTCCCACCTTCCCTCCTCCTCCTCGTCTTCAGTGTGTTTGTATTTACACTTGGTCCAAAGTGAGCTCTTCTTTCTCTGGATTCATAATTAGATGATGAAGCAAAAGCGAGTGGAATTCCACTTAATTAGGACCTGAGGGCAAAGGGAGAGAAAGCTACTTCACACAATTAGTCTCAGCCCCGAGGGCTACAATAAGGTAGCTTTTTTCCCCCCTTTTTTAAAAACAAGGCATGTAGTTGTATAGAACAGGACATCACATTTGTGCCAGCATGTTTACTTAGACTGGGAGAAGGAAAATTCAGAGTGCAATATGTTAAATCCATGGCTCAAAAAAAATTAATTCATGCTTTTTAATCAGAGTATAGCATCAAGTCAGTTAAAATTCTGGGATACGGATATGGTCAGTTAAGTAGCAGAGGGGGTTGTTAATCAGTTTCAGCTGCTTTGGTGTTAATGAAATTAACAACAGTTGCACTAGAGGGGCAACAATGAGACAACCCCCAAAAAAGGGATGGTTTTACAGGCGGAGACCACTGATATTTGTTCCCTCCTCATCTTTTCTGACTGTTTTGCATGGTAGGTTCACTGTGTCTCTCAGCATAATTTCAAGGTTTGACGGTGGGTCAGTGATGATCTGGGGAGGGCAGACCAGGCATCCATTAAAAAAAAAAAAAGAGGGGTGGGGGGCATGAATAAGCATTGTGGAGCACAGACTGTCTCCTGAGATCCTTCTGGGACACTTGCATTGTGCCTAGTGGAATTACAAGATCTGCTCCAGCAGGCACATTGGTGCTGCTGGAGTGCAGCTATGTCTTGTGTATTTGCAAGGTTATACTTTATTTAAAAAAAAGAAAAAATTAAACCCCATGAGATACTGACATTGATTCCATAAGAATATCAAGACAATGTTTAAAGTTCCACCAGATGTGCAACAGCAAGTGTCAGAAGTAGTCAGTTTTCAAAATAAAAGACCCAGTGCAGACTACAAGCTCAACTTCTGAAATGACCTCAGTCTAATTAGAAGGATGGAACAAAACTGTGTCTGAAAAGTGACATCAAAGACACCAACTCGGTGTATTGCTTTAATACTGAGTTGAGTTGAGATCTGGTGATTGCAAAGGATGCAACATATTATTCATGTTTTCATACCCATGAATACATTCAATTTCCTTTAAGAGCATAAGTGGATCCAAACCACAGCACCAAAATGATGCTCACAGCAGAAGAGAGACCCCTACAGATCCCTATAAGGGATAATGCATCTTCCTCTACACTTAAAGCTGGCGCACGTTTCTTCTTTTTGTAAACAAATGAATGACCTGCAGACATCAGCTACATCAAGCTTCCCTTTGATCTATTAGGCTTCATAGCTGCTGTTGTGTCCTCTAGAGTGAGTTAACTGTTGTCAACACGTTCCTTCCTCTGCCGCTGGCTTTCACATGTCTGTGAGCCCTGAGGACGGGCGATCTTTGTAGATTTCCCAACGGGGGGTTATGTTGTTGATCACTGGGCCAGGACGGAGAAGACAGCCAGCTGATTTATTTTCCTTCTCCTGAGTGAGGCAGCAGGACAAGGACATCGTGACCCGTCGGAAACTCAGATGAGTCCGTGTGCCCATGCGTGTGCGTTTGAGTGATGCTCATTTCAGTGGGTGACAGTTTGAGCTAATGAGTGATGCTGGTGTCTGCCGGTGTTCAGGAGACGGATGCACGGGCTCAGCTCTTCCTCATATTTCAAACTCTCTGAGAGGTCTGTTATGACACCTGGCTGTCATTGTTTGAGACTGAATGATGCTTTGATCCCCCTTAATTTATAAGAAAGGGACCCCGGTGAAGGCTGCATCACACAGACCAAATTTAAACACTGAAAAATGGCTGCAAGCTCTATTTTTTTTTTTTTTGAATAATGTCACATAAGAAAGCTACTTTCTTAATATAGCAAATCACACTAAAACCTGCTCACTTTTGTTCTCATGTTTCACCTGCAGGTCTGCCACTGTGTGTATTAATCAAATGTTGACTGCATGCCACTTCTTTCAATGAGCAATCAGGGACACTTTTTCATTCTTTAGCATGTTTGTTTGAACTGGACAACTGAAGGTAGAGGAGTAAAAGATGGACATCACCTACAGGTTTTGGACTCTGCAATTTGAAGCCTAAATATTAGTGTTTCAGTCATCACCATGTTGGTTCTTTGGAGCCAGAAGTTACCACTCTTGGATGAGGATGGAGTTGTCAGGCACAACTATCATGGGGAACACAGGAACATGCATAGGCGTGACAATCCAGTGGAAAAAAATACAGCAGATGCACCGATCAATCAGCCAGGTACTGGAATTGGCTAAATTTTCAGTGTTCCCAATCAGCCTCATTTATGTATGTCCAATTACGAGGCGATCCCTCTCATGCTTGCGTGGAAAATGATGTAAGTACCTGACATCTGTTTTGTTATATACATCGGTTACACCTGCTTTTGTTTGCTATGGTAAAATATGTCAGTATTATGTAAAGCTGAGTGTACAGAAGCTCATTTTGAGTTATTTGTTTTCAGTTCAGTGAAGGACAATCCTGTAACTTACTACAGTTCAGGGGAAACTAAAGTTTAACAATTTATTTTATTATGAAAATAATAAAATAAACCTCCTCCTCCTCCAGCTCATCCGGGGGGATGAGCTGGAAGAGGTGGCTGGGGACAGGGAAGCCTGGGCTTCTCTGCTTAGGCTCCTTCCCCCGTGACCTGGCCCCAGATAAGCGGAAGAGAATGGATGGATGGATGAAAATAAACTCTTGCATTGAAGAAAAGTTAATTTTTGTTTGTAGATGCTGTCAGTTACAGTTCCTAAAAAGAAAATCAAAATCAGCCTAGAAAACTGTAATCAGTACATCTCTAGAACAAGCTAAAAATGAGCCATTATTGGCTGATGCAAAGGGTTCAAACAAGGTGAAGAAAGCCAAAATCCTAAAAATTTAAGCACAAGGAGCCAGGGAACATATCTAAAGGTAACAAAGAAACATTCACAGAGGTCTTCACAAACCGGAACCAAGACTAGAGAACTGACTGGAGATGACAAATACTGTAGGTGAGGAACGAGATGCAGGTGAACATAACTAACAACCCAAGGATCAAAACTGTAGATCATGAGAATAAATACACAAGAAACTAAGAACCAATCATGTGTGGAGGGCTGGCCAGAATGTCGCAAAAGAGAGAAAAGGGATAAAGACAGGTAATAAAACAAGTGAAGACAGCAACAAAAGCAATTATCAAAATTACCAAAACAGGACAGCAAAGTGGCTGAATCCATCTTTTATATTCAGTCTGTGGAATGACTACCAGACACAAGAAGCACACAGTCAAACAAAGAGGGAGACAGTGAAGGAAAGACAGGAAACGTGGGGAAAAAGTGATCTGTTTGTTGTGATTTGGTGCTATATAAATAAAACCTAACAACATGAAAATATTAACTAAAAGCAGCCCATTTAGGTGCAACATTTATAACTGTGCCTAAATTATACATTTTAAATAAATGAACCACTGACTGAAGGCAAATATGACTGCATGGCAGGCAAAAGGACAAATGAACAAAAGGGGCAGTACTGGGTTTCTACCTATTGCCATAGCATCATAATGTATTTGTTTTATTGTGGAAGTGTCATGGGGAAAGCCATGATGTCATTCAGCAGCAGCAAAACAAAAACTAACAACTCCAGGTCCTGCCCAGCCTCACTCCCTTCTCCTGCTTCCGCTTCCTCCTCAACAGCGGCACACCAATATGCCAGTAACAGGTGTTATCTGTTAGCGAGACAGGGACTACAAGCTGTTTAGCTGCACACATCAGCAGAATTTCATCATAAAGAGCGGCATACATCAAGAAGAATGAATGTGAGGTGGTATATGAATGATATACTGAATATTTTACTATAACATGACTTTCATTCCAGCTGCCTCTTTTTTTCTCTCTCAGTGCTGCAGGATATTACTCTACCACACCCCCCTGCCTGTCTCTTTTAAAATTTCCAGCAGAGCTGCTACACTTCTCATGGCTTTTGCTCAAATCCTCAGCACAGAGTTCAGAGTATATGCACCATATTCCTTCAGTTTCCTTTTTTTTTTTGGCTTCGGTCACCTCTGCAGTCCTGAGTGCAGCACCATTTCCGAACCACAACTCAGATCCATTTTATCTACTTTTAGACAGACAGTTTCTTAACAAGACATTTCATTTCCACAAGTCCATCCTCTTTACAATCAATACCTCCAAACAGAATGAGGAAGATGCTTAACAACTCCAGCCTTTCAGTGATACAGATATGACATCCAGAATATATTTCTCTCCTGGACTGTTTGTGGCCTCTGTGGAAGGTTTAAGTGCTGCATTGGGCTGACTGAAGGGAAGCATGACAGCTGTAATAAATGTCTACTTCATGCGTTGCTCACATTTACCTGCTGAAACTGCCTCTTACATACAAAGACCAAACGCAGCAAACCACTCAAACCCATTCGAGAATCAGTTCCCCGCTGGTTTGCCTCTAAGGTAGGCTCCTAATTGCACTGATCATCCGTCAACAATTATAACAGCTGTATTGAGCTGCAAATGAAGAGGTGCACCATGCTGAGTGGAAAACAGGACTAACAATGTTAACGCTGGAAAATATGTTGGGGGGGGGGGGACTGAATCAAAGCAGGCTTAGTGAAAACTGGGGGCAGAAGTAGAATACAAATGAGGTTTAAGCTTACGAGGACATCAAAAGACTCCAGAGCTCACGTAGCAAGGCAGAGAAGGTTGTTATTTGATAAACTTGGCAGTGGGAGTTAAGATGTACCTCCAAACAGAATGTGTGTGTTTGTGTCCCAGTGGACTCACTTATGAATACACAGGGGGAAAAGCAGAGGAACAGTACCTTTTAGGTATAAGTCAAGTGTTTTCTTGTGTGTGCGTGCGTGTTCACAGGTTAACAGGTGCATTTGTTTACAGTCACCATTTTCACAAAGGTCACGGATCAGCGAGCACGGGCTAAGTTTGGGTGGGGAAAGAAAGAGGAAGAGAGAGTTAGAGAGGCGGGGGGTACGTGTGTTGTTTTAGTGATGTTCGCAGTCACCTCAGCCGACCATTAACGCTCTTCCTCACTTCGAGCTTGCCGGTTGCCTTGGAAACGCACCTTGGTGCTGCTGCTGCTGGCAGCATCCTGTCACTCTCAGCGGCCTCTCCAAGAGATGACCAAGATGAGCTGCTTGGGATCAGCGGGGGTCCTTGAGAAGCTGCAGGCGGAGGGTTTTTCCTTATCCATAACTCACCTCCCATCATTCATGTAAGATCAGAATCTGTTTGTATATAAAAGGAAGCTGCTGGCATCACCCTAAATCTGAAGTTACTAATTATCTGGTTGACAAAGTGGAGCAGCTAAAGAGCCAGACATCACCCCCAGGGGGCTGGTAGACCGCAAAAAATAGAGAGAGAGAGAATTTGGACTTACCTATCTGCAAGGGTACTCGCAAGCCATCTTGAATCAAATCTGGGCAGTTATTTTGAAGCCTGTTTCTTGATAATTAGGGCAAAAGTCATAACTTTAATTTCATCACTGGGACATAAAAGCTGCTTGTGCAGATCAAATCTGTCATACTTTGGAGAGTGAGGAAGTGATGACCCCGTTTGCAGGGAGGCAGAGTTCAGAACACACACTGAGCTCTTTATTTAGGTTGATTTACACTGTCGCTTCACAAGCGAAAGGTCACTGGTTCGATTCCAGCTGACGAAACAAATCTCTTTGGGGTTGTGTCAGGAAGGGCATGTTTGTTGTGACGAGGGAGCAGCCAAAAGTATCTTTGAATTCCAGGGGAATCAAAAACCAAATAAGGCACGAGGATTACTAAGAGCACTGCAAGGAAGTTACTAAAGGAACAAGCAGAAAACAAACTGCAGACACTCAGGCAGACAGAAGTAAACAAAAAACAAACCTTTATCAAGGTTGATGAAAGGGTCCAGGGTTACAAAGTCCACAAAATGAGGTGGACAATGTAAATCCACTAGATTCAGCAGACACTGAAACGGCACTATATACACATAAGAGGACAATCAGGGGAGGCGGACAAAACTGGGGAAAACAAGACACAGGTGCAGAAAAGCAAGACAACGAGACAGGAGGGGAAGTAAAACTAAACGCATAACACTAAAGACAAGTAACTACCAAAATAAAACAGGAAGTAAAAATCATAACTAAATGGGGAAATGCAGAAACATGCATGAACTTAACCTAAGGGAACTGACATGAGAGGATAAGACGGGAAATACTAAGGGAATAAAATAAACTAGCACAAACAGCAACAGGAACTAAACACTCAAGACTGAAAATACTAATAACACGAAAATGAAACCTAAAAAACAAGTAAACTAATAATTAAACAGGGAACTACAGAAGGACTGTTGCTATTTATACATAAGGAATAACAGAAGACAGGTGAGTAACAAGAAGAGCTGAAAACAATCAGTGAAACCAGGGACAGGAAATAAGGCTGCACAGGACATGGAAGAAAATAGAACCTTTCAAAGTAAAGGCAGGAAGTAACTAAAGGAATCAGACAGACAAAAATACAAACACTTAACAAGTGTGACAAGAAAAGATAGTGAATGTAATACAAGGAGATTCACACTACAGAGAGAGAGATGAAGAAACACTGAAACATTATAACTAACAGAGGTGAGACAGAACGTAGGAACAGAACAAAAACACAGGAAAACTGAACACAAACTCCACAAAGACAAAAGTGACTAAAACTAACAAGACCTGAAGCTTCAACATTTAGAGGAAAACAACAAAGTTCAAACTTTTAAACACCCACACAGAACTTTTAAACACAAGATGCTACGTTAAAGCAACAACTCCGTACAAAGGAAACTAGAAAACCAACACCAAAAGGTGACCTAAAATACAAGATTCAAATAACAGGCTGAATACAAAATAGTCCCTGGGGAGGCATAATAAACAAAGCACAAAAAACAAAATCACAGATTTGCCCCAAACTAAGGTTTATAGCTCTCCTTATTGCTTTTAATATGAGGTCTCTGATATAATTAACCTATTCACGTTATAGTGAGGGTTAAAGTTATCCATAATTAAGGGCATGACCCCATAGAATGACTGTATATACTTGATTTTAACTTCATGAACATCATTATCTTGGTGTTTTTGGAGCAAGAAATGAAATATGTGGTAAAATGACAGGTCATAAACTTTACTGGGCATCCCACAGACAACGATATTTACTAATTAGTGCTAATTAACACGTGATATTGCAGTAAAGCTATAGAACATAAACACATTGTATTTATGTATATCAAGTCTGTAGCAGGTGAGGACCCAAATGCAAGATGCTGAGAGGCAGAGCGTGGGAACAAAAGATGAGCCGTTTATTTTAGGCTGTTACAAAGTCCATAATAACATAAATCCAAAATGGAAGCAAAACAAAGTCCACAAGTTTATCCGGGGGGGAACACCAAGGCATTCCCATGCCAGGTGAGAAATATCATCCCTCCAGCATGTCCTGTGTCTGCTTCAGGGCCTTCTCTTGGTAGGACATGCTTGAAACACCTCATCTAGGAGGTGTCTAGGAAGCCTGAACCACCTCAACTGGCTCCTTTTGATGTGGAGGTGACTCTAAATCGAGCTCCTCATCCTATCTCACTTTATCTCTGAGGAAGAGCCCCTTCCCCTTTGGAGGAAGCTAATTTTTGCCACCTATATCTGTGATCTCATCCTTTCTATCACTACCCTGAGCTCACAGCTACAAGGGAGGGTAGGAATGTAGATAGACTGGTAAGAACTAAATAAATAGACCTTTTTTGAGATTGGTTGATCAACTTTAACTTGTACTGACCAGAACATTGGTGGGGCAGTGTATTTTAAGAGCTCCAACGTGACGAAGTTGGACTTTTCTATTTGCGCCAGGTGGGTTTTCCCTCAGTCAGTCAGTTTTCTGGATTTTTTTTCCTCCATCACATCATCAGTCATTAGTGCTGCAGAAAAAGATAGATAGAGAAGGGGAGGGGGCTTGAAAGAAAGAAAAAGGAGGAGAACATGTACTCCCTGCCGTCACCACAGATCAGAGACACATTAGAAGTTACTGAAATGGAGAGGAGCAATCCCCTCGGTCTGACTTCAAAGGCAGGCGGTTTTGGAGAGAAAATAAGGACAGCCGTTAAAGATTCAGTAGAACTGCCAAAGTCATCTGCCACTTCAAAAATACTGTCACAATATCTGAGGAAGCAAAGAGAAGAGTGATGAAGCAGCGGTTGATCAAACATGTAACATACCTCGGCTTATTAGGAGTGAAACATTCACTGGATTGAAAGTTATCCAATGTGTGAGTGTAAAATCTGACCATCCAGCTGAGAAAATAAAATGTTTTTATCCCTCCCTCTCACCTCACATGCCTGCTGCCGCTGAGCCAGGACGATACCGAGCTTCACAAACACTAACACTGTAACAAGATTTTAACTTTACTGACAGCAAACAAGTCTAAACACATGTTTCTCTCCTGCCTGGGATACATTGTGGGTCTTGTTCTGTAGATTTACACCTCAGGTTCACCAGTGGGAGCTGTTAATTAACAGGAACACCTGCTCTGAATCACCCAATCCTACGCACACACACACACACACACACACACACACACACACACTGCTGATTAGGAAGCAGGGTCCTGCTTTACTGGAAGGGAAAAATCTGCTCTGGATTATGGTCATGCGTGACGCTACGTTGCTCATATGATTGCTCCAATCACTCCAGAGGGTTGGGACATATGGTGGGGCTTCAGTCATTAGAGGTGGGGTGGGGGGGTGAAGTTTTGTGTTACATTCACACCACAGCACTGAGGTGTTGATGCAGTCCTGACACCCATCCATATAAATCCACATATCAGTTGGAGCGGCGACAGCAGGCAGCTCGTCTCCATGGCGATGCAGCATCTCGCTCATCCGAGTACCGACTGGATCCTCGACGCGGGGAGCGACCTCTCACTCCCAAACATGTTCAGTGCTCCAAAAGAAATCGGAGGAAGCTTTGATTACAGCTCATTTTTAAAACTCAGAAGAGAAGACTGTTCCAAGTAGAACTGACTTCAAACAGGAGGCGCCACAAAATGTGAGGCGGCATCAGTGTTTGGATGCAACTTCAGAAACTGTCTCTTGTGTGCTGTAAGGCAGCAGGGGGCTCAAGCATTAGAGCGAGTATCTGAAGGAGGAAAACAATATCTCCACCCAGGAGGATTATCATAATAACTTCTATGTAGATTACGACTAAAAGAAGAAGCAACTTTGTTTCGGCAGCGCTGCCCTAATAGCGAGGGTATCTTGAAATAATCCTCGCAGACTTCTGAAAAATGAGACTTTGTTTTCATCACCCTTAGAGGCATGGAGTCATTTACAAAACATTACATTATTTACCAGGAGTGGCATGGCAACTATGAAAGGGCATGGCAGGTTGTGCAGCAGCAGAGAGATGCGCTACTGAGATTTGGAGAGAGGTTTTTTTTTTGTTCTGATGGTATCTTCAGACTCCAAAAGAACTGCAAAACACTAACATCGAGGCTTCAAAATCTTCTTCTTCTTCTTCTTCTTCTTCTGTTGGCTGCTCCCCTCAGGGCTCACCACAGCGGATATTCTGCCTCATTCTCCACCTATCCCCAGCATCCTCCTCTGTCACATCAACCCTCTGCGCATCCTCACTTTTTCACTACACCCATGAATCTTCTCTTTTTGTCCTGCCTGGCAGCTCCATCTGCAGTCCTGCCTTTCCTTCTCTCTCACTGCCTCCTAACACGCCTTCCCGCTCTTCTCTTCCTTTGTCTTCGGCCAAGAGTAGCACAGTTTCCACTGGCATTCTGTTGGCCAACAGTACCAGAAGCAGTCATTGTTAATGCGGGTCCAGATCGAGCCTGTATGGAAATCACATTCTTGATGATCTGCATGTTTGATGGCAAAGATTTTACACCAGATGCCCTTCCTGACGCAACCCTCCCCATTTATTCAGGCTTGAGACCAACACTAGGCGTACACTGGCTTTATTTTAATTCTTTTCTTTTTTTTTTCCCCCTTTTATTGACTGGGATGGCTTACAAGAGATGGATAGAGAATTTTGATGTGGTATCAGGGTTCCCAGTCTTGAATAGGTACAAAGTTAAGCATTCAAACAAGGCAATATGCTAGTGTGAAATATGTAAGTCTGGTTTAGGGCTTTTCACTGTGCTAGAACTGACAGGCTCTGCGGCAACACAAAAACATTGTTTGCTCTTCTATTTTTATTTCCACATCCTCTGCATGGATCATAAATTGATGGGGACATTTCACCTGCAACATGCTGCTTTAGTTTTGCAGTTTCTCAGCATGTTATCTTGTACTACATAACCATCAAGCTCATGTTTAATAAGCTTTTACAGGATTCATAAAAATAAGTCCATTTGAAGGTTTTCAGAAACTAATGCAACTCAGTTTGGCTTAATAAACTAGCTCAGCCTGTGCAGCCTGTCATGGTCCCTGGTCTCCATGTTTTTCCTTCTGTTTCTGTGTCAAGCTTGTGTGTCTTAGTCCTGCTCTCAGTGTTAGTTATTTCCTGTTTTGAGATGATTAGTCTGTAAAGTTGATCAACATTATTGGATACTCCTTTCAAGGGATCGTCCCCAAATTGCCCTCTCTTTGACACAGAGGAAACTTTTATTTTGCTTTTACATAAATTGAATGAAGCCAGTCTAATGGTTGAGGTGATCCTACAGCGAGTAAAATAAAGAGCGGATTATTTGGGGGGGATCTTTCTCACTTTAAGTGAAGTCTGTCTTTGAAATGTGGATTCTCTGTTTTTGTGCCATTCTCTGATGGAGCAGCTCTGCCTGGCTGGTGCTGCATTTTTAAGCAGCTACTTTCATTCCCTTCATGTCTGAAATAAGGTACATTGGGATTCCAGTCTTGTAACCCTTGTTTCTGTTGTATCCCGCCGGTCTTCACTTCGCAAAACCTGAAAATGAGTATCTACCTTTCATTTTCTGTCCTGCTACCTAATGATCTCATCTTCTTTCCCCATTGTTTTCTTGTCATCATGAACTGTCTATACTAACCTTTCTCTCTTCTGCAAGCACCACACAGACACAAATGTTATTTTAAGCTTGAGCTGTGAACATCAACCGCTTCCCTATTGCTGTCACTCTATCTCACTCGTGTTTTATTTTTGCTTTTTCTTCCCCACCTTCCCTTCCCTTGCTCTTTCCTCATCATCAGGCAGTGACAACAACAGCAGCGTGGTGTTAGTTGTAGGAGGTGGCGAGCAATCAAAGGGGGTGGGGGTATGCAAATAGTCTTCTGTTTCAGCCTGCAGGCTGGCGTGCATACAGAGATGCTGAGAGTGACCCCAGTCAGGATCGGAATCAGAGGAATCTTCAGGCTGTGTAGTTCGGAACAGAGGAGCTGAAAACAGCTGTCAATGCTTGTCCTGGTTGAGATTTCAGCACCACAGGGAGGGGACAGCTCCCAGTGAGGCCTGCACTGGTTAAAGTTCTCATAAGATTAAACTCAGTTATATTTGGTTATTTGATATTTCTACATTAGTTGTATTTCCAGAAGATGAGCCTGAATGGGCTTTTATCTTCAGCGTCTTCTACATTTGTAAAGAAAAACAGCCTTGATGGTAATTTGGATTCTTTTTAACGTGACGAGTAAAAAGATCTTACTCAGAAAATCTCTAATGTCATTACGCAATAGCACTATCATCTCATATCAATAAGATTTATGACTTGAATTCCTGGCCTGCTGGGGCCAAAGGGACTGCATGGGTTTCCTCTGGTTTCCTCCCGCTGTCCAAAGATTAATTGGTGATTCTAAATTGGTCAAAGGGTCTGGATAAGCTGCTAAATTAAATTAAATTTGTAATTTTTAAAATAATCATGTTATAATATTTTCAATAGTTTTTGTCTCTATTGTCTCTATTTTTATTTTTAAGTTGGATATGAACTGCTAAAATATTAAACTATGTCGTACATCTAGTTTTTTTGTTGTTGTTTTTTTTTGGGGGGGGGGGGGGGGGTCTGGTCACCCTATATAACCTATGTGAGCATTATGATGACTGCAGTTACACTTCTGGCTCCATATATACCTTTTAATGATCCAGATGAAGTGCTGAACAAAGTATGCACTTAATGCCAATGTTCATAAAAGACTGATAGTCATATAGATTTTATGGGCTGAGCATACAGGCACTAACACTACTGACTTCCACTGTGCATGGGTTTTGCTCGCTCCTTGCAAATAGTTTTTTGTTGGTCATAGAGTATTTGTAGTATCCCCTGTTACAGGTGTGAGTTTGCAGTTCAAATGTTGCTTTAGCTGACATTTAACCTTTTTTTCGTATGAAATCGTATTTTCCAGTCTAATGTATCACACAATATGTGATGCTGTAAGACATAAAGCCTGGAAGTGCACCGACTTCTAAGCAGCTCATTAATCTGCTGTGCAAGCGGTCGATAGCGCACACAAGCCATGTGAAGCAGTGAACCTAATACAAGAGGTGTTAATGAGGATGGGGGTATGCAGCAGGATTCATGTTGCAAATCATGCTCCCTTTCCTCCACCTTATCTCTCAGCTCTCTTTCTCTCTCTCACACACACACACACACACACACACACACACACACACACACACACACACACACACACACACACACACACACACACAAACGCACACACCACAGCACAAGGGTTCAGGGCAATAGGGTGGAGAGAGAAGAGCAGGAGGAGGTGGTATTTTTTTCCCTCATACCTTCATGCATCTGCCAGTTTCTGCCCCAATTATCTCCCATTAATATCATTTGCCATGCTCCACCTTGAAGCTGATGCACACTGCACACAGTATGCACACACACACACACACACACACACTTGCACATGCCCTCACACTCGTTCGATAACTGTGATGTTTAAAAGTACATGAATCGCATGAAGCAGACAGCTACAGCTGGGCCCTATGAAATACACTGTAATGAGTGGCTCGACATGTGTGTGTGTGTGTGTGTGTGTGTGTGTGTGTGTGTGTGTGTGTGTGTGTGTGTGTGTGTGTGTGTGTGTGTGTGTGTGTGTGTGTGTGTGTGTTATGTGGTGATTGGACTGAGGTCTAGATTATGGCACCTCCTCCTCTGATTGTCCCGGTGTCGCTGCCAACAGCTGTCAGCTGGAAAGCCTTTAAGGAGAAAGGAAGTGTGTTGAGGATGTGTGTGTGCATGTGGAGCATTACAGAGACTTCAAGGGCGTGTGTAATCACTGATGTTTGAGAAACTTTTCAACGGCAATTTTTGCTTCTTCACAACCTCTGACCTCTATGTGAAGAGATGATTTCCCACTGAGTGTCAATATATAGAAAATAATCTAACAACATTAGATATCATACAGTGAGTTGAACTACATACCATCCCGTCTCATTATCAGCTTCCCTCAGCACAGCCAGAGGTGTGTAGAGTCAGGAGAGGTATGATGAGTGAGCACCCTTGGGAGATGAGAAATCTGTAGCCCTTTTTGATCTTTCTGCAGCTCCCAGCTCCCAAGCCTGCACAAGTGTGACAGCAGCAGCACACACATCCAAATGAAAAGTTAGGTACGCACATGTGAAACCTGCCAGGATGGCTTAATGCAATATTTTAAGCTAGGGAAGTCAAGTCACAGTTGTTTAAAGTGGAACTACTCTGCTTTTCCTTATTTTCTGTCATATATACACTGTCACAATGGTGGATGCTCATATTAAACACAATGAAAATTTCAAATAATTTTGTAAAGATAATCCCTGTGAGGCTTCAGATAGACTCTGACATCCCTATGGTCATCTCAAGGACAAAGTTCCACCCAGCCGCTGTCTAAACCTTCTGTTTGTGAGGGTCACCCAATCAGAAGAAAGTTACCTTTAAGAGGAAAGAGCTTGTTTGAAAAAGAGGGGGTGCTCCAAGGCTCAGTATATTAAATAAGGATTATTTTGAACTGTGAATCAAATCTGGAGATGGGAATGACCATAATAGGTCCACTTTGAATGTTGATGTTGCTTTCCCTTAGAAATCACATATACTGATTGTCTTAAGTCAACTTTTGTAATTCAATTCAATTTTATAAATTATATATTATATTTTATATAGTTCCAATTTACAACAACAACTGCCTCAAGAAGATTTATATTGCACGGTAAAGATATTTGCAACACAAGAAGAAGGAGAGGGGTGGAGAAGAAAGGCTATGTGCATAATGGGAAGCCCCACAGCAGTCTGAACCTATAGCAGCATAACTAAAGGATGGTTCAGGGTCATCTGAGCTAGCCCTAACTACAACCTTTATCAAGTAGAGAGGGTTTCTGTCTCCTGAATCCAAACTGGGAGCTGGTTCCACAGAAGAGGGGCCTGATAGCTGAAGGCTCTGCCTCCCATTCCACTTTTAGAAAGTCTAGGAAACATAAATAAGAGGTCTGAGCCTGAGAGGGAAGACTGAATGTGCCCCTGCTGACAGATCTTCTGTTTTTTGTGTTTATTATTATTATAAAAACAAGCTGTTGGTGAAACATATTGTATATACAACTGTGCAAAGTAACAGTACCAATTAAAATAACAGAAATATTGGTTAATACAGAATTGGGTAAGAGAACCACAAGAGTGGTAAAAGAAACACACACACACACACACAAACACACACACTGTGGCAGTGTGAGAGTCTGGGTGTTTAACTTGCTCACTGTTTATACCTGACAAGTTGAGGATGAAGGCAAGCCCGAGGGTGACTTTTGGGGGGACACCAGTGTGTCATGTTCTCTGGGCTGCCATTTTTAGTAATTTAAAATAAAATCAGTGGGATAAGATAAATATATTATCATAAGAAATATTTTCATGGGAATTTTGATAAATTTGTGTATTTTTTATTTCTTCAGGTGAAATGAAACTTTTGTTCAGTTTAAAAATGAAGCAATATATTTTGACCATCCTTCAGCAATAAATACCTGATACTAAAAGTCATCGTTTATGTGAAAAAAGGGCCTTTTTTCCATGAAAAGTCAGTTAAGAAAAAAATCTACCCATTATTTTTTTGCCAATGATATCTTAAATTAATGACCACTCACATAATTACACATCCTTATACATCTGTATAAAGAGAACAAGAAGCCAAAGAAAATGGGTTGAGTGAGGACAATCCTCCATTTAACTATATTATTTATTGTGCACAGCTGCTTCAGACATTTTAGAGGACCATTTGAATATTACAAAAGGCTATTTATACACTATATTGCCAAAAGTATTTGCTCGTGTGCCTTCACACATATATGAACTTGAGTGACATCCCATTTTTAATCCATAAGGTTTAATATAATGTTGGCCCACCCAAGCTATAACAGCTTCGGCTCCTCTGGGAAGGCTTTCCGCAAGGTTTATGGGAATTTCTGACCATTCTTCCAGAAGGTCAGGCACTGATGTTGGACGAGAAGGCTTGGCTCACAGACTCTGCTCTAATTCATCCCAAAGGTGTTCTGTCTGGTTGAGGTCAGGACTCTGTGCAGACCAGTCAAATTCTTCCACACCAAACTCACTCATCCATGTCTTTATGGACCTGCTTTATGCACTGGTGCACAGTCATATTGGAACAGGAAGGGGGCATCCCCAAACTGTATGCTGAAGCATTAAGTGTTCCTTTCACTGGAACTAAGGGGCCGAGCCCAACTCCTGAAGAACAACCCCACACCAAACTTTACACTTGGCACAATGCAGTCAAACAAGTACCGTTCTCCTGGCAACCACCAAACCTAAATCCATCAGATTGGCAGATGGAGAAGCACGATTTGTCACTCCAGAGAACACATCTTCACCAGTGGCGGCGTGCTTTACGCCACTGCATCCGACACTTTGCATCGCACTTGGTGATGTAAGGCTTGGATGCAGCTGCTCGGCGATGGAAACCCATTCCACGAAGCTCTCTATTCACTGTTCTTGAGCTAATCTGAAGGTTACAAGAAGTTTGGAGGTCTGTAGTGATTGACTCTGCAGAACATTGATGACCTCTCCACACTATGCACCTCAGCATCCGCTGACCCCGCTCTGTGATTTACTGTAGCCTACCACTTTGTGGCTGAGTTGCTGTAAATCCCAATCACTTCCACTTTGTTAAAATACCACTAACAGTTGACTGTGGAATATTTACTATCAAGGAAATTTCACAACTGGACTGCACAGGTGGCATCCTATCACAGTACCACGCTGGAATTCACTGAGTTCCTGAGTACAGCCCATTCTTTTACAAATGCTTGTAGAAGCAGTCTGCATGCCTAGGCGCTTGATTTTATACCCCTATGGCCATGGAAGTGATTGGAACACCTGAATTCAATGATTTGGATGGGTGAGTGAATACTTTTGGTGATATACTGTAGATAGATCAGGCATTTCTAAGACTGAGGTCAAATCAATTTTTTCTAGATAATGTCCCCAAACACTCTGAAAGAGTGAGTATTTGCACCTGATAAGAGAAGGATTTTTTTCTATTGGCAGTGTTGTAGCTAAGGTACTGCGCAAATTTCCCCGTCGTGGGACCATTAAAGTTTTATCTTATCTTATCTTATCTGCCTATGATATGATATGCCAGGCTTCACAGGCTTAATACAGCTTTATTTCAGTTGGTTTCAGCAGAGCCAGCACAGTAAAACATGAAATTACCATTAAAATATGCATGAAAAATCTAAATTAATCTGTCTAGGAATTCAATATCTTTAATCCTGTCTTGACCAAACAGACATGAAGTCTCTGGAGTGACCGGAGAGGCATGAGAGTAATCAACCTCATCTTCTCTCTACAATGGAGAGTTGTTCTCAGGAGTCCAATGTGAAATTTAGCTCATTACTTCTCATCCCCCAGCAGTGAGTGCTGCCATACTGAATGAAGCCTTCAGTTAAGAATCTTGATTTGAACATTTCTGAACAGCCGACATCCTCGATTTTATTTTTTTATTTATTGTTTTTTTTTTTAAGTCGACCTCAAACATTAGAAGCCTTAAAAACCTGGATCATTCAGCTGCTTTCTGCCAATATAAATGTCACAGTCAGCTTTTAGTCTGCACAGTTTCAAAGCATCACTCATTTGAAGACTCAAACTAAGCTGACACGAGTTCTCTGTGGAGGATTTCATAATATTTTTCATTATTCATGACAGCGATTGTGTGCAGGCAGCTACTTTTTCCTCTGTGGCAGAGATGAGGGGACTTTATCTAACAGGAGATGAAGAGGCTGACCCTGTTGTTGATGCATGTTTTACTGTTTTAGCTGCATGCCATCTGTAGGACTGTTGTAGCTACACAACATGTCTGCAAGCCTATAAACAAAACAATTTATCTGAAGATGAAAGACAGCTCACAGCCTTCTTTTCAGACAGTTTTGGAGATAAAAAAAACAACCAAAAAAACAATGTTTGTCGGAGCTTTTCCAGCTTTGGAGATAACAGTGGAAGATAGAAGTTACACATCATCTGACGCTTACATTGCAAACAAGAGAAAAAAAGTATTTAGTATAGCATCTAAAAGGATAACAATGAGATCAGGTAGCGAGGTGAAGCAGGATATATATTACATTTCCTTTGTACTTTTTTGCAAAGACTGAACACTGCATATTTGGCTTCAGTTCAGATATGGATTGGTTTTTGTGGCATCAAACTTGCAGCTACTGGAGGCTGAAGCCTGAAACAACACAGCACATCTTGAGGCTTTCAGATGAGAGACAAACCCGGTGTCTCTTTGATCTCCCGTATTTCGCTCTGTGGGAGATTTAAGGCTTGCCGTTGAGATGGCGTGCACTTCATCTTATTCTATTAATATTACAGCTGAAAGCCTACAGGAGCAGGTTGTTTACACATGAGACTGTGCACTGTACCAAATCCTCTGATATAAATAAAAGGAAGTAAACATTAATGTACTATTGAGGACATGGTGAAAGTTTAGAGTGTCGTCAACATGAGTAACTATTTCCTAAAGTACAGTTTGCATAAAGAGCTTCATGATAGAAAAACTAAGCAGAGTTTTACAGAAAGCTCTTTTGAGCTGACAGCTGATTTTGGATATTTTGTTTGGGGCTTTTCCTCTGAGGATGAGTTGTTTTGGAAGTGCTTGTATCGCCGTGTTTTGCTAGAAAGGAGCGGCCGTGTTCTTGGATTGCTTTTTATGTTTGTTGTTTTGCTTCAGGTTGAACAAACAAAAATGCTGTCACAGTCCTGGGTTCCAGTTTTGATTTTGTTATTCATTCTTATATTTCCAGTGTTCTTGTTTCCCGGTGCTCTTGGTGTTTCCCTGGGAATGGACCAAAAAAATTACCTCCTTCCTCCTTTTCCTAATCGCTTTTCCTTGACTTGAATAGAAAACAGTGTATTGAAACAATGTCCAGAAGATGGACTACAAAATGCACATCTTACTTCAGCTTGTGTGTTCTTACCTTGTTATTTCATGTAGGTCATATAAGCGAGAACCACCAGAGAAAAAAAATATCACTTCATTACAAATGTTGGAATGCTGGAAGAACCAGGAATATTTTTTTTCTATTGGAGAGATGATCCAGTGTAACTTTCCTCCTCTTTGTTTAGGATTACTGTGACCAAAGTAAAATTCCCTCCATCCATTCCTTACAGCTGACTTGAAATAACAATGAATTTACGATTAAATATGACAGGTGTTACTAATGCAAAGTGAACCTTAAACGTACTTTGATCAATTAATATAGCTTCTAATCTTGATTTATATGAATCTATGTTCTTTAGGCATAGCAACACCTCGACCAGCAGATTTTAACAGTGTGATGTTCAGAGTTCAGCTGCAACTTTAACAGCCTGTTGTTCAAAGTTCAAAACATACCAGAAGGCAGGCCATCTATGACCCTGATTTGGGATAAGTGGAAGAAAACGGATGGATGGATTTCCATGATTGCCATTTTTTTTTCAGTTTTATTTGGTTTTTATGAGCGCTTGGATGGTGCATCGCTATGAATTGTGGGATGGAAATATGTCCTTTCCTTTCAGAAAGGATGTTCAAGTGTATCATCTACTAAAGGACATAATAAAGGAAGCAATGAACCACTTTTCCTTAATATTTTACCAGCTTTTATTATGGCTGCTGAGCAGATAGTTCTGGGTTACTCAGTTAGGTACCTTCCTAAGTAACACTGACACTACCCAGCTCTTCCTCCTCTTCCTCGCCGCTTTCTAAGTTTCTACTTCCTGTTGTACTTGCCTTTCCTCTGTGAATGTCTGCCCAACCTTAACTATCCCCAACTGTGCCTCGTTCCCACCAGTGTATTATCGTCCTTCCCTTTGTCAACACATCTGTTCGTGCTCCCTGTTCTTCATTTTAATCTCTCACTTTGAACATCCTCTCCACCAATGATTTGTGGGCAAGGAAGAGACAAAGGAGGCTTTTCTCATTTCTCTAATTTTTGGCTCAGGACAGTCAGTCCTTCACTGTTTGAGCGCAATTAAAAAAATAAAGCCATGAACACTGTTACACCTGAGATCATAAAATAAAGCTTCATAACAAAACAATTTCTGATGCAATTTTTGAGAGAGGAATCAAAGCAACAAACTGATAATGAAATGAGACGTCCTTGCCTCGGAGCCATCAGTGAAATGGATGGATATACTTCTAGAAAATGTGTAGAAAATTTCTCTGTATTGTGGCAGATTTCTGACAGCACGAAGGGGCACGTGACAGACTAGGAATGAATGGCAAAACTGTTGCATCAAGATATTTTGACTTCTAGTCCCCAGCTGTGCTCAATTACACAACATTATGTATTTTATGGCTTCCATTAATCCTCCCATTTAAACTTCAGTTGTCAGGACTTCCTTTTGCATAAAATTTTGGTGATGTTTACAATTTAAAGCCCTGTTTTAAATTAGGCCAACATGTAGTCCTTCAGCCCACTGAAGATAAAAAAAAAAAAAAAATTAAAAAAAAAAACCCTTCTGCAAAGGATACACCTGTGCATCCTTGATTGTAGCGAGCCTCATTTGTCTTCCACGTGTGTTTTAGGAATTGAGACCTTCAATGTGGCATGCTGTGATTGATGTCCGGTTTAAAGGCAGGAGGACATAGAAAAGCCTCTGGTATTTCCTGTGTTCCTGTTTTGGATTTGGCTTTTGTTTCACACTCCTTCTGGATTTTGCATATTTTGTTTTTTGATTAACCAATAAAGCTTTTTTGTTGTTCATTCTGTTTGCTCCTACATCTTGCATTCAAGTACTCTCTGCTGGATCATGACAAGCGCTGCTGGAAAAAGCAAAAGGAAACACCGAGCAGCAGCTCGGAACATGTTTTTAAAAAATGTCCTGCACGCACGTCTTGGTGCTAATCTGTTTTTCACTGTCAGCAGAAAAACACTAAATGCTTTCTTGCGAATTTCACAGTTTACATCCTCAGTGTCTGTCTGCCTGTCTCCGTTTGGATGATTAGCTTAACTCTGTGTTGACACGATCACAAGCCGAGTGTGGAAAATATTAGTAAATGTGATCTGACGCCAAAGGAGTGGAAGCTCGTTAAAGTAAAATGCATAATGAGGGCTTTATCACCATCCTGCAGCAAAAGGCAGAACTCTGTCAAAAATGTGTCAGGGTTCGTGCTGTGTCTAATACAGATAATATAAGGATATGAACTGCCAACAACACACCGCTGCTTTAATTCCCTGACACTGAGAAAATTGATCTCCAAACTCGGGACGGCAGCGGGGAAGTCAATACCCTCACTGCCTCCTGGGAAATGTAGGCATAACAAATAGATTAGAGTGCTTTCACATCAATAGTGGTTATCATTACAGTAGCTTGTTGCTGCTGTGAGGAGGAGGGTTGGTAGCTCATATCTGAGTATCAAAAATGAGGAGGACAAAGAAGGGACTACATGTCTCACTACTGTACTACTCAACTTTTATTATCATGTTCACTGCATCGAGATGGTGAAGAAAGAGGAGGAGGAGGAGGATTGAGGGACATGGATCACTGACATTTCCGGAGATTATCCATCAGCTTAAGCCACTGGCATCTCACGTTAGAGTCCTAACTTGATCCATACACTCGCACACATTTGGGTTTCTATACTTGTGGGGACAGTGAATGATATAATGCATTCACATCATAAACAATATCTCTCACATTACCTTAAAGCTGGAATGACAAAAAAATGTGGCCTGTTAAAAATGTATTTTTCCAAGCCAGTGCTGCCTTTTGTTTGACAGCATCATCCTTTTTTTCGTACTCTTTTTCCTTATGTGTGCGATCACTTCTTAATTCTTCCTATATTCACTATTAAAGAATGATAACAAAATCTGAAATTTGCACACCTCGACAGAAAAGCATGTTGGCAAAACGAAGCCTAAAAGAAAGCAATTAGAGGAAACAATCTGTTAAAATCACAGGAAAACATGTGGAGCAGCACTGATGAAAAGCAAAAACAGACCCAACAATCTGAATCCAGTTTTGGAAGATATATGGTGCTGTGCAAAACTCTTGAGCCATCCCTCATTTCTTCATATTTTGCTTCTGAGGAGCCAGACTTTCTTGTAATTTTTTTAGTGGTCTTGAGCAGTAGTTCCCCAGGCTTTCTGGAGGTCTTTCAAAGTTTTTCTTTGGACAATGGTGGCTTTTTCACTCATTTTCAGTCCTGTCTTTGTACCTGACCTTTTCGAAGGGGTGAAGCAGTGTTGTGTCTACACTTAGGAAAGAACCAGTTTTGAATGATTATACTTTTAGGTATCTTTGTTGATAGCAGTCTAACTATGTACAGCATACAAACAGTATCTGAAAGTCATGTCCTTAAGAAATAGGTTTTTAAAAAAAAAAGACTTGACACAGGACCTGAGAGATGCATCTGGCCCTGAGGTATGCCAAAGAACTGGATTGAAAATCAGTGGCAATAATTATTTTAAATCAATGTCAGTATGTTTCACAGGAGTCCTGTGAAAAACTAAATACAGCCCATGATTCAATAGCAGTAACTTGTTTCCTATATGAGTGTGTCACGAGTGTGTGTGTTTGTAATTACGTGGTTTAAAGGAGCGCTTTTATCCTGGAATTTGTAGTGTACCCTGTAAAGGTGACACAGTGTACTGGTTTATTAATTATATAGCATAGCTCTGCATTTGTTGTTGTTGCTGGTAGTTAACTCATTTTCATTTCTGTAACCTTTCACCTCAAGACCACTAACAACACTGACAGGATTGTATCATCTCTGTCAGCCTGTCCCAAATCTTCACTGAAGCTTTGTAATATTCAAAGACTGTCCACCCATTTTTTTCTAACCTCTTATCCAACACAGGGAGCCTATCCCAGCTTTTATAAGACGAGAGGCAGGGTACACCCTGGATAAGTCACTAGAGAGAGACACACAACCACACACACTCACATCAGCACCAATTTAGATTCAACATTTATTTATTTTTTTTTTTTGGACTTTAGGAGGAAATCCCTGCAGGCACAGGGAGAACAAACCTGCTTTAAGATGCTTTTCTACATAATTTTATACACATTTCCGTAAAAAAAAAAAAAAGAGCTTTGGCATAAATTTGGAATAAAACAATGTGGATTTGGGGTGAGCAGTGAATGTAGTTTTTAGTGCTGCCACTTCACAAAAAGCAGGTTCTGGGTGGCTGTCTGTGCCTGCGTGGGTTCCCTCCGGCTTCCTCCCACAGTCCAGAGACATGAATGTTGGGATAATTGGGGATTCTAGATTGGCAGCAGGTGTGGATTTAAGTGACAGCGGTTGTTTGTCTCTCTCTCTCTCTCTCTCTGTGTTAGCCCTGCGATGGATAGCTAGATAGCCTGCCTCTCACCAAATGTCAGCTGGGATAGGCTCCAGCCCCTCCACAACGCTTGCTGGATAAGCAGTTAGGAAAAGGAATGGATGGACTAATGTGGATTTGAGCAATATATCATTTGAGGTTGGTTAAATGTATGGATGGATATATTGGTGTAAAATAAAGGGTAGGAACAGGAATGAATGCCAAAATTGTTGCATCAAGATATCTCAACTTCTCATCCCTACCATGGCTCAGTTTCCTCAAATTATGCATGCCACAATTTCTATTAATTCTCCCTTTTAAACCTCAGTTATCAAGACTTGCTTTCACTTAAAATTTCAGCACTGATTGGGGTTATTTAAAGCCACAGGTGCCTCTGTCACGTAACGGTGCGCTGGGCAGGCAGGTGAGGACCCCAATGCAGGACACTTGACTCGGGAGTAACAAAAAACCTCAGCTTTTACTGCTGGAAATAATAAGAGACTGAACTGGGCAAGGCCAGCAGCACGAACTGAAACACATGTTCACAAGTAGAACCACAACAACACTGACGATGATGACGTGACAACAAGCAGCGAAAACACGGGACTTAAATACACAGGAGGGCTGATGAGGGAAGTCGAAACAGGTGGGAATACAGGTGACACTGATTACCTTGACGAGACCAGGGGAAGCAAAACTGAACACAATATACAGGGACCATACGACTGTCAAAATAAAACAGGAAGACAGAAGGGGGATCAAAGATACAGACTTGACACTGGGAAACACAAGGAACTAGAAAGCAAAACATAACCAAACCCCACAATCAAAACCCAAAACAGAACAAAAAAAAATAAAAAATCAAGCAAACCAAAAACAGTGGGTCCAGTGGATCCCGGACCATGACAGCCTCTGTTTTAAGATGCTAAATTATGGGTAAAAATCACTGGATTGGTCCCCTTATCTTTGTGCAACATGCAGCCCACTGGACAACCTTGGAAAGAGTTTTTATATTTTATATATATATACGTATGAAAATAAAATGCCCTACTATTACTCCGAGCCTAACTGCACAGGAATGAAAAGTAATGCATGTGGGAATATGCAACATATGCATTATGCGTTCTATTGCTTTTAATGTTTTTCGACTGTTTTTATTGTTTTTATTGAACAACGTTTTTTGTTTGTTTGTTTTTTTTGGGGGGGGGGGGGGGGGGGGGGGGGCCTTCTTGTGCATTTTTAGGATGATATAGTGTATTATTGTGGAAGCAGCTTGCTTAGCTGTACGATGTTCAAGACAAATTTCCCAATGAAGTAGATTTGATTTGATTAAACTTTTCAAATCAATCAAAGTATTTCTAAAGATGTAAAATATTTTATTTTAAATCTAAATGAGAAGGTTTCATGCCTTTTCAAGGAGACCAAAGAACTCTCCATAGACACAAATGAGCAGAGCACGCACACACAAGTCCTCCCTGACCCTCTGACTTAGCTTTTGGCAGCAGTGTCACAATTACTACAGACCCCACAGCCTCACTGATGACTTCACTGCCTCAACTGACTGTGAGTGCGAGTGCAAGCATGCAATTGTGAAAACTCCTCCTCACTGGAAGCAGAAGTGTTGTTAGATGACTGCTCTGTAACAGCTCAGTGTGTCAACGTCAGCCGTGCAAGCAGAAGGCTAACGAAGGCAGCCCGACTCACCACATGGTGCTGGAATCTTTGTGCCCCCCTTCCCCAACTTTCTGCGCTGCCATTGCCTTTCAGAAGAGAATAAATATTCACTGTAAATTCTTCTTCGGCTCATCAAACAGAAAGAACAACTCCCATCTGTCAACCAGATGAGAGGTGATGGCACTTGAAATGAAACCTTTTTCAGTAGCAAATCTCTGCAGGCCATGCAAATAACCAATTCTTTATTTTTTTTGTCACTTGGTCCTATCCTATCATCATGAAACCATCGCTGCCATGCAGAAACACCGCGAGGACTCGTATATTCTAAACTTCTTATTCAGCCCTCAGTTTATTAAAAATAATTGTGAGGATTTTTTTAATGACATGTTTGAGAACAATCGCAAAATGTTTTCACACAAAATGTTCTGATAGAACAAAAAAATGTTCCGGATGTAACTGTGTGTGCTTGGCTACCCTGGCAGTGATTACCGCTGGGCGTGTGGGATGGCCACAGAGATGGGCAGACTTTAGTTATACTGCCGGCTGGTGGAGTCATAGACTGTATTAAAGATGGAGGTAGCTTCCAGGTCTGAAAAGTGAAGCCAATATAGAAGTGCATTCTTTTTAATGGCCACCAGAGGGCAACACTGCCAACTGCAAAAATGTTTCCAGCAGATAGAAATCCAAAACGGCCCTCAGCTGCTTTATCTGTGACCTCAGAGAACACTTTCCTGATGGGATGAATGGGATCAGTCGCTAGGTTCAGGCCATACCTAATACAACTTTGAGTAACTTTTGTACTCTTGCTCTGTGGCAGCTGGGAATGGATGGATGGATTATTACAACAATAAGAAAGAAGTCTCTTCCAGTCAATCACAAGCCTTTGGCCAATGAGCATGCAGTGTCTTCGGTTTCACAATCAGATTCATCTCTCGCTTACCACGTCTGCAAAACACCGAGATGGCGATGGGGAAAATGCTCAGTGATAGCTCTGTCCACCCTAAACAGGCAGACTTGAAGCTCATACTAACTGAGGAGAGGATGTGAGCTATGTGCCTGGATACTCTTTGCCAGAATGCAGCCAAATTATCTGTCCTTCTGGACTCCATTAATGTTAAATAAAAGAACTGGATGGCAGCCAATTATCTGTTACAAAAAAAACTGAAGTTCTTATCGGTGCCCCTGACAACTAAGTAGCTGAAGCTCTTGGACCTATTTCACCTTCGGTTCTCCCATCTGTGTGTTACTTTTGATCAGGTGTTCAGTTTGATAAGCATGCTGGCTGTCTTGTACAAACTTGCCTTTATCATCTGAGGAATATGAAAAATGTTGTGTCTCAGTGTGAAATAGAAATGATTATATGTACTTTTATTTCCTCACACCTCGATTATTGTAATTCATTCTTTTTTGCCTGAGCAAATCATCCCTGGATCACTTACAGATGGTCCAGAACGCTGCTGAAAGGCTTCTCTTCAGGTCCTGTAAAAGCTCCAATATGACACCGATTCTGTCGTCCTTATACCGGCTCCTCATAAAGTCTTTGGTTCAGTTTAAGATTTTGGTGATCACTTTGGTGATCACCAAAAATCACACCACCATTCAAAAGCTTGTAGATCCACCTTTAGCAGCAGTGACTTGAAGTAATCGTAATGGTTGTTAATAAACATGCAATAAATATGCAATTTAAAAGTGGACACTAATAAAACTGAAGTGACTTGCAGCAGTTGCAGCAGTGTTACAGCTGGTGGGCAGCTGTTAGTTATCGCAAATTTACTAAAGCTCAACAGCGCTCCAGTCTGTGTTCAGCTTTCCTCCGTAACACAAATGGTGGAGTTCAGCTGAGTTGATTTGTTGAGGTTTCCCTCTGAGCAGCCTTGATTGGAAATCAAGTGGTGTGCTCTGTGGTTTTACATTAATTGCAGACATTCATAACTTGAACAATCAAAGTATTATGTCCTGGTTGAATTTCCCAGCTTAAAGGTCAACATCTACATCCTCTAAAAATCATCCTTAATCATGAAGTGCAGTTTATTAACTGTACTTAAAGGTTAAAATGTAAGATAAAATCCTAAAACCGTCCCCAGAACACAGTGTACACTGAATAACGTGCACTAATATACACCAATGTTTTTGTAGGTTTAAACTGTGTCTCCAGTTCAAGATGGAGTTCTTCTTTGTTCCAATTTAAGACCACTCACCAATTACTGTCTCCTCCTGCTCCAGGTACATGTCTGATTCTGGGCTGCATGATCTACCCAGATGGCTGGGACAGCGACGAGGTGAAGCGAATGTGTGGTGAGCAGACAGACAAGTACACACTAGGAGCCTGCTCGGTGCGCTGGGCCTACATCCTGGCCATCATGGGCATCCTGGACGCTCTCATCCTCTCCTTCCTGGCTTTTGTCTTAGGAAACCGCCAGGACAGTTTGATGTCTGAAGAACTGCTGGGAGACAGTAAGACATATGCACACACCATGTAGGGAGAGAGCCAGAAATTAATAATAACTAGTTATTACATGCAGAGTGGTGTATAAACACAGAGCGAAAAGAGGTGAATGAAAAATAATACTCAGAACATCATGGTAATCCCCCACCCACCGGCAGCCTAGTAACCCTGTGTAACTAAGGGATGGTTCAGGGTCACCTGATCCAGCCCTAACTATAAGCTTGATCAAAAAGGAGTGTTTCAAGCCTAATCATAAGATTAGGGTGTCTGGCTCCTCAATCCAAACTGGGAGCTGGTTCCACAGTAGAGGGGCCTGAAAGCCCTGATCTACTACCATCTCTTTTTTAAATGCTGATACCAATAGATCGACAAAGTTGTCTTCCTGTTGAACATCTAAGTCCTGGAGAAAATTATTAACCACTCTTCATCAGATTTATATTGCCATTTCAAATGCAATCTCTAAATGAATAAATAAATAAATTTGTTTATTACTTTCCAAACCCATTTTATGGTAATGAGGCAGTTGGGTGCACAGCAAAAGCTGCAGTGCAATTATACCTGAAATGAGATCCAGGCTGTTTTCAAGGCAAAACAAAAGAGGTGTCACTGAACTTATTAAAAAAAAATCAATTTGACTGCTGGACTAAGTGTCTGAATGAGCAGCAGGTCCCACCAAGATTTTATTCTGCTTCTGGCTTGGGGGATATTTCATAAGTATTCAAAGGCTGGGGTGAAGCCAAAGCCTTTTGTTTGTTTTGCAAAGCCTGGAGACATTAAACCTGTGACTTCAGTCCTCACTTCTTTTGCAGTGTTTTTCTACTTAACTGGCCTTTCCGTTAAAGCTCGACACATCAAAGACATCATGTTTCCCCACATTCCAGCTTCAAATAAAGAAAATGTTTCTTATTTGCTTGCATAATTTCACACGCACGAGCTCTTAATTTGCATAAATTAGACGGGATGTTATACACCACCTGCTCGGCTGCTTTTGTTTGCTCCTTTTACCAGTGAGATTTTTCTTTCTTTGACTGGGCGCAATGACAACTGCGCTCGGACCCAAAGAGGATGATTTAAAACTGCGAGGAGGCAGGAAGGAGACAGGAATGCAGATGAAGGAGGACGGAGATGAAAAGCAATCGGAGATGGGCAGAAAGAGAAAGACGGGCGACTGAAAGGAAGAATGCACCAATAGCAAGGGTTAATTGAAGCCTGGGGATGCTGGACAGAGTCATGAATTACTAATGGCTGTTTACACAGCTTGCTGCCAGCCTGTCTAAATGAATCACAGCTACCCTATCAGCCGGGACACAGTTGCCCGTTAGCTCATATAAGCAAAGTGACTGAGAGGAAGAAGCCATTATCAACCGAGAGACCAGAGAGGGAGGACAAGACAGAGAGAGAGGGATAATGAGGCGAGGAGCAGGGTGAGAGAGAGAAAAGGAGCGAGAGGCGCTGATGTAGATGAAATATAATTCCCAAAGTGAAAATGGGGGATTCATCAAACAGCAGATGAAGTGTAAATGAGATGTTTTTCTTATCTCGTCATTCAGGAGGATGGATTGTGACACCTGTCGAAGTTTGAAACCTCAGGAAATCAGATGAGGGGTGGGCTAATTGCATGCGGGGGAGAAATGTTATGCAACACTGCCACCTGCTGGTTATGAAAACTTCTTTATAATTTCCATTCACATCTTTTTCTGTTTCCTCCCCACAGAGAGCGGTAATAACGCCATATAACTTCTGCTGATGCCAAAGCAGCAACACACACACACAGGTAACTGTATTATTTTAGTGTGTAAGAACAATCTAACTATTCAAATAAAAATAATGTCTTTTTCCATTACAAGCCATTTATCCCACTTTTTTTTCCCCCTTCTTAAATCCATTAAAACCTAAAAGCCTAATTTGCTGATTGGGGTGAAATAAAGGTTTTCAGAGCCATTAAAGTGAGAATATGAACTTTTAAAACGTTTACCCGCTCTCTTACAAATCAATACCTAAATTCATGAGTAATAAAATGAATCAATACACTTAGAGTGTTTTTTTTTTTGGTTTTTTTTTAAGCCTGTATTGGCTAATGTTAGAAAGCTGTCTAGCAACAGCAGATGTGTTGCTGTATTACTGGGTTAATTTACTGCCTTTATTTTCTGACCGTGGTCCCTCTCGGCTCATGAGTCAGTTCACCTATCGACTGTGCCTTAAAACTTTAAAGACACCTCAATCTCCTCGATCGGCTGCTTTAAAGTTTAAAGCAGCTGATTGAAGTGCAAACAGTGGCTGCAGCTCATGAAAGGTAGCTCTTATTTTATTTTATTTTTTTAAAGCTACAACTACCACAAACAATAATATCCGTGCACTCTATCTAATTTTATATATCTATGAAATTATTTTTGCCTTTCATTTGTGACCTGCTGTCACTTTATGTTCCAACTCTCACTCTTAGAGCCTTTAAATCAAGCCTTATGCCTCTCTGCAACCCCTACTTACCTTGCAGAGAGCCTTTGGGTGTTACTGGATTTAACTGCTGATTGTCTGCACCTGACAAGGTGTGGATAAAGGCATGCCTGAGGCTGGCTTCTCCTGGCACTCATTTTTAGCTGAGAATGTTTAGTCATTTCAAATATGCCAGTTTTTTGCTCAGTTGTCTGATATGTGTAGACACAACACTGGTTAAACCCTTTAGTTAGGAGCCTTTTTTGTCTATAAAAATCTATTTTAAAAATAAATTGTTTCTCTGACTAGTAAAATAACATATTTCTAAAATTTCCCGTGTCTGTCTCCATTTTATTTTGGCGCTTATGAACCAACTCTTAACATAAAATGCAACATGACACCAGAGTTTGAGGAGTAGAGTCCTTTCCAAGCCAACCTCAGGCATGCCTTTATCCACCCCTTGTCAGGTGCAGACAATCAGCAATTAAGCCGAGGCAACACTCTCAGACTGCAGGCGAGTAGGGGGTCGCAGAGTGATGGTGCATTTTATCGTACCACTGTTCAACCGCACTAACCTGTGACCTAAGCCACATTTAGTCATCTAGGTTGATACAGAGATGATGTACATTTTTACCAATATTACGTCAGGTTCTGCTTTAAAAAAAATATGAAACATGCATAAAAATCTGTAATATAGAGATAGAGAGAACTGGAGAGAGATGTCCAGAGAACTGAGGGAAAAAAAAGTGTCTGTCAATTTCACTTTTTTTGTGACCAGGACATAAGGTCACAGGAGGAAATGGAGAAAGAAAACAAAGCTGGAACCAGTGGGTTTGTTTGTTTTAACATGTTAGTCACTTTCTTAATTGTCTTTCTGTCCCCTGTTTTTAATAAGTCTGTGAAGTCTTTTTGAACCTTGACATGTAACATTGGACTTTACATGTCAAAGTGACTTGAAGTGAGAACCTTTAAGTACGTAGGTAAAGATAAAAACAACATGCAGAAAAAATGTTCACAAGCAAAGGGCGGATCTAACGGAGAAACTGAGGGACACTGAATGCTCAATGCAGCGTCGATGCAAAATGAACATTATACAGCATATATTAAGGGCTTGAAACTAGTGTCTGAGACCATAAATTCATCATCTACATGCATACTTGTAAATCAGAGCCCACAACACTGTGACAATAATAGAGTTGGCTGCGTTGACACGAAATCTTCCCACATGGCTCTGCATTAGAAACTAACCAGTGTGAATTACTAACCATGATCCCCCCCCATCATTTACTCTCCAGCTTTCTCTTCAACTGCTTCTATCTTGGATGAGCAAGAGCCAAGTTTGATTGTTGTGCTTACAAGCAGTTGCCAACCATTGCTGCATATAAATCATAGTGAAAGGCAGTCTTCTTAAGAGTAATGTTTTCTGCAGCTTTTGCATTATCACATCATGTGCTTCATGAGCATATAAGGCAGTCTTCTCATTTGTATAATAAATAGATTATACTCTTGGATTTAAAGACAGTAAGAAAATCATGGCAAGCAGAGAGGTTTCATGCTGTTTACTGGGCTTGATCGCTTGACACGCAGACCAGAGGAAAAAGCTGATTTTTATTTATCATCCATGCTTTCAAATTATATGAACTTCTGCTGATTCTACATTATTTTCCCCCAATACCTACAGGTCTTACCACCTAGATGTAAAGTCACTTCAGGATCCAGCTTTCCTCTCCTGGTCACCCTTGGAGCTGGAATGCAAAGATGATGAGTGGGGAATCAACCAATCAAAGAAGAAGTCTGGAAGAGGCCAAACCAACCTCATATTGAAGACTAGGAGACCTTTTGTCCTCCCTGAAAGCTCCCTCTGTAAAATAGTCCTCAGTTGCATCTCAAACTGCTTATTTTTGCAGGATGAATACTTTAAAAGACTTTTCCCATCTTGGTAGGTTACTGCATCACCATACCTGAGCTGTTCTCCATGTGGAAGCAAAGGTGGCTGCCAGAGGTTCAGCTGAATAAAAATAAAATTAAATAGAAAAAAAAAAAAGCAAGGAAGACATGGTAAATCAGCTCCAGGACACAGATCGGACAAATACCACAGAGTGGCGGCCGCTCAAATCGAATTAAATCAGAACACATTAACCAGACTTTGACCGACACAAATAAGGACTTAACAGACTTGAGGTCAAAGCTGTCAGGTCTTCTTTTTTTTATCATGTCAACAAACTCCCTGCAAAGGACTCCAGCTTTGACACAGTTTGACCTTTTAATTTAAACAAGAGCATTGTTTTCAGAGATGTGAGGGAGCGGAGAGAATGACAGGCTGGATAAGCGGGCAGGAAGAACACTGCTGTTTTGTTATAATTAAATGTTTGATGTGATAGAATCAAATGGTAGTAATTAGAGGTTTTGCTGGTGAGGACTGTGAAAAAAACAGAGTAAAATATAAGTGTACTAAAAAGGAGAAAACATCAGTTATATAAAGTCTATAATCTGTGCATAGCCGTTTGTTGATTATGTCTCTGTATTTTGTCTTGACTTTGAATTGTACATTTTGAAATGTCATTTTATTGTACCATTAATAGTATGTGCCATAGAATATCTTGTAATCTGGCAGTATCGTGGGGAACTAAAAGAGAGTAAGTGCTGGACTCAAACTGTCGAGAGGTCTTGTATTGTTGTACCTTACCTTTTTTTTTTTAATTTCCTGCCATCCTTCACCGTCTCACAACTAAAAGAAAGAAAGAAATGAATTTAACTTGCAATGAATGTGTTAATGGTAAGAACAGAAACCATAAAAGCTTATGTACTTGCGTTTTGGAGAAGAATTGGTTGAATTTATCTTGGAGTTTCTCTAATCAGCAGAGGCTTAAATATATACTTACACGTGCAGTAATATTTGGTTAAATGCCCTTAAATTGCAAGTTGCACCTCGATCAGACAATTTTGGGAGCCATCAACAAATTTCAAGCATAATTCTGGCTGGATAGTTGACCACTCATCTTGGCAGAATTGGTAGAGTTCTGGTTAGATTCCTGGCATGCACCTGGCTTTTAAGTGTAGTCCACAGATTTTCAATAAGGTTGAGTTCGGAGCTTTGGAAAGGCTGTTCCAGAAGCTTAATTGAGCCATTTTTTTAACAACTACAGAGTCCAACATTTCAAACAATTTCACATCAGTGCAATTTACCTGGCTGTGCTACCACTTGGCCAAGGTCTGGAAGACCCAAACTGCTAGCCTCAGATGAAAGGAAATTGATAACAACCCAGGAATAGACATAGACAAACTTTATTGTCATTCAAAATTGTACCATACAGTGCGCATTAGAACGAGATTTCGTTGCTATAGGCTCAGATTAAATTTGGAGGAACTGCAGCAGTGATGTACAAAGAGAAAATTACTAAATAAATAACCTAGTTAAAAATAGAGTATATGTATATACATACACACACATATACATATATACACACACACATACATATTTACATATTTAAGTATAAATCTATCTTCATATATATCATACACATATACATACTATAATATATAGATAGATACACAATAATAATATATAAGATATAAGATATGTTGCATAAAAAAGTGTTTCACTGGAGCTCCATAGAATAGAGCCACCAGGAAGATTGGAGCAGCATTTTAATTTGAGTTCAACAGTCTGATGGCATACAGGAAGAAGCTGTTTTTAAATCTGGCTGTTCTGCTTTGAAGACTGCGGAGCCTTCTTCCAGAGGCCAGCAGGGAGAACAGCCCGTGGTGGGGGTTTGAGGGATCTTTGTAAATGTTTTGAGCTCTGGACAGGCAGCGGCTTTTAGCAATGTCTTGTATTCGGAGGAGGGGGGTCCCAATGATTTTCTCTGCTGTCCTCACCACCCTCTGCAGGGACTTCCAGTCTGAGGTGCTGCAGGCACCTGCCCAGACAGAGATGCAGCTGGTCAGCAGGCTCTCTATCGTGCTCCTGTAGAAAGTGGTGAGGATCAGAGGAGGGAGACGTGCCCTTCTCAACCGCCGAAGGAAGTGCATGCGCTGCTGAGCTCTTTTGACCAGAGCTTCAATATGGGTGGACCAGGTCAAAGAGTCTGTTATCTGTACCCCCAGGAACTTGGTTGTATTGACTCTTTCCACTGCAGTGTGATTGATGAGAAGCGGTGCATGGTTTTGCCGGCTCCTCCTGAAGTCTATGATGATCTCCTTGGTTTTATTTACATTCAGGGCCAGGTTGTTGGTGTGACACCAGCTGACAAGGTGGTTCACCTCAGCTCTGTAGTCCATGTCATTGTCATTCTGGATAAGGCCCACTACCGTTGTGTCATCTGCAAATTTCACAATGTGAGTGGTAGTGGACCTGGCAGAGCAGTCATGGGTCATCAGGGTGAACAACAGTGGGCTCAGGACGCAGCCCTGAGGGGAGCCAGTGCTCAGGGATATGACGCTGGAGATGTTATTGCCCACCCGTACCGACTGAGGTCTATTTGTGAGGAAGTCCAGCAGCCAGTTACACAGGGGGGTGCTGAAGCCAAGGGGGGCTAGTTTGCTCACTAGGTGCTGTGGAATGATGGTATTGAATGCTGAACTGAAGTCCAGGAATAGCATTCTCACATGTGCATTTTTCCTCTCCAGATGTTCTAAGCTCAGGTGGACTGCAGAGGAGATAGCATCCTCTGTGGAGCGATTTGGGCGGTAGGCAAACTGGTATGGGTCGAATGTGGGAGGGAGCCTGGAGGTAATGTGGTCCTTTACCAGCCTTTCAAAGCACTTCATTATGATTGGGGTGAGTGCTACAGGCCAGTAGTCATCGAGGGAGGAGATTGTGGGCTTTTTGGGCACCGGTATGATTGTGGCGGTCTTCAGGCATGTTGGTACCACAGCCTGACTCAGCAATGTGTTAAAGATGTCTGTGAAAACCTCCGCCAGCTGATCAGCACATTCCTTTAGTACCCGTCCTGGTATGTTGTCGGGGCCTGCTGCTTTCCGAGTGTTCACTCTCCTCAATGTTCTCCAGACATCTGCTGTGTGTAGACAGAGTGTCTTCTCATTGGGCAGAGGAGTAGACTTCCTCACAGGGGTGGTATTGAGTGCTTCAAACCTCCCAAAGTGGTTGTTCAGTCCATTGAGAAAGTTTATGTTGCTCTCACAGGGGGGTGGAGCATCTTTGTAGTCTGTGATTTTCTGGATGCCTTGCCAAATACGTCTGATGTTTGTCGGTTGCTGGAAGAAATCTTGTACTTTCTGACCATAAGTATGTTTTGCAATTCTCATGGCTCAGTTCAGCTTAGCTCTAGCAGTTCTCAGTGCCATCACATCACCAGATTTAAAAGCGCTGTTCCGTGCTTTCAGCATTGCACGTACCTCACTGGTCATCCAAGGTTTCTCGTTGGCTCGTGTAACAATGTTTCTAGTCACACTAACATCCCCTATGCACTTCTGGATGTATGCAGACACAGACTCCATGTACTCATCCACCCGAGTGTGACAGTTTTCAGTAGCAGCTGCCTTAAACATGTCCCAGTCCATGCACGCAACCCAGGAATAACTCAGGAACCACCAAGGTTCAAGCCTGCCATGAACTAGAAACTGCTACAACACCAGCGTTTGGACTGAGAGGGTGCTGACCAAGAAACCCCTGCTGCAAAATCTACACCTTCAAGCTCAACTGAAATTTGCAGCTCCCCACATGGCCAAGGTATGTTGGAGGAGTAAAGGTGAGGCTTTCGAACCCAAGAACACTGCACTAACTGTCAAGCACGGTGATGGTAGCATCATGCTCTGGGGCTGTTTTGCTCCCAGTGGTACTGGTACAACGCACAAAGTGGATGGAATAATGAAGAAGGAGGGCTACGTCCAGATTCTTCAACTTCACCTCAAACCAACAGCTAGACAGTTGAAACTTGAGCACAACTGGGTGTTCCAACAGGACAATGATCCCAAATACCCAAATATTTTGCTAACTTTTAATATAAAACTTGCATTAACCCAACAATGACCTATATTGTAGCCTGCTAAGATGTCTTTAAACAAACCAGGTGTCATTAACATACTTACCAGTCATCAAATACAAAGGTTGGAAAACATGGTACACATAAGAAAAAGGGCTTCACAAGATATCACAGCAGATATGCTTTATTCTTACTGTTTCTAAAACAAGACTGCTGATTTTCTCTCTCTCTGGAATAAAAATACAGGCTTTGCACTTGAGCAAGGTGCACTCCTTTTCCACTGCAGCCTGATTCCCCACTTTGAGATGCTGCATGTCTCGACTGGCCTTTATTCCAGATCACAGAGTGAAGCAGAAGCCATAATAAAACACTTCTAAAGAAAGAAAGAAAGCTCCACCTATAATATTTTCTCCCACAAACCTCAGCAAGAAAACACCATTAATAAGTAGAGCTTTATCTATTTCACATTACACCTGCAGGTAGACAGGATTAACAGCAATGCCCAGCCGGTGTGTCTCGTTCCTCCTAGATTTTTCTTCCACTGTAATTTTAGCTTTAAATATTTCGGTGATAGCCTATTCATACAGTAAAATTAGGAAGTACTTCATAATTCAGCCCGTGACATGTGGTGTAATTTGATCATATTTATCATATAATTTATTTCTAAATAATGGTTGGAATTCTCATTACCTAAAATTAAACTGAAGAGTTTAAAGCAAATTATATTTAAGTATTCTAAGTGATGAGTACTTCCAGATTATTTTTGAATCAAAGTAGATGCAAGTTGTACCATAAGTGTTTCTTTATGAAATAAGTATCTTCAGGATAGTTCATTTTCTTTATATTTTGTTTCCAAGGAGCAAGACTATCTTGATTTTTTTTAATGGTCTTGAGCAATTGTTCACCAGACTTTCTGAAGGTCTTTATACAAACTATGTTTTTGCCTTGTACACTGCATTTCCATGTGTGTTTGCACATGTTTCAGTAAATTGCTAGTAAAATATAAAGAAATGAGGGGTGGCTCACGCTGTGATTGTAAATACAGTATAATTTATGTATATTTTCCTTTAAAATACCCATAGTACTCATTACTTATAAAATATTGACAGTATAGTTTGTTTCTGCTTTTCTTTAGAATCAGCAGCTGTTGCCTGCTTTTTTTCTACTTCACATACTGGTAGCTATTTTTAGGGAAATTTGAAAGTTAAACACTAAATTCAGAAAAAATAAATGGTAAATGCTGGGATCTTACAAGTTGCCAGCTATATTATAAACTATTAGAAATACAGTAAATATTATAAAGGTCTATTTTAATACTAATACTGCACGGTGGTACAAATTTAGTAACATCACTATCAAAATAAAACATGCAATATTATTAAAAAAACTTTTGGCAATATTACTGTTAAATTATTTCTGCTGCAGCTTTATGAACAGAGCAGAATAGTTTCAAACCCCTTTAATAACATTCCTGTTAGTCACTCTTACCACGGCACGCTGTAGGAGTCCTGAATGTTTGTCTTGCTATTCACGGACATCAAATCAATATTCCTCATCTCAAAAGTCTAGATAATACTTTTGAAATAATAATAATGACAAAAACAGAAGGGATAAAAATTTTTCTGTGTGGTTCTCTCCAGATAGAGCTATTATAGATAAAACAGTGCAGCACATTATGTTTGATAATAAAAGTCAAAACACCACATTTTCTTAGAAAGGTTTGTATTTACTTCTGCCAAAATAATGAAATGAATGTATTGAATTCTTTTGTCTTGGACCTCTGGGGTCAAATAAGACCGAATGTTGATACCATATCACGCTGCGATCCTTTAGAGCAGGACTTTCCAAACTGTGAAATCCTGGACCTTGTATGACCCATGAGACAATAAAGAGCACATGTAGATTTCTGTTTTGGACAAGGCAATGTACCTTGAAAATACTTCATATTTGAGTGATTTGGATATTTTGCTTTATTCGGCTGTGCCAGCTCAGAGCAAGTCACCTCAGCTTGCTTTATATGTAAGGTAAGGACTCTACAATATTAATGACATTATCTTCTAAACACATATCCAATGACCTCCTGCAAGAAACCTCTTGGTGACGGTGGAGAGAAAGAACTCCCTTTTAATGGGAAGAGACCTCTGGCAGAGCCAGGATCAGGCTCTGAGGTCTAAGTACCCCTAACCCAATGCACTCAGAATAGGTGATTTTTGGCTTTTGAGAACTGTTAATCGATTTACATCCCTGTCCCTATCCTCACTTATGATCAAGTGCTCTGAGTAATGGCCGAAAGAACGAGATCGCGGATACAAGCAGCAAGGAAACAAACTTCCTCTGAAGGGTGGCTGGCCTCTCCCTTAGAGATAGGGTGAGGAGCTCAGTCATTTGGTAGGGACTCAGAGCAGAGCTGCTGCTCCTCCACATTGAAAGGAGCCAGCTAAGGTGTTCGGGCATGTCCTACTGGGAGGAGGCCCCGTGGCAGACCCAGGACACACTGTAAAGACTACGTCTCTCGGCTGGCCTGGGAATGGTTCAGTATGCCACCAGATGACGTGGAGGAGGTGGCTGGGGAGAGGGAGGTCTGGGCTGGCTGGCTGGCTGGCTGGATAATTGTTCAGATATCTTAAAGTTTCACAGAGTACTACAAAGGTACAGAACGTGATTATTTGAAGTTGAGCTTTATTTGCACTCATCTTTATCTTCTGTTTTTTGTGATGTGTGTCAGACTTGGAGGCGAGATCTAAATATACAGCAAACTGAGAACTCACATCTGAGCGTCAGTTGTCATGCTCACTTCTAAAATACTATCAAGGGCAGAGGCAGCATCATAATCATTAAGCGGGAAATATAATCTTTGGCATGCACACAGGCTCCTCGATTAAAATCAAGACATGTGCAAGGCCATCTGCTCACATGAATCCTAACAGCCTTCAGGGTGCTGTACACCTCTTAGAGGGAAGATTAGTCTCTTTGTTAGATGAAGTTATGCGTCATTATTAGCAATTTTGTTTCAACCAGAGACCAAAGTCTAATCACTGTAGCGCCTCATGAGGCTGTAATGCTCGTTATGCACTCTAGGCAAAATTGGATGGATGGATGAATATAGACAATGTTGCTATTACTGGAAATGCTACAAGGGCAGGATGACTTCAGAGTAAGGCTACATTGTGTCCTAAATCAGAAGGGTGTATCTCTATATGGTGACCTTTTCTTGACATCTCAAACTCAGCTCCATGTGGTCTCACTTGGGTCAGATTCTCTTATTCTAAACTGTACTTTGAGCTGAATAAACATTTACTGCATGGAGGACAAAGCCATCTCCACTCCCTAACACCATGTGAGTAAGGAAATGCCTGTTAGCCCTTCTTTAAAGCCCTTATTTTCAGTCATATATATGCTGCTACAATGGTAGAGGGTTAACGTAAGTAATCCCTCAGACTTTAGGCTGCCATAAATGTACAGTTTCAGGGAGTTTTTTTCTACTCTTGGACCCTTCCAATGTCATTAAGAGCAGATACCCCATCTGGTCATCTCAGGGAAAAGCCCCTCCCATCTGCTGCTCCAAACCTTTAATTTGCAAGGAGCAGCCAATCAGAAGAAAGTTTGCAGATAGGGAGAGGAGTCAAAAATGCTTGTTTCAGACCAAGGGGCTGCACCCAGTCCCACTATAAGATAAATAAGGATTATTTTTAACTGTGAATCAGGCACAGCTACTTTAGTAGAGTCTTAGTATAAAAATATGGAGCTGGAACAGAGTGCAAGGTCCCCTTTAAGCTCTAAAAAAGATCTTTACATGGCCTTTTTTGTCTAACCAATTAAATACTCGATAGTGATGAGTCTGCATCTAGAGAGGAGATTTTAACAGAGTGGTGTGCAGTCAACAACCTGTTGCTAAACATTAAAAAAAAACAAACAAAAGAATTATTAATAGACTTTAGACAGAAACAGGGGGCTCACCTACTGCTTTTAATTGGAGGTGAAGAAGTTGAGAGGGTCCCTAGTTTTAAATTCTCAGGCATCAACATCTGTGAGGATTTGAAATGGACAGCACACTTCACTGCTGTGGTGAAAAATGCCCACCAGAGACTGTTCTTCTGGACAATAAGGAAGGTCAACCTCTCTAAAAAGACTCAGTCTATCGTTGTTCTATAGAGTGTTTTAACATACAGTATTATAGGCCTGGCTGTTCGGTGACAGGCAAGGCTGCTCTTCAGAGGGCCCTCAGCACAGCACACACAACCACAGGTCTCGCTGTTACAGCAGAGCCCGCAGGATTACTGGGGGCAGAATTCACCCGTTTTGTCATCTGCTTGACTTGAAGCCCTCGGGAAGGCGCTACAGGGTTTTATCATATATCATATAATAGCTTTTCCTCATACAACCATGTGCATACTCCCTCTCCCTTTACTGTACAAATAGATTTATGAACGGCCATATATTGTTTTTGTTACTGTTGTCTTTTATGGTCTCTGTAATCTTTTTTCTTGGATGGTATTTGTTATAGTATGGGTTTTTTTTTAATGGTACACTCCATCGTGACCACAGCTTAGTAAATTTTGTATTTTATGATTGACAATGATGTAATTAAAGACTTCAAATATATGTCTAATAATTGTGTTTCTGCTGTAATTGTCACTCAGATTTTCAGTTAACATTGTCCCTACTGGTTTTTTACATGCTTTTGTTTATATTCCCTTCAATTTACTGTCCCCTCAGCCTATCTGTGTAATTAAGCTTTCCAAAGATGATTAATTCAATTTAATTTATATGAAAACGGACATTTTTGGAGAAACACCTGCACACTTTTAACCCTCCCCCATCAAGTCTCATCATTATAACCAATCTTTATTCCTCATGTTTTCAGTGACACCTATATAGATGTGCAAGTCCCCCTCTGATGATTTCCTAGTATGTTCCAATGTTTAACTAGTAACAGTGGTCTGGACATTGATTAAAAATCTGCTGTAGGTGGACAGAAGTCTTAATTCTTCTTTTATGCTGTCCTTGGATGATTTCCATCTTCTCTCCCTAAGGCTGAGACCTGAGCGGATATTTGTCAAAGAAGCTGGCAGCAGAGACGACGGCACAAATGTTCCCCGCAGACAAATGTCACGACAAGTGGTGTAAAACTGTCATTACAGTGATTTATTATAATGAACCATGAAAATAGCCAACCAGTGCAGTGTCTGTGAGTCTCTCCCCTCCACACAAACATACACTCACACACACAAATGATTAAAAAAAAAAAAAAAAAAAAAAAAAAAAAAAAAAAAAAAATTGAATAGTCGAGAATGGGAGGGAAGAGGGGGTTAAAATAAAATAAAAATAATGCTACAGTCACAGAAACATTCAGCTTTGCCAAGAAGAGCATTCGTATTTACAACCATATTTCAAGAGAACAAAAAAAAAAAAAAAAAAAAAAGGATGGAGCAAATTGTACAAGCATAAAAAAGAAAAAAAAGCAAATATTTACAACCTGTTCCTGGTGAAAGCTGGAGTAACCACCTATACATTAAATTACACTTTCTACAAATAACCATTGATATTCAAAAATAAACCGCTAACATCCTACCTGTGGGCAAGACCACCCAGCCTACCTCAGAAGACACTCGTTTTTACATGAAATCTCTCACAGACACTCACACACACACGTTGCTCCTTTAAGCAGCCATACACACTGAAACACACGCAGACACACACACACACACACACAAAAAACAAACAAACGAGTTTGGCTTCCTGCGGCAGTGAGGCAGGTTCCCAGAAACTGGTCTCTTTTCTGAATCTGCAGCGGTGAACAGATATCTGTTGTTAGACAGAGGAATAAAAAAAATAATTGTCTTTTTTTCCTTCTCTATACAAAAAGAGCTTTCTCTGCACTATAATGAACCACTAGATTAAAACAAATAAATGGTGTATAGAGGTGACAACAGATGAGTGGGAGGAGGAAGTAAAAGGTGTAACTGACAAAGGAGGAAGAAGAGGAGAAGGAAGAAGAAGGATATAGGCTGGAATGTCCATTGATAAACAAAGTGCCTTACAACGGGAGTCCAAACAAGACACAGAACAAAGAGCCTTCCTCTCCATCACAGGAAGGGAATTATAAAAACAAATATGGAGGCCAGAGAGAAAAGGGCTATGAGCACCGGGGAGAATCGTCCATCTTCATTTTTATACAGTCTGTCTTGAAGATTATTTCACCGTCCTTTTTGCTAAAATTTTCTGTCCTTTTTTTTTCTTAAAAAGTACCCTTTTATCCCACAATCAGCTGTTTTTTCCACTGGCCATGTGTACAGGTACATAGAAAATCTATCTACAGCGTATGGTACACACCCCTCTCAGGCTGAGTTCTCAGGGGCTGCTGGGCGCCGGTGGCACGAAGGGGGCGCAGTCAATGCCACCCTGTGCTCAGGTACCCCGAACTATGGAAGGGGGTCGAGGATGCAGGAGCTCCACGAGTCCCAGAAGGCATCTGGGAGGCAGTGGCCTGAGCCTGGCCTTGTTGAGTCTGTTGGGGAGGAGGTGGGGGAGGCGGAGGCAGTCCAGTCTGCTGATGGGGTGGAGGATAGGAGGATGGAGGTACTGAAGAGTTTGCTGCAGCACCAGGATGCATCAATGCTGGTTGAAACCCCCCTAAGCTCTGATAGTGGTGGGGTTGCATTGGGGCATTGGTAGAGGGGGCTGGGGGAGGCGGAGGGGGGGGTGGAGGAGGGGTAAGTGACAGAAGGGCGCCTCCTGAGGGAGGCGGCTGCTGCTGTTGGGAGGTCTGACCCTGTGGGGGAGGAGGCGGAGGAGGTGCAGTTGTTAGCATAAGTTGATGCTGCTGGATGGTAGGTGGCTGCAGGTTGACGTGTAACAGGGTGGGGCCGGGCATTGGGTGTGGAGGCGGAGGAGGTGGCGGAGGAGCTGCTGAGCTCTGATAGTGTACGCTGTGGGGGAGAGTCTGCATCAGGGACTGAGAGCCTGGAGGATAGGGCGGCGTGACGGCAGGTTTAAACCCAGGGAAAGGTCCGCCAGGTGAGGGGCTCTGGCTGGGAAAATAAGTCGTGGAGGCCGGCGGTGCTGGCGGTGGAGGGGGAGGTGGTGGCGGAGTGTTCTGTGTGTTATACTGTGGGAAAGTAGTGGGGCCAGTTTGAGGTTGGGGCTGTGGTTGATTCTGAGGCTGGGCCGAGAACAGCGCCCTCTGGCTGCGGTAGGGCGAACCCTGAGCCTGAGGCTTCGGTGAGTGGAGGAGGGAGGCTCCAGGGTAGTGGACAGGTGAGGAGGGTAACGGGGTGGGGTGCAGCTTTGTGGGGGTCAGTGGGGCTGATTTGGGTCCTGTGGGCTTGCTTGGCGGCTGGCTGGTTGGATTCGGCGTCCGAGGTTGACCATCTCCATCTTCCTCCTTCGTTGGCCGACTAGAAGGTTGGCCAAGAGGGCCGGGAGAGCAGGGCTGCATGAGAAACAAAGACAAGCTGAGATGAGTCAAACCTATCAAATTAATCTGGAAAACTGAAAACTGGTGATGAAAGCCTGACATTATCTCACCGTGTGGGTTGGGGTCTTTTGGACGCTCGGAGAAGCACACTCTCGCATTGCAGGTGTATCTCCACCTTCTGTCTCACCATCTAAATACAGAAGATCAGCATTACAAAACAAATAAACATGAAAAATGTGAATGTGTATCCATGCAGACAGCTGTGGTGGTTTGCACATTCAGACTGTTTGCAGGACACACAAAAAAAATTTAACCACAAAAGGCCCAAAAGGCAAACTTAAATATCCAAGTCCAACAATGAAGGGAAAATGGTTCTTAAAATTTAGATCCAGATCTGTTTTATAAGAAAACAAAATACTTCATATTCCAGGATTTCCTTCACATGGTTCAAAACAGCTTCTTTCATATTGCAAGAAACTCTACCATCATCCTTCCAAATCCTGATACTCCCACAAAGAAACCAAACAAGGAAGTAATCACAAACACTTCACTCACAAAAAATTAATTAAAAAAAAACAAAACAAAAAAAAAAACAAAAAAAAAAAAAAAACAACTATAGAAAGAAGGTGACCAATGGCCAAAGTTGTGAGTGACTCACTCTTAACCAGGCTTAGTGACCAAGATGATCCACCAGGGTTACAAAGACTTGGGGTGGTTCTGTATATACACGAGGACTTTAAGCCTATGGTGGGCCATAACAAGGAGGGCTTGACTCTCCATCTCAACACCATACTGGCTCAGCATAAGTGTGGAACATTTCTGGAAACAGGCAAACTAAGCAACTGAGCAACAACAGGGTGTCCATAATGAGGGGCATCGCCACAGGGGAGTGAAGTGGAAGAACAACATACAGCTTCCCTCATAAATGATTTGGTCATGTTTTTTTTCTTACCCGTGTCTTTATCTTTGCTGAGCAGCAGCGCTCGGTGGTAGCTGCGCTCTCGGGCCTGCTCTACAGAAGTCGATGACGTCCTGAAGAAAAACATCAGTAAAAAGGCTTTATGTACTTCATATATTTCTACATATGCTAGATTTACCAGCATGAATGCAGAGCTCGTTTTCCTGTTTATACATTTATCACTATTTGTCATTTTAACACATTAAAATCAACACTGATATTGCATACCACTGTCCCTCTCCTCCCTCCTTCTCGCCGGTGGACTCTGCCTCCTCGTTTGTCTGGGGTTCTTTTAAAGCTGCGGCGGTGGTGTTGCAGAGAGCTGTGGAAGCAGGAGGTAGAAGAGGCTCGCTGGTGGTCTCTAGAGAGACAGAGAAGGCGTCCACAGCGAGAGGCGGCACGGTGGAAACAGGAGAGCTGCACTCTGTCTTGGAGCCGCTGCGACGGGCTTCGCGCTGACGCTTGCGGTATTCAAGCAGGGAAACCTTGGAAGCAGCAGAACCACAACAATAATTAATGGGGAAAAGAAACAAGTCAAGCCAGTAGAGGGCAGCATTTGAAGAGTATTAATTCAACCTTTGGAAGCAACAATATCTCTGGAGTCAAACAGCATACCTCAAACACATCTGTTTACATAGTATTGGTACCCTGTCTACAGAATATATAAGTAACTAAATGTGTACTATTTATTTTTTCAGTGTTAAAATGTCTGGGGAAAAACAAAACAAAAAAAACCCACTTAAAATCTCATTAAGCTCCATTTTGTGTTTTTAGACAGCTTGTTTTCTCTCTCTACAGGTAAATAACCTCACCTTTTTCTTCTGTGGGGGGTTCTGTGCTGAGCCTCCTCCATCGCTGGCGCCATCCCCATTCAGCGAGCGTGAGAAGCCGAGAGTGCTTCCCTCCTCAGAGCAGGGGTAAAAGAGCTGCCCTTGGCCTTCGCTGAATGGGGGCTGGGAGCCAGCCAGTGACCCCGTACCTGCTGAGGGTCCTGCAGTGGCCTCAGGCCTAAAGGGGGCTGCCAGAGGCTCCAGGGTGTGGGAGGGGGTGAGGTCTCTTAAGTTTGAGTTGACTGGAGAGAAGTTCAGGCCAGCTGGTCCAGTCGGGCCCCTCTCTGGGCTTTTTATCCAACCAGGATAGGAGGAAGCACATGTTTCCGTGGATAAAGGAGCTTCACTGGTGCCTTCTACAACCCCACTATCAGACCTGTCCTCTCCACAATCCACCGACTCAGCAGATGGAGGCTGTAGACTATCTGAAACTGACACCTTGGCTTCTGACGAGAGTCCATCTGAACTGGGAGCCCTGATGCAGGGAGAGGAGGCCAACGAGGGAGGACGATCGGCCTGGGTGAGAGGAAAGGGATGAAAATGCCAATCAATGAGAAAGCATGTTCACTGATGAGCTGTCCCACTACGAACACATCTGCTTAAGAGCTCTGACTTAAACATTATGTTTTGGACTACTGTTGCATGTAAGGAGGTAGCTACAGCTTCAAATTATGGGTTTACTATACAATATTATAGCAATACCACCAGATTTTCAAGTAGTATAATACTGAAACTAAGGGAAACAAATCAGGTCATTTCCAGATTTGAATATATTAGAGGTATTATCTCACCTCCTGCACACAGGGTTTCCGGTTGACCTCTGGTGAGTTCTCCCCTGAAGATTCATTCTGTGTAACCACAAATACACTTAGCCACTTCTCATGTAAACAAACACGCAAAATTCACAGGCTTTTCCATAAACACAACTCTACCTCCTGCAGGGCATTAAGCGCTGGCGTCGGGGTGCTAGGCAAGGGCTCTGTGCTTGGCTCCTCTATTCGGGGACGTGGAGGGGTGGCCATTAAGACAGGTGTTGTTGTAGTCTCCAACTGGTCTGTCCGAGTGGGCGTGGCACAAGGGGAACCGTAGGGCGTTGAGCTCTCAGACATACAGGCGTCCAAAGGACTCAACCGTCGCTTTTTCAAAGGAGTGGGCAACTCTGCAAGAAGCGAGACAGTGTATGTTCAGCTAGATTTCATAGGTAGTAATGAGTGACTTATGATTTAAAGTTGGCTTGAATATTTCCTGTTATTAAGAGAGGTTTCTTTTACCATCATTATAAAGAAAACTGTGTATTTACTAAAAATGTAAAGTTTTTGGTCATGCAAAAGAGGCATCAGATGTAGCAGTTCTAACAGACTTACCTGGTAGTGAGCAGGTGCCATTAAAGGGTAGGGGGCTGTCTGAGTCTCCATTAATGGAGGGGCTAAGAGGGCCTTCGCCGGGCATGAAAAGACTTGGCCGTCTGGCTGGGCTGGTGGAGCCCTCCTCCTCTAGAGCTTGCTTCAACCATCGCTGTAAAAGCAGAGTCGTTATGAGAGAGAGGGCAAGATGGGACACTCAAAGAAACCTGAATAGAAATCCATGGGAGAATTCAGTAACAGCAAAGATGTTGCCCTGGTTCTGAATCCAAAGGGAAAGAAATGTGAGCCAATCATGCTGCTGCACTGACTGAGTGCACAGCAGACATTCACAGCAGTTCCAACCATTAGGTGGCAGGCAGATCTACTTAGTATTGTAATAAAAATGTAGGAACTGTATCCATAACTTAAATGATTTTGGTATTCATTAAGCAATCTGGTGTTGCATAAAAAGGAGAAAAGATACCTCTTAAATATTATTTTGGGCAACAATACTTGATTTTGTACATGGATTTATTTTTTTTTTATGTACCTGAATTTAAAGTTATCACTCTCTTCCTATTCATTTAGATAGGGGCTCCAAAATTAGTAACCACAGGTGTTATCAAGATAGCTGCTAAATGATAAGTCTTACTTCTAGAAGCAAAAAAAGAAAAAGAAAGTATATAAATTCAGCAACTTATGAAAACAGACATTTCTATATAAAGCAGCTAAACAGTGACAGCCTTGTCTCTTGATAATATTCTGGGCAACTTCAAATGAGTTCATCTCACTGGAAACTGTTTGATGCATTCAGAGAGACATAGTTAACAATGGATGGAAGAAATTCAAAGGCTGAGGCAGTTTGGGAAAACTTAATTTCTTATGTAAACAAAGATTTTGCAAGTTTTTTTTTCCCACTTTTTCCGTGATCATCAAAGACATGCAGGGTTACATACACCTGATTTAGACTTTCGCATCAGGTCTTTGCAGGGCCTACATATGTAACTGGAAATCCCATCTGAACCGTATGGCGTAATCAATCCTTGCGGGCTGTGTCAACCCGACCTGTAGTTACATTTCTCGAGAGATGTACATCAGGTTATGTTGTAGGTTGCTGTGTAGGGTTCAGAGGGGATTTCCAGTTACGTATGTAGGCCCTGCAAAGACCCGACACAGAATCATAATTCAGGCCTTAAAAAGCAGGACTCTGTACCTTCTTGCAGGACCCAGTGGTTGGTGGGGTTTCAGGCAGTTCTCGGGAACGCCGTCTTCCGGTGGGGACTCCAGGAGTGGTGGGGCTGCGGTTTGCCAAGAACGGGGACAAGAAGCGGACATAGTGTTTGGGTGTGCTGTAGACCTGCGGAGAGCAGGCCAAGCCTGGCAGGGCATTGAGCTGCGTGGCCAGCACTTCAGGGTCACTGCTTATTCTCAGCGGCCTCTCTGGGGCTGGTTCTGGCGTTCGTACTGCACCACGGTCTTGCTGTTTCTCACCCACCCACTCACTCACAAAGTGCTGTGGGTTTGAGAAGACATAAAAAGTCTGAACGGTTCCAGAATATTTTTTAAAAGTATTGGAATATATTGCATATAGAAAATTACACACGTACCTTTTTTGTTTTGAAGTTTTTGCTTCCTGTACGGTTTCTGTCAGGTGCAGGTGAGCTGCTGTGTGGCGGGCTGGTGTCCGGCGCTTGTGAGGTGATAGCCTCCGGCTCTGGTACGGTGGGTGTCTCTCCTTCAGGGGCTTCACTGGTCAGAGGCTCCACAGACTCAGCTGGAGAGCTGGGAGGCAGGTCAGAACAAGTGCTGATGGTGCGAGCTCGCCGCCGCTGTTGCCCAATGTGAGTGCGGTTTCTTGAGAAACTTTTCCTGTTCCTTGTGCCTTTGACCTTGGCTGGCTTTAGTCCAGGCTCCTCTTTGACCTCCAAAAGTGGCTATAAAAACACATTTGAGAGTTGAATATGCTGACACATCACATTTAAATACATAAATCTACCAAAAATCTTATGACAATAGCTGGGTAAAAATAAAAACACACATTTAATTTTTATAGTAGAGCCCAAGCTGGTTTAAGGACCTTAGAAGAAGCATTTCTGCAAACATCCTTTACAATATAAATAAAAGTAATGGATTTTAGTGCTTCTGTGCTCTGACCTGCATGACAGCTGGCGAATCTGCTGTCTCTGGCGTGGCAGGAGGCTCCTCCTTAATGTCACTGCGGCCCCCAACCTCTGACTTTATGCTGCCGATTCTCTCCAGCGCCTGTTCCCGTCGTTTCTCTCTCTTCTCCATTCGGGCAAAGGCTTGCAGGATGGCCTCCATCTTCCTCTCCTCTCGTGTCTGCAGAGGGTTAGATGTGGGGCATGGAGGAGGGGCAAGGGAGATGAAGAGAGAGTGCACACATTAGTTCATGGAGAACTACTCCCCCGTAGAACCCCAGAGGTAGCGGTGCAACGGGTTAATGTGTGCTATGCAGCGAAAAGCATTTCTATCTGAGTGCAAAGTGGCGTATGCAGAGCCAAGTGGGAAAAGTGTCCCCTCACTTTCACAATAAGAACAAAAAGGGGTGGTAAAGTGAGAGGAAAACATAGTAGACCAAGGCATTATAAATTTAGCCTGTATACATATAAATTTCCACAGCTCCTTATAAGGAAACCATGGCTACCTCCACCATCAGTCAAAACACCCCTCTGAAATTTATTATTTTTTTCTTTCAGCATAAACTAAAATTTGCTGTAAACATAGGACGGTTAGTACGCGTTTAAGTCAGTCAGGCACCACTAGGAGGTTGGTAGATGGGTGGGATTGGCCATGTATGGGTCAAGTTTACCTCCTTGATTTTCAGTCCCCTCCAGCTTGAAGCCGCCCCGACAGGTAGATGGGACTGCTCCGCTGGGTTGGCCTGAATGTTCAATAAAGAGACAGCCCAGTTTAGAAGAGACATGTCCCACCTAAACAAGGCTTCACTAACAATGGACACGACTGGACTAAAGGGTCTCTAATCATCTGGTGAAATATGTCAGGCGCTGTAGTTGTAGGGCACAGTAAGATACAACAATACCATACAGGATGTCCACAACTGTACAGCATCTTCAGGAATGCACTAACAGAATGTGATGGGCCTTTGCACTGTTCACAGTAGTGAGAAAAACATGGCTGTCATTCCAAACCCCATAGTCTTAGATTACAGTGTTATGCATTTCCACTTGTGGCCCTTTGGCTACCAAAGACAAGTCAACAATATCCAAAAATTTAAAAAGACCTCTCACAATGGGACTCCTGCTATAATCCACATCTTCACACCATTTCCTAAGTACCATTTGTGAACTATGTTTTATAGAAAACTAAATAAAGACACCTACATGCATGAAAAAATAAATAAATAAATAAATGGAATGAAGACATTTGTGGTCAAATATATTTTAAGTTGTTTTATTATATTTACAAAAAAAAAAAAAAAAAAAAAGCAGGGCAGAATGGCAGCTCTCATAACTAATCTTGATCTTTAAAGTGGGATTTACTGTCCTGCATGTGTGTCCGGTTGTGAATTATGGGAATTCATCCCATGTGTTCATATGCAGCCCTACAGAAAGTGAACAGTGGATCACCTAACGGCAACAGTGCTGTATGTAGGTAGAATATCGATCAGTTGAAGTTTGGCTCAAATAGTAAAAGGAAACAACAGCAGAGTCACCCATGAAGAGGAAGAGCAAATGGTGGCAGTGAAGAGTTGTCTTTAAACATCCTCCTCCTTTTTATATTTTAAACAAGCTAAAGAAGCAACAACAAAAATATACACAAGAGCAGCTCATATTACCAGTTGTTTCACATTCTGACACTGTGCCCAGGTGACAGAACAGACAAGGTGATGCACTACAAAAGCATAAAATATCACAGACTACAAGGCCAAATATTTAGTTAGGAGGACACAACACCATAAAACCAGGATCCCCTGGTTGCCCAACCAACAGGAGTTTCAGTAAGAGCTTCAGAAGACGAGATATTTTGCTACCATCCACCATCTCTGCCGCATCTTCTTACTGTACAGACTTAAAATGTCCACACACATATGCTGTGCTTGTGACCCATCAGTATGTGAATCTCTCATGCCATGTTCCATAGAAGGCAGCCTATTGAATCTCCCAGAGTCAATATAGCCCTGGCAACAGGGCTCTACCCTCTGCAGTCCCTCCCTCCATCTATCTATCTATCCGTCTCTCTGGCCGATTAGCAGAACTGTATGTAAGCCAAGATGAGTCAGCACTTTACACCTTGGGTCCACCGTGTGAAATGAAGCTGACTGCAGGGTAATTTCCAGTGTGTGTGTGTGTGTGTGTGTTTGATCCCATCTCTCGGGGACACACGGCTGTTTGACAGAGAGAGAATGGCTGAACCCGTAACAAGCCATTTCAATCTCATGGCTGCAATGAAGGTGAGAGGACAGCTCTACTCAAACTATAATACACACTGGGGGACAGTTTCAGTGTGCATAAAGAGACAATACACTAATGAAGTTGTTAACAGGTATGTGGCACTGCAGGCCTGTTTGCTTTCTCACATGGTGAAGGAGCAAAAAAAAAAAAAAAAAAAAAAAAGGCAACAAATGAGGAAAATAAATGTAATGACAGACAATCACGAAGCCTCATCGCTATGAGAAAAGGAGAAAGTTGAAGGAGGGTGAAAGCGCAGCGGGATTGAGCAAAACAGCAACAGAGGCACTGATAATAGTTTGAGCACTAGCAGTAGATGAATGGTGAAAAGAAGGCTGGTTTTATGGAGGAGAGAGACAGCTGCTCCTATCCAAGCTCTTAGCAGACAAATAGTTAAGTCCACACCCAGAGCACCAGGGGACAGTTTTATTTTTATTTTTGCTCTTTCTGCTAGGTGGCAGCATGGCGGGGGGAGGGAGAAGCTGTAGCCCCTAGCTCAGAACACTTACCATCTTCCTCCTCCTCTCTGCAATCTGCTCCTCTGACTCCATCTCTACTTCATTGCTAACGGAGGTTTTGTCTTCTAGATCCTCAAATAACTCAGGATCCTGTAAGAGGAGGGGAGAGCGGGGTATGGCGCTTTATCATGGCTGATCATTCAGTCTGGCTACAGACTAGAGGGAGACAGGTAAGAGTTGAGGAGAGGGGAGGTGAGGGAGAGGCTCAGGAAGAACTTTTTAAAAGATACAAATAGATACGTGGTCAGTCTGAGCACAACTGCTAAATTGCCTTTTTGGAAGTTATGACTTAATTAGCACCCGCTTACTAAATTTATGGTGTAGCAGCTTGAATATTGTGCTCTCCAATGGGTATCATCATAGGGCTGTGATATTAAAACCTCCTATTTCTCACTGGGACAGATCTACTCGTGCTTTTGCATTTCTGAATGCCTGAGGCAGTCTTTTCTAATTCAAATGGGACCAGTTTCTAAACCAAATTTTCAAATCTCAAATAATATTTCTCTGAATAATGAACTCTGATCTTTTCTGGAATAGATAAATGTGACTTTTGTTACCAAAGAAAAGAATTACACGCCACTGCACACCTCTGCCAGACCAGTGGCACAAAAGTGCAGCAAGATCCAATCTAAAAAAAATATATATTAGCTGGGACAGGACAAAAGTACAAAAGTGGATGCATAAAGGGATGATGGGGGTGGGGGGAAAATAGAAAAAAAAAAAAGAAAGAAAAAAAAAGAGGGAACTAAAGAGGATGTACAGTAACAAAGAGACCAACAATGGAAAACACATGCACAGACCAAACTAAACGGCATGCATGGACTACAAGGGTGAATGTATTTTAACAGAAAACAAATCTAAATTAAGAATCTAAAAGCAGTAAAGTGTTAAAGAAGGGTGTCACACCAGGTGTATTTTGTGCACCATTCATTAAAATGTAATCTTGCCTGGTTGTTTGAGATGGAGAGGCGAAGAGGAGAGAGTTTTCTCTGTTTGCTGTCGCCTATGTTCTTGCCCTTCCCCTCGCCGTCCAAACCCACGTTCTGGTTCTGGGCCTGGTCGTCCCGTGCCAACTCCTTGTCCTTCCGACTCCCTCTGCGTCTGCCTCCAGAGCCCAGGTTCTCTGTGGGCTCTAGGTTGTGCTTCAGCACCGGGCACTCCTGGTTCCCCTTCACACAGGCACAGTCCACCTTGTATTTACTACAAAAATTTAAAGTAGAGGTGGAAGGAAAGAAAGAAAAGTTAAAAACAAAGTGAAATGATCTTGTCTTGTGAAAAAACGTTTGCCGTTTTTACTTCTTAAAAAGCTTACCAGCTGCCGTAGTCAAAATCAAAACCAATTGTGATCTCTGTGCCCTTGGAGATTGGCCGCAATGAGTAAATGTATAAATGTAACATGCCATCCTCAATGACGTGCCGCACCTGACAGAGGTTTAGCAAAGCATTAGTGCAAACTAACAGTTGTAACAATGCATAAGAGCTATGTTTAGTTAATTGAAAAGATGCAAGTTGTTCAATATTTTTGAGTGTTACATACTTCAGAATTGGGAGTGCAGGAGCGGCGAATGAAACGTGCTTCGTTTCCAAAGCTGCGAGCGTCCACACACATCTCCAGTCCGTCAAATTTTGAATAAAATAATACGAAAGGGTATGGCCTGAAAAAGAAAAGCAAGGTCAGGGAGGTGTGATCAATTCACATAAAAGTACCACAATTTAACATTGTACATAATCTGCCATTACTTGAAGACTTAATGTATAAGCTTGTACTAAAAATGAAGCTGCACTCAATTTAGATTAAGACACGAATGCAAGGGGAAATCCCCTTTGAGTAGTGACCAGCATCCTGACCTCTTGAAGAAGTATCCGTTGGCTTCAAACTGCTGTCGAAGCATGAACTTTCCCCTGTACTCAATGATGAGGGAGTCTGGGGCCAAGTCTCGCACCGCCTTGAGGATCTTCTTGTTCTTCTGAACTTGACTCTGGGAGACACAAACCGCCTGACATAAGCAAATATCGCGGACAAGCTCTGATTAAATTACGCGAAAACCCCGAGAGGGAAAGCTATTGCTGCAGACTGCTGAACACAAGCAATATGTTTGGGTGTTATCATATTTGTGTCAACAGTAGAGAGTGTGTATGTTTGTACCTCTACAGGGGGTTTGAAAGAGGCTGGGTGCGTGTTGTATGCCAGGCTCTTGCCGTCGCCTTGTTCTTTAACACGCAACAGGACCTGAACGTCCTCGGTGTACTGATTGCTGCTGGCCTCCTCGTAACGCTCCATCCAAGTCTTGATTTTGTTCTCCCACAAGGACGGGTGCTCAGTTGGCTCCTGCTCAGGAGCTGCACCCTGAGAAAGACAGTACAGATGTTGCTCATGGCTCAAGTGTTGACAGAAGTACTCTAGAGATTGTGATGTATGAGTCTTCTGTAGGTTTACCTTTACTCTAGAAGATTTTCTGGACCCCTCACGGAAAGCCTGTGGGGTAATTAAAGAAATGTAATCTTTAAAGTCAATCAACATTCCAAACATATGGTTATAAAGTATTTATACTGTAAATGAATGAGTTAACATTGACCTTCTTAGCTCGGGCAGAGGATGCTGGGGGATCTTTATCACCGCTTTTTTTGCGCTTTTTATCAGCCTGTTTATTGCCAAGGCGGCCAGTGGTGAGGGTGATGGTGGTAGGTGTGTGCTGGAAGGTGGAGTAGAGCTCTAGCGGAACCTCATCTCCACTTTCTGTAGCACTGGTGTCCCCATCTGAATGAGCAAACGAGATATTAGGAGAATGCAGTGAACAAAGAAAGTGACACACAAAGCTATAAAAAGCTACACCTGCTGGAGGCAAAACAAAAGCTAACTATGTCATATTTATGGAAGACGAAGCATGTTACAGCACAAAGTAAACTGCAATTTGCTGCTTGGCCTGCAGGTGTCAGTATGTCCTGGTCTCAGGCAGGATTATATCTGGCTGTCCTGCAGGGGGAGGAGGCTGCACCCTGACACAGCCTACAACCTGCTTTGCTCAGTAATGAGTTGGCCATTTACTGCAGCAAGGAAGTCAGTAAAAGCAGAACTGAAACATCTATCTGTTGGTTCTTAAAGATGACTTCTGACCTGAGCTCTTCTCAATATAAACCCATTTTCTATAGGATTTCTTTTTGTGAATGTACTTTAACTTTATTGACATTTTGTTGTAACAGGTAAACAGAACTATTGGGAGCTTTATAAATGTATTTCTTTCTTACCAGATAAACATTCTCTTTTCCGGGTCTGCAGCAGAATGGCCCTTTCTCTATCAAGGTGTCGAGGTTGGCAGCGCTCACACAGGTAGGTCTCAGGAATGTTCTGTCTGTCGATGCCCATGCAGTCTATGTGCTGCCAAGCGCTAAAAGGAACCATTGAGAAGAGGTTTTAATAAACCTTCAAGTCACTTTTTTGTTGTCTTGAAGCATATGATGGCACAAAAAGATCTGGTAAACACAAAGAACAAATACAGGATAAAAGAGGCCAGTCAATACTAGTCAAAGCTTCTGACTACTTGCGTCTCACCTGCACTTGTCACAACAGATCATGTAGCCATCGTCGTGGGTGAAGCCACAGATGCAACGGGTGATGTCAGCCCCGTAGCTGCCATCCTCTGAGGTGCTGAGTGTGGTGCCCCTGGATGCTTCGTCCTGGCCCCCTGGAACAAACAGCCCCCCCTCGCCTTGTCGGATCAACATGGAGGGGGGAGGGGAGGCTGGCGGCGTAGGTGGGGGCCGCGCCCCATAGTTATGGTCCTGAGGGGACAATTGAACATGTACTAGTCAGATGATGCGACGCTTATCATAAGTCATCAGTTTACAAAACAACCTAGCCACAGCGGGCATGCAATACGAGAGCTGCAACAGAAAATTACCTGCACAACCAACAGCCTCCTTCTTAAATTAAAAACTATTTTGATGAATTAATAACTGTTTAGTCCCCTTTTTTGGCCAACATATGTTGGTAACAGCTCCTCATATGTAAGCATTTGATTCTTTACTTTTCATACAAATAACTGTATGTAACTGAGTGACAGCCCAAAATCCTGTTGACCAGGAAAAAATAACAAACAAACTTTTGACAGCAATGAGTTTTGTTTCACAATTTCCTGAATTCTTAATTACCATTTAATGATTGAAATAATTAGTTACTGCACATGTACAAAGCACTATATAGTATTTTAGATATCCCAAAAATATTAAGGATATCAACTGACAGTCAATTTCACTCAATGACTGAAAAAGAAGTGTTACATTTACATTTTTTCCGAATACCCAAACACCATGGCATTGTGACTGGACAAGAAAAGCAGCAAACATCAGCTTGTTTTCTGGGGTTTCTGAAATCCTGGGACAGGCAAGTTGTTCTGCCTTTACACTCAAACACCAGCGTATCTGCAATGTAATATGACCACCTTTCTTTAGTTTGATTTCTTCTTGTCAGCTGCTGCTTTTATTATTCACGTGCATTTGATAAAGCTGAGGAAAACATCAATAGAATTTGTTCAAAGTAAAACCAGGCTCTAGCTCAAAGTTTGCAGGTTATATGTGAGATGTTGAGAGGAAGGCGAGTGTGTGTGTGTGTGCGTGTACTCACAGCGTAAGGCAGGCCTATGTAACTGTGGGAATGGTGAGAACTGCTACTGTAAATCTGGTGTGGGTAGCTTGACTTTTCCACCACCACAGGGCTGGCCTCCACCGACTCTGGTCTTTAGGACAGAAACACAGACAAAGACCAAGTGTTAAAGGCTGAAAAGTAGAGTAACTCAAGGACAGTTTCCTTACAAAAGTAAAAAAAAGATGTTTCTGCATCTAGGTAGATACTGGTGGTGACAGGGCTTGCTGTAATGTCACCTTACCCAGGCTACTCTAGCTCAAGAGCCACCCATAACAGACGTTTTTATCCCTGAACCCACATCTGCAAGCCATACAATAATTAGAAAACACATGCTACCTGTCACTCACACAAAAACGCCACACACACATACACACTTTCACAAGCTCATTCCTACCAAACCAGTAGATCCACTTTTCTATCACGTTCAGTACTGGGGAGAGAGAGCCTCTTTGACCGTTTAAGAACAACCCACCCTTATTATGACATGATTAATCTATTCTTCAGTTGCTCAGTGGAAGAGGGAAGTGGAACTGGCAAAACGGATAACACAAGACAAGACAGTCCGGTATGAAACAGGGGAAAGAGAAAGGAGAAAAAAAAAAAAAAAGGAAGAGAGGGAAATACAAGTTTTACAGACAGGATAAACAAGATGGATTTGAGATATGGACTGTTTAAGGTACAGTGTGGCAGCTATTTGTTTCAACTAGGCATCCACACGAGTGAATGGTTCAGTCATGTGAAAACACACTCGATCTGACTCTTCACAGAGCACGGTGTAGAAAACTGCTCAAAGGTCAGAGGCTCAAAAAGTTCTTTGCTCTGCTCCCTCCAAACTAAAAAAAATAATTCTGTGTAGGCAAAATACAATGAAGATGCTCACTAAGCATATAGAACTGCCTCTAATGTATATAGAGCTATTTTAGCAGCAAACAATGAGCAGTCTGACCAGGCCATGTGAGACTACGACTCTATAGCCACGCTATTTTCAAGCTCACGCTCAGGACAAAAGCACACTAAAAACAGCCAAAACAATTAAGAACTACAGAGAATAATTATATAGCTGGAACAAGTACTTAAATAAGAAGATAAAAAGACCCCTTAAAGTTCCCTTTAAAAAGCGAGTCCAAAGACAAGTTGGCAATACGGTACCTGTGGGAGCCCTTCTCAGCCCTATTGCTCCTCTTGCATGCCAAAAGCACACTGTGCAGCACTTCCTGTGTGTATTACCACTCAACTATTCACTCTCAAAGCGAAAACGTAAAGTGTATGCCTGAGGTATGGAGGCGGGCCCAGGGTAAGAGGGGTGTGTATGCATACACAACAGATTAACTGCCATACAGATTAAGTGTGCAGAAAGAGAGTTAGAATTTAAAATATATATCCCTGGGAGTAGTCGGCTCAAACTTTCTTCCAATAATGATTAACCAGATCAAAGTCTACACTTTATAATACAGAAATGTAGGTGTGTATGTGGAAAGGAGGACAGTTTTTAAACAAGTTGAAGAGACAGGTGTTGTAAATTAGTCTGGAGGAAAAAAGAGCCAGTGACGAACAAGCCAAACAAGTGAGCCAGCCTGTTTAGTGGGAAGGAAGGAAGCATCTGTGTGTGTGTGTGTGTGTGTGTGTGTGTGTGTGTGTGTGTGTGTGTGTGTGTGTGTGTGTATATTTTATTTTATATGACCTTTCGGTTTTCCTTCTTAAAAAATAGAGCCAGAATTGCTTATTTCATCCAAGTTAGAGGGCTGAGTTATGGTCAGTTTTATACTGCATGCTGTATTACACCAAAGTAAACAATACATAAATCATTAAATAACAGAAAAAGGGTGTTTCTTCTGTTAGTATTCAATTAAATAACAGAAAGGTCCCTGGTTTTCCCATTACATTTACTACAACAGCATTTCTTTGTAACATGGAAAATGTGAAATGTCTTAATTTTTAAATAAAGAATTTATTAAATGTCTGAATCTAATTCTCTAAACTAAAAGAAACAGAAAAAGTTGAAGGCTTTTTTAGCAATAGTTTTAGGCTTGTATGTTGCCTGCAAACCAAACTGTATTTGACACCGCTGGATTACAGGCAGTGTACACAATATATAGCGGGAGGCCTGCAGATATACAGCCCAATAATCAGCTACGACCTGTGTCGTGTACAAGAACAGATGAAAGAAGGTGTAATGAGGACAGAATTTGTGCGACGTTAAGTTTAAAAGGTGGCAGTTAGGTATTTCCTATGCATAGCTAAAGTACGCCATGAGTTAAAAAAAAAAAGGGGGGGGGGGGGGGTGCAGACATCTGGAAGATGTCATTTAGAAGGTGAACATCTAGGGTGGGAGAGCGTGAAGAGGCAGAGTGGACAAGCACAGCAAAGAGGAGAGAGCTCAACAGCAGGGAGAGGAAAGAGAGCAGCCCCCGAAACGCCACCGGCAACGCCTTCACTCCTAAAGAGCTCCCGCTTGCTGCCATGGCAACACTACGTATTCTGTCAGCAGCGTATATGCGCATGCTGGGCTCTGTGTGTGTCACCGTGGACACACACACACACACACAAACTCTACATTGGCCAACAGCTGGTGACACTGCTGCAGACTTGAGGGAGGACGTGGAAACAGACGTGATGCCGTTTCTCTGGCGAGTAGCAGAGGCTGAATATAAAATGTGGACGTAGACAAAGTCCTTCCAGAAGTAAGTCTCGCCGCTTGGCAGCCATCTTGAAACACATCTGGGCACTTATTTGGGTGGTCATTTTGAAGCATGATTTAAAAGCAACTCAGTTACACTAATTCTTTCATGGATTTCAATTTAGGATTTTGTGAGGGACCTCTCTATCATGTAGCACAGCCTCCGGGTCTGAAAAGTGAAGCCAATGATTTTAACCTGCATTCTTTCTAACGGTCAACAGGGGGTGACTTCTTTGTTTGCAAAAACAGACAAGTCTTTGCAAAAAAAATAAATAAATAATAATGCTCCTGCTCACTTGAGTTGACCTCTGCAAACACCTTCCTGATGAGTTTATGGTCTCAGCGGTGAGTTCTCTTGATACATTATAGTCTGATGTAGGGCAAAATAAATCAATGTATAGCCACCAGGAGGCGACACCTGTGGTTGCATAAAGACTTCCAGTGTAAGTGTATGGGAAAACAGTCCTTGCCTGCCACTCTCTGTGACCTTGGTAAACATGTTCCTAATGAGTTTATGGGCTCAGTCGCTAGTTTCAGATCATATTGAACTGAACAGGAAAGGAGGATTATCCAGACTATGCTCACTGGCTAATTGATTTGTCAGTCACAAGTCGTTAGCCAATGAGCATGCCGTTTCATTGTCAGAACCACCCCCCTCGTCACATCCGGCAAAAATGCTCAGCTTGAGACACCACAACGGGGCTTCAGAAACCAGTGGTTGACATCATGGTGCCTGCATCCATCTTTTATACCATCCATGTTCCTGACAGAGTCACAGCCCTCTACAGAGCAGTGTGAGTCCAGCTACACTCTGTCCCTCTAGTCTAGACAGGACCTGTGCAGCAGCAGGTGGAAGCCCCTTTCAAGCTTGTTATCTGCTTTTGAATAAATCTGCAGCAGGCAGTTGGACACAGAGCACAGCCGGACAAAGAACAAGGGAGAGAGTCAAGGCGAAGGGCTTACTCGTACCCCCAGTGACAGCAGCACTCAGAGGGGGAGAGGGGGGAGTTAGCTGGCTGGTTTCGGGGGGGTGGGGGGTAATCTATGCAAGGACCACCTGTCACTCAGGGCAGTGACCATGGCAACAGGCCCTGCGCAGTGCAGAGAGGAAGGAGGAAGGGAGGGGAGTGAAGGGTAAAAACCATGGCAACACATGCTGTCTGGGCAACAGCTCTGATGAAGGCGGTGGCAGCAGGGAGGGGAGGGCTCTCCCTCTTTTTAAAGAGACAGGATCCCCTGCATAAGCAGATGACGTGTGTTATTCTTTAGTCGTACGCGAACCTCTTGCTTCATTTATTTGACCAGAAAACGCCGCGGCAGTGTCCTTGACAAGACTGTAAGGAAACCAAGAGGAGGGGCGATAGGAAGCTTGTTGCCATGGCTCCATGCACCATTTCTGCTTCACTGACTAAATGCAGCGCACACATGTGCAAACATCAAGCTTACAGCATTAGACAAGAATCAGGGGAGAAGGAGAAGAGAAAAAAAAAAAAATCATGCTTTGATGCCTCTGTATACTTCACAGTCAGTTTTATAAACACAGACTGCACACATAACTGCAGATTCACATCAGTAGATGTAGTTAATAGCGCAACACTGAGAACATCTACAAGAATCAATGGCAAGACTGTACAGTCCATTAGAGTGCACACTAGAGGGGCCCGGCTTCCTGCAAATTCCTTTCCCATTAACAGTAGCTTTGTAAATACACGAGAAGAGATCTGTCTGGAAAGAAAGCGCGGACTCAAGAAAAATGTTACAGCAGCTTTAGTCATTATGGAGGGCATGCTGAGGCACATAAAGAGGAGACAGGGATGGACATGTTACATCAAATAAAACTATCTATGACAACAAGGAGGGGTGAGAGATGAGGGAAGAAAGGACAGAAAAACTGAGAATGACATTTTGGTGAGACAATACAACCAAAGATGGTACACAAGAGTGAATAAGAGGAAGTGAGGGGGCATAAAAATGTGTGCACAGTGGAGGCCTGGTGTTACTCACTCTGAGCCCGCAGCCATGTCCAGGTATGAGGTGTCTGCTGTGTCCACCCCTACTGGGATGACTATGCTCATGACGTTCTCTGCTGATCAGTTCTTGTCCTACTGAGTCCAGAGAAAGGGAGTCCAAAACACTGAGGCATGCCAGCCACAGCACTCATTGCAGACATCTAAGTGCATCCACAAGGCCTGAACACAGAAGGGGAACAAAAAAAATAAAGTTTATTAGTAAACCGAAGGCAAGTTTAAACATAGGAAAGTTGCATGCTCTAGCAAACCTGCAATCACAATTCATAGTGAAAATGGGGTATTTCCAGCACATGTAAATGTATGATTCACACTTTCAGATCAATAACGTTCTGTGACAGGGAAGAGTTTGTGAGGAATTTCCCCCTTCTGACAGGGTTACCAAGCTCAGGTTATTGACTGATGAAAAGCGAGAGGGGAATGTTTCTGTAAGGTGAAGCCTGAGCCGCCACCACTGCTGCTGTTGCTGCTGTTGAGTGAACTGCGCTAAAGCGACCTCTGCACACTCACCGCCAGGCATGCAGGAAGGGCTGCACTGCAAGAAAGCTCCCACAAAGGGGAGCAAGAGAACACACAGCAGCCGGCCGCCATGAAAGGAGGGAGGAAAACGCAACACAGAGGCCATTTTTCCCCCCTTTCGACTGAAGAGGAGTGCTCTGTTTTAAATAAATCTAAGAACTGTGCTGTATTTGCACATCCACACATTTACATGACAGAAAAGTTTAGGTTTTACTCTTGCAACACCCATGGAAAAAGCTCCCCAAGATGAGATAATTAATAATTAACTACTTTAGATGTCAGGCAATGTATGTAGTGCAGGAGTCTGGTTGGTTGGACTAAGGATTTTTATACTGGAAATGGCATAGATGGGAATATTAATATGTATTTGTATGCAACCTGAATTCAGACGGGAGCATGTGTGTCAGTGTGGCTGCCCCTGATACAGAGCTCTGTTGATAAGCGGGATTAGTGGGAGGGACAGATGCTGAGACAAAATAGGCTGGAGGTCACACCTTCAGCCTGCTCATGCACTCTGGGGCCCAAACAAAGGCTTGGATCACAGCTCAGGTTGTCTTTTGGGGGAAGGTTTACGGTACATGTCGCGTATTCACGCATTTAGCAAGCAATAACACACAAGAAAACCTGTCTCTACATGCCTGTGGGGTTTTGTGAGGTAAGAGCGTGGATCATTAATGCACTTATGAAGCACTGCATGTCTACACACATGCAGCACATCTTTCCAGAAAACCTTTATTTCCCAACACCCCCAACTACAAAGCTTCTATCAAGAAAACCCTCATATTTTTCACATTGAGACACTCATACACCGGGAGCCTTTTAAAGCAGGCTCAACAGCCGTGATGACGAGCCCAATTTCAAGTACTAATTCACCCAAAAGCATTGTTTGAACCAGCAGGACTGGTGAGAGCCTCACAGACATGACAGCTGTCAGCTCCAAGCCTAATTAATAGAAGGAGGAAGACCCCCATGAGTCTCTGTGTTGGCCAAGTCCAGGGATCACCTTTCAAATTCTCTTCTGATTCTTTGTCCAGAGACTGGGTTAAACAGGACAACTATATTACAGGCAGGGGCATTTCATGATGGAAGCTATTCAACAAGAATAGGGCAGTTTGCCAAAAAAAAAAAAAAAAAACACACAAAAAAAAAAAAAAACACTGAAATGACAGACCCCCACCCCACCCCCTCCGCATTATCTGAGAGGCCCAGTATGTTTTAGCACGGGTAAAATAGGTTCCCACCGAAGCAGGCCATTTGTTCCCTTGTCCACCATGTTTGCCTCCACTTGGTCCAATGAATCCTGCTGTCACTACTAAGGAATGCACACATTTAGCCCCCTTCCACTCACATAAACAGATAATCCCTTGCACTGTCCTTTCACACATTCCTTTATAAGGAGGCTTTAAGAGTAGCATGCAAACATATGTGAACTGTACTGGATCCAGACACAGTAAAGACTGACAAAGGTTGGCAGGAAGAAGAAGAAGAAGGGGAAAAAAAAAAAAAAAAAAAAAAAAAAAGTACAGTACAGCAACATTCCTCACTAAATCCGAGCTTCACTGTGACTGCCACTGCTTGCTCCTCCTACTTCCTCTAGAAGAGCTGTCCATCACACTGGAGAAACGCAGCCAAAAGGGAAAAAAAAACAAAAAAAAAACAACCCCCCCCCAAACCCTCCCTTCCTGCGCCCAGTCACCCCGCCCAAGCGGATTTCTCCCTCTCCTCTGTGCACTTCCTAAATAAACCTGAGACAGTAACGCAGAGCTGAGGGAAAGGGGAGTGTCGCAGACACAGCTCCTAATTACAAGAGTGCCAGGAGAGACCATTTAAAACCACCTTTGGCTAAATCCGCTGCTGTTATGGAAACACACGAGAGGAGAGCGGGGTGGGGAAAGCGGGGAACGTGCACAGGGGAGGGTGAGTGGACAAATGTAACAAAAAAGAAATATGCCAAAAAGTGGGTAATAGTAAAAGAAACCACAGCGTGGAAGTGGTTTACATTTTCTTGGTGTCTCATTTCTCCAAAATGTGCTCACTGAATAGATTTCCTCACCCTGCTGGGAGCTTTAAAAAAAAAAAAAAAAAAAATTACCACAGGCTGAGAGGGCAAGGGGTGGGGGAGGTGTACATGGGGTATGTCTGACAGTGATGCTGCACAGCCTCGACCTGGATGGACTCTGGGTGGCGGAGTGGAGCGCAGCGCGTAAACCCAGTCTCTCCTTTCTACTCCTTCCCTCCCTCAGCAAGGGGACACAGTCACGTCATTGTGTGTGTATGGAATAACCATCCTTTTAAGACAGAACTGCACCGAGTCGGCAAGGGAAAACCCATACCATCGCCATTGTATTCAAATGGTGCTGCCATGGAAAACAGCTTTCCTCTCTCCTCAGTTTATCACCACTGCTCTATGTGCAACAGCGTTTTCATTCTCGTTTTCACACCCAAGTCTCAGCAGATCACGTTTTTCCTTAAGTGGGAGGAGCCTGAGCAAAATGAGGGATTCCAACTGAATCCCAAGGCCCTCTCTGCCAAGCTGATGTGACTTCACACCATCCTCATAGCTGGCTGCAATGACTCAGCTCGGAAAACAGATAAAACACACTCCCTACAAATACACTCATGTAACAGGAAGCGTGACCCAGATGGATTTTTTTTCTCGGTACCCACCGGGGGACACACTAGATCTGCCTTTTTCTTCATAAATCAGTGCGCTCATGGCTGCCAGCAGCACTCCCTCTGCACTCGAGCGCTGAAGGTGAAGTCATACATCAATACAGCAGGGGATATGGATGTGAGCATTCACACAAGCAATTTTTGTTGCCACAATAGGAAATGTATTGGTGTGTGTGCAGACCAAAGCCTCATTAGACTGTTAGAAACAGTCTGTTTAAATGTCAGACAAGGAGGAGGAGGCATTTATGCAGCTGTATTCAGGTGCCCTAACTGAGAACTAGTAAATAACTGCCTAAAAGGGGACAGCACTATAGCAGTAAGTAGCATGGTAAATGCTCATTTAAGACTCATTCAAAACAGTCTTGTAATCTGCCACATGCATTGCCAGTTTAAGACTTTTTTTTAACACAACTGTAAAAGATTTCTCTGATAAGGGCCAAGACAAATAACAGCACATAAATGGTCCAGTGTATCATAATGTCTCCTGTTCTCAGTTCAAACAGCAAGTTAAAGTCAGTATGGCAGCAAAGCTGGGGCAGCCCTCCTGTTGTCTGAGCAATGTCCTGATCAGGAGAACCCCTGGGGGCACAATCTCTCCATCTCCCTCTCACTGCTGCTTCCAGAGTCACAATAATGTATGGCTATGTATACGGTCAACGGCAAGTCCCTATAAACGTCTGAAAATTAGACTGGTGGACTAGTAAGTTTATGAAATAGACTGGGCTCATATCTGTGTACATGAAAAGAATATTTTCCACGTTTCAAGGGCGAAAAAGTCAGCATTTGAAAGCCTGGGGGGTTGGTGGCAGTGCAGTGAAAGCTTTCATTGCTCACATCAAAGATCAAAGTTACACATTACACAAAGTAACACATTACCACCATTACAAATGATTCTGTTATGTTTAAACACTAAAAACTAGTCATCTGGGTAAAAAATACACCAGTTTATTATACTTCCTGTAAAAATACATCAGTTTCAAAGTTATGCTGACTGACACGGGGGAAAAAAACTGAACAATGTGTCTATGAACATGAACAGATCGCTTTTTCAGATTATTTGGCCATTAATTTACACTGGGTTGCTCTATCAGTTTGACTGTGCCTGTGAGGGCCAACAGGATTTATTTTGTCCCTTGGACTTGGGAGAGCTATCATGATTAGAGACTGACATGCAGGCACATATGCAGCTGCTTCCTAATTACAGCATTTGGAGAATGCACTGCATAGCTAACTAACATGTGAGCTCTGTGTGTGTGTGCGTGTGTGTACACCCAGAGAAAATGGGGAGAGGCTACTCAACATCTACAGGGCAAAAAGAACAGTAAGAGCCACTCAGGACCCATTATAACAGTGTTTGATGATCAATTTCACGCTTGGACCACAGTGTTGTTACATCACCAACGTCGATGACATGGCCCCTCTTTATCCTGCAACTCATGAATGCCATCATAACACAGGCGTAGCAACAGGAGAAGTTTGGGGAGGTGTAGCGGGGCTGCAGCCTCTGTAGCTCTGGCCTTAAAGCCACCTGTCAGGGAGGCAGCTTGCTAGTTTAAAGAGGGATCTGTTACGGCCGAGCTAGCAGCACAAAAACAGGTCACCTGAGCTCTGGCTTCTCCTCTCAGCTGGGATACCATGTGACTGCGCTGGGCTCCTGAGCCAGGCAGCTTTGTCTCTGGTGTCTGGGCACCACACATGTGAGATCTCTGGAGACCAGGCAGCAGCTACACATCTTGGCCCCACAACATAGTTACTGCACAGAGATGTTTCTGTTTCAGGGAATTAATATCTGGAGATAAGAGAAGGGCACAAAAACAAGAGGAGCTCTTCTTTCTACCTTGTCAATACATCAATACACCAACAGACATTCTGTGCACTTGTCTGACTTCTTTATTGTCTCCTTCTCCATTTAGCATGCTGAAAAATCAAACAGTTTTGCACTGAGTGTGTGGCTTTTTGATTGCACAAGTCTGCCTTGGGGTCAGGGTGAGAGGAAAGGTGCGTCACCTGAGACTACAACGTGTCCATGCAGCCCGGCCACAGCGCTCTGTCCCTATGGCAAAGGGAGACTGGCATCTCACCTCGCTGCCCCTCTCCATCTCTGTTAACACAGCAAACAAACACACGCTTTCCTGCACAAGGCCACCAGGCACACACACAGCCAATCGGGAATTTAACACTGCCTGGTCCAATATTCTGTAGACAGAAGGAAAAAAAAAAAAAAGGGGGGGGGGGGGGGGGGTATTTGAACAGAGGCCTCTGCTCCTTTACAGGGATGAGCAAGACGGCTTGGGATTTTGTGTATTAAGTAGCACAGACTAATTAAGCATGATAGGGCCTTCTAATTCATCTAGTAGTAAAAACACCTCCACAGAGAAAATCTTTTAACACTTATTCTAATTTTGAGGGAAATAACTTCATTACAGTATCATATAGTATACTCCCAGACGTTTGGGAGCTTGTGTCATGCATTATTCCTCCTGGCCTGACACATAAGTCTGTATTAAGGTTGAAAACAATAAAAAAAAGTGCACACACAGGCAAAATACAGCCTGACCACCTCAATCTGGCCCACAACACCCTAAAAGGAAAACAACGCACGGCCGAAAAATCCACTAAGACGCAATGTTATTCTGAGGAATGACTACAGTGGCTATGTACTGCTACTGAACTCATTTCCAATGCTATGACTTTCATCACTGGCCTATGCAGCAGGGTATATCAGAAAAAATGGAACGGCGCGGACTCATTTAAATGTTGATTCAGCTTATGTTGTGATGCAAATATTTTCACTATAACCTGCAACTGTGTTTTGATTCATACTTTGATATACTAATGTTAGCAATGGCCTTTATTTAATCTACATACTATGGCTCTGGTTTACAGTGGGCTGATTATTGAGAAAGACCTGAAGCTTTTACTGATTTGGAAGACGTTCTACTTTACACAACATAATATTATCAGGGGTAAAAGACACCATTAAAAAAAAACTCCTTGGCAAGAGTCATGAAGAGGCATTTGAGCCGAACAAAGTGAGTTTTTCCCACAGGGTGAAGCAGAGGAAAGGACAGCTGTGCCCTCAGCTCAAAACTGTATCCCGGAAACTGGCTTCAACTCACTTCCCTCGACATTTTCATTTTTAATTTGTCAGAAAACTAACTCACAAAATTACCTTGTCAGACATGACAAGGTAATTTTGTCATGTCTGACAAGGTAATTTTGTGAGTTAGTTTGTCAGACATGACAAAAGAAAGCCTACGTGAAGCACATTAGCATTACAGTCAATTTAAAACATATCCTGTTACATGGGAGTGTACTGACTCAGTCTGTAAGACTGCGCTGTGACATGATGCAGGTAATGTTTTTCTTACTACTAAATACTTGGCATGATGTGCTGTGCAACTGTACAGTATTGTATTATGTGAGACAACAAATATCAGCTCCCCACACTGACTAAAGACATACCTAGCATTTTATGGCATCTAATAAAACTGATTTCATCTGGACATAAAGAACAAAAGCATGGTTGTCTCTTGTGACTCTTTATATGTGCACCTAACAAAGGAGAATCACTAAGACTATGATTAGAAAAAAAATCAGTAGGGCTTAATTTACTTAAGTTCAATGACAGGAAAATCCACAGCCAAGGTAACAGTCTCTCTGCCTTAACAACATGCAGACCCCCCCCCCCTCAAAAAAAACAAAACAAAAAACTATTTTTTGAGCCAGGAAAATCACTGCATATATGTAAATTTACATTACTACCCATCACAGCTAACGTATTCAGCTGGGTGAACTTCGGTCACACAGAAGAGGATGAAGAGGAAATGAAACCCACGAGGGTGATGGAAAAACTACACAATATTGTTTACAGTTGTCAGGTGAGATGCGGCAAAAAAGAGCTAAGTCTTCCGTCTAATGTACTTTGACATCGCTGCGTTTGTGCACCGTTTTGCAACTTAAAAAGTACACTAACGTGTACTCCTACGTCAAGTAAAAGTAGTGATAGGTGTCCGATTTACTGTGATAACACCAACAGTGCCCCAGCATCAAAATTCAAGCAAATAGCATAAGAAGTGACGCATGTTATAGGGCTACTATGAAACTCGTTTTAGGGGACAGGAAACAGCACCAGTAATTATTACTACAACAAGACAAAAAGCGCAGTGTTTCTGGTGTATTATTTGGATTCTTTCACGCTATTATAAGCCTAACTTTATTTTTTTTTTTTTAAAATGTGTATGTATATCATGTGTTGTGCAGTTGCTCCTCAGTGAGTACGTCGGCGCTGCAGTCAGTCCCTGTCGATAGGGGTGTGGAGGGTACAACGTTGCTATTATGTTACCACAACACCCTGGCGCTGTCGCCATTTTCATAGCGCTTTTTCTCAGGACGGCGAGACAACCGTGTAGCCAAGGGAGCCTCGCCATGGGAAGAAACCCCCCAAGAATGCATTCAATCGCCTCTCTCACACACTCCACCTTGAGTATCACTCTGTCGGTACAATTTTTGTGTTGTTACCAATAGGGGTTAGTGTGAATTCGTCGAAAGCGAGGCCAGCGAGCTAATTGCTAGCACTGGCCACTAGAAATGTAATGTTAGAAGGCTACATGAGAGCGACCAGGCCTTTTTGTTAGCAGAAAGCAAGGAGAATATCTTTAAATCTGTGCCGTGAATAAAGGCCAAAAATAGCCTCGGAATTTGACTACCGACAAACGGCGTACAGTTAGCATAACAAGCTAGCCGACACGAATTAATACGCTGCTTGTCAGAGACAACATCCGCGTTAACAAGGGGGCAAAAAAAAACAACAAAAAAAAAAACAACAAAGCCGATTGCGCATTCACACGGTTATGCCAGGTGAGGAGAAAACGACAAATTTGCTTAATATGTTTAATTCTGCGTAGCTTGACTCGCTAGTTGAGATTGAATAGATGGGGCGAGATGCCCAAAAGGAACATCCCCTCCCCCACGCTTTGCAGCATTTGAACCCAATACACCCTGAATCTAAATTAAGTGATCATCGCGAAATGCACTTCTAAGTCAGATTGTTAACAAAAGAGGAGCCGTCAGTTTCTCTCCGTTCCACACTGGAAATACTCTCGACTTATTTATAAAGGCCTGTGAGATTACTGCGTAAGAACAACTTCATAAAATCGGTTCAACTGCATGTTTAAAAAAAAAAAAAAAAAAACGTTCAATTTTCTTTCGGGGCTTTCTGAACGCATGAACGGAAATGTCCCGTGTTGTGTATGAGCTAGATGGGAGACGCCGATACCGCGTCTGACTCAAGCTAAAAAAAAAAAAACTAATGAAATTTACTGTTTTCAATGAGCTGGAGCGTCTGCTGACAGGCAGTAGGTGCAGTAGTTTAGCTGATTAGGAATAAAGCGGTTGTGTTCGGAGGTCACGTTATTTACACACACAAAAAAGGGATGAAAGTGTGCGCAATAAGGCCCGCAGTGTCACTGTGTCAAACTAGACAAAAGACTCCCCACCTGGCTCCACTTACCCGTTGTCAACGTGTGAAAAACGTTTGTAAAAATGTCGCTTTTAAAGATTTTATAGGCAGCTCTCGGTTGGCAGCGTTAAATGTTGTTGACTGGGCGAAGAGCTGTGGGACAGATTTGTCTTAATGTTTCTGGTGCTATGGCTGTTTTTCTTTTTTTTTTTTAAACTAGGTGATCACTCGTAAATAATATTTACCTGATAACTTTGTATGACGTCTCGTGTATTGCCTCACTATCAGCGAGTAGTCAGTGTCAGGCTAATTTGAGCTAGTAGCATGCGCTAGCTAGCAAGTGCTCTTGTTGGCTTGCGAACTTGATACTCACACAGACACTTGCGTCATTTACTTGGCCTTTTTAAAATTATGATTATGGTAAATATGAAGGAAAACGACTTGCCACTTTACAAGCTAACGGTGTCGAGCAGCCCGCCTTGGAAGCTAAACTCAGCTGGTACTACACTTACGGTTAGCCAGCATCAGCATGATGTGCCTGGCCAGCTAACTAAAAGCCAACAATACCCCCTTTCCACGTCGGATCTAACGCACACTTAATGCAGTTTACTCACCGTTTTATGTCCACTCTGGAGGATCTGAGTAGCGAATAAGGGGACCTGGGTAAGACCCCCGTCGCTTTCCACACAGCTTCCACAACCAAAACAATACTTCTGTCCACACACACTGCGGATCCCTGGCCAAGGTTTAAAATGTTTGTATCTAAACGTGTCCTCTAAAGACTCCTTTTCTGAGGGGGATGGAATCCCTTGCTTCTTGTTTTAACGCGGGGACCCCAAATGTATCTAGAAAATCAATTCGGAACCGCTAAAACTGTGCCTTAGTCAACGGAGACTTTTAGAAATTAGATCCCCTCAAAACCAGTCTCTTTTCCCTTTGCAAAAATGGCGGCCCTGCCAGGACTGCCGAGACTCCGCCTCCTCTCCTTTCCTCCCTCCCTCTCGATCGCCAAACTCAAGCTCCGCCTCCACACACTGCGGGGCTGCACTCTCCATTTCACAGGGGCGCCGTGACCGTTCCCGGCGCGCGTCCAAGACCGCGATTCCTCAAGAGGGTTGCCGGTTGTGTCGGGAACGCTACGGATTAAATGTATCCTGCGCTATAGATGGTGCCCTTCAAATTAAAACGGACAGTGCTTCGTTGAATCGTTTTAAAGTGCAAATTATAGGTGCTTTACATAAAGGAGGGCGCGTGGCCTGTTTTTTAATAACCTGATTGCGTTGTTATAATGTCCGTGCTATCTCTATGATCATGTTTTGAAAGTGAAGTCAGCTGTGGGAATGCTGTTATCGGGAGGTTTTGTTTAAACTAATTGCTCTTTCCCCCTCCTGTTTCCTCTTCTTCCCCTCGGGATTAGAATGAGCGATAACCTGCAGCCTATTATTTTACCTCAAAACGACCCCGAGATAGGAAGTTTACATCAAATGCAAACACTACAGTGGCTATAACTTATATATATATATGCGCGCAAAGCAACAACTGAGTAGTCCGTTCATTACTCAACAGACCCAACATAACTAGCTTTACTTTTATATTTGTTTGTAATAAACCAACAATGCAACAGTCCGTCTGAGTAGGTCAATCTACATTTTATCACTACTGGGGGAAAAAAGAAATATATATAGCCTGCATCTACAAAATCCTTTATTTTACACACTGGCACTGGCTGCAAAAGAGCACCCAAATCCGCTACCCCAACACAGTAGGAGGCAACTAAGCTGTTATGTAACCCCTTACACAAGACAATTTCTATATTAAACTGATATTAGGAATGAATGGCCTGTGAAACACAGCACATTGAGTTTTTAATTATGTACAAATAACAGTTGGATTGCAGTAAAATCCTTTGAGAGCCATATAGTTAAACTTTTAAGAATTCAGTAGGTAAATATAGATTTAAAGGCTCTAGTCCCATTTATCGACTTGCAAAAGTCTGAATCAAACGAGGGGACGTATTTAAGTTTTTGTTAATTACAATTTATTTAGTATTTAGTAGTGGGTGTCCGTTTTATGGTCTGCAATTATCACCTAGGCGACGTTGCAGTTAATGGCCCTTTTTGATTTAATTATTACTGGACGTAAGCTGTAAAGGTCGCCAATACACACCTAGATATTCTAGCTTTTTCCTCCACAGGTTTTATTATGATTACGGTGAATCTGTTACGGCCCCCCAATCCAGAAACATGTCTGTAGAAATCCCTTTGACATCATATGTTCACAGAGGATGTTCTCATCGTTTCCATTTATTTACCCTCCCCCACCTTAAACCGCATCCACTCGCGCATGCGCCCTCCTGCAGGACCGCTGCAACGACTGGTGTTCGGGCAGCCGGGTTTGTTTGATAAAAACTCGGGGGGAGGACGGAGGCAGAAAAGTCTAGCAAACGTCGTCCGCTGCTAGATGGAAATGTTCGGCTAGAATGGAGGGTACAGCGATTAAATTGTCCCCATCTGTTTTCTTTCTTCTTTTTTTTTTTTTTTTGGAGAGGATGTGTCGTGTGTGCCCACCACCATCGTGTTTTCGGTCCGAAGACGAGCCAATCACTCCTATGTTAGGACGGTGGCGCACAGTAGGTGGGGGATTAACAGTGGTCCATAAGCAACTGATAAAAATGGTCATTTTTGAGAAATGGTTGGTTTCTGATGACATCATGCAGTTAGTATTTGTGGGCGGGCTCTGAGCTGCGAGGGGAGAGGGGCGCAACCGGAGCGCAGCTACGACCAGGCGCCATTAGGTAACAATGTGAAATTAAGTGTTCAAGTGTGTATTGTGAAGGAACACCCCGATAATCTACTCAAAGCGACAAGGTGTCTTTGTACATGGTGTGGAAAAGGACTACCAGCATCGAGCGAGAAGCGGCAGCTTCTTTTCCTTTAATCGGTTATCGTTGTTTGAGAACAAGATGGCGTCGAGGACTTTTTTTCTGTTTGCGCTCACAGTTCGAGCACTCCTGGGCGGCGGCGCCGTGCGCGTGCCCGCCACTGTTATATTATTTCCTGTTTTCGTGTCTTGGAAATCTCAAGTTCTGGTTTAATTTACAGCCGCAGCAGCGAACCGAGAGGTGCGCATATGGTTTTACATGTTTGTGGCTGACGGGCAAAAAAATTGCACCCACGGGAAACTACGTATTAACCCCTGGTTGAAAACAGTTCATCAGTGTCACAACTGGTGAGCTGTGGTTACACAAGCACTTCATTTGCCTTTGTCAGTTTGCACACCAAGAAACTGCTCAACTTCTGAAACTGGTCAAGTTTCATTTCCAACACAAAAACATTCAGCTGCACTACCCCGGGCTACCTCTGTTTAGCTTTTGACCCCATCTAGTGGTACAGTCAGGTGATTTCCATACCCATTTATTTAGTTTTTCTCCTTATAAAGTGGACATTTAGGTTGTCTTTTTGGGGTAGTTTTGCTACTCTATGTATTTAAGTACTAATCTATAACAGTATTTTTATATACTGATAATATGAATAGCCTACTTTTCTGTAATCGTTCAAAATTAGAGGTAAGTTATGCAAATTATCTTCCATTAATAGTAGGGTCACAGTAGAGTTTAAAAATGGAGGCAAATGATTTGAGTTAATATTTTACATTTACAAGAAGAAAAACCTAAATATTCTAAATTTCAGTGTCTGAGGTTGCAAAGTCATAACCCTCAACATTCACAGCAAGAAACCACATTGCTTCACTTTGCATCAGTGTGTGGAATATTATCCTCACCAGTTCTGTTTGAAAAAAGTGTTTTATCTGAGAACCACCATGTAATTAGAAGAATTTGGACTCTGAAGAGATGAAATCTCAGCTAATCAGAAGAAAAGCATTTCTTGTAAGGCTGTCAATATATTAAGATTTTTTTTAAAAATGACACAATTACTTACAAAATTATGTTTTATTGGCACAGTATTGATATTTCATCTTTAAACAGTACAGATAAGCTGAGCCTAGTTCTGCCAGAGGTTTCTTCCTGTTAAAAGGGAGTATTTCCTTCCCACTGTTGCCAAGTGCTTGCTAATATGCAGTTGTGTAATTTTTTTTTTCTTCTAATACAGTATCATTTTTACCCTTTAATATTGTATCAATAAAGTGCCTAGAGATGACTGTTGTTGTGATTCGGCGCTATATAAATAAAATTGAAAAGAATTTAAACAATGATCTATACTTGATCGATGTTTTGGTTATGTTTCACTATGATGTAAATCTGAGATCACTTCGGATTTCTTCTTGCACTTTTTGTGTTTTTTGGTGGAGACTATATTTTTTTTCTCCTAAATAGTTTTAATCTCAAATTATATGGCTCATTTATTCATTCATTGACCTATTTAATTGACCTAAAATGGCTTTAACAGGCCACCATACTCATACCCAAGCAAAATGTGGTTTATTTAGTAAAAGTGGGCACTCTTGTGTATTATTTTCTGGTCGGGTGCTAAGAGTGGACTTAGTTTCACTTCTGTTCAGCAGACACACTCTAGAGATGACACTGGTGTAAATACAATGTAAATTCTTGGCTGCCCCCTTTAGGGGTCGCCACAGTGGATCATCTGCCTCCACCTGACCCTATCCCTAACATCCTCCTCAGTCACACCAATCCTCTGCATGTCTTCCTTCACTACATCCATTAGTCCTTTCCACGTGCCCGGTGGCTCCATGTTCAGCATCCTTTGTCCAATATATCCACTACCCCTCCTCTGCACATGTCCAAACCAGCTCAGCCTTGCTTCTCTCAATCTGTGCTGTCCCTCTGATGTACTCATTGCTAATCCTGTCCATTCTGATCACTCCCAATGAAAGTCTTCACATCTTCATGTCTACCAGCTCCACCTCCTGTGCTACTGTCTCCAAACTGTATGTCTCATAAGGTCTCACTTACACCTTGTAAACCTTCCCTTTCACTCTTGCTGCGATCCTTCTGTCACAAATCACCCCTGACACTTGCCTCCACCCTCGCCACCTCTCTTGTGCACATGTATTTAAATTCATCCACCTTCACGACCTCTAGTCTTTGCATCTTCACCTTTTACCCTGCCTCACTCTCATTCAAATGGTAAAAAAATATATAATGTAAAGTAACTGGGTTTAATTTCAAACTTATTACAAAACAAAATCTGAGCATCTCAGAGCCTTGTAGGGTAAAACGTCCTTTCGCCTGCAAAACAAAAGGGGGCGCTCTCAAATATAACGCCATTAACTTTCTGTCCAATCAGAGTTGACGTTGTTTGGAGGTCGCTTGTTGACAAAGGGAGAAGGTGACTTCTCAGCTACCGGGGCAGCACCTTGTCCAAAGCTTTACGTAGAATCCCATAAACGCTGGCTTTTTGATAAAAAAAAAAGTCATGTCTTCTTTTGGGAGGGCGCTCGGAGTCCTTCGGGCCGGAGCGCGGTTGGTGAGGCGCGATCCTGCGAGCAGAAAGTAAGTCCGCGGGTACGCTAGGGACTCCGTTAGCTTCAGCAGTTAGTAGCTAGCATTTCGGTAAATTAACAACAGTGAAATCTAAAACACAGAATAGTTTGGTCGCCTTCCAGATAATTTCGTTTGAGTTAATATGTGCCTTATAATAATGCGTGTGTTTCAGGGCGAGTGGCGGACCGCACATTGAGCCACAGTACAGACAGTACCCGCAGCTAACGAAGAAGCAGAAGTTCGAGTCGGAGCTCATCAGCGGTGTCATGTGGTTCTGGATCCTTTGGCACTGCTGGCATGACCCGGATGCAGTACTGGTGGGTAAACCGTAGATATTTTAAAAAATGAAACAAGGTTGAAGCCCAAAATAATACCGTGAAACCGCGTCAACGGTTTGGATGTATATTTATACGCACAGTGTTGTGAAAAAGTAATTTCCCTCTTGTTAAATCATGAATTAAGTGTTATTAACCATATTTTTTGGAAAGCTTAGTTCAGTTTCACTAGCCAGGGTCATGCCAGACCTTTTGAATCAAGATATCGGTTAAATTGAACCTGTCTGACAAAATGAAGTTTCCTAAAATATCTCACAAAAGCAACTCTAGAACAGCTGAGAAACAAAGCCATGGAAATGGTTGCCATTTCTAAGGCTTTGGGACTCTAGTGAAGCACGGAGAGAGCCATTACCCACAAATGGAGAAAACTTGGAACAGTGGTGCACTTTCCCAGGAGTAGCTGGTCTACCAAAATTACTCCAAGGCCACATTGAAGACTCATCCAGGAGGTCACAAAAGAACCCAGAACATATAAGGAAGTACAGGCCTCACCTGCCTCAGTTAAGGTCAGATTCATGATTTAACAATAAGAAAGAGACTGAGCAAACATGGCATCCATGGGAGGGTTCCAAGGAGAAAACCACTGCTGACCAAAACAAACACAAAGGCTTATCTCACATAATCCCCAAGATTTTTGGGTAAAGATTTTTGTGGATTGATAAGACAAGTTTAACTTTCTGGAAGATTTGAGTCCTGTTACATCTGTCATAAAACTAAGACAGCATTTCATAAAAAGGACATCATACCAACAATCAAACATGGTAGTGTGATGGTCTGGGGCCGCTTCAGGACCTGGACAACTTGCTGTAATTCAGATCCTCACATCCAGGCCTCGAGAGCCAGTGTCCTGCAGGTTTTAGATGTGTCCCTGAGCCAACACACCTGAATCAAATGGCTGAATTACTTTCTCAGTATGCAGTCAAGTCTTCCAGAGTCCTGCTAATGACTTCTTTATTTGACTCAGGTGTGTTGAAGCAGAGACACATCTAAAACCTGCAGGACCCCGGCTCTCGAGGCCTGGATGTGAGGATCCCTGCTGTAATTGATAAAACCATGAATTCTGCTCTCTACCAGAAAATCCTGAAGGAGAATGTCTGGCTATCAGTTCGTGCCCTGAAGCTCAAGAGTATTCAGGTTATGCAGCAGGACAGTGATCTGAAAAACACCAGCAACTCCACCTCTGAATGGCTCAGAAAAAAGCAAAATGAAGGTTTTCGAGTGGTCTGCTCAAAGTCGGGCCTTAAATCATAAGCACTGTAGCTTTATTAGGAAAGTCTGTATGCCTGCTTTTTCATGCAATTATTAAATTAGCCCAGTGGTTGACAAACTTCTTATCAGTCACTAACACTAAAAAAAAAAAAATTAAAGGTGAATTTTAGTGAAATGACAGTCGTCACTGTAGCTTCGGCACTCTCTTGAAGTCAAAAATATTCATTCATCTTAGTTTCACATCACATTTTTCACCTAGATCACCCTGAGATCACCTGCATTGGCTCCAGACACTACAGTCCAACGTGCAGTGCATATAGATCGTGCACATAATTTATGTTATCACATCAGTGACTGGTCTGAGTATTTCTAAAACTGCTGACCTCCAGAGGCCTGTACTACAAAGTTAACTTCAGGTTTAACCCTGGATCGTTCACTTCTCACATGGGTCAGTACCGTGGTAACTTATGCTGCAGACCTAACTTACTTTGGAGTAGGTTATATTAAAGATAAGACATTAACAGGAGCAAAAACACCGCACATGGATAGGGTCTAAAGTTCTTCAAGAGTGTCTGAAGTCTTTCTTTGTCTGATGACCATCAGCTGCATATTAAGGGTGAGAAATCTGATCAGTTTAAACACATGCTTGGCTCTCCTGACCATAGGTGAAGGTGTCAGCATTGATACACTGACTGCTTCGCTTTGATGCTCAGCTCTCTCTCCATCGTGAGAGTCTGGTACAGTGCCCGGATTACTGCTGATGCTGGACCTTCCCATCACTTGTGTGTATTATCCCAAGATACTTGAACTCCTTCGTAGGTAGGGCAGCTTCTCTTACCCAACTGAGAGGAAGCAACCCTGCCACAGTTTTCCAGCAGAGAGCCTTGGCCTTGGACTCAGAGGTCCTGACTCATCAGGGGCTTACCGTCATCTAAGGTCATGAGATATGGGTAATGAGCAAGTCACTAATACAAGTGGTCAAAATAAGTTTCCCCCTAGGGATGGCTGGGCTCAGCCTAATAGACACAGCAAATTAGGACCAAGTATAAAAGCCTGTCAGCGGGAAAACGGTCATTGAAAATGTGGTGCTGACAGCTGATTACCTGTTCTCGAGCAGTTTATATGTCCAGCACAAGTTACCTAACCCGGTTAAAAACAGCCAGCTTTGTGACACTGAAAACTCTGACTTGTTCAGCCATTCATCTCACTTTGTAGTACAATCCGTTAGGCAGATGGTGTAGTAGTATAGAGGTTTTCTTGGCACGCTAAACATGAACACCAATCAGTCATAGTTTGAGTGCTGCAGCCAGTCTCATTATTGCACCTGACTCTTTCCATTGCTTTATGGCCACAGATTACCACTTCTAATCAGTGAAAGTTCAGGAGTTCAGTGTATTTCAGATCAGAATCCAGTAGAGGACCTTTTGAATGAGTTAGTACAGGAGCATGAAGGTACAGCTGATAAATCTGCAGTATTTATACGGTAACATTATATCAACAGACTCTCAGAGGAATGTTTTCATCTCTCTGAATCCAGGCCACGAAGAATCACAGCTGAGGCTTCACCCAGTATTAGTATGGTGTTCCTAATAAAGGGTTTGCTGCACCCCAGATATGCCAGGAACAGGATTTGATTGATATAATTTTTTGATTGAGTTTTATTGATGAACACTCATTCCTCCTATGCAGGGTCACTTCCCTTGGCCAGATGCTTCTCAATGGACGGATGAGGAGCTTGGCATCCCTCCAGATGATGAGGAATAAGGTGATTTCTCCAGTTTCCTTACTGATACGCTGGGCAAACAGGATCACAAATGTAACTTTTACAGTATACTGTTTAAATGTAAAGTAGAGGGTGTTGTGTAAGAGTCACAACACAAGACTGGTAGCTGCTTTGCATGTTTGAGTCTTTGAAACTAAAAGTAGAGGTGACTTTGGATTTCTGGAGAAGTTTTGCCCAATTTTTTGACGTTTTGACAACACATTTAAAAATGAGCCTTTCCTGAGATGATACATCCCGTCTACTATAATTTGAATCTATGAAATAAAAAATTATGGCTATATTGTGAGCAAGTTGAATGTACAAAAACATCTATTTGTTGTAAAGTTAGCGCTGCACAGTGGTCTTTACATGTTAGAAAAAGCAGTCAGATTTGTCTAGGGCTTTAATTTCAGGATATTTTCCACAGTTCTTTCTGGTGATGCTCAATTATTAGATGAGCTGCCTGGGTGGAGAGTGCAGACCGCTGCACTACTCATACTTAAGAGCAGTCTGACATCTCTGACTTTGCACATCTAACTGCAGATTAAAGCCCGGCTAATGTCTGATCCAACTGCGTCAGATATTTACGTCTGTAATGTGCAGAAGCTGAGGGCTGCAGTGCAGCTGTGAGAATGTCCAGTGTCACATGTAGCCTGAAAAGCAGCTGTAGTTCAGTCTGAACTCTGCAGAGGGCAGTGTTTGAGAGGTTTACACTAGACCTGCTGTACACCTGGTTCAACTGAGGTTAAGTTCATAAAGTTAGGTACAAGGACGGGTATATACACTGAAGATGTCTGCAGGTCCTTAAAACCTTACTGTCTGAAGACATTTCAAGCACAAACTGCCAGGTTTTTCCTCACATTGAAGTTGCCCTGACCACAAAGGCCACTCTGTTTTTACATAAACAGGTTGTCTAAAAACAATTGAAGTATTGTTAATATAGCAGTAATTAACTGCTAAAAACATTTAAAATCCTCCACTGAGAATGTAACTTTAGTTTAGGCATGTACTTCAGTGCAGTGTTCTTAAATTTAAGACTTGAAATACATTTTTATTGTACCTAATAAAGTGGCTGTTCTCTGGTAAACTGTGTTTCTTCTTTGCAGATCGAGGGATTCGATATGCTGGGCAACTCTCCAGGATGTTCCGAAACTCACTGTTGTACATAGAATAAAATTCTTTAAATTAAACAGAAGACCAGCCTGTCATTTCATTATTTTATTTACACGCAATTTCTGAAATGCATTAACAGTGTCACAGTTAGCCAGTGTTTGTATATTTCAAATCATAAGCCATTTAAATTTGGGAAAGAAAAAAAAAAAAAAAACATTGCAAGAACCAACACACACCAAATAAAAAAAAAAAAAGCAAAGAGAGCTGCATGTAAAAGCAGGAGGAGGGGGACAGATCCTGTGCGATGAATACTACAGCTTATTACAAACCCTACCTGCGGGCCAGCTCATTTTCTATTCCGTGACTTAACATGCAAAGAGTTAAAGGTTAAATTGTAGTGTAAAAGGGGGGAGAAAACAAACAAACTCAGTTTTGTAAGTTGAGTCTTTGTGTTTTGGATCACATCACTCACCTGAGGAAGGCTCACACTGTTCAGAGGGTGCTCTTAAAGCTACATGGGTGCAGAGTCAGTTTAAACGGGGGGGGGGGGGGGGGGGTTTCTACTTAAAACACTGAGTTGAACATGTGTTAGAAGGCAGCGAGTGGGGGTAACACCAAATTAGTAAAAGAAGCCTAAAAATGCAATGACTGGTAAATCCAACCATGAAATCCTGTTTTTTTTCCCTCTTTGAGTCATGAAAACAAACACACACTAAAATAAATTTTTTAAACTGTTATGAGCATATGCATTAATGATGTGGCTGGTGGTTAATCAAAGGTTATGTCCATCATTCCCTGAGAGTGAAGAACTGCACACATGCCTCACATGTAAAAAAACAAAACAAAAACGCAATCATCCCATTTCAGTTCCTCAATCACTGACCTTTTAATACATCATCTACTTTGGATTGACCACAGTGGCTCAGAATACCTGTTTTTTTTTTGCTAAATGATGTGGCACTAGTAGAGAAAGCTCAGGAGTAGATATGGAAGTTTCTTAACCTAGACTATCTGCACATAGCCCAAAAAAACCTCTGGCTACAGGAACAAAGGACGAGAATCGACACAGGCTCTACTCAGCTGGGAAGGGAAAAGATTTGTGACAGCAGAAGGTAATAAAAGATGTGTAGCTACTCAACAGATGATCACATGAACTCTAAAAACATCCACATTTACAAAAAGTATATGTTAAAAGGTAAAAAAGAGAAATCTCTCCCTATGAATAAAAAAAAAAAAGCCCTCAGAATCGCTGAGGTTTTTAGGGTCGAAATATAATAAAATCATTACCTCTTTTCAATTAATAAATACATCATTCAGAATCCATAAAAATAACAATAAAAAAAAAAAAATCAGATAAAACGAGAAATAAATTAAGCAGGAGTCGTATCAGAGGTGACGACTCGTAAATTCCTATGGAAAACAAATTCACAGAGAGGCAGCACTTTGAGCAACACTTTATATCTACACTATATATATCCAATACTATAGTGCAGGTCAGAGCAGGTTTTGCACCTATCAAAATGATTTTGCAAGCAGAAGAAATGCACTGAAGTGCTGCCTCTCGCCCTTTCCTCTCTCTTCAAAAAGTCATTATTGCTGGTGTGATTGAGATAAAGGGGAGGGGGGGGGCACAAGCATGAGAGTGGAGAGACGTACAAACAATAAGCACCATTTTGAAATTTAAGTTTCACCGCCTCCTCTTTTAGCACCGCGTTCCTCCTCCACCCGTCCAGGGCCACGGGAAATAGACCCTTTGTCCTGTTCAGTTTGTCACCAAAAAAAAAAAAAAAAAAAAAAACACAAAGAAAAAGGGGGAGGGGGGAGTGGAGGGGTGATCATCAGAGGGAGGAAATACTAGCAAATGTGATGCAGGCGATCTTGGCATCAGAAGCAGTGGATGTCCCACCGCCTCCCCCTCGTCTGTTTGGTAGGACCCCACCCACCGACGTCTCCTTTTTTGCCCATCTAAATGCCCGCAGGAGCTTTGAGTCCACTGTTCCCTGCAGCAACATGCTCCTTTCATCTTTTGTTCTTAGTGTGCTTGTAGTGAAGTCGTGCACTTGCTTATTTCAAATCCGATACCCTGTCTCCTAAGCATGCACAGTGAGCGTGTTTTACGCGTCAAGATTCGTTTCATCTCCAGGCAGAGTGTGTGTTCATTTATTTTTGTTTCCCCCCCCGCCCTCCCCACATATAATAATAAGTGTCTGGTAAAAAATACACAAAAAAGTTTCTTCTTCTTCACCCCGGCTCCTCGCCCTTCGATATCTGGGAGACTTACACGAAGACGCGGTTGTGTCTGTTGAGCTTTAGGATCTTCCCCAGTCTCTGCTTGGCTGTGGCCATTCCTTTTTTGGGCCGTTTGCCTGAGAGAAAAAAAAAAAGGAAAAACCAAACTATTAATGGGACTGCGAGAACATTTCAACTAACAATCAAAAAAATCTGTCAGTAATTCACCAATGATCAATCATGTGGTCTAATTGTAACCAGAACATAAAGAAAAAAATTAACAACCTGAATAATAAAAACTAGACTGAAAATGACAATGCGCTTGAAAAATTAAATGGAAATTACATTAGTTTTAGCTCCTGTTCTGGAAAGCCGGTTTAGTGAAAACGCTGAATTTGTCAACCCTGAGATTAGAGAAACTCTGGTTTTAACGTAAACTCTGAACTTAATTTGGTATTTGTTATATTTAACATGAACAAAATCACAACATTTTGATGTCTTTAAAATGTATACTTTGAACCACATCATCATTTTCACTGAAAATCAAAATATTTATGCATCTAAATCATATAATAGTTAACTGTGTTTCATCTCTTTGATACAGACGTACATTTACTTGCTTATTTGTCACCTGCATGTTGTCCCGTCTGTCTGAATACAGTTACTCTTTTCCTCTCGTGGTGCGTGGGTTAAAAATGGAAGCTCTGCTCTTTATTTTTGGAGCTCCATTTGTGATGTGATTTTTGCCATTACGTGTGGACATGTTTAAATAAGGGTGAACATAATCTGAGCTGACTGAACTCTGACCAGCTGTTCTAGAACTTGAAACTTAAGAGTTATTCAAGTCAGTTTGTTAAACCTGCTTTCTGGAAGAGAGCCCCTTGAGGCTTCGGTGCTTCACAAGTGTTGTGCTTGCATTGTAACACCTGCTCTAAACCTTCATAAATCAGGCCCTTGACACCAAAAACAGCACCTGCTATGGTGCACCTACTACCATGGCACATGCAACAGCTTGCATCTTGAAAACTTCAGGTAATACTGGGAAGTCTCAGTAAGCGCTGGACACAAGGGGAAAGGGCTAATCAGTGTACTTGCTGGAGTCTTCCCACATCCTGGACATTACATATTGACCCATGCTCAGCTTCCATGCTGGTTTTGCTGACTTAACTGTGTGGACTGAAACAGATTCTCCACTTTCTGCACACTGACAACAAGCAGAAATAATAAAAGTCCAATTTCCAAACCTTTTGTGGCCTGATTGCTGACTGGTGGAGGGTTTGGGGCGTGCCTCTTGGAGGGGTGTAGAGGTGGAGACATTGAGGGGTCACAGTATTGGTAGTCCATCTCTGGGCTGGGGAGCCCTTGATTGTCCCAGGCCTCGCTGCTGCTGTTGCCCTGGCTGTCTATCGGGCTCTTGTCCCCCTGCAGTCGGCGCTGGTGCTGCACCTGTTCCCGTGGGCTGGGCCACCAGGACTCCTGGAGCGAGCCTGCCTTCTCCGACTTGGAGGAGCATAACAGACCAGCCATAGACAGCATCCCCTGAATGGCCTCTGCTGTGCTGGGTGAGGTAGGACGTTCTCTGCAGGAAGGAGAAAAGATTCATTTTTAAAAAGGAGCCCAGATGGCACTGTGCTCACAGGGGAGTTTCCAATATTTTTTTTTTTTAAATGGCCCATAGGAAATCAGAATATTTGAAAAACCAATCTACAAATATAAAAATCCTAACACTGAAATAAAGTACATGCTTTCACTCCCTCATCTTTCTGTTTTCCTCACCGTTTGAGTGGTTTGTGTTTGTGCCTGAGTTTTTGGCCAGACTGGTCCAGCTTTATGTGCCCTGAGCCTGTCTGCTCCTCCTCCTCCTCTTCCTCTTCCTCCTGGGAGCTCTCTGAATCCTCATCAGAAGAGGATGACGACGATGATGCTTTTCGCTACGTCAGACAGAGAAATTTCAAAGGGATGCCTCAGAAAACACAGCATAAAATTTATATTTTTTAAAATATTACTCAAAACACTTTGTCCAGAAACACTGAATTTGGTGACATTTAAACCAGCTGTCTTTTCCCTAACACAAAGTGTTGTATAAATCCTGTATATTGTTTACCTCTGTGGGAAAGTCGCTGTCTGACTCAACGTCTGACACACTGGAGTGTCCTGAGACTTCTTCCCTGAGTTCAGTCTTCATCCTCTCCAGACCTCCTGGGACACAAAGGAACACATCATCAGCTAAATGTTCACATGGCTACAATCCTCTGCTGGTTTAATATTCACTGGCGACGTACTGAGGAATTCAGATTTCTCAGCTGTGCTGTGCTCCTGACTGTCATGTGTCCTCTCCAACTTCACGTCCACACAACTCTTTGGTGGGCCGACAGATGGCCCCTCACCTTCCGACTTTACCGGGCTGCTGCTTCCCGGCCGTCTCAAATCTCTGCACACACAAATACAGATTTTATGTTTACATACAGGAAGAAAAAGTATAACCTGGAAAATCTCAAATGCTGGACATGCGACTAATTAGCACCCAGGAAAACAAAATGAAACAGAGCACAACCTGATGGCCGTATGGCTGTGTAACAGCTTAGAAGTAACATTTAGCAGATTTTGTAGATGAATGAAATATACATAATAAATTTATAGTTTGAGTATTATTGTCACCTCTTGAACTTTTTTGAGTTGTTCACCTTTATTACATGGTTTATGTTGAAGTTGTATGCTGAACTGAAGCTGTTTGATCTTGTTGCCTGAAGGTTGACATTTTTCTTGGGGATGACTGCACTAAGCTTTTCTACGAGTTTTCCCTCAAAGATTATTTCTCCATCCATATTGCTCATATGAAGCAGCAATCCAGGTAGAGGTGCCTAGACCTCACTCTCCCCGGCCACCTCTTGTGGGGGGAACACCAAGGCTTTTCCTAGCCAGCCGAGAGATGCAACCTCTCCAGCGTGTCCTGGGTCTGCCTTGGGTTCTTCTCCCAGTTGGAGAAGCCCAAAACACCTCACTTAGGGGGTGTCCAAAAGGCACACTACTTGGATGCCCAAACCACCACAGTCTTATCTCCACAGGAAAGCCCAGACACCCTTCTGAGGAAGCCCATCTGCTGCTTGTATCTGCAATCTCATTCTTTTGGTTGCTACCCAGAGATAAGAGCAATAGGTAAGGATAGGAACTTGGATCAACCAGTAAATCAAAAAGTGAAGCTCTCTTCACCACGGCACATCAGTGTCACTGCTGCAGTTTTGCTCTCTTTGTTATGCAGGTAAATAAAAAGCAATATATTGGTTTGATTGATTCACACTGCTTTAAACAGCCCAACATGCCCAAACATCGCAGTGCTGACTGAAGAGACTTTGCTCTCTTACCTGATGATTCTTCCGTTGACCAGCATCAGCCGTATGTGGTTGTCCTCTAAAGACTCTGCAGCAGCCGCTGCCGATGCAGTTGACACTTTGTTGAACTTCGCATGAACCTTGGCACCAAACGCAGGATCCTGAATATATAGTAATAGAAGTATCAGTATCCATCATCAATATCATGCACACACAGGAGTATTTACACTAGCTTTACTTAAATGTTCTGAAGAAAAAAAAAAGTGTTGATGAAGATACCAACAATACAAATAAGTAAATCTACGGAAGTTAAAGGGAAAACATGAGTAGATTATTAGAGAAACACTACAAATCCCATTATGTTGGTACGTTGCACTGTAACTTATGATACACAGTAATGCAGTGGCTTTTAAGCTGCTGGGGACATTTTGCTGGCATGGTTTGGGTCCAGTTGTCCTATATGAGGGAAGGGTCACATTTATCCTATCATGACATGTTTCTATCCCGAGGGCAGTGATATCTGCCAAGATGACAAGGCATTCATAAAGCAGGAAGGACCACTGAAAAATGGGAAAAACCCAACTGAACACCTAAGGGAGATTTTGGATCAATGTGTTAAGACAGTGCTTTCCAATATGACAAACACCAAAAAGGGAACATTTTTTGTAAGAATGGCTTCTCCATTCTCCAGCAGAGAATCAATGTGCCCATGGTAGCACATTTTGGCCTAACTAAAGACACTTTGGTTTTTTCCTTAAATGCATCAGCTTTACATTAAGCACACATTCTAAATGTTTGCTCTTTGAAGCTCACCTCCTCTAGCGGCCCCACCTCCAGCCTCTTCAGCACCTCCCTGGTATGCTGCTCTAAGATGTCCAGGTTAGAGGGTATCTTGGGGGCATGCTGCTGTTGCTGCTGCTGCTGCTGCTGCTCCCTCAGCCGCCTCGCTGCCCTTCGGGCTCGCCGCGCCTGGCACAGCCTCTCCAGCGTGGATCGAGTGGACAGGCAGCCGTTCGATCCCGAAGGTGCTCCACATCCCTGAGATTTCACTGGCCTGCTACCACCCACCGGTTCCTCCTAGAGAGTAAATGTAAAACACAAGATGCAGTGAAGGTTGTTACTAACAGGAGGCTCATGATTAAAGATTGCCTGCAAAAAATGAAAATAAAATCTTGAATAAATCTTATAAGACAAATAAAGCACCCAAATGGCCCTCATCTGAAAATCAACTGGCTAAGAAAATTTTTAAAATTCCAATTAGACATACAGACAATACACATGTACAACTGTAAATTTTCTTCTTGGACAATGCAAATAAAAGATGTAAACACTAAGATTACAGCTCAAATTTTTCCAAAACATGGCTCACTTTTATTAATCGTTGCCAACACTAAAAGAGCCTTATCTGACTTCAGCTTTTCTCACAGCTGACACCACCATCTGCATGACGTCTTATAAGGTCCTTACCTCTAGGTAGCGGATTTCCTTGGTCAGCTCTTTAATGAGATGGTTCGGCCTGATATTATCTGGTACCTCGCTGGTGGGTTCATTCACCTGCAAAGCCACAACAGATTACATTCAAACCAGAGGAGTGAACAAAAAGTCTGCTGTCTGCTGCTAACAGATAAGACCAACCAGGGATTTCTCCTGCTGCTGTGTAACAAGAACCATGTGGACTGGAGACATGTGAGGTGTAGTCAAAAGGAGCTTCTCACCTCTCTTTTCAACCAAGTCTTCAGTGCACTGATTAAAGCCTTGACTCCATCCACTAGGTGGGTTGGTGGGGGACAGTTGTCCTCTCGTAGCTCTGACAAGATGAAAGAGGATAAAACCGTCATACAGGGTTTAAGCCAGAAAACTTCAACCCATTTAAAATACTAATGTATTCAAAGAGGAAACACGATTGTGCACCCCAGTTCCCAAACTGATAAAAGTAATCGGATTACCATTAAAAGTGGTTTCCAAATGTGAAAATTCCAGATAAATATCTCCTGTACTTGAGTTATGAAGGTTTAAAATGCTGGATAAATAACGGGCCTTAAAAGACTGCCACGCTTCACACACATGTATTCGAGGGGAACTGCAACCCTGAAAAATGTTCATTGTATGTAGGTAAACTTTTGCATGACTTCATTAAATATGCTTAATTTTTTGTATAAACAAAACCCAGCTGATGCTGGGGGGGGCAGGTGGGAGGAACTCGGTGATTTTTCATGGAATAACACAAATAAATTTGACTGACTTATTGATTGATTACTGATTGACTTATTTTTTTGCCAAATGTTATGAATTTTTATGACAATATTGAAGTAAAAACATTATGCTGTGACAGCCTTTGTTCAAATTTCTGTGGTTTGTCATTATTAGCATTAGACTCTCACCTTTTAGCATTTCCAGGAGGTTCTTTGCCACATACCAACAGATGGCCTCAAAATAGGGAAACTTAAAGAGGTCTGGGGTTTTCAGACGACGCTCCATCTCATAACACCTATAACACAAACCAAACAGCTTAGTGCTAAAGTGTCTAGAAAAACAAAAATCAAGACATCATTAGGTGAGTGGTCTACCTGAGCTGCATGCCAATATTGAGGTTGTGAAGGAAGTTCCCTCCAAATGCCATGCAATCCTGAGAGGTGAGAACAGCATGGATCCAGCCTGCAGAGGGCAGCAGAGCACAGATGTTTACTCAGCTTATCCACTTACTGACTTAAAATGATAAAATCCTTAGAGCAGGACAGAGAAATTACACATAAATACCTGGGAAAATACTCGTTTACACTTTAAACATATTTTCTCAACTTGCAGGACAGAATCTTGTGTGTACATACTACAAGAAACTCTTAATCCCCACACTGTCACCCTCAGCAGGAGATAAGGTTCTCTATTACAATAATGGGTTCCACCACAGATAAACAGTGCTCTTGATACAACACAAAGTGGGAGAAAACAGTCTTGGGGGGGTTGGTGTAAGGCTGACAGACAGGCCCGATAATACACTGGCTGACTGACCTACTGTGCTCCCTGACCCCAGCTTAATTCCCACCTCTCCACAGCCATTCTGCCAAAAGCTCTCTTTCACAATGCTGCTTCAAGCCTGCTGAGAAAGCATGGCTGGAAGACTGATTGAGGACGTCCAGCAGTTGACAGGCTGAACTGAGCTTTGTCTGTCTGTGTGCAGGAGGGGGCAAGGGTAAAGGAGTTCTACTGGCTTAAAAAGTCCATTGAGAGACTGATGGATGAATAATGGTATGACTGGACACATTAGCTTCACTTCAGCAAATCAAAGCATGCTTTGGTGTCATGCTCAGTTAGTGACATGACACCAAAACATCTTTCTACCTTCTTAATACAACATCAGCAGCAACACCACAAGACTGCAGACTCACATGCAGGAAAAATCCTCAGCATTACTTTCATCATATTACATAAGAGCTCTGTTTCTCTTCATTTTTCCCTGTAATTATGATCATTAAGAACTGTTTGGGTTGTTGCTCAGCAAGAATTTCCCTCTGTTATTTTCCTATGGCAATAATAGAGGACCTTAAAGGAGCCTGTATTTTCCTGGCAGCAGGCATGGGAATCATGATTATTTTCATTTTTGAATGCACTTGAAAAAACAGACAGGTCAGCAAAGCTGGGGCAAAACGGTGAGGCAGGGACCAGAAACTGTGATTTAAAATCAGTGACACAAACAGCTGCACGTCTGAGTGTGTGGAATTTATTGTGCTTGGAAACCACACACCATTATCCAAGACTTTAAGGGCGCTTTGGTGGCTAGTGTGTTTGGTTTGGTTTAACTGAAGTGTGTGCATGTGTGTGTGTGTGTCTGTTGAATGAAGTTTGTTTGTTTAGGCTGGTGTGAAAGCTGTCAATCAAATCCTGGTGTGCAGACCAAATATCACTTTCAAAAAGGTGTGTCAGAATGGTGGACCTGACTGAGCATGAAATCAACACCCGAGCTGCTTTTAAACCCATGTGTAATATTATAATAAGCTATGAATACATTTGTGCAAATCAACTAACTGACTTGGGAAAAGCTCTGCACTCGTGCTGACCTGTACGTGTTACCAGACAGTCAAAAACAACTCAAACTGCAGTCTGCTGTGCTTGCATCCTGTTTTTATACATATTATGTATTAATAAAGAGAGCACGGTATGGTGCCCCATAATAACAATAACATTGCTGTACAACACATTTCTACTTCTACTAATCTCATCATCATTCTGAACACAGTTGATTTTGTAGACTAATAAAACTAATTACTTATCTGTTTTTGAGCTCACAGTGACAATTAGGAAAGCATAGATGAATAGCTGCCAGTTACCCAAATTTGATTTCTTCAGATGTCTAGCCAGCGAGTTACCTAGAGGTATGCATAATTTCCATGTTCATGGATCCTGGTGTGAACATAAACTAGATGAGACCTAAAAGGCAGCAAGAGCTGCATTTTAACTCAGATTACCAAGAACTTTTAGTCTCAGGAAATGTAGAAGGCTCCTGGCATTTGTGCCAACATCCAAAGGCCCATGAAGATTAGCAGGACATCATGCGACAAAGTGACAGCTGTTTAAACACTTTTACATTTGCCAAAGAGGTTATGTGACAGGGTGTGATTTGTTTTTGTGTTTGTTAGCAGGATTTGCATGAAAACCTTACCAATGCAAGATTTTTTTTGGATGGTCTCTTTACTGTTAAAACTACAAATTTTGAATCACATCTTCAGAAATACGTAAACCCTGAAATATGAAAAAACTGGGAGACACACCAACTGATCCAGATCCAGATCCCCATTCTGGCTCCATCCAGTTTAATGCATCACATGGAGGGAATTTTCAGCCTTAGTGGCAGTATTGAGTGTATCTTGGGCTGCTCTCACTTTTGCATACAACTAAACTATTCCAGCACACATTGTTGAAAACGTGACATTATCTCTCTGATAGAGGTAAGATGGCAAAAAATGCACCATAAACAGACATTTTGACATAGTTTCCTTGTACAATGAAGATCCAGTCAGCTTACAAAGCAAGAAATACTAAGCACATTAATGCAGTAAATCTGTTTATGTTAATCTACAGTAAACTCAGATTTGTTGCATGCTGAACTTAACACAGCTGGCTTGCCACAATCATCACTTCTCTGCCACTCCATGTCAGCATTACAAACCTGTGATTTCTATAAAAGGCTTATATCAGACAGCACTTGAACACAAACATTTCCTTGCTAGAAAGTCAAACAAAGATGTTTAGGCAATGTTTAAGAAGGACATCCAGAAGATGGCGAGGTTATAACTTTCCAACAATTTTTCAATCAAGGATAAACATTGAGAAAAGGCCACCAGACAACAGATGATTAATGTCAAAGTGATACTTAATCCTTGGAACAACTGTTTGCCTACTTCTATACCACTGATGTGTACAGGCACAATAAGAGTTTAATTTAGACACCCTGAGTTACTCAGTCCCTGGGGAGTGTTCCTGCAGTGGAAAATCTAATTTCTTGCACTGAATAAAACTGACCTAAAAGGTTTGAAAGTACACTAGAAGTCCTTTACTTTTTATAAAACTGACATTAAAACACTTAACTGACCTGTAGGGATGAGCAGCGTGGTTCCTTGGGGTACAACACACTTGTAACACTTGTCCACTTTGTCCCCAAAGAACACTTCACTCTGATTGGGCGAGGAGCTCCATGCCTCATATAGTGCAAGGTTGGTGGGGTTAGGCTTGATCAAGTAGAAGACTTTCTCACCCTGCAAATGAGAAGAAAAGGCATTTGAGGTATTGGTGGTTACACTTGTCAATGTCATGATGCTGCTCATCTAAACACCACCCCCTCCTTCAATCTGAAATTAAAGTCAGCTGTAGTTTACAGCAGTAGGAGGGAGAGATAGTCATCATGAATGCTGCAGTGTTGCTTGATGAATTAATTGGATGTGAGAAGCAGAGTGACCTTTCAGAGAGTGCTAACCAATCTGCCCTAAACACCTCAGTATATAAAGAAACACTGAAAATCACTGAGCTTGATGAACGTCAGGGTGGCATCTTCCTCTTTTTTTTTTTTTTTTTTTTTTTTTTTAATAAAAAAGCCATCTTTAAATCTACACACTTACCCAAAGAACATGATACCAGACAGAGGTTCCTCCAAAGTCTATGTGGAAATCTGTGTAGCTGTCTTTGACCCCCATTAGGCAGTACTTCTGGACAAATGGCTTAGGGAAGAAGGAGTCATCTGGCCAGTAGTTCTCAACCCAGGACAACTTCTGAGCCACATCAGGAACCTCCACCAGCTTTGCCATCCTGTAGGAGTCACACAGCACAAAAAGGTTAGGAGGGCTTTAGAAACACATCTGAAAATCCTGGATTTAATCTCAACCACATCCAATAGTTTAGAGACAAATATACCCACAAGAGCACCAGTCACTTAGGCACTGTCACTCATGGACTGCAGCCATGACTTTTTCTAGGACTCATCCAACAAAGGTGAAAGTGAGAACATAAATATCAAGCTCAATCAGATCTGACGTTAAACAGTCTTTAACTTGCTAGGTGCCTAGTACAAACTCCATGTGTCAAATTGCACCAATGTGAGAATGAAAATGATAGCCCCAGCACTCTTCACTAACAAGTTGGCATCATGTGAGATGCTCCATCCTCCCTCACCTTTACAGAGTTTTCCCAGTAGTGCAAATGCTTCAGAAGTGCTGCGTGCTACATTTGAGAAAGAAAAACTGAGGAAAATATCCCAATTTGATTCTCACAAAACTTTCTAAAGTGCATGTGTGAAAACAGCTTGTGATACACCAGTAGGACTACAAGTCAAATATTATTCCATTTCATCGTGCACTAATCTAAAAAGGGAAACCATTTTTAACTCAGCTGGCATTTTAACCACTGCAGCTTTAATTCTTGAATGCATATAGACAGGAATTTAGCTGCCAACAACTTTTAGATTTATATGGTTGGCCTTGGCAACAATGTCGCTGAAAGCTCTGCAAGAGTCAGTAAACCAGCTTTAACAAAACTGAAGCCTACACTGCTCAAGACATCGTTTTTATGCAGCCTTACATATTTTTTTTTCCCAGTGACTAAACTGCAGCATGACTTACTTTGTGTCAGAGAACTCCAGGCTGATGAGGTTGAGGACTTTGGGTCGATGGGGTTTGGTGAAATACTTGATAAACTCGCTGAGCTTCATCTTGCTGTCTGCCTGCCGTGCCACATCTATCACGTCGATCACTTTGTCACCACCTATATGGGAATAAAGCACACTTCAGTTTGTGCAATATCAGACCACAAGTTCTGCAGTCATAGATTCCTGAATGAAAAACCATCAAGCTTTAATTAGCTGCAGAGTAGGTGAGGGGTTCAGAGGGGTCAGCAGCCTGCTGGCATCTCCATGTGCTTTTAGAGATCAAGCCCTGAGGGAAACTGGCATTGATATGGCAGCGTGGGGAGGGGTTGTAGGGGATGCAAGCGAGACAATCTGTCAATCTGTCCAGACTACCAGTCCCAGAGGAAGAGGAGTGGGTGGAGGTGAGAGGGCTGCAGTGTTTAATAGCTGTGTGTGCGTGGGTGATCTCAAGCATATAAGGAAATATGTATGTAGATGTGAGAAAAAGTGCACAAAAGCTACATGTGCGTGCGTGTGTTTATTCATGAGACAGAAAACAGATGCTAAAAAGGAAAAGAGAAAAAAAGTCAAAATAGAGTCACAGCAAACAGCTCACAGTTGGGACGCTACAAATCACACTTGGTGACACATGGGGCCGGAAGTAAGACCGGGGTGCAGTGTGTAGCAAGACAGCTGGTTGTTGTATTTTCCCCACACCCCTCCCACACACCTTTTTTATTACCCCTGTGCATACTGGCGCTTGCACACATACACACAAACATGCACTAACACACTCTTCTGAAGGCCCAGCTGGCCAGCGTCTGATGACAGAGAACAGCTGGAGAGAAAGGCAGTCAGTCACACAGTGTGAGACAAAGCTGCCTGGAAACCGTGCAAAGGCGAGCTTAAAGACCAGCTTCAAAAACTCAACTTGATTTTTACATTTTTTTTTTTATTAATGTCCACAAACTACAGCCCTGCTGAGTCAGCTTGAAAGGCACTCAACCTAACTGATGTCCTACCATAACCACAATGATATATGACAACACCCAGTAATGTTAAAGAGCTAATTAAGGTAATTTTTGTACATTTATCTTTGACAACAGGCTGGAACCAGAAACTTGTTACGCACTGTATCAATTTTAATCTGTTTAACAATTATTTCCTCATTAATCAGATGTTTTTTGGAGCAAAATGTAAAATAATAAACTCAACAGCAGAATCAAAATTGAATATTACTTTCTTTTTGACTGTTGTGTAGGGATGAACATGCATAGCAGGGTTTATTATATTAAAAGCTGCGATGGGAAAATGCAATAAGAGGAAAATAAACTCATATAAAAACCTAGTTTAAACCTGTCAGTGAGGTCAGATTTGACAATGACAAGTATCAAGATACACCTTTGATAGTGCAAGACAAAAACCTTGGTTTCCCTTGTCCACATGTAAAAGCAAAAAGACTTTCTGAAATGCTTCACCATGGAAGGAGTTTTTCAAACTCTGATTTAAGTGTGGATGAAAGACCAAAAAGGCATAGAAAAAGCTACTTTTCCATGATACCTGTGTATATGTGAACAGGGCCTCAGTTTAGTCAGTTTCCAGAGTGGTTTTGCTCATTTCCGTTTAGTTTTTATTAGCTTCATTATTAGTCGAGTCAGTTTTTCTCACCCTATGACAGCTGGGATATGCTCCAGCCCCCCTTGCAGGCCTGAAATGGATAAATGGGAGAAAATGGAGGGATGCATTGTTTCAGTTTTAGTGTTTTTATTATTACAATATGTAATATGAAGGGTATTTGTTAGAGTCTCAATACACAAATAATCAAATGTTCATCAGGCAGGCTGTGTTAGATAAGTTTCACCAAACAGAGACTAAAACTAAACACATTTTCTGTGTGTGTGTATTTTTTTATTTTTATTTTAGTGAGTTTTGTGAGTGCACAATATTGTTTAAGTAAGTTTTCACTTTTTTTAAGTTCAGTCTTTATTTTACTTTTTAATTAACTGTAAAAACCTTGCCAACATCTGCAGCTTTCCTCCCTTCCTTCAGCTGAGAGTTTACATGCCAGTTTGCTCTGAAACAGCTGGCATTAAACTGCTCATTTTCTACATCAAAGTACTCCAGAACTGCGCTGGTTCCAGCAGCTGTCATCTGCACTCGTCCCCCTCATAGAAAGAGAGAGGGGTGCTGCAGCCCTGGCTAATGGTGGGTGGCATCTTAAGCTGTGTCCACACAGGAAGTGATTCACAGTGAAGTGGCGACCAGAGACCAGAGAAAATCAAAGATGTTCATGAACTTCAAGGAGGAACTGCCAAAAAGTAAAAAAACAAACAAAGCAAAACAAAAATGCGCTGGCAATTTAAAGCATGTTGCCCCCCCCCCCCCCCCAAAATCGTGTGACTTCCACTATGCATTGATTCAACTCTGCAACCAATCTTTGACCACACACCAAGTTTGCAGAAGAAATGCTCAATAGCGTCAGCGTTTACTCCAGTTATCCCACTGTCGTCAAACTGGAAGAAATGTAACCCCACACTCAGTCCCCGGTCACAACACCTGTGCCTTGGCTTAATGCTCAATAGGGCATGGGAGAAAGAGATAAAGTGAGAGAGGGAGTCTGTAATCTGAACTTAATGATAAAAAACACTGGTGGGCTTGGTAATGGGCTTGTAATAGGAGCCGGGAAGTAGCAGGCTGTTTCAGTAAGGAAGCACAGTGGTCACGGAGAGGGCAGTGAAAGCTTAGCCATCACTCATTTAGAATGCATTCAGCCATTGCCTGATGCCTGATAAGTGGGTTAAAACCCCATGAACCTGGAAACCTGTTCATATTGACACACACAGATGGTGCCTGCACAGCAATGGCCACTTAGCTGGCTGGTGTTGGGTTGTTTCATTAGCTTTTAAGCAGCTTCTAAGGCTACTGTGTACTCCAATCACAGAGGCCACATCCTTCCCAAAGGACAAACACTAATATTTTGTTGTAAATTTTATACAGCTGATGACAAAGCCAAGTTTTCTTACCCACATACTGCTCCACATCTTTGACGGAGAAGGTAGAGGGGGGTAGTTTCAGGCCCAGGCCCTCCATCTCGGTGATAGCTATGGGGTAGTTGAAGCCATGCCTCTCCAAGTACCTGGTAGTCACCTGCTCGCCCTTCATCCGTATCAGAATCTCCTCGGCACTGAAAGCCAGATTGTTATAAGTTTAGCAAAGCTGATCTACTGACATTTCATGGAGGTATTTTCACAATAAAAAGGAGTCATTTTACAAAAATGAATTTCAAAGGGCTGGTTCTCCTGAGACACAATTAAACATTTTCTGAAATACCCATAATGGTGTTAGCCATGCAGAGAGTTGCTTTGTTTATTGTCCATTCTGGCACAGTCACAAATCAATATAGGTGAAATTGATGTGTTTGTGGTGCTGGCAGCATTTTCAAATGACCCACAACAAGAGTCTACAGACATGCAAGCTGCTCTGTAAGGTTGGAATCAGGCACACTGAGAGGATCACCCAGATCACTACACTTCATCCATTTAATCCCAAAGGCAACCTCATGTTTGCACCTGTCATAAAGACAGGAAAGTCACTGACTTTTCAGCACTACTCCTACAAAAATAGAACCACAATCCAAGAAACTCTGGACTCTCTTCCATTCTTGAAGTCGTGCCGTTTTCTGTGGGTAAAAGTATTCCAAAGCTACATGTTTTTCCAGAATCAGTGGCCTTGATAATGTGAATAATCCACACACTGGAACTATTTACTTTTATAGAAACAGCCCCAATCAAAACTCCCAACAGATATCTATAAACCTGAGAAAGCAAAAACCCAATTCGCCTGGCTTGAAACCACAAGAGGCAAGTATGCAAATATTTATGCCTTTCTGAAAACCACTTAAGCCTGTATGAGCATTATTAAGTTCTAAAAGAATTCAGAGTTTTCCAGCTTATTAAGAAAAATCCATTTAATCAACAGGATTAAGTACGAGCGCATATTAAGGCTACTGAAGGCAAGAAGATAAAGGGCTGGCATGTGGAGGTAAAATTCAGAGAAAAAAATGGAAGCTACAAATTTACAGGAACTGGACAAAACTGCATTAAAAATTCTCATAAATTTGCCTTTTCCTTCATAAATTTTTTTTGTTCAAATTTTACTTTTAGTGGCTGTAATATGCTGCCTTACTGCCATTTAACTACAAAAACAACTTTGCAAGAGCCCCATTTTTAGACAAAGCATCAAACGTAGAGATTTTTCACAAGCCAGAAAGCAACACTTCTTCAGTTTGCCTGAATAAATATTCCACTAGGAAAGGTCTTTAGAGTTTGGTTGGCAAGTGTGGTAGCTCTTTGGTTATGTGTGTTAATATCTACCTGGGGAAAGTCCTGTTCTGGAGCTCCTTAATAAACACTGAGGTGCCAGCCTGCACCGGCTTCGACCCATCGTCTGGCTCTGTGTAGTCATGCCTGTGCCAGTTGTTGCGCTTTTTCACTGCAGAAAACACACACACACACACACACACACACACACACACAAAAAAAAAAAAAAAAAAAAAAAAAAAAGAGGTATTTGAGTTTCACTAGGCCGTCGCTTTTCAATTTGATAATGCCCTCTTGAAGCACCTTCACACAACATTGTAAATTGTGCAGATCACAATCACTTGTCATGAGAACATTTACTACTCAGCCCCTGTGCTCAGAGGTGGATATGGAGGGGCTTGTCCAATCAAAGTGGAAGGTTTACAACACCATTCAATTAGCCTGTTAATGTCTGCCCCCAGGGCTCTCAAAGGTTAACCCATTCCCCTCCCCCCTTAAAAAAAAAAAATCTGACTTGAACATCACTGCAGAGAGTGACATTCTCCCCTGGGACTGTCCAACATACAAAGACACGGGTGGAGAAGATGAGACAAGGCAGAAAATCAGTGTGCGCTAATGTTTTCACACATGCACCTCAAAGAATTAGGTCATACTTTCCACTGTTGTGTTTTCTCACATGCAGCACACATGAGGAAAATAGTTTGCTTTAGATATCCTGCCTAATGGAAACATTTCTTGTTGTTTAGGCTTGCAAGGCACCTAGATAAAAGATGTAAGAGGGTGCACATAAAAGCTATTCACTAGTGGTGAATGCATCCAAATATTAACTGACATATTTGCTGCAATCTGACATTACATGGACTTTGCACTATGAAGCTGCCAGACTAAAGACTGGCTAACACCCAAGCCTTATATGCTGGACATATGCACCCTTGCATGCACCTCTGGTGTCCAGAAAAGTTCAGGACTGCAGTTCATGTGTATAACTGGCTTCAGGAAGAAGCAAAGGCAGGATGCTATCAATAAGTGACAGACTCACTCAGGGAGGGTCCATGTACGACATCACAGTTGGGACAGTGGTAAACATCAATATCCACAGCATGGTGCTCTTCTACCTGTACACAGCTGGAAAAAGACAAGACATACAGAGTTAGGACAGGTTCCCCACAGAGGTTTATTCGGCCCATAAAGTGTCAGAAAAATATTTTAAAAATGCCATCACAAGATTTTGTCCGAATAGATAAGAGTTTATTATGGCAATGTATGAAGCTTAGTAATAAACCCTAACAGGTGTTAGGGTTTGGGATCAAACATTCATTGGATTTATAACCTATTGTGTGGCCTAACCTTATACTATAAAATTCATTCAGTTAACTTGGGTTTTGAATTGGTGGTATATAAACTATGGATGTGCGAGACTAGTCGACTAGACGACTAATCGTCACTAGTCTGTACCAGACGTACTAGTTGGTTAGCCTAATTGTTAAGATTTTAATTGATGCCCAGTGCAGGTAAAAGGTTGTCCTGAATGTAACACAGCTATCTGCTGCGAGACAGAGCTGCAGCCCTGACATTATTATGTTATGTTTCTGTCGGCCAGCACCACATGTAAAACACTGAGACATGTCCCCGCGGTAATTAACACATGCAATGCACCTGCACAGGCATAAATGCTGGCAACAACATTGATGTTCGTAATGCACAAAGCGTGGTGCCACACAGTTAAGCAGCATTTAAAGTGTGATTCATTATTGAAGAATGTGATGCCTTTGTTTAGACAGTTTTTGACATTGCCCATTAAACCGTCCTAAAATTTAACTTGATATCTGAGGTTTTCCTAGTTTTAGACTGGTCGGTTAGTCAATTTTTTTTAACTTGTTTAGCTGACTAAGAAATTGTTCGCCAGGAACATCCCTAATATAAACCAAATTCAATCAAAGCGAAATGAGCACAATAGGTTTACCGCATTACAGGCCCATTTAGAAATGAAATGAGGACACCACAATCTTTGTCTGACCTGGACAAGCTAAAACAGACTAATCAGACCCACACTCCTGTCAAACGCTCTGTGCATTTCTAGAAGAGATGTCAGGGGTCACAGTTTAAAGATAAACAAAGAGGAAAAAGCAATGTACAGTTAGAGTCAGGAGACCAGCCATAGCAGTTTTCTACCCCCATCCCATCCAGCTTCAAAGTTATGGCTCCAAAATTTTTTAAGAAAGACAAACAATAAGGCCTTTTGCTAGTGTTGCATTCTCATCATATAATTAACACCATATTTACAGGAGCTGCAGTACAGCAGTGTCACTCATGCTGTTACTACCCCCCACCCCCTGAGTATCCTGCAGCAGCCAAACCACAGGAACCAACACACATGCATTCCTGGGTTGCATACCGGAGCAGCATGGGCTGAACAGCAACTCCGTTTGGATTGTGGACAACATGTATAGTGTGACAAGCCAAAAAGTACAAATTAAAACTGAAGTATCCTGACTCACATGATCAATTTTCCACCACTTATCCAGGTCTGGCTCACAGGGGAAGCAGCCTAAGCAGCGATACCGGACCTCCCTTTTCCCAGCCACCTCCTCAAGCTCTGAGGGTCAAAGAGGCATTCCCAAATGTGCTTATAACACCTCACTTCCTTAAACTCCCAGGATTCTAGTCAGATGCATGAACCACCTCAGCTGGTTCCTTTCAATATGTAAGATCAGTGGCTCTATTGAGGTTCTCACCTTTCTAAAGCAGTAAACTGTATTCTTTCAGTAACTCCCCAGAGGGTTGGAAGGCAGATCAACCAGTAAATGAACAGCTTCACTTTCACATTCAGCTTTGCACCCATCCATCGATCTCCTGCTCCCTTCTTCCCTCACTTGTTGACAAGTCCCTGAGATACTTGAAGTCTTTCACTTGGGGCAGCAAGGTATACCCAACCAAGCATGGACGCTCCACCCTTTTCTGACTAAGAATCATGACCTCAGACCTGAAGGCCTGGCTCTTTCACACTAAGCTGCAAATCGACTGAGCATGAGTTAGAAGTCAATGAAGCCAGCAGGACCACGCCAACCACAGAAAAGCAAACATGTAAACTTAGGCCACTGAAGCATGCATCCTCCAAACTATGGATGTGTGCAATTAGTCAACTAGATGACTAATCATCACTGCTGTCACTAGTCTGCACCGGATGTACTAGTCATTTAAGCTAATTGCTATAATTATGATTGATGCCCAATGCCGATAAATCTGCCTTTCAGCCACTAGATGAAGCTTGGAAAGAGGGATGATGACATTTAATACAAATCAGCTCAGTTTAGCAGTACTTTGATCTAGAAAATTAGAACTAGAAATTAGTTTGTATTGTGCACTTATCTTGAGGTCAGTTAGCTTTTTTAAAATGATTAGATGCCTCACATAAAATCCATGAGTAAATACCCAAGCTCTGAATTCTGAAGCCATTAAATGTACCAGAAAAGGTGTTTGCTACCAAGTAGGTAAAAAAAAAAGTTTTCTAGGACATTCAACGTAACCACGCTAAATACCAGAGCTTACCAGTGGTGATGTTAAAGTCATGTGACCCTGGTGTTGTTTATAGCTGTAGCATGAATTTGTAGAGATTATGTTTCCCACACATAACCCAAAATAACCCAAAAGCAAATTAAGAAATTTTGTTGATTTTTGATGAGAAAACCAGACGAATGCCAGCTTCTTCACTGGCCTACAAAAACCCTTCCTGTGGCACAAAGAGGTTTATAAATGGGTTTGTTGCTGATATAACCTTTGCTTTTAAAGGTGAAAGCCTGCAGGAGGGATGGAGCTGACCGAAGCCTGCTATCAGCTTTGATCTACAAGGAACTGCAGGAAAACTGTAAAGGAAATAAAGCAGAGGGCCATTAACTCATCAGGAAGTGGTGAGCTCGTGTGAATGCCCCCCCCATGCACAAACAGGATATCAACAGTAGCTAGTTAACCACATAAAACCTGAACTGCTCTTTGGCTGCACAGCAAACAGAACATGTGCATGGGTAAAATGGCAAACAAATACATTAGCAGAGTAACTGAATGTGTGTTCCACTGTGAAGAAGTCACATTTATGTCTGTTTTGCAATTTACTTCACCCACCACTCCTATAACATCCATTAAAAAAAGCTGAGAGAAGCACTCCTGCTTCTGCACGTGAGCGAGCGGATAACCAGCAGTAACAGTGTACAGTGCTTGGCAGGCGACTAAACCTAGCTCATGTATCAGGAATCTTTGTTCAAACATGTGGCCGTTCGCTGGGGGAAAGCATGAGTCACAGCTCTCTGCCACCGGGTTAGCTGAGACGTGCAAAAGCAGCATGCACTCTGAGCCGAGGTGACCTTCTTGGTACTTTCTTTTATGTAACACTGCAGTGGGAAATCAGGGCACTGTGCCACATATACCGCCCTGACTCAGCATGCATGTCACCTGTAATGATTACACTGATTACTGCTTTAACACCGCACCCGTGCTTGTGAGACCATGTGGACTTGAGACAGAAAATGTAAAAGGGAGGAGGGAAAGAAAAGAAAGGGGCCAAGTATTTCCTGCCGCCTTACTCAGGCTTGATGATGTATTGCATCACCACAAAATGGGGTGATTGTGCAAACAGCTCTTGAACCGACGTGAACCTCATCTGCTCAGTCATACGTCATCTCAACAACTCATAAGAGAGCGTTATCATGTGCTGTAAGACAACAAAAAGGTCACAGAGAGTACAACCAACCTAAGCCACACAGACACACCACAAAACGTTGCATTATTCCCCGATAAAGAGCTGTCCTCTGACAGCACTGCAACAGATTACCGAGCTAAACATCCCTTCCTGAATGAGCGGAGATGTGTGTACTTGGCTAAACCCTCGCCATCAACAGCCCCTCTCCCTCCACTTCCTCTCATCAAGGGCCTCCTTCCTGTGTAACTGAGAAGGCTTATTCATTAGTCCACGCACTGTGAGGGGGTTCATTGTCCTCAGTGATCAGTGCAGAAACACAAAGGCTGGAGGCGGGCATCACCATTATTTTAAGCTCTAAATAACTGCTCTGCATGGGGCGCCGACATGCCTACATTAGGGAACTGGCAGATCTCTAATGGATGGGTGGTGGAGATAGAGCGACAGTGAGGGCAGTTAAACACACCTGGCTATCTTTATCTGCCCCAGAGGAGCACCTGACGTGTCCAAGTGTACTCAGCCGAGGCTTACATAAACAGAGCCAGACTTGGAGAGCAGTAAGAGACACTGAGGTCTGACAGATGGATAAGGCGCTGTCATTTTGGCCTCAGGGGTTAAATCATTTTAGCCAGCTAGGCATAAAGCAACATATCATCCGTGCAGTGTTTACAGTTTGAAGGAGACAGCAACCCTCTCTGTAGTCACCTGGTAAACAACAAAAAGAGGATCACTTGGTTGTTTATAGGGCATCAGGGAGCCCCAGGGAGTTTTAAACAACTTAATTGTTTTCAGTGCAGGTTGGGCTGCCCTGAGGCCCCGAGCACCCAGACTCTGTTTTCACACACTTCTTCAGCATGGCTGCGCCCCCTTTAAAACCTACAGTCATCAGTCTTGCGAGTGTCTACTGCTGAAAGACATGAACAAACAAACTCAGTCTGAACTCGCTGTGTCCAATCCCTTTGTGGATTAACAATTCATAACATATGAATTATTGATCTGAAAATAAGTGTAAAAAAGTAAACAGTTAAGGAGGTTTTCAAATTTAAGGAGGTTTTCTCAGCCCCCTTAAATTTGAACTGCATGATATAATCTTTACTGTTATAATTCAAACTGACTAGTAATCAATACATGATGCTTTTGACCCTTAATCGACTTTGATGGAATTGAATGTAATGCTGTTTCCAACCCCCTGAGAGACAGCTGAATGAAAACAAGAGCCATGAGGCCACTCTTTACTCTAGCCAATCAACATATCAGACATCTAAAAGGATGATCTGAAACATAACGAACAGCAAAGGCTCCTTCCACTCATCCACTTAGCCTAAACACTGAAAAGGCACTCTGCAGAGGTGATCCATCTCTCTTTAGTGTACTCACACTCTGTGCGACATTGACAGATTGTGCATTGAACTTGGCTCGCTGTAGCTCCCATCAATCATTCGCTCTGTCCCACTGAGCACCACTGGTCTATCATCGCCCCCACTGTCCATATACAAATCAGCCAAAGGGCTGACCAGAGAGCCTGACACGTACACCGTGATCCGACTTGACCTAGTGAGGATTTACATCCACAGTACTGATGTAAATTAGCATCTAAGAAGCACATGAAGCGATCCATTTACAGGAGCAGGTCTTGCAATCAGGCGAGGCTCAAAATGATAAATAGAGCTTGAAATCTAAACCACAGGGTCAAATATCTCAAATAGGCACCAGAAAAATTTTCTGTTGGCCCGCAAAGTTGAAATTATATTTTCAGAATCAGCTACAGAAAAAGGACATAATTTCTCTTTTAGCACATAAACACAGCATGGTATTAGGAGTTTAAAGAAATCGAGCATTACTGAGTCTCAGTCATTTCAGAAACTCATCTTCACACTCTGAGAATGTGTACACTGTGGCAGCCAGCAGTCACTTTCCTAACTTTACGCAATCTACCTTATTATTAAAGTACCATTTCCAGAATAAAGTGGAAATAGTACTCAACTGTATTATCAAAGCAGTATTTCAACTTTCGTCCAAGAGCAGTATAGGGCTATGTTGTAGTTACTGCAGATTTAACACAGTACTATAAATTAATAATTATTAAAGAAATATTATAATACTGAAACTAATAAAACCAAAGTGAATGACAAACTCCCATCTTGAAACTAAGTGAACTGCAACTGAATAAATTCTTTTTTTTTCTTTTTTTTTTTTTTACAAAGATCATTAGAAATACAAAACTATAGTAACTCTGCATTAAACTGTAATAAAGAGGTTACTGGAAACATTTTTTCTGGGGGGGGGGGGCTGTTATCGAGAGTTTTTTTGTTTTTGCTTTCCTGTAAACTAACTGTTCTCAAATCTGACGCTGATAAACCATGACACTGAAACCATGACACCGATTCAGACAGCCTGAGTCCTCACCACATTAAAGTACAATTTGTTTTGTGTACTGAGATACAGGTGATAGAAAACAGAGCACTCTCCAGCAACTGAGACAAAAGTCTCCCACACAAACACCAACAAGGACCAGGAGGTTGAGCTTCTCCACTTTCCACTCCAACGGCGTGCCATCACCCACAGCCAGAGAATATCCCTTTCCTTCTGGCCTGCCTCGTGGGAAAGAGGCTGGAAATGTGGCTGTTTTTGGAGCTTTGCTGAGAGTATGTTTGTGTGTGTGTGTGGTGGTGGTAGTGGGGGGTATCTGCTTATTAGTCATCAATGGGGGAAGCTCCAACATTTGTTCCTTTTCTTGCTGGCACATGACACACAGCTAGTCTTTTTTGGCACGGACACGCCACAAATTCTGGCTGCTGAGTTTTTTGGCAGCACATTTAATGTGGTTACGCAATGGCTTCCGTCATTTCAAGACGCGCAAAAAAATAGGGGAAAAAAACAAAACAAAAACCAAAACAGATTATTGTATTTATAAACAGTCACTGTGGAAATGCACCCACACAGGCTGACTCAAAGGGTTGTCTAGCTCAGACTATGAACTCAAAAAACAAAAAAAAGAAAAGTGAAAGCTGCATAAAGTCGGGTGTTAAGGAAATCTCATGACCGAGAAGTGTACCGTGTGCGTCACAATATTAGGCGTGTACTGAAATTTTTACCTTTTAGGCAACACACATTGCACAACAATAAGATTTCCAACACAATTTCATCAGCTTCCACCCACATCCAGCACAAATCACAAGAGCATCTGTCATGATAAGGTGCTACCAACAGTCATTTAAAAGGAAAAAACGGGACAAACAGCACACACACACACACACACACACACACACACACACACACACACACACACACACACACACACACACACACACACACACACACGTGCCTGCTTGGTACCTTTAAATAATCCCACTGCCTGCCACTAGGGGTCCTAGGCCATGTGCCTCCTCTGCCTGAAAGGGGGGGATTTAAATTTCTCCAGCTGTCAATCAAAAGCCCAACCATAACAATCTCCTTGTTTTCCACCACTTACTCTATAAAAATATAGAAAATAGGATGCAAAAAAGCTAATTTGCATAAATTAAAAAATATATATTAACTATCCAGGCTGCTATAACAATCTACAGATGGTGAACAAACAAACTGAAGTTGTTTTTTTAAAATCTGGCTCGTAAATTAAAGTACAAGTCAGATGTTGCCTGAGGCTGCCGTTACCTTTGATGACCTGACAGCTCTGGCACACTTTGTACACTCTGTACACTACGGCTGGTTGAACTAGATTTAAATCCACTGTATGACAGCGACATAAATATTAAAGTTATCCTTTAAATGCTATACGGAGGGGTAGTCACGTAGGCTTTTAATCACCCGTGTTGACTGACACAGCTCCGCATACGAGCAGCTATAAAAACTATTTTCTAATGGTCTCTATTTAAGTCTATAGCGCTTATTATTAATCTCCTCACAAAGAACAGGTTCGTGCCGTAGGTTTTAAAGTTATCTGCGACACGATGAAGTACGTTAATGGTGTTTTTAAGAGAGCGAACCCCCACTTTTGCCCGTAAAGTCGTGTCAATAGACGGTTTAAAACCCCCGTCGCCCACCGCTAACGGTTAGCACGCTAAGTTAGCCACCAGCCAAGACCGCTCAGAGAACCGTCGCTTTTCCTTAAAAAACAACCCGCGTTTCTCGCCTCCAGGTAACTACACCTCTTCAGGATGTCGTAGACTACGTACCTGCCGTGAAACCAGTCTTTACAGATGTCGCACTCGATCATAAACCGGCTCACATCGTAGGGCTGCCGGCAGACACAGTACAGCGGGGCCGCCGCCATCTTCCTACTGTCCCCAAACAACGCAGGAATGAAGCGGGCGGGGATTTAACCCACCGTCCGGAAATACCCGAGGGGAGAGCCGATCGCGCACGAAATCCGCCATTCTGAGGCAATCCCACCTCTGACGTCAGTTTCCAGGTTGTGTATTTCCATCTGGTTGTGTGGGCACACCAACAATAGACGCAAACTTTTTTCCAACAAAGGAATGACATAAACGGCTTGGTTTTGGACATTATGTTCACGTCTGATAAATCGAAAATCAGCCTCAAATTTAAATTATCTAAATTAAATAATATAAATCTGGGATAAATCTTGTCTTATCTTACTTTATTAAGGTATTTGTTTTGTCATATTGTATTTTATTATGCTGTATACCATTCTTCTTATTCAAGCTATTTGATATGTTTGCTATGTTTAATTATTTTAACTGCTGTAAAAAAAAACAAAAAACAAAAGAGCTACAGTGCTGTCAAAAAGTCTTTGCCCCTTCCTGATTTCTTAGTTTTTTGCATATTTGTCACAACTGCATGTTTCAGACCATCAAACAAATTTTAATATTAGACAAAGATAACCCAAGTAAATACAAAATGGAGTTTTAAAATGATGATTTCATTTATTAAGGGAAAGAAGCTATCCAAACATACTTGGCCCTGTGTGAAAAAGTAATTGCCTCCTAAAACTTAGAACTGGTTGTGCCACCCTTGCCACCCTTGGCTTCCCTCAAAATGTACATGAGCCCACCCGCCGCTTTAACCACACTCGGGTTCTTGCTCTCATATATAGATAGATGTCAGTGACTTTGCTTTTCACCAGAATCTTGAGTTTTGTTAAATCATGGCATGATGTGTTGCTTTTTGAGATCTTTTTGCCTGCTTCACTGTGTCAGACAGGTTCTATTTAAGTGATTTATTGATTCAACAGGCCTGGCAGTAATCTGGGTGTGCATGGGTGCGACTAGAGAAACTGAACTCAGCTTTCAAAAAATTTAATTGGAGGGTCAGTTACTATTTTATATAGGGTCATGTAGGTTTGGATAGCTTTTTCCCTTAATAAATGAAATCATCATTTCAAAATAGCATAAATAGCAGATTGTATTTACTTGGGTTATTTTTGTCTAATATTAAATTTTTATTGACGATCATGTAATTGTGCCAAATAAAAAAAATATATATATATATATCAGAAGGAGGGAAATAATTTTTCACAACACTGTGAACTACATGAAGTTTCTGTAAACTCACTTTCCTATAGTTTGTCCACAGGTGTGCTGTATATGGAGGTGGACAGATCTTCACCCTATCTTTACATGAAATAAAGTGGATGTTTGCTTGTGCATATGCCATCTGACATTCCCCATAAATATCATTACCATCTGCCATTTGATTTATAATAAGATGTCCAAGATATTTGACCTCATTAGACAGTAAGATTATTATCTGGCTATCTAAAATCTGGAAATCTTAAATCTTTGTCCTCATTGATTTTACAAATTATGACAGCTGTCTTACAGGTATTGTACAAAATATCATGTTCTACACCATAAGCAGAGCATACGTGAATCTATGCACAGCCATTTAAAAGTAGGGTATTTATTTTGTGTTGCTCCTCCAATTACACAACTAAATTTCCACAAAATGTAAAAAAAAAAGATATTTTATATATATATATATATATATATATATATATATATATATATATATATATATATATATATATATATATATATATATACCAGACGGTATTAGTGGACGTGTCCTTAAGACCTGCGCTGACCAGCTGGCACCTGTGTTTACAGTGATATTCAACCTCTCACTGAAACTGTGTGTGATTCCCACCTGCTTTAAAAAGTCCATCATAGTCCCTGTCCCAAAGAAACCACACCCCAGCAGCCCCAATGTCTTCAGGCCCATAGCGCTCACCTCTGTGGTGATGAAGTGTTTTGAAAGACTCATCAAGACATTCATCACCTCCTCACTGCCCACCACCCTCGACCCACTACAGTTTGCATACCGGCCAGACAGATCCACAGATGACGCCATATCCTTCCTTCTCCACAAGACCCTTTCACACATAGACACTGGTAAGGGGAACTATGTGAGAGTGCTGTTTGTAGATTACAGCTCAGCATTCAACACCATAGTTCCCTCCAGGCTGGTCTCTAAGCTGCTGGACCTGGGCCTGGGCCCATCCCTGTGCATGTGGGTTCACAGCTTCCTGACCAGCAGACCACAGGTGGTACGAGTGGGTCACCTCACCTCATCCTCCCTCACCCTCAACACTGGATCCCCCCAAGGCTGTGTGCTCAGCCCTCTGCTGTACTCACTGTACACCCATGACTGCGAGGCCACGTCAGAGTCCAACGTCATCATCAAGTTTGCTGACGACACTGCTGTTGTGGGACTAATCTCTCACAATGAGGAGACAGCCTACAGGAGAGAGGTCTCCCGCCTGGAGAACTGGTGCCAGGAGAACCACCTCCTGCTCAACGTCAGCAAAACAAAGGAACTGATCGTGGACTTCAGCAGGAAGCAGCAGAGGGACTACCATCCACTTGTCATCAGTGGTGCTGAGGTGGAAAGAGTGGACACTTTCAAATACCTGGGAGTGACCATCTCACAGGACCTGTCCTGGACTCATCACATAAACATCACTGTGAAGAAGGCCAGACAGCGTCTCTACCTCCTCAGGCGGCTGAGAGACTTCAAGCTCCCACTCAAGGTGCTCAGGAACTTTTACACCTGCACCATCGAGAGCATCATGCGTGGGAGCATCACCACCTGGATGGGAAACTGCACCAAGCAGGACTTCATGGCCCTAAAAAGGGTGGTTCGTTCAGCTGAACGGACCATCAGAACCACCCTCCCCAACCTGCAGGACATTTACACCAAGCAGTGCAGGCTGAGGGCCATGAAGATCCTAAAACAGCCCAGCCACCCCGGACACTCTCTCTTCTCCCTGCTCCCATCAGGCCGGCGTTACCGCTGCCTGAGGGCTAAGACTGAAAGGTTGAAGAAGAGTTTTTACCCACAAGCCATCCGTCTGCTCAACTCTGAGCCCTAACTGGACCATTATTGCACAATGTAAATATTATAATTTATAAAAGTGTGTATAGTGTATAGTATATAGAGTATAGTGTGAATTACTTTTTTTTTTTATTTTTATTCTTCTTATTTATATGTGTGTGTATATATGGTTGCAGGTACAAAATACATTTCACTGTGCATTGTACTGTGTATAACTGTGCATGTGACAAATAAACACTATCTTAAATCTTAAATCTTAAATCTTATATATTGCAACTAGCATTAAGGACTAGCATTAAGGAAAATCCAAGATTCCAAAACACTCCAAGACTGTAAATTATAGATTTTATATATTAGGCTATATTATTTCTTTCAGGCACCGTTATGTGATGCAAGAGAAAGAAATTTGTCTAGATATATATTTTAAAGAAAAAACAAGCTCAAATGGTCAAGTGTTTTCTGGCAGTAAATAGTATTAAATACCTACATTAATGCATGCACCATCAACATGACTTATCAGTAACTGCACAACACAGCTGGTGAGATGCAACGGAAAGAAAATCTAAATGTCTCACAGTCTATATCTTCTCGCATTATCGTTACTGTGAAGCTTTCTTCAAAAGGCGTTCTGAGCCTGTGGCAGACAGTTCAGAGGCTTATTAAATAAAAAATCAAAACACAATATCCAGCCCTGGTATGTCTCCATGGAGCGTGTCTGACATGCCCTACGTGCTTGTGTGGTGAATAGCAATGGGACCACCGACCCACAGCTTGATCTGTGAGCTGACAGCACCCATCCCCCAAAAGCCCATCTGCGCTCCTCTGCATAGTCAAGCAGCCTTGGCGCATGCAAAGGCTCCAGAGCGCTCACTGCACAGAAGACACGTGAGGTTATCTGCTAAGCTCTGCCTGATTTTTTGTTTTTTGTTTTTGTCTTTGTGCATTTTCAGCATGCAGCAAGGTGTAAAGATCTCCTTTGTCTTCAGGATGATTGTTTGCAGTAGATCATTATCAGAGCTTCCTATTATAGGTTTTCTCTCTCGTTAGCCTGCCGTGAGCAGCGCAGCTTCACGTCCGGTGTGCAGATCCGCAGAAGGCGTGTAAACACTGCTCCTGGAAGTTAATAAACACTTCCAAGTGTAGGCTGAGGCTACAGCTGATGGATGGACACGAGTAGCTTCTCTACAGAACGAGGTGTAATCAGTGTACTCAGCTCTTTAAAACAGAAGAAAACTCATTTCTGAATTCTATGTTGACTTTGAGTTTCATCACAAATGCTAGAAGCATATATTTCTAAGAGACTGCATTACATAAACATCCATTTAAAGTGTAAATAGTAAAGGAACATGACAGCATTGTATGAAAACACGGTAATGGAGTTACATGTTGCTGCGAAGAGAGCATCTTAGCGAGGTTGAGTTTCTCAGGAGTAAAGGTGGGAAGAGGATCACCAATCTGCAAAAAAAACTGCATCTACAAATTGTGGAAATATTTCAGAAGAATGTTCCTCAACATAAAATTGAGAAGATTTCGAATAGCTCATTATCTACAGTATATAATATCGTCAAAAGATTGTGTGAAATGGAGAAATCTCTGTGTGACAAGGAACAAGGCTGAAAATTAATATTGGATCCTTGTGATCATATGGCCCTCAGGTAGCTCTGCACTAAAAACAGGTATGATTCTCTCATGGAAATCATTGCATGGGTTCAGGAACACTTCCTGAAAACACTATGTAAACACAATTCACAGCGCCATCCATAAATGCGGGGTAAAGGTCTATCGTGCCAAGATGAAACCATACGTGAACATGATCCAGACACACTGTGTCTCCACTGGGCCAAAGCATATTTAAAATGGACTGAGACAAAGTGGAAAAACTGGTCTGTGGTCAGATGAATCAAAATGATTTGTTATTGTATTTGGCCATTACAACATTTTGAAACCAGAATCTACAGACGTTGCAGGTAATACTCTGTAGTTCTGCGGTGAAACCAGACTCCAAACAGAAGTCAATATTACTTAACTACATTGCCCTGAACTAACTATTCTGATACAAATAAAGACTGACTGATCTTACAGACCTGTTTGCCCACTGTCTGCTCATCGGTCTATTTTTGCATTTGTGCTTCTTGGCCCCCTTGTTTTTGTATAATAATAATAATAAATTTAATTTACAAAGCACTTTACAAAATGTGGAAATAGCCCCTTTTTGGTTTTACCTTTTTAACCATAAAATTTTATTGTATGCAATAAAACATGGATCTATAATTTTAGTACACAGTTTCATTGCTAAAAAAAAATGAAGTAGATCAGTGTCTATTGCAGTGTTTTATTTTAATTTGCAAACTTTGTTCATTTTTTTGTCTTAAAAATTGCCATTAAAAACACTTCAATTCAAATTACTTGATCTAAAAATGCTTTTTTAAAAGTCAGAGACCTGCAGATGTTATATCTACATGTCAGGATCTGGTTATTGTAGAAATTGAGCACCGCAGTAACAGTGTTACAAACACTGGTAACTGTAAACACTCATAAAAAACATTAGAAAGTACATACGCTGGTTTGATGCCTGCGCCCTAACATATGTGGAGTATTTAACATTTATAGTTATCAGATAAAGTTACGTTACTTTTGGTGCCTATTAGTTTCCCAGCATATATTAGTGTATGTGTGAATGTGACACATTAACTTAAAGAACCGTAGAAGTAGAAGTAAAGAAACTTTATGAAGTTCAGTCCATTGACTTGCATTGTATTACACCGCAGATCTGCCACATCCAATAAGGCGGACGCGCTGACGTATCACAACAGCGGGTCAACCCGCTCAATGCGGCGTCTTGTATTACGGTTACAGCGCCACCTCCTGACCGAAGAGCACAATTGCTTGTTGCGCGTTCACTGTGCGTAGGCAGTGCGCGCACGCTGCAAACGTCACGACGTGACGAAACGAGGCCGACGCCAGTGCCCCCCCCCCCCCCCCCCCCCCCCCCACCCTCCCCTCCGTGTGTCAGCATCATGGATGAAGGTGTAGAAAAGGCATCCAGGTATGATTCAAACAGCAGGAAGCTGCTGGAACCTGCCGTCCAGGGACTCTGCAGCTCGATTTAACGCCTAACTAGATGACAAAAGAGAAAAGAGGTAAGATGAAAAATAATCGGTGCGGTGTTTTTGCAGCAGTGATGGACGCCGGCTTTTATACGGTTGATCGTCTGAACATAGGATGTTTTCGCCTAATGAAACATCTATTCTTGATATTTTTTTTGGGGACTATTCTGCATAGAAACATCGCTATTTCACATTTTTACTTCTCTGCAGTGTAGTGTGACAAAAGAGGTATTAATATATATGCTCACATTAGAAGGCATCAACTTTGGCATTAGTGACAATATTCAGAAAATTTAATCAAACAAATATCGCTCAAAAATATTAAGGACCAATAACTAAAATAATCAGTGTAGTATAATGGCAAATATTATGTCAATACGTTAATATATAAACATGTTTTTATTATTATTATTATTATTATAAATGTTATTTAGAAACGACATATTAAAATAGTATTTGAAACGTTTCGATTTAACATCTGGTTGATTTGAAAAGCAAAAAACAAAAGAAAAACTAAGCCTAGTTTCGACATGCTACGCAAAAAACAAATAAATAATAACAATAAAAAAATTAATTAAATAAAAAAAACAAATAACTAATACAAAAATAAAACAACAATAATAATAAATAAATGCCTAAAAATTAAAATAAATTCTATTGAAATAAATTAATAAATATTTGGATTGCATTATGAGATAATTTTGAATATCAGTTATTAAAAAAAAAAAAAAACATTCATCACTTCTGTGGAAGTTTGCTTCTGCCACTAAAGAATTTTATTTTTATTTAATTATTTTTGCAATCCATAAGTTGAAATTTCAGGTTATTTCAAAATTTTGGATTATCTTGAAAAATTTGACTTACTCAGAATTAACTTTAATTTTTGAGTAAGACGAAATTTTGAGATACACAACACGAACTTTCGACTTATCTCTGCCTGGCAATTTTTTTTCCAGGGGGTGGAAACAAGTGTCCATACAGGGAAGTTTTTATTTCCCGTCACTGCGCCTTCATCAAACTGGGCTGAGCCTGCTAAATGGAGGGAACAATAACACATAGACAGTCATACTGGTGTATTCATCCCTGGGGCTTATCTCATACAAAGACTTGAAACAATATAATTTATGTATCATTTATAGCGCTGTACTCAGTGGTTAAAGTGGACCGAAATTATCCCAGCTGCTGTGTTTCCAGGGAGAGAAAAGAATGAGATATAACGTCACTCAGAGATGAGAAAGATTTAAGAAAGAGGACAGGAGAGGTTATTTAAAGGTAAGGACATCATCAGTGATATCTGATAACCTGGAAGTTTAAAGCTTACATTTTTAAATCAGATCTAGGATCTGTACATAATATGAACTTGTGTTTTTTCATATGTCCTGCAAAACAAACTGAGGTATACTAACTTTGTGTTATTCAAAGGTTGCATGAAAATACTGCAGTTTAGCGCAGGATAAACACATTACTTTGCTGTACTGTGGTGATTTTACAGTAAAGCTCTGTTTTGGACTGGTTACATCAAGTGTAGCAGAGTTTGAATTTAAGCTGATGATGCTTAGATTCATTCACTCAATTCAACATTTAGACCAATTGTATGCTGGCTAGTATAAAGGCAGTATAAACAGTATACTGTCGGTGTAGGGGATGGAAATCAGCTAAGATAGATTTGAAATACTGGGTTACATCTTGTTGAATTCAGTGGTGTAAATCCACTAGGAGCAGTAAACCTCAGAGCAGCAGCAGTTGATCACAGCCTACACACAAAGAAAATCTGCTGGAGCTCACACAAGAAATTATTGTGAGATGTGATTCTTTTCCCCGCGCTGAGCCACTACAACCAATGTTGTGTTTAAGTGTTTAAGCTGAGTGCATTCATTAGAATTTGGATTGAAATAAAGTTTGTATTAATGTAATAATATTGTTTTATTATTACATTAATATAGCACAAGGTTCAGTTAGCTTGGCACAAAATAGCTGGTATAAATGCCCTCCAAAGAGCTACTTTTTCTTTCTTAATCTGAGTACATTTCAGAGCCTGTACTTTTTCACTTGTGCTCGAGTGAAGAAGTTGAATCAGTACTTCAAATTTTATCAGAGTACTTTTTTTTTTTTTTAACACAAATATCTGTACTTCTACTTAAGTACAGAATTTACCACCTCTGCTCTGAACTGCCTTATTTTAAGGGCACATGTCCTGCAAATTTCTATTTAATTTAGTTTAACTTGGCAGGAGTTAGATATGTTTGCATTAAGCAGGTGTAGTGTGTTAATCTGAGGCTTGTTTTAATTGTGACGGAGGAGGTGGAGAACAGCCGTGAACCTGAAGATGAGGCGTCTGTCGAGAAAGAAAGCCCTTAGCCTGGTGAAGGAGCTGGACGCCTTCCCCAAAGTGTCAGAGAGCTACATGGAGACATCGGCATCAGGAGGAACAGGTGGGACATCCCTCTGAGAACAAGACAGCAGGAGCAGTACAGAGAAAGAGTAACACACAATGCTCATCTGTCTCATCCACAGTGTCGCTTTTAGCTTTTAGTGCCATGGCACTTCTGGCTGTCTTAGAGTTCTTTGTTTATCGAGAGACTTGGATGAAGTATGAATATTCAGTTGACAAGGACTTTTCCAGGTGAGGTTATTAAATGTTAATTGATTGTGACTTCAGTCTGATTTTTATGCATTTTGGTTTGCTTAAAGTTACAGTATGATATCATAGTATAACCTTTTTTTACCCTAATTTCAGTAAATTGAGAATAAACATTGACATAACAGTCGCCATGAAATGCCAGCGTGAGTATCCCACCTTGCTTGTCATCAAGTTGCCCACTGAAGCGCTTACATCACAGTAACGCACATGTTTTATCTCTGATTGTAGATGTGGGAGCAGATATTCTGGACCTCGCTGAAACCATGATCACATCTAATGGCCTGCAGTACGAGCCTGTGAGTTAAGCGCGAGTCTCAAAACTTTAGGTCATTTCTGAGGTGTTGCTTCTATGAACCAAACTCTCCTGTTTGTGTGTTTGAGCAGGTTATTTTTGAGCTGACTCCACAGCAAAGACTGTGGCAAAGGTAAGATTTTGTGCTGTCACTCAGGAAGGTAAAAAAAAAAAAAAAAAAATCTGGTAATTTCTAAAATTTGTTTAACAAAACCAGAAGCTACAGAAGGAAAGTTAAGATTTTGAAGCAGTTAAAGATACCAGCCTAATGTCGCTTTGAACTATGAGGGCTTTGACGTGAGACCTTTTTTGGGTGTCTTCTGGCACAGGATGCTGAGTTGGCTGTAGGGTGGAGTCTCTGTGGATCAGGCTTGTTCTGGAAAAAATCAATTGAATTGGTGTCTGGTGTTGGAAAAACTTTCCTAGCCGATGCCCCCGTGAAGCATGTATGGTCTGCAATTGGGGGGGAAGGCTGTCAGCACAGAACCCTGTGGAACTCCATTATTAACCTCAGTGTGAAAAAGGCTCCCCATTTACATGAAAAGTGTGGAGTCTGTTAGTCACTTCATATGGCAGTGGGTTTTAAAGTTGTGGCTGTATGTAATTTCCATTTAATTGGCATTGTCCTGAAAAAAGGGGGAAAAAAGCTTAAAAAAAAAAAGCTTTTGAAGTTGTTTAGCTTCGAACAAGTGACGGTTCTGCAACCTGTTTTCCAGGACGCTGCTTCTCATACAGAGCAGGCTGAGAGAGGAGCATGCTCTGCAGGAAGTCCTTTACAAAACTCTCCTGAAAGGAGCTCCCACTGCTCTGCCACCACGGTCAGTCTCCTACATGTAAACAATTTTTTAAAATCACTTCTTTAATCATTTCACAAAAAGACAAAAACACCGGTGCCCACTGGATTAATTGTGGATTTTAAGTTGTCTGTTATAATACGATATGCTTAAACATTATGTGTATAGGGAGGATGCCTCCACGGAGCCCCTCAGTGCCTGCAGGATACATGGACATGTCTATGTCAATAAGGTGGCAGGAAACCTGCATATCACTGTTGGAAAGTAAGAAACTGAGGTGTGTAATGAGTAAGTATGAGAGAGCTGTTTCTGACACTGCAGACTAATACCAATTCTTGCTCTTTTTCAGGCCTATTCACCATCCTCAAGGCCATGCACACATTGCAGCTTTTGTGAGCCATGAGAGTAAGTTCAAAGATGTTTTTCTAGTAACACTACTGATTACACTATATTATAATCTTCAAGCAGAGCAGGCAACATTATCTGCCACCATAATCAGTCTTCCTTCAGCTTTAAACTGGCTGTCCCTTTTTCTAATCTGCAGAAGGACCTGAAGTCATCATGGGATTTAAGATAGAGGAGTTTGAATCAGTTTTAAAGGAAAAGAAACTGTAACTGTTTGTCCTTATTATATTTTTTACATATGATCTGAATGGTGTGTTTACTTGTTGGTAGTGTGCAATAGCTGTATTTGTGTTTGTTTGTGTTCATAGTCGTTATAATCTGCTGCCTCCTCGGCCACGTTGCTCTTGAAAAAAGATTTTTAATATTTACCTGGATGAATTAAACACACTCATTGGCCAATTCATTAGGTATACCTTGCTAATAACAGGTTGGACCCCCTTTTGCCTTCAGAGCTGCCTTAATTCTTCATGGCATTGATTCAGCAAGGTGCTGGAAACATTCCTCAGAGAGATTTTGGTCCACACTGAATACATCACACAGTTGCTGCAGATTTGTCACCTGCACATCCATGATGCAAGTCTCCCATTCCACTACATCCCAAAGATGCTTTATTGGATTAAGATCTGGTGACTGTGGAGGCCGTTTGAGATGATTTGAACTTTATGACATGGCGCGTTATCCTGTTGGAAGTACCCATCAGAAGATGGGTGCACTGAGGTCATAAAGGGATGGACATGTTAGCAGGAATATTCAGGTATGCTGCTGTGTTTAAACAATGCTTAGCTGGGACTAAGGGGTTAAAACTATGGCAAGAAAATTACCCCACATCATCACACCACCAACAGGAGCATCAGCTCTTGAAACAAAGCAGGATGGATCCATGCTTTCATGTTGTTTACGCCAAAGTCTGACCTGACCATCTGAATGTTGCAGACCCAAGACTCATCAAAGCAGGCAACGTTTTTCAAAGCTTCTGTTGTCCAATTTTGGTGACCCTGTGTGAATTGTAGCCTCAGTTTCCTGTTCTTAGTTGACAGCAGTGAAGCCCGGTGTGGTCTTCAAGATTTGACATGTGCATTCAGAGATGCTCTTCTGCATACTTTTGGTTCTAACAGGTTCTTACTTTCAACTTGAAGTCCAGTCATTCTCCTCTGACATCAATAAGGCGTTTTCACCCAGAACTGCCTATCACTGCATATTTTCACTTTTTTGGTCCATTTTGTGTAAATCCTAGAGATTGTTGTATAGGAAATCCCAGTAGATCAGCACTTTATGAAATACTCAGACTGGCCCATCTGGGACCAACAACCATGCCACATTCATTGCCACTTAAATTACCTTTCTTCCCCATTCTGATGATCAGTTTGAATTTCAGCCAACCGTGTCTATATGTCTTAATGAACTGAGTTGCTGCAGTGTGATTGGCTAAGTAGATACTACTTACAGTGATTCTCCACAGCCTTGATTGAACCTGAAGGTCCTCTCATCTTTGCATTACAGCGTACAATTTCTCCCATCGAATAGACCATTTATCTTTTGGGGAGGAGATACCAGGCATCATCAATCCTCTGGACGGCACAGAGAAAATCACCTATAACAGTAAGTCACTGGATTTCAGAGGATTAAACATGATAGGTTTTCTACAAGGAAATACTTGAAAAGGGTTTTCCACCCTCAGTTATTTTTTTTCTGTGTACTCCACCCCAGATAACCAGATGTTTCAGTACTTCATTACAGTGGTGCCCACGAGACTGAACACACACAAGATATCCGCAGACACACACCAGTTCTCTGTGACCGAGCGAGTGAGTAATCACTAACTACAGAGCTTTAAACACAATCCCATGTTGTGACAACAAATGAGAAGCAAGTAGACTAACACCCACAATGTCTGCTGCCAAGGAACGGGTGATAAACCACGCCGCGGGCAGCCACGGTGTTTCTGGCATCTTTGTCAAGTACGACACCAGCTCTCTGATGGTGACGGTCAGCGAGCAACATATGCCCCTTTGGCAGTTCCTGGTGCGACTGTGTGGCATAATTGGTGGCATATTCTCCACGACAGGCAAGGCTGCTTTAATGTAGCATAATGTAAAGTACACATAGAGACATAAAGACCTAAATATGCTACAAGAAGGAGTTATTGTAATTAATTGAATCTAGCTGTGGTTTTGAATTGTGTTTGAGTTCCTGTTTTGTTTTTTTTACTGTTTTCTTCTCACTTTAAAGGGATGCTTCATGGACTTGTTGGCTTCTGTTTTGACATCATCTGCTGCCGCTTCAAACTTGGAGTCTACAGGCCCAGAGAGGTGCTAAACTGATCCTGCTCAGTAACAGAAGTTTCACCTAAAAGCACTCTAAAGACATTAACGGTGCTAAATCTGTTGCAGGATGTGCAGCTGCGTGACCAGATGAATAATCTGAACAACCACCACACTCCTCTGCTGCCTGACAACGCCCCTCAGGAGTAGCTGCTTTTCTGTGAAAAGGCTGCCATTTCCCCCCTCCTGCATGGGTGATCCGACACATAATGATCACAGTTTATAAAGATTTAGTGTTACCACACTGTATGTATATCACAAGAAGCTTTTCTTCCAAATGAAAAATCCATTCTGTTCACTAAAATTGTAGAGCTGAGACAGACTGTTGCACTGTAGGAAAATGTGCGCCCTGCGACTGGTCATTAATAACTGTGATGGTGTTTGGTGGCTTTTTGTTCCAGATATTGTTGATTGTAACCTAACCTGAGTAACAACCAGTGGTCATTTGTTTTTTTTTTTTAATCAGGACATAAATAAAAATCTTCTGGTCTTTAACAGGTCTTAAAATTCAGTAAATACAACCTCAGATGAACAACAACACATATGTCACTATTTATTTTGTCTATTTATTTATTGAAAGCCCATCATTCTACAGTGAGAAAGATTATTCACAAGTAGAAAACATTCAAGACAGTTGCCAATCTTCCCAGGAGTGCACATCCCAGCAAAATCACCACAAGCTCAGGCTGTGCAAGGCTCAGAGAAACTGCAAAAACACCCAGGAGCTCCATCTGAGAATCCACAGGCCTCAGTCAGCATGTTTAATGTTTGTTACATTTAGAAAAAGAATGAACAAGTATGGCTTGTTTGGAAGGTTTGCCAGGGAAAAAAGGGTCTCCTCTCTAACAAAAAAAAACATTGCTGCACAGCTAAGTTTTTGCAAAGCTGCGTCTGAACAAACCACAAGACTCCTGGAATAATGTCCTTTGGACAGACGAGGTCAAAATGGAGACGTTTGGCCATGATGCACTGTAGGAAACAAACAGCATATCAGCACAAACATCTCATATCAATTGTCAGCATGGTGGTGGAGGAGTGATGATTTAGGCTTGTCTTGCAGCCACAGGACCTGGGCATCTTGCGGTCACGGAGTCAACCATGAACTCCTATAATACCGGAGTATTATAGAGTGAGGCCATGTATCCAACAGCTTAACCCAAAAACCCAAAAATTGGGTGATGCAACAGGACAATGATACCAAGCACACCAGGAAATTTAAAACAGAATGGCTAAAAAGGAAAAGAATCAAGACGTTAGAATGTCCCAGTCAGTCACTCAACCCAACTGAAATGTGGCAGGACCTCAAGAGAGCTGTGCATAAACATCGGATGCTCTTAGTTTTTCACACACTGCTTCTGTATTTTGGTTTAGTGTTTGTCAAATAAATAATGACACTATATATATATCTTTGTTTTGTGGTTCACCCGAGGCTGCATTTAAATAACTTTAAGACTCGATAAGGACCAGATTATTTTACGATGTCCTGATATGTCAAACTCATAACAGAAAGACTGTACTTTCTTTTTACCATGACTGCAGCGTGATGGCTTAAAGGGATACTCCAACATTAAAGTACTGTTGTGGGAAACAGACTGAACTCTCAAGGGACAGTTTGGATATACATTCCTGCCCCCATCTACAAGCTGTGGGCAGTTATGACAGAGAAATTAACTTCTTCTAAAGGGTGTCTGGGCTATTGGTTACAGATGGGATTTGAAGCTCTCCATCATTCAGGAGCAGCTCAGTAGAGCTGCTGCTCCTCCACAGTCAAAGGGGGCAGCTGAGGTGGTTTCAACATCTGACTAGGATGCTTCCTGGATAATTCTGGGAATATCCAGGTGCGAGGTGACCCCAGGGGAGACCCTGGACATGCTGGAGAAATTATATCTTTCATCTGGCCTGGGAATGCCTTGGTGTCCACTCAGAGGAGCTGGAGGAGGTGGCTGAGCATCTCTGCTAAGACTGCTGCCTCCATAATCTGGACCCAGCCAGCTTGAAACAGTCTTGTTATTAAATTTTTAACCCATCTTGAAACCTTCTAACCACTTTGGACAGAAGACAGAACTAACTGAAAGGCATTTCCCACAAAAACTTAATTGGTTCCAGGAAAATTTACCTTTCATTTTCTCCTCTACAACCCTGAACAAGTGACCTGGAAGGCAAATATTATGAAAGACTGCAGCACATGCACCTTTTCTCTTTGAGTTTATTTCAGTTTTGCCAAGCAGACTTAAGTGTTGTCAGAGCAGGGAATACAGGTGGTCAGACATTTTGCAAATGACACCAGAAATAACACGAAGTCATCGGTTATGTGACGCTATTTGTTACATACAGTAACAGTAGCTCCAGCTTGGGGTTTTATGGTACCAACAGTGCTCTGCGTTTAAAAAAAAGAAAAAACAAAAACAAAGAGACAGACACACAAAAGAGCAAAACTCCATAGTGACAACACCATTAATATAGCCCTGTAGCTCTTTGAGAACAATCTGACGCAACTGCTTCATCATGCAGGCCTTGTACGACGTTTTGGGTCTGAAATTAAGAGGACAGTTACCATGACTTCACCAGACACAGGCTTTGCATAAACATTTAGTTTAGTCCCTTTTTCTCCCATAAAGGCTCATCACTGTTAAGTATTTTTTAATTCTGTCAAGAGTAATGCCTTGCAACATTTACAATACTGTACACAGCTGTCTCATTCTTTCAGTAAAAATTATACTTTCTTGTCACACTTTTGGTAGACTCTGTGGGAAGCTCTGTGAAGACACTCAACCAAAAATCAACAGTCAAATAAAAGTTTTTGGTAGTCTATAAGAATAATGTGTAAGCATCTATTTACAGATATTTCAAATACGGGGTAAGGATGTAATACCAGGAGGGTTTAACTGTATTCCTAGTCCCTCATTTAGGACTGTTTAAATTTAAATCTGGGCTTAAATTGGCCACTGGTTGTCATGTTAAGTTTTTTCTTAGTTTAGGAAGAATCATTTGCAACTGGGGCATGAATTTCTGCCTATATGCAGGTGACACTCAACTCTGTTCGCTGCCCTTTCCCTTTTAAAAAGCTGAAGTACTCTGCTGTAGATGATACAATGCCAACTCAGATCAAAATTACTAATTACTTCAAAATCTGATCACTCTCAGCCTCTCTGCCGTAACTTCATACTCATGCTGAAGACTGTTTTAAAGCACCTCATTTGCCTTTTTGTAATCTTAAAGACTGTCAGAGGAAATCAGAACAGAAAGGAGAGCTTTCATCTTCACAGGTGCCAGCCTTTTTTAAGCAGACAGAATATTTTCATCCAGATGGTTACATTTAAATCAGGATTTGCATCTCAGGAGCATTCAAAGCATCACTGCATAAGACCTAATGGGTACCACTGACTCAAATATAACTCGTTTACCACTGTGAGCCTGACTTCCAACTCCACTGTAAGGTGTGGGATCCCTCAGCGTTCAGTACTAGGCCCACTCATTTTATTTTTCATTTCCACTGGGTTGGATCATTTGCAATCTGGGCATGAATTTGGGCTTCTTCCCTGCAGTTAGCTGCAATGGTCCACAGCATGCATCTTCTATACTGTGAGACATGCTCATATTGAACCATTATAACTGGATCAGTAGCAGCTGCTTCACCTCCATCTGTCAGAGGAGATGGTGAATCTTTTTGAATTGTTTTTCCCTAACATGCTAATGTTTTGGGGGAGTTGTCTTCTTAGAAAGCTTGCTTAGAAACAATTGGGAAACAATGTGCATTATATACTGGGCTATACAAATAAACTTCACTCTGATTTACTCTTATTTATATATTCTACATGGCCAAGGTCTACCACATATAATCGGACTAGCCTTTGGCGCAGGTATAAAGATGTAAAAGTAGTAAACTTAGTTTCAGTACAAACTGCTGTACAAACAGGCAAAAAGTGGATGAGCATTCAAACAAGATGGACGGACATCAACATTTGTGATCATAAATAAGTGACAACCTTAATAGCAGGAAAAGTGGCAGATCTGTATGTTTTTGTATCTGTAGTCATATGCAGGTCTTGTGTGGTCTGGGTTTAACTTTAATACTAGTCTCAATATACTGCGGATTGGCATCAAGATAGAAAACCGGTGAGTGAGTTTTTTGTGTGAAAAGAAAAAAAAAAGGCAGTCGTGCACTCACTGCAAAGACATACAGATATCGAAATCACCCGCGTATTAAAGACAAGAACTGGAGATCCCCACAGTAAAAAAACAAACAAACAAAAAACAGAACCATAATGATCTTATAGAAATTGTCCTCCAATGACACAGTGCCATAATTCAAGTATGGGGAGAAAAAAAAAAAAAAAAATCACAAGGCAAGGCGATGTATCAAGATTCAAGAGGGTGGAAAAGAAAATGGAAATCACACAAAAGGCTTATTGTTGCATATATAAATGGCCACTTTGAGAAGAAAACAGTAGGTACAAAATGAATGACAACACTTCTTTTGGATGGGGTTTGAGACTGAAAAGTGCATGAATAGATGACAGATTTCCAAACTGAACATTTAATTCATGGCTAGTAGACCTCATTTTTCCCTTCTTCACTCAACTGCCGCCCCCACCTGTTCAGAGCCCTGCTTGTCAACATTAAGGATTTGGAGTGTCCTCAGTGGATTTTTTCTTCCTGCTGACAGCTAAAGGCAAGGGCTGCCGATTCTGGTGTGAGGAAGACTCAAATGGTTAAGGTGCTGGATGCACGGAAGTAGGAGAGGAACTTGAAACAGAGGCTGACCACAAAGTACCAGATGTTTCTGGCCATCTGGGAGCGGGCGATAAACACCCTCCAGATGAATACAATCAGCAGGGTGTTGAAAGTGTAGCGTATGTTCCTCAGTCTGGAAGACAGGGACAGGGAAGCAGATAAGAATTTATATACAGTAAAGCTTACAGATGTAAATGAGAAAAAAATATTCAGTCCTATCATGGATTGTCATCTTGTCATTTTTCCTGCTTCTTTGCAGGCAGTACTGCCACCATTAATGCAGTTCCTGGATTAAGGGTAAAAATGACTGTAAAAGTGAAGTCATACATCATCTATAAAAACTGAAAAATTAACCACTTAAATGTTGCATTAAAAGAAAAAAAAAAGTTTTAGTTACTTAATTATCACTTAGAAGTTCTTCCGAAAGCAGTCAGAATGATAACAGGTTAGAAAACACACACTTCAGTAGTTATATCGTACTCTCTTGTTGACTTACTTCCTCAGGTGCTGCCTGGCAGCAGGAATGTCAGACATGTCTTCATTCAGGACGTACTTCTTAGTGCCAATGCAGTAGTTCTCAATATACTCGGGCCAGTTCAGCTGGCGGACATCAAAGTTAAATGTCTGCAAGATAAGACGGCAGAAGCTGATAACTGAAAACCAAAAGCTGCTATTTTTGAGACTAAAAGTGCAATATCACTGCTAATGACGAGAGGGAGCAACAGGCCATCTTTAATATTCCCAGAAAGTGTTTCCTCTCTCGAGCTCTGCTGCTGTTGTTAAACTAAACTTTATTTATGCAATACCTTTCATTCAAGGTCAACGCACAATGTGCTGCACAACGTGTGAGATACCAGAGGGGCTGCTGCCATAAAACTAATGATGTAAAACATCACAATGATCCTAATCATAATTAAAAACAAGCATGTGAATTAAAAACCCATTAATAAAACAAAACAAAAATCCCCTGGAAAATTCATAACGACAAGCATTAAATAGTAAAAAAAAAAAAAACAACCAAAAGCTGAAACCAATAAAAGAACTAGTTAAACTGCAATAAAAATAATAATAAAGATCAGAGAAAAGCACAGTTTAACAGGAATGCTTCCAGTGCAGATTTAAATAACACCTAATGTGGACTTTAGTGGTGTGTTTAGGGTCAGTTTTAACTTACTGGCTAATTTAATCAGTATAACTCTATATTTTAAAATCTGATCATGTGCGTCCTATAAAGGTATGTGCAAAATGACTACACCTGTCAAAAGTAGCAGATTAAAAATTTTAGTTTTTCCCTGAAATGCAGCAGATTAGACGTATAAATTTGCATCTAAAGGAAGTGCACAAGTGGGATTCTTTAAGCCACTGCAATATTTCAACAGGAAACTGAAGAGGTTTTTTTTAATGACCTTTTTTGATGAATTATTGTTAACCTGTTGTTATTAAACATCTGTACCTTTCAAAAGGTACATTATTTACACCAAGTCCATGGCTGATCCTACCTTCCTGTCCTCAGGGGTTAGCTGGCTCATGAGCATGTTCATGTTCTCAGAGTTCCACTCCCAGTCCTGGCTGCTGAAATACTCCAGCAGGCTGATGGCCTTGTGCAGACGATTGAAGATACGCATCATCCTACAGAGACAGAGGAGGTGCGGATTATGATGCGTACAAATGAACTTTTCTTTAGGCTACAAGTACAACAGAAGGCTGCAGGTCTTACTGCGGCTTCTGCCCGGAGAGGCGCAGGAAGAGGTCGTAGATGAAAGCGGGGAACTTGTGGCTGACCAGGATCCAGTACTGGTTGATCAGGTAGTTGGAGGTGATGTTAGCGTTGGGTCTTCGGAAAGCCTGCTCCAAGGGGTTTCTCTTGAAGGAGGACATCACATGATGCTCTGCAAATCAAGATCATTGAGGAGATTAATTAGATTCACTGCAGTATTCACCAAGAATAGCACTGAGTACTGCTCAGAATGTACTGCTTCAGCCGCAGTTTGTAAATCAAACATTTAATTATTGATTTAAAGGACTTGCGTTCATGTGTTATTTTTGGTTGGTGCATCCCTTTAATTAATGGATTAATGTGGAAACCTCTGTTTCATGAATTATTAATTTACTTATTGAATCATTTTATAATTTTTTTTTGATCCTCCATATGCTCTGAATGAAATGTAAAGAGTCCGTGGAAGAGTGATGCTTTCCAGATGCAAACAAAGAAAATAAAAGCATCTTTGAGGCCACCATGTCCACAATCCAGAGGTACGTACACACACACACACACACACACACACACACACACACACACACACACACACGGAGATTAGGGTTTCTATACAAGGATCAAGTCTTCCAGGAAAGACAGACGACCTTAATCTTAACATGACCCTGGTTCTCTGGGGGATATCAGGCAGAAAGCGACCATTCAGTGATTCAATGTTTTCCCACTGGGCAGCATAGCTCCCCACTCCTCCTCCCCCTCCCCCTCTTCCTCCTCCCAGCATCCAGCAGCAGGAAGCGGCCATGTGACCACAGACATTACATCACACAGCATGCAAACTAGGCCTCGTAAGGTTTGTTTCCATGACAACAAATATGTAGTGGTTCTAGGGACCGAGATGACCAAATCCGAGGTGACAGCCAGCTGTGACCTGGCTTCCTGCAGCGTGGCTGGAAGTATCACCGAGCTGCTCTCCGAAGCCTTGGACACTTCTGTTATAAATATAAAAAAAAAAAAAAAAAAAAAAAGAGAGCTGGACTAGAACACTTCTTTTCTTAATACCATTAATTAAAAAAAAAAAAGTTTTCTCTGAGGGGATGTCCAGTGTTAATGGGGCTCCTCTGATCCTCTTGTTTTAAATTGGCTTCATTTCTAGCTCTCATCTGGCCAAATGAGACTACAGAGTCCACAGTTCCTCTTTCATAACGCAGGGTTGCAGTGATGAGACCTAATCCTGCCACGAGCCATCTGGTCACAGTTTCCTTGGTGAAGAGACTGTGTTTTTTATCTAAGGGTCACTTGACATCCCGCCAGCCGGACATCCACACCACCCGGAGGGCAACGGTGAGTTTTTTTGCTCCTCATATGGAATCCAATCATTTCCATCATAGCCTCAAAAAACACGGCTCTGAGCATTAGCACCGACTCGCATCATAAGCATTTGAGTGTTACTCCTGGTTTTGTGGATTCTTTTGAATTCCCATTTCATATATCCTTAGTGATAAGTCAAATTAGAAATTAGTCCATCAAAAATCTATATAAATGGTGCATGGCAGAAAATGGCAAGTGACAGAAATAAGCTCTCTGTGGGGTCCATGGGCTGCACTTCAAGATGGAATGAGGAGCTCGCTGATTTAGCAGGATCTCAAAGTAGAGCTACTGCTCCATCCCATTAAAAAGTTGCCAGCTGAAGCAGTTCGGGCATATGACAGGGATGCCTCCTCGAGCCTCCTGTGTTTCATGCATGCATAGCTGTGATGACGTTGGACACACACAGGCCCCCGAACAAGCTGGAAAAGATTAAGTCTTCCAGCTGAGTTGTGAACGCCTCAGTACGATCCTGGAATAACTGGAGGCAGTGGCTGAGGAGAGGGAGGTCTGAGCAAATGTCTGAACCAGATAATTGGTAGATAATGGATGTATTGATGGACAGAAAAAAAGCTAAGGGGCATTAATTTTGCTAATCTATTATCTAAACTAAATAAAGATGTGAATAATGCCTGTTATTTCTTCGTTACAGCACCCAGAATGTCTTCTAAGTCAATAACAGCGCTTTGATTTTCTGATAAATTCTAAATAAATTACAAGAACTATATAAAAATAAATAAATAATAAATCATCAGCTATAGTCAGACCTCATTTTATGATACTCTTTTCCCATACATCCACTTTTGTCCACTTATCTGGGACCGGGTCGCAGTTGCAGCAGCCTAAGCAGAGAAACTGAGGCCTCCCTCTCTGCCGCCAACTCCTGCAGCTTATCCGCCTTTGTAACTGCCTATCAGCCCGCCAGAGCCCCCGCTTGACACACACTGCACCTGACCCCTACGGCGCCTCCTGCGGGTGGTGGGGCTACAGGATAGCGGGCCCATGTCTCCTCTTCGGGCTGTGCCCAGTCGGGCCCCATGAGCTAAGGCCTCGCCATCAGACGCTCTCCCTCAAGCACCCTCCCCAGGCTGATTTCAGGTTGGGGCCCTGGTATTTCAGGCAGGGTAAACCGATCCCCTTATGAGCTTCCTCTCATAAGGATTGTGATACTCTTTTCCCCAATTTAAATAATCCAGTTTTACATGACAAGCACAGAGGGTCAATATTAAGGCATGTCACATCATTTAAATGCCAATTAGACCCTGAATATTCCATTTAAAAAACAAAAAAACATGAAAATCCTCACGTCAAATGGCCATGCCCTACACATTTGGAATGATCTTTAAAAGCTTTAAAAGTTAGATAAATTAATCCCTCAGTCAATTTATATCTGTGTGCATGAATATGCTCTATTTAAACGGATGTTATCTCTTATACTGATGCCTTTTTATTGCATTTATGTATGACATGTATCATAAAAACTGTAATCAGGACATTCTAGTAAAAAGGATGGCCTTCACTGATTAAATTAAGATTATATGCACATTAAAATGAATAACCTCATTCATTTTAAAGACAATAGCTACTAAAAAGAATGAAAATAAAACACTTATTTAGTGTTTGAAGAGAAAGAAAAAAGTAATCTTGATTTTCAAATATCTGTTTTGGATGCTTTGTAATGAAAAACAGTTCTAAGAATCCTATGCACATAAAAAGCACAAAACGCATCCTTCAGCCACCATTTCCCTCCAAACTTCCTGTTCTGCTTCTTACCAGCAGGTGGCAGACTCCCTCCACCTGATGCCGCCACCACAAACACCACAACTACATCACAGAGACATTATGTCACAACACCAGAGTATTGATTTGTGATGATGAAAGCACAGAAGACAATGTTGCAGGATGCTGGCAGGCACAGACAAAAACAGCTCTATAAATATTCGCCTGCAGTGACAGGTTTCTGTTCCCAGACAGCAAAGAGAGTACCTACCGATCTCTCCCCAGTGGAACGGGTTGATGCCGCCAGTTGTGCAGTTGTACACCAGGGCTGTTTTAGGTCTGCAGAGTGTGAAAAATGAAGGTCATAACAACATCTGTAAAAGTATTTGGTCTATAATTCCTGCTTTTCTGTATATACAGTGAAACTATAGTGCTACAAAAGGCTGATTTTAAATTTTAAACTGTTACTTATATTTTGAACTCTTACAGTACAGGAGTTAACACGGAAAATAAGCAGAAGTAGAAGAGTACATGAAACTGGTACCCTGGATTTACATTACTACATCTGAGAAGTTAAATATATTTTTGTAGGCCTTTCTTAGCAGTTTATCTGAAATGGGTGTGGATGCCACATATTTTTTCCCCCATGCTGTTTCAGTGTATGGAAAATCTGACCCAGTGAATTCTGGTAAGACCAGAGCAAAGCAGTGAGCAAAGACACTTCCTGGGAAAAACATCTGGCATGGTGTGGAAATGACCCGCTTATGTTCAGCAGTTAAATTTGGCAGACTTTAGGAACCTCGCATGTCTTCATTTTAGTGCCTGGATAAATCCATTAAGAATCAACACAAAACTATTTGCAGTTCTGGAAATCTGGCAAATTAGTTTCTCTGGACTTCCTGTGACAAATTCTCAGTGTTTAAACATGCTGTAAAGTGCAGGTTTAGATTCTAATCTGGATAAAAATGGGCTCTATCTTCCAACTGCTTTACATTTACAGCTTCATTTATCACTTGAGACTGTTATAAAAGTACTAAAGTATTACTGCTACTCTGACTGTCACTAACAGGGTGCACACAGGAAGACAGTAACACCAGGTCTGCTGGTCTTTTCCTTTGGTGTATAGGTGGAAATAGCACCACGAAGAATGCGTGCACCTCTATTTTTAGAGTAGATGTTTAAGAATGTATTCAGGTGCTACTGTCTGAACTATATTTGGTAATCATGGGTATTACACCAACTCATAACAGGTGTGCATGTCACAGTTTGCCAAGGCTAAGTGGAACACTGAAGTGACAGCGTAATCTGGGGGATTTGCTCTTTATAGACAGATATCTTTATGCAAAAATATGCAGAATATGTAGAAAAAGGGAAAGATATTTGGTTTCTGAAGCTTTCTAGCTTCTGCCTGAAGTCCAACTTCTACTGACCAAGCATGTCTGAGCAGGCTCTGGGTGCATGCAGGAGACCAGAGGAAAGATAACAAGCTGCTCTTGTTGTACGATGACTTAAATTTATTAGCTTTCTCCCTCCTTTCTTTATCCACAGAATTACAGCAGAAACCCTAAAACGTTGGTTGTTAGCAGACTAGCTGAAGGGCTCCCAGATTATTTAGGACTGAACCTTAAAACTACAAGTTTTTAATAGAAACTCTCGGGTTTGAAAGACTAGCCAAACAAATGCACCATGGGAAATGCAGGACTGAGTAGTTTGCTCACCTGTGTACAGCAGTGTACCAGCCAGCAGCCAGAGTAAGGTTAATGACCACATCCACAGGGATCAGATCAGCCACTGCATCATTGTTGGCCCTCATGGTGCGCAGGATACCCTTTCCCGCCTTATCACAGAATGACAGCATCTTAGAACTCCAAACATTGCCACTGAGATGAAGAGCTTTGAGATCTTTGAGATTCAAGTGTAACATTTGTTACTTACAGCTATAAAGACGCCGCTTGGCCCGTTGAAGTTGTCGATCCAACCCTGAGGTGTGACAACAGAGAGAGAGAGAGAGAAAAAAAAGTCTCAATTACAGCCCTAAGACTGAAACAACAGTCATTTAATAATGGTAACAGCGGCACATATGTGGTTGTGTTTATGTGTGCTGAAGCAGCTGTTCGGGGTTATGCTGCTTCCTGTGGTGGGAGAACGGAGAACCAAGAATTGTCAGCTTCAATTAGAAACCATTAAAAATGGATGAAACCGCTGGTAATAGACTGCAGCAGTTTCTAATGTGCGGGACTGTGGATTCATTATGTGGTCAGAGAGGAGCCTTATCCTCAGTCTAATAATATGCTCTGGTGCAGATAAGGCGCACAGAAGATGAGTAGGTCTCTAGGGCCAGGGGTGTTTTTAGCATGGCAATCTGTTGATGGCTTCATGCCAGGCTGAAGATGGAGATACATCTTTCAACTGACATTTTGCATGGCATGTTAGGTTAAATGGGAGATTTCCAAAAGCACAAACTCCCAGAATGACAGATGCATATTGTGGCTATAAATGTACACAACACATCAACACAAACACAAACACGCTGTCCCCATCCCCCCCATCCTCCCCCCTCGCCTGCTGGCATGGGCTGCCAAGGCGATTGCAGGGCCAAGCGTGAGTGAGGTCTTTTGAAGAGTTGCTGCCAGGCCGAGCTTACAACTGCAGGCTGAGCACAGAGCCAGAGGCTACCAACACAGTCCCAGTGCACAAACACAAGGCCTACATTTCCTGACTCCACATAAACAAGGACTTTCCTGTGTTGTTCTGGTATTTTATTTATGCTGCATCATCTGAGCCCTTCAGATTTTTTTTTTTTTTTTTTTTTTTTTAATGAGAAGGATTTCAGAAAAAGTGCACATCTCTCATCTGCCTACAAACAAATAATGCACTCTTTAGCTTTCATGTTTAGGTCCTTGGCTGAGCAGCCTTCACTTGAATTTCTCTACATCCTCTGTATCCTCTTTTTGTCCTTGTCATGTGCCCCAACCTCTCCCATCGCAGCAGCTGTTTGGCTTGATGAAAGGTGACTCGGGTGGAAAACGCAGGTCTTCAGCACAGACATCAGCCAATTTGCTTTAATCCTGGTCCACTTAAGATAAAAGCCACAGGGGAGCAGTACTGACCCATGCAGGATTAGGTTGATCAATATCTTATTTCAATTTGTTTTACCGTGGCAGGACGACATGTAATGAGGAGGGCTTCTGGAAAAACTAGACTGTGTCACTCACGGGTGTCCAACACGTAGATTAACATTTACCACAGGCAGGAGAATGAGCTACGAGCGTCACAGTTGAATAAACTACAACTATAACAGCAGACTGCCGTTGGTTTGTGAACTACAGCACTTACAAAGATGGCAGATTCTGAGCAGAAAATGAGCCAGCAATGAAAGAGGAAACCAAATGGCTCACACTCTGTGGGGATCCAATGTTTACTGATTTACTGCTCTACAAAAAAGTGACATTTCAAGCACCACAGCTCTTAATAACACCTGACACAGACTGTATAGAAAAGATGTACGCATCCTCTGGGTCTGAAATTGGCACGAATGCACAAGTCTAATGGTAAATGGCAAATGGGCTGATACTGTACATCTGTGGCATACAGACAAGAAATTATTTTGCCAAGGCGACAGCCACAGTGGAAGTGTGGTTCATCTCTCAGCAAGATCAAAAACTACCAAACTTCATGAAACTTTGTGGATGCGAGAGATTTGGATACTTTGTACTGGCTTTGGTGAAGCACATGTTCTCCAAGCGTCCTTATATGCTTAACTCTAGAGAGAAAAGTATTCAGTGAACTCACAGGAAAAGGCTCTTGCCAACTGGCTCCCACTATGGAGGGTCTGACAATGCCAATGTTGAGCTTGTCTTGCTCCTGCTGGACCACGTACTCAGCCAGGGCTTTGGTGTAGGTGTACGTGTTGGGCCTGTCGCCAATGAGCCGTGGCGTTATGTCCCGCACGATGCCGTCGTCCATCCACCTGAAAGTCAGAGAAATAAAGCACGCACGACGCTTCAGCACTAAGCACCCATTTGAAACATAAACGAGCACTTATTTTGGCACAGTTTTAGATTTATTATGACGTGGTGGGTCTGTGGCAGGTTTGTTTTGCAGAACATTAGAAGATGTAGGTTTCTGAAAAAGCAATTCGGCAGTACAAAGTGATTTACAGTGCCTGCTTTTTATTATTCAGCCAACAAGCTTTGATGCCAGGTCTTTGGAAAGGCATTATAACAAACGCATGCTTACTATATTTACACCAGCACTTTAAGGTGACTGCAAGTGTCACTCTACCTATAAACAATGCTAAATAAATGGAGTTAAACTCACCCTCTAATCTTTGTACATGAGCTGATGGCTCAGCTGATACTTCTGCACAACCTTAAGACAAATTCCATACAGGACGTGGTAGTTAAGTTGCTTTAGCTGGCCTATAGCAGTTACTGCCCTGCAAGCCACTATGCAACCCAAATGCATGTAGAGGTGACACCCACATATGGTCCAGACTAAATTGTGAATATATCGCAAAAACACAGAAACCTCTTCCCATCCCAAATTAACAATATTAATTAAAAGAAAAGAAAAAACAGCACCAAAACTTTTGTGCTCTTTATCTCTTCTCTTACTAGAACACTTGGTGTTCAGCTCATTGTCTTTGGACAGTTCAAAAAGCAAAGAAAACCTCCTCTCACAATGAAAGGTGCGCATGTTGCTTAACCTTTGCAATAATGTGCATGGAGCAATCTGACAATAAAGCCTCTTTTCTACAGCCAGTTGGTCAAATGTGTGCACAGGTGTGAAAACAGGCAGATAATAATGAAATTCTTTTCTCCACATTCCTGCTTTTATCCTGGTCCAGGTTGACTGCAAGTGAATGGATGAGATCTGTGTTGGTATCATGCCCAGAGTTTGGCCTCAGCTGGATGTGTTGTGAATGACTGGATTGTTTGTTCTTTCCTCATATTTATTGGACTCGATTCTGACACACTCACTAAATGAGCAGCCTTTTCAGTGTGATGCAGTGTTTTATTCACTATTTATTGATCTTTTGGGCAAACCTAATAATTTACACATGAATTAAGCCCAACTGGAAGTGATTCTGTGACAATGGTGACCAAAACCTCTTCATCCACTCACTCAAGGGAGTCTATGAGTTTCTTGGGCTCGACGGGCGGCGGGTAGATGACCTCGTCGATGTGCTTGCGATTGCAGTTTGCATAGGCGGTGGAGATGTGAATGAAGGCCTCAAGGTGATGCATCTGCTGGGCCAGGCTGAGGAGCTGCTGTGTGGCGATCACATTCAGCTGAAGGGCGTGTCTGCAGGAGAGGAGAGAGATGCATACTGCGTTAAAGACTGCGTGTCTCCGGGAGCATGTGTGGGAGGAAAGGGTGTGCAAATGAGTCAGTGTGTGGGAGGGAAAAGTTTGTGTGTGTGCATGCACAGCTTCAGCGTGTGCAGGGAAAGCCTGTGAGCATGTGTGTGTTTGCCACACTGCTAATATCTTTGCATTTGCTTGCATAAGTGTTTGTTTGCTGATGACTGAGTGTTTCATTCAAATGTGAATTTGCAAATGGGCAAGAATTTGCAAAAAAATCATTTCGAGCTGGAGCAGAGTCACATGGCAGGATGGAGAGGCATGAAATGAAACTGAAGAGGGGGAGAGGATGAATGAGAACAGAGAGGGAAAAAAAAAAAAGGACATCTGCTCTTTATTTCAGATGTGTTAGCCTCATCATTTTTGCTCTTCAGCTCATACCACCCCTCATAAAGCCAAGACTGAGCTTTACAGGATCTACTGTGGCTCTGAATCGATGCAGAGCACAGACCTGAGCAATAACTTGCACCACTATACAACTGCATTTTTATGTCTGCCAAAACCATAACCTGTTGCTCCTTCTTTTTAGTCCCTTTTTCTCCCCTCTCCTTAAACACAGAGGCTCCCATTCAGATTATAAATGCATATGAGGAAAACTTGTGATTTCCACTATACAATTATTCTGCTGCATCGAACCAAGCATCCTCAATAAGTCTATTAACTGGATCAATAAATGACATGGCTGCATTACATGTCAAGAGTGCATAAGGAGACGCAAACGAAAGTGTTCCTCTGAAGATGGAAAAAAATCCCCTGAGGAACACAAAATGAGAACAAATGCAGAGAAAATAATGGAGTTATTAATTACACAATAGTTTAATAAATTAAATGCACCCATCACAATTTCCCAGAGCTCACATTATGTCTCCTAATTGCTTTTTTGTTTTGGTTATAAGAGCTCATATTCAATTATTAGAAACAAGGGAAAAAGCTGCTAAAAAATGAATGATGGGCATCTATACTTCATTTTAAAAAAACAAAAAACAAAAAAACACTGATCCCAATGTGCTGCATGTATAGTAGATGCAAATATAACAAAAATAGGACATAACTGGTCATTTCAGTGAGTTTATTTATACAAGTCTAACAGATTCTTGTCTTGTAATGATGAAACAAGTGCTGTAATTAGCAATGCCCTTAATCTATATTGTGTGGATCAACTAAGTCTGTTACAGCCTCCTCCCTCTCTGCTCTCCCTGCTGGAGTCTGCAGGCAGCGAGGGCTGTTAGGGTAATACGGGCTCACCTGTGCAGGCCTGCACAGAGCTCAAATAAGCAGCCAGCCACTCTATAGCTCTCTCTTAGCTTCCACACCTGGTTTGCTTTCCACTGATAAGACCTGCTCACTTCTCATTCATCCATTCGTTGCCACGCTTACCTTGAACCCTCACACTTGATGTTGTAATCTTTATTCTGGCATCCTCACCTGTCTTGCCTTAGCTCTTTAAAAAGAAAATCTACATCTCTCTAGCTCTAGGAAAAGGAAGCATGTTTATTCAACCCAAATTTATGCAAAAAGAACAATTAAGAAGGTGGCATTTGGCGTTATAAAACGGTGTTCCTAAAGAAATGAGAAAACAAAATCTAAACTGCCAGAAGAAAAAAAAAAAGAAGCTGAACCCACATGTGATTGATAATCTTCCTGTAGGCCACCCACACAACACATTTCACTTGGTAAACCTCAGCCTTCAGCTGTGGATGTGTGTCAGCTCTGCAGCACAACTACAATAACATACAGTCTATCTTGCCCAAAGCGAAGACAAGAAACACTATGGTCAGTTTCAACAAACACTGCATGACATGTTGCTTCTCCGGCTCAGTGTGGGTGGCGATCATGAGGTCGCACGAAAACCGAGAGGCAGAGCTGTGGGCGAACGATCCAGTGGCACGAATCAGGTGCGGTCAGGCTGTTGGCGGCAGCAGGACGATGAGGACTGCGGCGGTGATCACGGAATGAGCTTAAGCGCGCTTGTGGGGGTGTGTCGTCGTCCCTCCACCTTGTGGGACCATATGCAGGGCGTCACGCCAGCAGGACTGTAGGGGGAAGATGGAGGCACCACTGTGCCCCTTCCTGCACCTGACTCATCACCCATCTGTCTTTGCGCTTCTATTTCAGATGCAACAACTACAGACCAGTACAGGCACTCATCAGAAACTACCAGCTAAAAACACGATTTTTACACAATTGTGACTGATAATTGTTGTAGTATCATGTATGAATAACAATATCACAGCACTTTCTGATATGCTCTGCTGACACAAGGACAATGTGTATTCTTTTCTTACCTTTCTGAGCTTTTTATGTTTTGTTATATTGTATTATTTTTTATTAAGCTACAGTAAAATTCCAACTTTTGGGATAAATAAAGTACACTCACCAGCCACTTTATCAGGTACATCTTGCTAGTAACAGGTTGGACCTCCTTTTACCTCCAGAACTGCCCTAATTATTTCTGGCATAGATTCACCAAGGTACTGGAAATATTCCTCAGAGATTTTGTTCCATATTGACACAATAGTGTCACAGTTGCTGCATATTTGATATGAATCTCTGGTTCCACCAGATCTGGTGACTGTGGAGGCCACTTGGGTACAGTGAACTCATTGTCATGTTCAAGAAACCAGTTTGGGATAATTTAAGCTTTGTGACACGGCGCTTTATCCTGCTGAAGATGAGTACACTGTGGTCATAAAGGGATGAACACAGGAACAATATTCAGGTAGACTGTTGGTGTTTAAACTGTTTAAACAATGAATAACTGGCACTATGAACCAGATTGATCCCCTTACAAGGCAGAATGGAAACATGCTTTCATGACATTTACACCAAATTCTGACCCTACCATCTGAATGCTGCAGCAGAAATTGAAACAATCTTCAATTGTCCAATTTAGGTGAGCCTGTTTCCTGTTCTTAGCAGACAGGAGTGTGGCACCCAGTGTGGTCTTCTGCTGCTGTAGACCATCTGCTTCAAGGTCCAGTGTTTTTGTGTGGGCATTCAGTGATGCTCTTCTGCATACCTTGGTTATAGTGAGTGTTATTTAAGTTACTGTTCCTTTCCTATCAGCAGTCTGGCCATTCTTCTCTGACCTCTGGAATCAGCAACGTATTTTCACGCAAAGAACTGCCACTCACTGGATTTTTCCTTTTTCGGACCATTCTCTGTAAGGATCAGGGTCCTTCAGGGAATGGTCCAAGTCAGTAAACACAGACTTTTTATGGTTTGTATGTTCTTGTATGCTCTATATTTAGATGTAGAAAGAAAACCTAGCAGCTACCTTATATTACAGCTCAGCCAAGGGGAGGATACCATGAATGTTTACATCCTGTCACAGCTCGTTACGAGCACGAGCCACTGCTTTAAGGTAAAGGGAAGCTTTTCTCTGCAGTGTCGCTTATATGGTATTTTTTTTTAAAAACTTTTAACCAGGTCATGATTTCTAGAAAGAGACACCTCAACTCACACCAAAACAATACAGAAGGATAAACAGCTGTAAAGGCCATTATAAGGTGAACTGTCCCTTTAAAATTTCTCTGCCCTCACTGATTACCTTAGTTTTAACAATGTTTTGAGAAATAGAAATGAGTTCCACATTAATATCCAAGTTTCAATAAATAGGAATGATCCTTTAAGTGGGGATAAAGACTTGCACAGGATGAAGACCAGCTGAGGTGTCAGGCTGAAAAGCCCTGGACCGACTCTCGAGCCTTCAGCAGAGCCATCTGATTTATGGACTTGCACTGCTTACAAGGCTGTCGGCCGCTAGACAAGAATAATGACTCAGATGACGATGAGGGGAGGGGAAAAGAAATAGTGAAGCCATATGAAAAAGGAAAAAAGAAAAACAAAGAGAAAACAAAGGTCACAAACAAAAGAGAGAAAGATGGTGAAGCAACTCATGCAGAGATAGGAAAGTAAGTCGGAAAGCCACATCAGGACACTAGAGATCGATATGAAATCTGTGTGCAGCAGCTTTGTCCTAACTGAGCTGTCACTCAAACTGCCCTGCCTCCAAAACACCCACCTTCAGGGAGCTTTAAAAGAGCAGCCCAGCACCACCTCAGACAAATGATCTACCTACACACACCCATGCACATGGAGGTTGCAAACACACTGAGGAGGTGGTCCTATTCTCTATCTTTCTTGGGAGGAATTTTACTGTTTAAAAAAGTTGAAGTTGAAGATTTAATCTATGAATACCAGTATCACCACGTGGGGTCAACATGTGTGTAAAGTGAAAGTCTCCAGAGACCTGTAATAAGCAGGGATGCCCCTGAACTTCTCATAGGCCACCTGGGGAGAACTGTTATTTAAGGGCTTAATCTTTTCCTTTCTGTACCCATCACCCCTACTTAAATTGATCTCAAACTGAGACCTGTCTCAGCTTATCAGTTTTCTTTCTGCAGATCATTTTCTACATGAAGGAGCATGTCCAATCCAGCCTGAGTACTTGCTCAGCAAGACAAAGAAAGCAGCAGGGCACATTTGTATATTTTTCACAATCTTAAAACTTGCAGACCTGAGCACGGTGTACACAAATGGCTTCCCTGCTGCCTCCCAGCTATGATGCACTGACCTTAGATCAGACACACATGCCAAATTTCATGGCTCTACTCCTTGTGGTTTTGGAGACTATAGACCAGAAAGGTAAAACCTCACGGACAGACGGCATGAAGACAATATCCTCCCACTGAATGCAGTACAGATAACGTCAGAGCTTATTGATACTCTGGTCTTTAATAATTTAGCCCCGGGGTCTGTTTAATTCTGGGTTTTCAGTACCCATCCCTAGTCTAAAGCTCTTTGAATGCTGAGTGTGACTAGAAAAGCGCTTTATGAATGCCACAAAGAACAACGGCATGGCCTTTAAGGAGCCAACACAAAATCGCAAAATGTAGCAAGCCTTGCTGATAAGACTTGTTTTTGATTTGATTTTAGAACATGGAGGAAAAGTATACTTCTGATTCTACACTTTGTTAAATGCCGCCGCCATAAATTGGTGTTACAATCAAGATGGAAGCAGAAAGCCTCATTATTCAAATAAAAACAATTCCCTAACACAGTTTAGGAAAAGAAAAATTCAAACTATTTTTGAGACACACAGACAGGTTGGACAACAGTTCTCACTGTGATTATATCTAAAAAAAAAAAATTGGCAAAAGTTAACACAGGACAGGATCACACACATTACAGGATGAATTTATGCTGTTTCTGACAGGGAGCTGCAGGATTGATTAGCTGGAGGAGAGCATCAGCACATTATCCACAGGAGAAAAATATAACTGGGTCACCACAGTACACTGCAATGCACTGCTCACGTCAGGATTCAACAACTCTACAGTCGCCTGACGTCCTCATAGTCTAATAACAAGCTGGACGTCATCACATGGACGTCAGAGCATATAGGAGCCTCAGAACACGTCACAATCAATTCCCACCGACTGACTAGCTTAATACCGACTCATTTAACTAAAACATCCCCTGAATCGCCTCCTGCTGCCACTTTTGAACACACCACGGCTCCCTGAATAAAAGAGGAACCACCTATTGTATTATAGGCAAATGTTGCTTTGCACCAACGGTTGATTTCTTCACATCCTCATCCTGCTCCACTTCCTCTTTGCGTCACATCAATGACACAATACAGCTTTATTCAACGGGCTGCATATCCTCTGGAGTGCACTCTCACAATAGTAAGTTCCTGCTACAAGCAGCATTTACCCGTCAATAAAAGATATGTTGTGTTAAGTGGCACAGGGTTATAATGAGGTTTAATTGCAAAACAAAACATCAGGCGTGTGTGTATTCTTTGTGTTGGGAGAGTAAAAAGTGCATATAATCCACGCGGTCCTCACTTGAGTGGCTCATCAAAGCGGATGGTGGCGGCGCAGTGGAAGACGATGTTGATGCAGGCGGTGAGCTTCTCCACGTCCTCTGGGCTGATGGCCAGGCCGGGCTGCATCAGCTCGCTGCTGACTGGGATGATCTTCTGGTGGAAATTGGGGTTTTCCTCCCTCACTCGGTCGAAAAGCTGCCAGACAAGAACAGAAAGCACGCAAAGGGAAAGTTATTTATGTGCTGACTAATTCAGCAGCAGCACTCAAGCAATGCAGAGCAATGAAGACGTCGCTTTCTCAAGGGTGAATTGTTGAGCTCCGCACTCTAATGCTGTAAGACATCAGCATTGGTAGGACACGAGCTATGACTTGGAGCTATATAAACACACAAAATTAAATTTAAACTAAAAGCTGTCCATTTTTAAAGCCCTCTGAATTGCCAATGTGTATGAAAAGAGCTGCAAATGGTCTGTACATTTTCATTTCACAAAAGCAACAGTAATCAAGAAGGACAAGACAAGTAGACAAGTCAGGTCAGACCGGAGTGAGCACCGACACATATGACACCCATCTTTGTGGGTACAGGGCAAAAGGCAGGGCATATTCTGGACAGGTTGCCAGTATTTTGCATGGCTAACACACACAGAGACAGACAACCATTTGAATTCATGCCAAACCCAGTTTAGAATCACCAGTTAAACTAAAACGCATGCCAACATGTTGGCATGTTGAATTACCCTTGGGCAAGACACTGATAGTGAACCCCCCGATGCATCTGTTTGAGTGTGTGAATGTTAGGTTAAAGGTGTTTGTGTGAATGGGTGAATGAGGCTTGTAATAACAAACTGCTTTGAGTGCTCGAGTAGAAAAGCGCTCTTTTGTATTTTTAAAACAAAAACCAGGGTGAAAATGTATTCTGGCAGCTGACGGTATCATCCAAACCCCCTCTGTAAAAACCGTTGGCTCTAACGTGCCAACAGTGAAAGCTATATTTGCATATTTAAAAACTGCATTTTACGATTACACTGTTACACAAAAATGTCTTGCTTTAAATAATTAGCGGCAGACTTTTCATGTTAATACACATTAGTTACAGCTGAATGGCATCAAATAATCAACTTCTCCATCAAAGCAGTCAAATGTTTTAACAGGGTGGAACCTGGTAAAGTGCCAGGTGAGTGTATATTATGTTGCTGCCCAACCTTACCGATAGCTACTAAAAACAACAGCACATGGAAACACAAAGCCATGTAAAAACATTAATTCCAATTATAGCCATGCGAGTCAATAAATGAGTTGCATAAATTGATTATGAAGTCTTATTTAAAGCTGATTTTTCACTAATTAGTGGCATCAACTACTGGCTGGACTACTTGTTAAACCAGGTAGGCTGCAGGTGTGGCTGCCTTGGACCAACAAGAGTTATCCATCTGAGTCAGACAAAGGAGTGTTTCCAGATAAATGTCTCACACAGGTCAGTGAGTCAACTTGGAAAAGTAATCTCCTCCCTAAAGAAACAAATGCAGTCCCTGTTTTATACAAAACACTATCAGGGCTGTAAACCTCTGACCTGTATCTGATAGGGTAACACAGAACATTTGTGCGCCCGCCTCACCGCACTATACTGTATATTCACAATGAAACACAAAGCCTGCTTGTGTTATTCCACCTGTTTACACTGCTATTTGCTGACTGAGGGCCACAGACGACATTCCAACGTGGAGGCGGGGATTACATGAAGTCTCGTCTACATTTACCAGCTCATGTGTCGCACTGCATTCGCTGCCTGACACCCTGCAGAGAGCCGAGCACATCAAGCCAGGAGATGCTTCCTGAAGGCAGCAGAGTCATATGTCATGCATTTCTATGTGCTGCTCCTACCAGGAAATTTGGCTTTGCCAAATAAATAAATAAAATAGTCTTTGTACAGAGCAGCTGTGCTCAAAAGGCCTTTTACAGATAGATATTAAAGGATGAGAAGAAGAAAACAAGGGGGAGTGAGAGGGGAAGCGAAGGGATTGGCATCAAAATGTGTGCTCTCTTTTATAAAAGTGCTTCCCCGTGTGTGTCAGCTGTCCTAGTAAGCAGAGTTTTCTTGCTTAAGAGGACAGATGTTGACTTTAAACAGCTGTTTACATTCATGCTCTATATCTTCATCAGTTTTCCGGTTTTTAATGCCACCCTACTCGCTCCAAATACTGTACACCGCACTGCCCGTATTAGGAGCAAGCCCTCGTGTACAGTATGTACTGTCATAACATTTCTATCTGAGGGGAAATGGGTGGGGGGCAAGACATTTTCTGCATGCTAGTGTAGCACTGTTATTGTTATGTAATGAAAATAGTAGTGCTATCTCCCTCTGCTCGAGGCCAACAGCTGGTAGTAACAGAGTCTGCAGGGAGCACGAGCAGAAGAGACTGTGTGTGCAGCTTTCTCCAAAAATATCAGCGTGGCTTTACTGCGTAAACTGTCCTTCCTTTACTGCATGATTCAAGGAGCCGCTGATGTCACGTAGTGACCCGAGTTCAACTTCCTCTTGAGGTTGCGCAGCTTAGCAACAAAAACAAAAACACCCGGATTCCAGCCCAGCCCTCATCACCAGGTTTTACAGATTTCTGTCGAAGCAGTCTACCCTGAAGACAAATGTAACAAAATGTAAACTCTTCTTTCCTGAAGCCCTTGAGCTCTGCTCTGCTCACGTGACGAGGCCCAAGAGCAGCTGTCGGGGGATATAAGTTACATTGAAAAGTGAAGTGATTGGGTTACTGTGGGCCAAGTTTACAGCAATGTACAGCAAGCTATATAATCAAAGTAAAGCTGCCACTTCCCCATATTGAAAGGAGGCAGCTGAGGTGAGGACTTTCAGGAATGTCCATCGGGGATGAGACACCCTGGAAAGATGATGCCACTCTGATAGCCTGGGAACCCTTTTATGTCCCACCAGAAGAGTGGATCTATTGGAAAAAGGATGTTGAATATGGAGCTGCTAGGCAGAAGGAAAAGAGGAAGACCACAGAGAGGGTTCATGGGTGTAGTGAAGGAGGACATGTAGAAGAAGCAGAAGAAGCAGCAGAGAAACTACGCAAATATATTCTGATTAGGACAGTCACTCCAGATATTGAAGCATCACTAATATTTGTACTTAAAATGCTGCAGCGCTTTGAAACAAATTTTCCATTAAAATAAATGCAGCTTTCATGTGTAACAGTTCCATCAGAATCTATGCTGCATCCTACCCATAGGGTTTGATTTACAGTAGCTTCCTGTGCTGTTCTGGATGATATCTGTGAGTGTTACTTTGTTGTGATAGTGCTGTTTGTGCTGTTGTGTGAAACTGCACCTTCAGTTACACACAGAAATGTAGTCTTCATGCACTACACAGCCCACGACAACGGTGCACACTTGAAAAGGATAAAAATGAAAGGTGTTGGAATATGATATATGCTACATACATTTACCTACGTACGTTTACTTCCATGAGAAATTTGTCTGGAAAATAACTTAACTGATTAAAAATACAGAAGCTTATAATGTTCTGTGTCATCATGAACTTTGTGTTCTGACTGTACAATGAGCCACACTGATGAAGACTACACAATGATAGAAATGGAGACTTCGAGGTCACCCTGTTGTTGAAATTCTCTGTTTTCCACATTCTGTTTTGTAAATGATGTAATCAAGACTGATATGCTGTGACTATATGACAACTGTAACTTGAATTAGAAAGCGCCAGTACTTCATGCCATCTCACACGAATATGGTATGCAGTTCTGACCCGGATTAATCTGTAAACTGTTTGGAAATGGCTTTATTAAATTTAATATTTGGACTCCTTATTCCTGTTTGTTTTGTTTGTCATTCCTGTTCGAGAAACGAACACGCAGAAACCTAAAGGCTTAAACAGAAACAGCAAACAGCACCCACACTCTTGGTATTATTTTAGATTCCTTCAAAGGTTTTAGTGCACTCTGTGACTACAACTCACCAACTCATAGCATCTGTAGGCCATCTATCAGACAAAAATATATTTTGAAGCATTTCTAACTCAAAAGTTTAATCACAGAAAGAGCCAGAAAGGAGAAAGTGCATCAGGGTCAAAAGGGTGAAAGAGGGTGCACAATGCGAGCTTCAGAGGGCTCTTTGTTATGGGTGAAGGCAGAGAATGGCATTGTGGGATTGAGGCCTTGCTTTGTAAAAAGCTCTTTGGGTGATAAGTAGCCTGTGCCAGCCTTCCACTGCCCGCATTTACCACTGCACCCTTCTCCAACCCACGGGTGTCAGTGAGCAAACTGCCTTGTACAGCAAGACAATAGCCCACCAGTTTGCAGCGCACTGGGGTGGGGTGGGGTGGTCTCACCACAGTCACTGCTGCACTGATATACAAGTGTTTCAGTGCTGCATCCTGTGGCCAGTGAAACAAAGTCATAGCCTTGAACAAGCAGGTCCAAAACTAAAGTGACTGTTTAAACCACAGAAGTTTAAATGTGGTCATCACCTGTGCTTCCTCTGTGCTGTAGAGCGCTATTTTGAAGACCCAATAGGCAATAAAACCTCCATCAAGAGTGCTCGAAGCAGTCGCTGTGCGGACTTTCACAGAAACCCAACACTAATGGCACTTTCCTCCACTTTCAGCCCAGCAATCCGAGATGCCGTTTGAACAGTCTCTCTTCTCACCAACTGCCCTTTAACTGGGCTCCACTTTTTTTTTTTTTTCCCTTTTTACTGGAACCCTCACACAGGGCAATTCCTCAGTTCTCGGGGAGCAAACAGGTTCAAAGAAAGAGGCACAAAGTGAGCAAAAAGAAGATGCACAAAGGTTGTGAGGAAAAAAATAGAGAGAGAAGTGTTTTTATTTTTTTTTTGGTGTTGTCTCAGATGGTTATGGTGCCAAAATGTCAGGTCACAATAGGACACAGTGTGAAGCAGAGCTAATGATAAGCATGCTTTGCACACTTGAGGTTCAGCGTGACCTTTTTGACAGACTGGCGGACCCAGCAGTAAACTGGGGACCTCATAAGGGTCAGTATGCTTTTAAACAAAGTGCCCCCTCTTCCTCTATTATCTTTCCTATATCAGAGTGTTATTTTTCTAATCTCCTGAAACTGACAGCTCAGTTTTGTTTCCATACAGCTCTGCTACACTTTGAATGAGTTATAGACACATCCTGTTAGGTCACCTAGGTGGCAATACATCCTGTCACCACCTTTTGTCTTTGTTCTCTTACATGTTTTCCAGCACAACTTGAGATTGTTTGACAAGACTTCCACAACATGCACAAATGCATGAAAAACCGTGAATGTTTCCAATGCCTCTTTCAAACACATGGCTGCATAACTTTGCTGGCTTCAATCTTTTCACACCGACGACATGCAACTCTCTCGCTTTAGATGCCGTGTGAATGGATCTTGCCGATGTCTTACGCAGCAGGTATCTAACAAATACAGAGACATTCAGCTTGTCATTGAAACTTTACCATAAAAATTGTAATTTAAAAACATTTTGAAATATCTTTGAAGTTACAAAGAAAACTCTTCTAACAGCTATGGATCTGATGTTTCTGGAGCAGTGCTGATGCTCAAATGTGGAAGTTTGAGGTTGGGATTTAGTCCTGTGTGAACCTTTTTGTTCATGAAGGAGCAGCTTTGAGGCTTTCGTGAGATTATTTTGGGACAGAGACTGAAAGAAGCTGTTTCTCACACCAAAAATATATTTTTTTTCTCATGTTCTTGCTCCAAAATAGTCATGTCTTTTATGCCTCAGTCAGACTACAATTAGGATGGCAACCTCCCTTTTTGTGCATTAGGTGATTGATTGCAAGGGGCTGCGGCAACCAACTGGTTGCCCAGAGGCTGAGTGTGCAACACCCCCAAATTGCATGGGTCGCCTCGTAGAAGGCCAAACAATCGCAGTCCAACTCAGACTGACTGCAGTCACTCTCAGACAGACTGGTGAAGGTTTTCAAATGAAGTTTAGCACAGTTAAACTTTAATTGAACACTTATAAATTTTTATTTTGTGTTTATTTTAGCACAGTTTAACTTTAAAATGCAGACAGTTTGGCAACGCACTGCAATCATTCTGAGTCAGTCTGCACTAATGAACACAACTCACCTGCGCTCCCTTTGCACTAGGGGACTCGACTTCACTGGCTGCATTCTGTTATATTCCTATATAGAAGCAAGGTTGCCAATGCTTATGCACTCACCCATTCAAATGAATGGGTGAGTGTGTGAGGTGCTCAAAAGGCCAGAATGCACTGCACAGCTGCTTCCATAAACAATGAATGGGAAGCATGGAATTTTAATAGTGGTTTGACTGCATTCAAATCTGCACCTGTGCAGAAGTGGTTCATAAATGTTAGTCAGCTATAGTAAAATCGCCGTTACTCAGGTTACTCATTAGCACATGACACATTCAGACGTCAGATTAGTGGAGAGGAGTGTATATTTGAAAAAGAGGTGCACAGATACCCACTGATGCCTCTCCATTTTTAATCAGTAAACAAATTAAGTATTTTGATGTCGTACCAAAACTTACATACATGAAACCCCTCTCCTGCAATCTGTTTCTTCCTTTGGAGCATCCCAGTCTGAAATTCTACAGCTTTCCCTGCTGAGTACCCCGGATGCCACCAATCTGAGACAAACGTGCTGGAAAATTTATATTAGCCGGGGAAGGTCTGCCACAGTGTGTCAGAAAGAAGCAATTAATGCAACTGTACCTCCAGTGCTGACCTCCATTTCCTGGCATGCACTGTCTAAATTAGTCAAATAATAACATATGAGGATCTTGCCCAAACCAAATCTCTTCCTGGGCTGCCGACAGTGAGCTTTAACACAAAAGCTTCTGGACAGGGTGAAGGATGCTGATAACTATCATTATTTCTCAGATACCAGTGAGGTTCTCTCTCCCGTCTGCCTCAGTGACAAAGCCCACACTGAGCATGAGGTGCTGAGCCTGGGGAGAAATCAGAAATGCGAGGACTCTCATGGGGAAGCTGTGAAGGAGGACAGATGTGCCTAACCCCCGAAGCTGTCAGCATATTAAGGAGAAAATGGGTTCATTTCCAATTCTCTCCTACTGATATAAAACACACATTTTACCATCCTGTGTCACATTACATTCAGCACTCTCCTCCTCACAGTCGGAGCTAAAAAAATACTGCTTGCTGCTGTGTCAGACTTAATGCCGATTAGCTTCAAAAATGGTGAGTCTTTTTCTGTGCACTGGGAGGCTCCAGGATACAAGAAAAAAAAAAAAAACTTGATGAATGTAGGTGGAAAAAGTAAACTACTTAATATGTATGTGGGAGCGAGAGTTCTGGCTTACCTTACAGTGATTGCTGCCTTTAAATGGCATTAAATTTCACGACTTGCTTAAGAGAGACAATACCCCCTCTTTCTATTCAGCTATTTCAGCCCTGAAGCACACAGCTTCTTAAGAGCTCAGGGGAGGACTGATCACAGATTGTGGGGAACAGCTCATTAAAGCAAAGTAATGAAAATGGAGGGTTTTCTCATGTCTAGCTCTGGGCTTTCGCCATACACAACTCAATTAAAACGATCAATATGACGAGAGTAATCAGGTTTACAGTGGCAGCAAATGCAGAGTTTCTGGGCTTGGTGTCTGGTGGCTTCCAGTCTTTCAGAAAATGACCTCATGCTGAGCGAAGGAGAATTTTATTACCCTCCAAGAGCAAAAGGAGAGACATAAGCAAGATTATGTGTGCTTTTCTGCTCTCATTAAATGCCACAGCTAATTAGCTGTGCTCTCTTCCCATCCATAAATGCCATGTTCACTCGATAATTAATTCCAACACTTCCTCTTTTCAACCCCCACCCCCCAAAATCAGTGTGCAACTGCACCCTGTAAGCAGATTTTTTGTTGAAAAAAAGAAAAAAAAAGACGGTGTCAAATTAAAAGCTAAGTGTTTGATTTCAGTGATAATCAATATGTGAATGAAGACACGTGACAGATATTGTTGTAGGCTGCAGGTAATTTCCTAGGCCTTCATTTGTTTGTGCTAGCCACAGGAAAGTTCACCATCATTTGAATCCCAGCTTTTATTTTTGAGAATTTACAGCAGCGAGGCGCCGTCAGCCTACAAGGTCTCTCTGATGGAATCTCATATAGTTTTGTCCAAACAGTAAAAGGTCAGAGTGACATGTGAGAAGATGATTAATTCAAAAGATAATTGCAAAGAGGCATGTGGATGTGGTCAAGACGACCTGCTGAAGTTCAAATGGAACATCAGAATGGGGAAGAAAGGGGTGTGAAAATCTCGAGTGGCAGTTCTGTAGGTGAAAATGCATTGTTGATGCCAGAGATCAGAGGAGACAGACAGACTGCCTCAAGCTGACAGTAAAGCAACAGCAACTCAAACAGCCACTTGTTACAACCAAGGTATGCAGAAGAGCATCTCTGAATGCACAACATGTCAAACCCTGAAGCAGATGAGCTACAGCAGCAGAAGACCACACTTGGTGCCACTCTTGTCAGCAAAGAACAGGAAGTTGAGGCTACAGTTCCCAAAGGCTCACCAAAGTTGGTTAACAGAAGATTGGAAAAACGTTGCCTGGTCTGATGATTCTCTATTTCTGCTGCGTCATTCAGATGGTAGGGTCAGAATTTAGCATAAGCAACGTGAAACCATGGATCCATCCTGCCTTGTATCAATGATATTTTCTTTGCACACTACCTGTGCATTGTTGCTGACCATGTTCACTGTGTGTGATCATGTCACAAAGCTCAAATCATCTCAAACTGGTTTCTTGAACATGACAATCAGTTCACTGCACTCAAATGACCAAAAATGTCTGAGGAATGTTTCCAGAAGCTTGTTAAATCTATGCCACCAAGAATTAAGACAGATCTTAAGGGGAAAGGGGGTCCAACTTGGGACTGAGAAGGTGTACCTAACAAAGTGTCCATTTTTGTGAATTTAAATATTTTGTTTGCATTTTTTTTTTCTAAGAAAGACTTGTTTTAATTTTTTAAGAATGTCAATCCCCATGTTTGAACTGAGTGGTTTGTTGGATTTTTTTTTAATGTTTCCTTTTAATCAGTTTGTTTTTTTGGTAAAATAATAAAAATATTTTTGGAAAAAATAAAAAGGTCTGTTTTTGCTTTCCAGTCTCAAGTCATTTTTTTTTCTGAAAGTAAGGATGATCAGTCAGCCCTCAAGTGTTGTTCAAATACAAATAAGAACCACTGAAAGATGCACAAAGAGAGGCGTTAAAATGTTTTTTCCATTTTCCTCACAGTTCCCACAGAGAAACACAGTACTACAGTAAACATCCTGCTGTCCATCCACCAACTTGTATAATAATATTTCCATTTACAATTAAAATATAATCTTAAAAGGCAACACTTTGGAAAATTTTTCCTGTTTTACGCTGATTTTAAAGTTTTTCTAAGGACACAGGTGCTGCAGATTGTGACCCTCTCTGCCCCTTTTGCTGACATAAAACCAGGACTGCATTCATTTTGACCTGGGCAAATCTGAAACCATGTGTTTTTGTTCTTTAGTTAAGCTCCATTTGTTGACTTTGCTTTCCTCCAGCTGTTCATACAATATTAAACAGCTTTAGTAAATCCAATACCAAAATGCAAAAGAGAGAGAGAAAAAACAGTCCCTTCAGGTTGCCCTACCATGCCCCTTGGTCTTATACCTAAATTTCCAAGGCTATAAGAATGGCTTGGGTGACAAACACTACAAGTTAAACATGCTTAACAATGCAGTGATACAGTATAGAATATGAATAGTTTACACAACACTTATGATGATTCTTTAAATAAAGAATACTTGTGGCAGTTTTTGAAGGCTAAGATTATAAGACATAAAATGAAGGCAGACAAAAAGTTAATGTGGTGTATAATGGCTGAGTGGACTGGTACTTAGACACTGTTTTGTACTCTAAGCACTTAAAGCTCCTTTACCACAAGCCACGTTCATCCAATCAAAGTACAGCACTTTATTCTATTCCTTGAAGTGCTTTCTCAATCTCGCTCTCTCTCCCCCTCTCCCACACCCACAAAAATGGATGCATCCAGAGCAATTTGGGGTTAAGCATCTTGCTCAATGACACTTCAATATGCAGACATCTTGAGCCATGAATCGAACCACCGACCCACTCTCTTCTTATCCACAGCCACAGACTGTATATAAAAGATGGCCATCGCTACAAAGCCATCACTCACATTTGGAGAGAGGATGGAGTGCTGAGATATCAACTAACAGAAAGCTGCATCTATAACCTGTATGTGTCCAATGAACAGACACAGATATCTGATATATAGCACTAAGTAACAGACTAATAATATAACTGAATTTCATTCATCAAAACTGAAGCACAAACCTGTTTCTTTGACATTTGGATCAAACAGCACCCAGATTATTTTAAAGCCAATTTAAGAAAAATGCTCCAGATAAGCACTAGCAGGCTGGTACTGGCTACAACTTTTGGTGTTGGCATACCTGAGAGGATGCACTCCCTAACTTTAAGCTTTAATAAAAATCCAGATTGGTGCAATATAAATCAGGCTACCACCTTGGGGTACTAATTGGGGTTCTATGGCTACAGCAACATGGTGTTACCTCACATCTCAGTGGGCCTCCCTCCACAGACATCTGTGAAAGCATGTATGTAGAGACTCTAAGCACAACGTACAACTGAGCAGGGCTACAATACTCCCCAGAAGATCAGCGTCTCCATTATGCATGTCTACATCACCCCCTCACCAGCAACATTTATCATGCTGTTTGTTTCATAAACCTGAGTTAATTTGTGAACTAATTACATGCAATTATTTTCACTCTCTCTTGGGGGAGGGGTGGTAGCGCTTTTGGTCACCTCTCAGTCTGTTTGCCTGCTACACTGCATGCCAAGCAAATGCCTTGCAAAAGGCCAGGCTGGCTGCCATATCGTGTCCCCTGAACAGTCCTAGTCTGTATTTATGACTCAGAACAGCAAATGCCAAGTCGCTCTCTGCATTCTCATCCTTAGACTGCTGTTTAAACAGAGCTCAACACACCTTAAACATACTGTCATGCACACTGGCAAACATTAACTGAAGGATTTAGCTAATAAGCACTAATTCGGGAATTAACAGTGGGAAGCAGGATAAGAACAGGCTGACATTTTCTCGGGAGTGATAGGTAGATGCTTCAGGTGTGCTGACAGCTGGCACGAATTTCATCCGTAGCTCCACAAGTAAAAGCTCAGAGCTGCCCGTCAGGGACAGTGGCAATCAATAAAACATGAATATTTATACTGCTAGAAAGATCACCTGGCTGCAGATGCAAACAAGAGGAAATCAATATAACAGTGCAGTTATATTAGATCAGGTTGTAATAATGGGCAAAGGACTGAAGACCACAGAGGAGAGATGCACCGCAGCACAGGGTGTTTGAGTTGGACAAACAAGGACCACATCCATAATCACAGGTACAAGGCAGGGCTGTTTTCACATTGGGACTTAATTAGAAGACAATTATCTGCATTTCAATCAAGACACAGATGTCATCTGTTTTTAAGGAGTGATAAATCGTCACAGCTGAATTGTGATCTTTATGCTGGTATGCTGGTGCATTGTGTTGGAACATGCCCTAATATTTTTAACTCTCCATGTAGACAAAGGTGTGACTTTATTTTCTTTGAACCAGCAGTCCATGACGTCCATGGCTTAAGCTGAAGTACTCCAGGCATCTTATTATGCATCAAAGTGCGACACACTATAATCACACAAATACCTCTCTTTATTTTTATGCCTGCGCAGACCAAAAACTAGTGAAGGGTGATGACAACCTGCGACAATGACGCAAGCTGGCCTCGTTTAAAATAAATAAAATACAACTATACTGGTTTGGGAAATTAATATTCTTAATTTGTCATAAATATTTTCCATTTTGATAATGTTACATGTAAGGAAAAGCAATAATAAAATGCCAACAGGTGATGCATGAAAACTGCCCATTTTCTTGACACTTTCCTGTGCAAACACACACACACACACACACACACACACACACACACACACACACACACACACACACACACACACACACACACACACACACACACACACACACACCTTGAATTGGAAACTGCTGGGATAAGTGGAGGTGACAACATCACAACATCTGTTCATTATATGACTAGCTCAACATCCTGCCTGCCCTGCTGCCTATCAGCCCATTACAACATGTTGGAACAAATACGGTGGGCAAACACCACATTATAATCACAGAAGGGGAATGAGCATTAGTAATGCAAAGTAAAACGGACAGTGTGTTTTTAAATTGATAGCACTGAGAGAGGTGAACGGCATCTGAAAACATTTCTGTTGGCTGAAATGCACTTTTTTAGGTCTTTACAATAAATCTGTGCTGGCTACGTTAGGATTAAACAAACTACACCAAATTACAGAAAAAATATTTATTGTAAATTTACTTGATTGTTGGTCAAGTAATGGTTTAATTTCTAAACATTCTGTCTCTTTCCCGAAGAGCTTGCGGATGATCCTAATGCAGGCAGAACATTTATGATCATTTAGAGCCATCTGTGCTCCAGCTGCCACACTGATCACTGAACAGCCTCTCAAGCAGGACTACAGAGCAAACCACCTCCGCCCTACAGGATCCTGCCTTGTCGGCTAAATTCCACAAGATCCCTCTCCCTACCCAAAGCATTCCACTTTCCACCTCTTCAGCTGACAGCCGAGCAAATCCTTCACAGTTGCAGAGCTGGTTCCTGCAGTATGCTGTACAGCTTCAAAGACTATGGCTGGGTTTTTGACAGCCTGCTACTGGGTGGGAAAAGCATGCCACAGAGCAGGAGAGGGGCTTTTTGTACCCAGAGGCCTACTTATCAAGTGCCTGACGTGCCAGTCAGCGCCCGGTGCCGCAGCAAGAGCTGCAGTTGTCTAAATGTTTCCAGTGAATTAAAGAAGCCTCGGCACAGACAGAAAGAGACAGACGGAGCTTAAATGTCAGAGTCGAGCGGAGACGCACAGAAACAATGAGATTCCTATCGGTTTGTCCTTTTCCTGCTCGGGGCAGCTCGTCTGATCGCATCCTTTGAAAAACACAATGGGACAGATCTCTTGGCTGTTACCTAGCAACAGGTGGTAAGAAAAGATACTGGCCTGGCTTGAAGGAGGAGAGGAGAGGCTACTTGAGAGACAAAGCCACGGTTCTCCTTCATGAATTATCCCGATTCTGAACAGAATAATACTGACCCGAGGACTTGCATGAATACCAATTAGTACTTGAGGCTCGGTCATGGAAATTTAATGACATCACTTCTGAATGCGGACCGAGCATGAGTGAGCCTGTACTTGGCAGAGCATCAAGCAGTGACCTGATAGCAGACATTACTAGACTGATGCCAAATCCAATGGAAAACTGTTGCAGGGAAATATTGCAAAGACAAGTAGAAGATAGGTCACACTGACATGTTAAGTGAGTTAAACGCCTGAATTAAATGGTTTACAATAGGGTGAAATGTTTTTTTTTTTTTTTATTTCAGAAATTTTAATTGTTATAATTTACAAAAAATTTGTTTTGAGTTTACTGATTTTTACTCATCTACATGATGCTGTTGCGCGACAAAGATCTGCTGCAAACAACTCAAGTCTGTTGTGGCTTTGTGGGGTTTCCCAGTGACTCCTCCAGGACCCAATCATCATACATGGCTTCACTCATCCAATTTAGCAAGTCCTCATTAGGCTGAAATTGTCCTGTTAACTCATTCAGCTAATTTGGCAACAGTAAAGAATCAAACTGGCTCATTATAATTGACTGATTGCACTAAAGAAGATGAAGTGCTCTAGACTGTATATAAAAAAATGGACAAACGGACAGCACCCTAAAAGAGAAGCCAAAACATCTTGATTATTTGCTGATGTCTGACTGACATTACAGGTTACTGACCCCGCCTCCTTCATGTTACAAAATGGGACATGAGCCAAAGCAAAACGTCAAAGTACACCTTAGATAAATGTCCCCAAAGATGGTTTCTGTTAATTAGGTAGTTCTTATAACACTGATATTTAATCAAATTCTCATTTTTCTTGGTAAGTTTGATTATAACTAGTTATTTGATGCCATAAAAAGGGAGGCAATGACTGAAAACAGTAACTGACAACAGCTGTGACTGAAGCAGACTGAAGTAATTTGTTCTGCAGTAAACTGGACTAAATGACCTCAGGGGTCTGCGCGATCACCTGTTTGTTAAGTTAAATGTGTGGCAAACCACATCTACTAGAGGGAAACCCACAATATGCAACCACAGACAGTATGTGTGTCAGGTGCAGCCCTCGTGAGGTCACCCAGCCTCGAGCTGAACATTTCTGCCGTCGTCATCTTGGTGTTTTGAAACTGGGTGTGACGAGAGGCATGAGTCTGACTGTGAAACAACACGCTGAGCACATCCTGGATACTTCTCCTTTCAGAAACTTGGAATGCGCCACATTTTTGAAACAATCTTTCATTTAATATGACCCGAAGTGAGTGAGTGAGCCGATTCTGTAGTGCATCCCACCACACTGCAGCATTCAGGCATTTAGTTATTTATTTTTTGCTAGGAGATGGATGTGACGGGGAGGCACCTTTGTGCAATGCAAAGTCAATGAAGAACAATGAATTGTGTCCGCCCCCTCTGGCGTGGGCGACGCTAAATTGCACTCTGTACATAAATCTTACAAACTGAAACTTACAGTCTGCACAACAGCTAAAACCTGAGCTTAAAAGTACTCTTTAATCCAAGAACCTTAGACTTTTTTCAGGTTTAGGCTTATAGACTTGCAGCATTAAATCAAGCTAAGATACCTCTGAGCATACAAATTATGCAGCTCTGTTGCTGACATGTCGACAAATAAACCGTTTGATCATCCCTGATGCTTTTCTCCCCTAAGAGCCACAGCAGAGGAGGCCCGCGTATTTGAAACTCTTCTCCATGTCGCCCACTCTCCCCATTTCTGCTAAAGCCTAAATTACAGGGTGTTAACTGGCACTTTTCCAGCACTGTTGTGTCAGAGTGAACTAATTACATGGTGAGAGGCATTCTCTGAAGCAGAGGCATCACAGTCACCTTGACAAGAGGAGGGAGGAATAACAGCGAAAGCAAGTGTTGTGCTAAGTTAAGGTACACATTCTCAAACTGCTGCTCCGCTGCCATCACGGCAGTGAGAAGAATAATGAATGCAGAAGCAAAGTTCAATGAGAGCAGTAAAAATAGATGCCATCACAGGGAGGAGGAGTGATACAGAGAAGGTGTGATTTTCTTAGGTGTACTGACAGTTTGAGGCTGACGGCACACAGAGAGCAGAAGCCCGAGCGTTCAGTGCCTGTGCGCGAGCAAATCGACACACAGCCAGCATCAATGCTTTGGTCCTCATTAAGTCGAAAACAGTTTGGAGGTTTTTGTTGAGTCATGCTTTGCTGCTGATACAGCTGACGCCACATATTTGGAGCTCTTCCTCCCACTGCTGTTGTCTCCTTCACCTACTTCCTCTCAACCCACAGCTTCTCTCTCTGATCCCTCTGTCCTTAGGACATCCTTTGCCCTAAAACCCTCCCGCCTTCATTATCCAGCCACTGCACACTCATCTTCTACTGCTCAAAACATACTGGATACACAGGGGTGACTAATTAAAGCACATTTGGTCAAATGGCCTTTTACTTTACATAAGTCATTGCATTTTCCTAATATTTCTGGCAGTTTAATAAACAAAATGCATTTCATATTTGAGTCCTGATGTTGACCTCTTTGGGGGGTGGGTGGGTACCAAATTGTTTTATATGCAGGAAAAACCCTGAATGCAACCTGGTATTAATCCCTTAAGTCTACTGGAAAGAAATTACATCATCCTAAAAGAGAGCACGCTCATAAGGATAGAAATAATGTTTTATCACAGGATAAAGACCCCAACCTATTCCAGTGATACCGAACAACAAAATCCTCTCAGACCAACTATTCTATACTATTTTCCTCTTTAAGCCATCTGTACTTTAAATTAGATAACATCCATTTCAGTTAGTTGGGGGGACTGGTGGCCTAGAGGAGAAGAGTGCAGTTTGTGACTGAGGATGCTGGTTTGAATCCCCGGACTGGCGTGTACTGGAAAAATGGGATTTCCACCCTTGAATGGATTGAAAACCATGTGGAATCATCTGGAATCTTGAACCATCAGGGGGAAAAAGCCCCAGAGCACCCTCGGACTGGCACCCTCGGACCCGCCCCCCCAAAAGTTACTCCCCGGGCACTTTCCAGCTGCCCCCTGCTCCGCATGGGGAGCTGTGTGTATGCTGCATGCGTGATGGGTTAAATGCAGACTAAATTTCACTACATGCAGGCGTATGTGACAATAAAAGTTGTTTGTTAACCTTTCATATCTGACTCCATATATTCTCAGTCTCGATGCCTCTGCTGAAGCTCACAGATGAACTGCTGGACTCTGGAGACCGGGGGCCGGACTTCTCATGTCATTAAGCTTATTTCACCATGGCAACACAATCTGCTGCTATAATTCAAAGGCAAATATCTATCGCTCTGCAAACATGCTTACAGCTGGTGATTTGAATACAGTGTCAAATACATGTACTAAAATGTCACCTGGTTTAATTCATGTTGGCTTTACAGAAGTACTTTTTAAAAAGTGACTGTTGCATTTCCTCATTAAGAACATTCTTATAGCTTCAAAAGCCTCTGAGAAAAGCTTCAGGAAATATTAATGACTGCAGTTAGTTACAAACCATGTCTCCCCAAGCTGTTGCACACATAAAAAAAAAGTGTCAAATTAAACAGTGAATATTTGTCCATCCGTCCATTTTCTTTTACTTATCCTTTTCAGGGTCACAGGGGAGGCTGGAGCCTATCCCAGCTAACATAGGGTGAGAGGCAAAGTACACCCTGGACAGGCTGCCAGCTTGTTACAAGGCTAACACAGAAAGACATACAACCGTTCATGCTCACATTCACACCTATGGGCAATTTAGAATCTGCATTTAACCTAACCCCAGTAACCGCACCACCATGCTGCTCTGAATAAGGTTTTTCTCTATATAGATTTTCTATAATCTTTACCTTACAATATAAAGTGCCTGGAGATGACTACTGCTGAGAATTGGTGCTTAATAACTAAAATAAATTAAATGTTTTTCCATCTTTAGTAACAGGAAGAACAAGATGACCTGCAACAGATGGTTTGGCCGTCAATAGAGCGCCAATCTCCACTTCATGGAGTCAATTTGAGATAATATGAAGAGACAGACGACAAGAAATTTGGCGGGTTCTCCAAGAAGATTAGAGCACCCTATCTGCCAAATATCTTTGCACATCTAGTCAGAACATTATGCACATTTAGCTCATACCTTGCACTTCATCATATCGCTGACCCTCTGCTGCATGGACTGCCCAGCTTTGGGTCTAACCAGGATGTAGAGGGCTTTGACCTCAGGGCAGGACCTCAGCAGCTTCTCCACCAACACTTTTCCCATGAAGCCTGTGGCTCCCGTGATCAGCACATTCTTGCCAGCGTAGTATTCCGGTATGGACGACATGCTGCTACCCGTTGCGCCGCTGCAGATGTCTGTCAGTCTGGTCTGTGCGTCTGTTGCTTGCTCTCCTAACCCGTCAAGGTCCCGGCCTTCAAACAACTCCTGCAGAGGGAGCAGGAGGATACGAATATGAGAACTGGCAACCACAAACTTTAAATACTGTATCAGGTACTGTCTCTAAAGCTGCTATGTCAGTCTGTGTAATGAAGCGTGCAACAAGAAGCCAAATTTGAACTGTGACTCACGCTAATGCAAGAAATGAAAAGTTACACATGAATGTCCAGAATGTAACAGCTTCAGTCACATGTGTTTGGGAATCATGCATTTTAACAAATTCAAAATGTGCATCGCTGGTGGCATGTCTCTGTTCTGACCTTCACTGAAGAAACATGTAACAAGTCTGCAAATTCGATGAATATTTATACCATAAGCTGGAGAGAGGGAGATGCTCGGGGCAGTCTGACATCAGCTGCATGTGTGTGTGTTTGTATGTGTGCATGCATGCATGTGAGTGTGCCAGTTCAACATGGTTGTGAAGACACTGTATGTGCTTTTTTTTTTTTTTTTTTGGAACCTAAATCATCTTGTCAAGAAAGGTCTTAGTTTTGTGGAAGTAAAATTTCCCAGTAGACAGCTTGCCGTGTTGACTCAGGGTTACAAGATTTATGTGATGACCGATATTAGCAGGAAGCCCAATTAGCTACAACATTTAGACAATCTCTACACATTTAGAAGAAAGGCTAAATAAAATGGTTGACTCACACAGTCTTATCTGCATTTCTTTGGTTCGGAAATCTAGACATGTATTCCCAGCAGCATCTTGTCATGATGTTAGTTTGAGCTACGTGCTGTATGCTTTTTGTGCACTCAGATTCAATTTAGTAACTGGACATTTATTTTTAGCTCTCTAAAGCTGAAAAAAAAAATATATGGCTGGCAAACAGTTGCCAAAACCTTTTCCAGCTGATCAAGCTGATCGATGAATTCTCAAAGCTACAGATGTGATGGATTATGACACATTTCAGCTGTCCTCAGTTGTGTTGCAGTTTGAATGGGCAGGGGTTTCTCATCGTTTCTGTAAAATCCCACACAGAACAAAACTACAGCAGGCAACTGAAAGCACTTGAAGTGAGCAAGTGCACGGTAAATTCAATATGCCTGGACTGCGGCGGTACATGCCATTCACAAGTACTGTTAAATGGAAGTGAATGGCTGGTTTATTATAGTCACTGTTAAAAAAGGTTTTTTTAAAAAAAAAAAAAAAAAAAAAAACTGCAGTATCAATACATGCACCAGCTGATGCTATCACAGATTTTTTTTTTTTTTATTTGTGCCCTTTGTGGGAGTATAAAGTGCGGCAGGATTAAATATGTATACTTCAAAGCCTGATTTCAGGTAATGACATAAAGTGAGCTGTGACCTTGAATTCCAGCTAGCCACTTTGTTAAAAGCTATAAAAATAAAACCATTTTAAAAACCACAGCTTAGCTTTAACCACCTGGCGTTACACATATTCTACTTGCAACAAATGACATAACTAGGTTTTATTGCAGCTTTTAGGTTTATTTGACACCTGTGATGTACCGCATGACACTGAGTATGTTGGACTTTGCCCTTATTCCCTGTAGACAACAGATGACTATAACTGAAAGCAACCTGAACAGTCACATGGCTTCAGATATGCTGTGACTCAGTGAGGGAGACTGTGCTATGGGTGTATCTGATCAAAGCATTGTGTTGATGTGTGGGCTGAAAGCTCACCAGTACACTGCCAGCATTTGTGTGCAACCACACCAACAAAGCACTGATAAATCACATGCCTCTTAAAGACTGGATGACAGCTTCCTGTCTCTGGTTGGCATCATTCCCCTCCCCAACCACTCACAGAAGGAGGGTGGTAGTCATAGCATGCTCAGTCCCACCTAACATTTTGCAAGCAGCCTGTAAAAAAAATGCAAGGCTTGACTTGTAAAAGTTTCACTTGGCAAGAATAAGGACAACATTTAGCCAAGACTGACGCCTGATCAGCACTTCCAGTGGAACGGCAGAGCTGTGATTGTACACAAGATGAAACCCCACTCGCTCCCTTTGCTTCTTTCATCCTCTCTCCTGTGCTGCAGATTCCCAGCATGTCTGCCCAAAGACAGAAACCAAATCCTCCTGAGCCAAACGTGGCCCAGATAACAAAACAATCTTGTATTTAGTTGCTTTCCCTCTATTCTGCCGTCTGTGCATGCAATTTTAAATTGCACTCCCTTTCCACACAAACACATGGAAAGATGGGTGTGTGTGTTCAGTTTAATTTTCTACTCGTTTTCACTTAAAATAAATAAATAAATAATGCGTTCCAGAAACTAAAGGCTGGGACTCAAGTCCTACTGAGCTTTACATTTAATCCTAAGTTTTTCCCATTATTTTAATCCGATTTTCCTGACTCTATAACTTACAGACAAGGCAATATCTCCAGATCTACTACTCTGTATACAGATGACAACAAAAGAAGGTCACAGTCAAGGTCCTCGGCTGAGGCCCCTGACATTCCAGCCTTGTTCTTCACATAGATTCCCCGCGGACATGACAAGGGGACAGGAGCTGAAAGTCACTACGGATTAACGCCTGACAATGGAAATGTTCCTGCAGCTGGAAAAGTGTTGGAATGGACATGCATAAATCAAATTCATGAGACTGAACACACGTGAAACACATGCACGCACACACACACACACACACGTAAATTCTTCTAAGGTTACACAATTCCACCTCCTGCTTCTCTTGATGCAGGCCTGTCAGTTAGGCTGATGGTGTCCAGCCTCCATCTGCCATAGCCACTGGTTATGTCTATTACTGTCCTTCAGATATCTATGTAATTACAAGGTCTGGATTTTGTTTAACTTTAGGTCTTACAAGAATGGAATATCACAATGACTACATAGAAGGTCAGGATACATGTATCTCCAGGAATGGAAAAAGTATTCAGCTGAAACTTTAACAATGGAATTTTGGCTCATTTTTATAAATAGTAGCAATTAAAGATGCTGTATTTTAAAGACACACACACACACACACACACACACACACACACACACACACACACACACACACACACACACACACACACACACACACACACACACACACACAGGAGATAAACCATGGCCAAAACATTTTAGAAACAATGTACATAGACTGACACGCTGCCTCAGGTTTAGAAGAACCAATACAGTGGACTCATGAAGTTCAGGCACATTGCAAAACCCAGCCCAATTTAGATTAGCATCTATCCCCTTCAAGGTCATCTCTTTGTATACCTCAGGCCTACTTCCAACGCTCCAATCTTCATATTGCTCTGTAGGCGTGCCGTTCTGACCAACTGATGATTTGACCATGGACCACAAACTTCAACCTGCATTTCAAACTAACCAGACTTTTATGCCGAGGATCATCACTGGTGATCTGGGATGAATCCTCCTGAGAAATAAGGCAGCGTACTAGGTCAGGAGCGCAACTTCAAGCATGCCTGTTGTGATTTTGTCGCACCAACAGCCCCATTTGCTCAATTTAGCTCCCCGCGACTTGAAATTCAAGTACAGTTTTAACACATTGGAGGAGGTTAGGAGTTTGTCCAAGATGCAACCGCCAAAGATGAAAAACTGAAGTCAATCCTCAGACTCCCATGTTAAAAAAAATATACAATTTTATAGCATTAAAAAGCATGTTTATAGACTGGTACACAAAAAAACAAAAACAGTTTTGGCATGTATGGATAGAGGTAACCAAACCAAAATGCATCCAAACCCAATGTGTGGTGTCACGATGACTATGTCTATCTTTTATACTGTCTCCAGATTTGTCACACAGCCAGAATGAGACTTCAACAGAAAAGATTCTGGAGGCTGTCTGCTGCACAAGGAAATAACCTTTAAACATCAAAATTTAAAGGCAGGTGGAGCTTTGCTTTTTATATGCAGAGTCTGAACTTTTTAAAATTACATAATATACTGGGCAAGACTAGACATCTAAAATCTCAACATGGATGAAGGCTCTGTAAACATTTCTGGCTCCTGGGGCAGTCAGCATATTGTACTGGTTTATTTTTCTCATGTTGCAACTGAATTAAACTATACTTTTAAATCCCTCAGCATGACCTTGTCCATCACAGAGATTATGAAGGACAAGTAGAGATGATGTCTGTCAGCAATGACCTTGTTGTTTTGTCATTGCTGAAAAAGACTGCATCTTTTTATAGTCTATATTATGACTTGAAAGGAGAAGTACTGGGCAGCAAGGACAAGCTTTAAAAGCTTAAGAGACAAGCTTCTTAGGTTATGATGCCATCTAGACAAAGTACTACAGCACATCCAAAGTCACTCGAGGTCACTTCAACAAACAGAGCTGGGATATGCTCGAGGCAGCAGAGGTTTACTGTTGTCTGCAGCTAATGCTGCTGCACTCTGGCCTTATTTCATGTTTCCTCTTTCTTCTCACTGATGGTATTTTTTGTATTATTCCTCAAAGCCACTCTCCACAGAAGATCCACGCTGTTTGTCTAAGGAGGCTTGTTTTAAGCTGCAGCTCTGCAGTCCTTCTGCCTCCAGCCTTTCCTCACACAACCCTTCCATTACTGGGTCAGCTGAATGCTGCTGGAGACACGGGCAAAAATCGAGCTGCACAGCTGCACACCAGCTAAGGCCATTATAATTGGACAAAAGCTGGCAGCGGGAGGAGCGGTGGGAGTGTGGGAAAACTAGAAAGAGCAAAATGATGCAAAATGCAGCCAATAATTAAAGCAGCATTAGTCGGTGCCAAGCGACACAAAGGAAAAGTCAGGGCCTTTCACTATTGCACAGTGACGACAATGAAAAAAGAATCCAGAAAAGCTCGGTTAAATATACAGCCACTACTGGCTCTCGTTTCACACTGTTGTGCCAACATGGGCACCAAGAAACACAGCTCATCCACCATGCAGAAGAACCACAAAAGTTAGCATGTCCTGCATCTAGAGATAAAGGCATTACCATCCATCCATCAAAGGCTTATATCAACAGAGAAGGCATGATGGTCATCCCAGCTCCTACCCCAAAAATCCACATTTCTAAATTTGAATGAGTCAGGCTCACTGTGCTGTTCAAGGCCGTTTCTGGTTCTTGTCTCAGTGGCAATCTGAAGAGAGGAAATTAGGAAGTCTCTACCCTTTCCCAGAGTGACTGGACAAGGGTGGGGTAATGGCCTGACCACAAGATTAAATAAAATCTATTAGCTAGGGGAAAAAAGCAGCACTTGAGAAAAACTCCATATTAATATTGACTGTTGGGCAAGCCCTTAAGTCCTTTTGTTACTGCAGGTATGCCCGCAACTTACAGCATTAAAGGCAGTATCCTTAAAAGAGCTAAATTTACAAGCATCAGACAAAACCTCATCAAGAGAAACTTCTGTAGCAGCAAAGAGGGAATATGGACACTGTGTGCAAGCAACAAGGCTGAAAGTCAGAACTGGATGCCTGTGACCTTTGGCCCCTCATGAGGCGCTGCATTCTGCGTGGGCTCAGGAACACCTTCAGAAATCACTGTCTGTGAACACAGTTTGCCATCCACAAATGTAGATTAAAGCTCTGTTGTGGAAAGAAAAAGCCATATGTGAACATGAAACACTGTCTTTTCTCTGCCAGAGCTTAGTTAAAAATGGATTTAGGTAAAGTGGAAAACTGTTCTGTGGTCAGATAAATCTCAAATTTAAATTTGTTTTGGGAAACAGACACCACATCCTGCAGACTAAAGAGGAGAAAGATCATCTGGTTTGCTATCAGTGCTTGGTGCTGATGGAATTGGCAGCTTGCACATCTGGAAAGGCACCATCAGTGCTGAAAGGTATATACAGGCTTTAGAGCAACATACATGTGTTCTCATCCAGATGATACCTTTTCCAGGGAAGGCTTTGCATATTTAAGCAAGACAATGCTAATCCAAAATACTGGATCTACTGCATCAGCACAACTTTGTAGTAGACGAGTTCAGGTGCTGAGTTGGCCTGCCTGCAGTCCAGACATTTCACCAAGTGAAAACATTTGATGCATCATGCAATGAAAAATACGACAAAGACGACCCAGGACTGTTGAGCAGCTAGAATCCTAAACTAGACAAGAATGGGAAAACATTCCTCTCCCAAAAGTCCAGCAGCTGATCTCCCAAGTTCCCAGATGTTTACAGACTGTTGTTAAAAGAATAAGGGATGCTACACAGTGATAAACATGGCCCTGACAACGTTTTTGAGATGTGTCGCTGCCATCAAATTCAAAATGAGCAAAGCTTTTTCTTAAAATTCTACATTTTATTTAAAATGTTTTAAAAGTTTAAATATTTGATGTTTTCTATTGTTCTATTGTGAATAAAATATGGGTTTATGAGATCTGCAAATCATTGTATTCTGCTTTTATTTACATACTGCATACCAGATACTAAAGCCACCGATGTACAGGGCATGGAAGTAAGTAACAATATTATTAAGGAAATCCTAAAAATAAGATCAGACATTTCACAACAAAGTGAACGGGTGATGCATTTGGTGAATCTAATGTAATTTTAATAACAGGAATCTTCAAGCCTCAACTTCCCCAAGACAGAGCCAATAGCACTAGCCTTTTCAGCATTGCTTCTGCATAGAGGGAATACATGGTGAATATGCAGAGTGCACTCCAACATCAGATAAACACGCTACAAAAACGCTACAAAACACTACAGTATTAAACATGTTTTCAGCATACTGCAACTCCCCCGCTCTGGTGCATGAGGCTGTTACTTTGTCCCTTACACAAACCCACATAACTGCACAGCACTTTTAAAAAGGGCCCTTATCCAAGACTGCATTATCGCATAAAACGGCAGGTCTTCTCTCCCACTCCATTTTTTTTTTTTCTAAGGCAGCTAAATGCTAATCTAATTAGAATTAATTATATTAGCCGTGGGCTTCAAGGATTTAAGCAGCGCCTCTTTAATTCAACCTTTTCGCTAAACTATGAGCAAGTCTCAACATAAAGGTCAGCACGCTGTCACTTATCTGGCCACGGGAGCGCGAGTGTGTGAGCTAATGTTTCTGTGTGCCCGTGTCTACACGTGCACCAGTGTGTTGTCTACATTATATGTGATGGCTGAGGGATTCTGTAATTACACCAGCTGTCCCTGAGTGACAGAGCCTCTGAGTGCTGTGGTGTCTATTTACGCCTGGCTTAGACTCAGGTTGCCAATCGCCCTCGGAGCGTAGCTTCCTAGCCAAGAGGCCACAAACTTGCACCATGTGTGCATCACGGTATGAATCCCCATGCAGCACCTTCAAGTAACAAACCACACTCCTCCACATATTGGCAGGAATTGGGGTGGGGGGTTAACTTTTACCTACACTTGGGAACAAACTGCCCTCTAACTTTTCTTGAGGACAGTTGCCGTGGTGTGTGTAAAGCATGCTGAAGTTATTGCCCATGTCCCAAATGTAGTACAAAACAATATAAAAACCTTGTAAAATAAGCCTAAAACTGGCAATTATCAGAACGATATTCCAAAATCAAAGTGATGCATTGAAAAATAAAATTACTGGCAGCTTACACCTACATAATTTGTCCCTCATCCTTAAATATCTTGCTCAAACATTTTACAGTCCACAGCCAGATTACATCAGATCACTTAGTCAACCACGCCTTTCTAAATGGCTTCCCTGAAGGCAGGAAAAAAATATGGATGCTGTCCAGAGCTTCATTTGTCTCCCCTATCCATCTGAATGTCACTTTCCATATGGTAAACAGAGTGGGGGGAAAAAATAAAAGTGTCATTGCCAGTTTAATCTGAAATGACGTGACTTGATTAAAATTTTATACAGAAAGGTCAACAAGGGAAAAACTACCAGAGATCAATGTTAGCCAGAATCACTGATTCCTAGAAAGTCTGTGGCTGTGCATTCAGAGAAAACCCATCAGCTGTCCGATTGTCACAAGGCCGGAGGGAGAACAGGACACTTCCTGAACCATCAACACTAATGCACAAGCTATAATAGACTAAAATGTCATGTTAACTTTGAGAATTAAAATAAATGTTCATTATGTTAAGTTTTCCCTTAATGCTATATAATTATTGTCTGACATTTTATTCAAGTACCCTTATCGTGAGCGGATTATTGGATTGCACAGAGCAATAAATCACCATTTGCCCATCCAGGGGTACAATTGCTCATCGATCCTTCCAGCAGGTGAGCTAAAAACTGGCATATTATTGTAACAGGGAAGGCAGAACTGCATGTCAAGAGTGAGGACATCTTTGTTCTGGAACCACTGTACCTCCTTTAAGGAAGCATAAGATCTCTAGTTACAATACACTTGTATGTCCCTACCACCACTCCTAGACTACGCTGAGAACATCGAGGTCTACATGGCAAACTATTTCCTTCAGATAAACAGCAACAAAACCGAAGTAATTATCTCTGGACTTCCAAGGGCAAAAGGATACCTAGCATGGGTGCTAGGCCACCTCAACTCATCTATAAATTCCATCCATCCATCCATCCATCCTCGCTTGCTCTAGGACTATGCAAACATTTCCAAGTCAAAGTTAAAGACACTTCTTTATTCACTTCCTCTACCAATAATTCTGCAGAGTCACTCTTACGTTAGATTTTAACATATTTCAGTATTTCTGTATCAAGAATGTTTGACCCCCAGTATAATTCTTTGCACCACATTTAATTCCCCCAATGTGTCACCATGCCCGCCGGTGGTTGTGCAAAAAGCATGATTCATCACTCAAGTGTCCAAAACTTCAATTTACTTCTCCCTACATCGTGTTCATTATGTAACGAGTGATTTAGGACACAGCCGTAGAGTTGTTTGATTTCACTGAGCAAGCTCTTGGCAGTATGACTATCCAGTTCTTTCAGCTGATGTAAAAACACCCATGCAAACTCAGGCTGCAGAGAGCCCAGTGGTGTTTTATGATCCATTTGAGGGAATCATTAGCACAATGGCTGACCAAAGTCTCTCACTTTCTGTAGCCAGTCAAGCTTAAATACAGTATCTAGACATGCCATGATGATGGGGACTGGCCTTAATTGGTGAGGCGGTTTCAGCAATCTAATTGCAGAAAGTGACCAGGGGCACAGGCCATAGCTGCCCCGTCACTTATCCTGCAGGCTCATTATTTCTAATGTGGAAAGAGGCCTGCAGGATTTAAAGCTTCCCTCATTTATCCATACAACAGGTTTGTGGCTTAGTCTGAAGTTAGTGCACCATCTTAACAGTTTCACCAAAATAAAATAATTTCCTTTATAAGTTATAAGTTCCTTTAGGTTTTTGCTAAATTTGGTGTATTGTCTGACAACAAGCCACCCACCTACTTTAGACAACAGTGGCGACGAGGTTTAACACCCCGATGAAAGCCTGTATGGCAAAATGTTTTCTTCAGGTTAAACATGACCACACAACAAGAACAAAAAACCCATTATGGACATTTTTCGTCTTAAACTGATGCTTTAACAGTCCGACACATTCTATATGATCTTCTGCTTAATGACTGGTTCATTCTTCCGAACGACGACACACAGCACAACCAGTATCTGTGACCAAGTGATTTAATTAGCTATCCAGTGCAAAGATAGATTACAGTGCACACAGAGTAATGTAGTCCTTAACACACTATAGCCTCACCTTCTGTCCATGCCAGCTAGGTTTCTAATTAATGACAGAGGAGCTCTGGGGTGTGTTCATGAGCTCTACAACTACCTCATCCATTTATACCTCCCTCTAAAAGCCTCCACCCACCCATCTATCCGTCCTGTATGCAGATTGGAGCTTCTTAACACGAGATGTATGAACTTCCGCAGATTATTTCAGCTGCTGGTGGACAGATTAGGTTACATTAATGCAACAGTATCTCTGCGCTATACAATCGGAATCTTTTGCTCTTTGGCGATTGTGACACCCACTCTGAAATCAGACCTCACTGATCACTCCAGTGGTGTTGTGACAGTATATGAAAGGTGTGGGAAATTTAACAAGAGGATGTGCGCACGCACGCACACACGCACGCACGCACGCATGCACGCACACACGCACACACAAAGTGTTTGGTGTCAACTTCTGCAAATGGAAAGCAAATATCTTTGGGCCAGAAGAACAGGACTGTTGCTGCTGCTGCCGCTTGAGTGTGTGTTTGTGTTCGTTTCAGGGGAAAAAAAGGATGCAATCGGCTTTGGCCGTCTGCTGGCATAAAGATTAGAAGAAAGGCTGCTCTCTTCCTGGGACTGGAGCGTGAATGTGGTCCCGGAGGGCCCACTTAGAGCTGTACCTTCCTGCCAGAATAACTCGCGTGTTCCAAAAATGAGGGAAAGGGGTAATTGTGGTGCACTTCAAATTTTGCTGTGGTAAAAATGTGTTGCCTTCGAGATTAAACAAGCTTTATAATTTCATTTGTTCTGGGGACTTTATTCATGAAAATCTGCATTATTTACTTATATTGAGACTTATGGCTGATGACTGAAAAATACTTTTTATAATGTGTTCTGTCATTTCCGTTTGACTAATCACCAGATGAGTGACACCTGATATTTATGCTCAAGAGCAGGGAAAGAAAAAACTGAGGTAGCTGCTTTGGCGGCTGGCCATGTTGTTCTTTTATTAGAAGGCTGGGCATTCATCCAAAACATCCCAGACGCAGACAGCCAGGTTGGGCCACCCTGCCACAAATGGCCCTAATGGGGTCCCAGACAGAAATCAGCTCAAATGAACCCCAAAGGCTTATTCAGTTTACTCCAATAAAAAGACAAAACCAGGAGTTGTAATTTATGAGTCAGAGTAGTTGGTATGAGAGACTCTTAAGCAACAAAAAAAAAACAAAAACAAAAAAAAACAATTGCCTCAGCCATGAGTGGCCTGTCAGTCTAGTCAATCAGCCAGCTGTCATGTCATTCAATGGAAAATCTTGCTGGTGGAGGGAGGTGAATGAGGATGTACTTGTTTGACAGGCAGTACAAATCAAAAGTTGGGACAATAGAAAAGAAGAAACTGGTGTTTGGGGGAATGCATTGCTGAGGTTATATTTACCAACTATCTGCAACAGCAACTTTAAACACTAGAAGTTCATCAAAAGTTCAAGTTTTACCATCTCCGTACCAAATGTGGGAGACATTTATAACCTTGGAAGAATATTATGCAGACAGATCAATTCAATTTACTTTTTTCCTTTAATGGAAAAATAAAAATAATTGACATTTACTGACTCAAAAACTTAATTTCTGGAAAAAGCAAAAACTCTTAAAACTGGAAAGTCAATGATTGAATAATTAATGTCTGATCAGAAATAAAATAAAAAATAAACAGGGGAGATTTATGAAGGCTGGCATCTTCAAAAATCTCCCATAAAACTGACAGTTCAAAGCAAAAATAAACTATTTACTGGTTACAATGACATAAAAACCACAGTCACCGGTCTGATTATCAGATAATATCAATAAACAACAAATGCTTTTGACACCTGAGACAGGTTTCCCGCGTCAGTGAAGTTCACATCTGATAAAATAAAAAACACTGCTTGAAGAGTAAACAATTGCAATGACCCTATGATGTCTGCATATATAAACTGTATCAGGAATTTCAAATTTTGTTTAAAAAAAAAAAAAACAAAAAAAAACAAAAAAAAACACAAGGACAGTTGGACTTTACATGCCTCTAAGAGATGTTTATACCTGCTTCTGAGGAGCCTTTTAAAGTAAAACCGAGCTTAGAAACCAAAAATATGAGTGTAACAAACATCCAACACACAAACCAAACGACCAGTTCTATGAACTCAAGCAATTTCTCTCCAAAGCTATCATTCTGCTGGTTTAGAGCTTAGAAGAGCTTTATTCAGCCTGTTTCAAAGAAAAGCCTGTCACATTAAAGGAAGCAACAACACAATTACTTCCTTTAATGTGGGCAATAAAATATATTCAGTGATTGTTGTGTTTGTTGAATTGTGTTCAGAACACATACACACTAAACACAATGTTCAACCTATTATGTAACACAAGCCAAAGAGTCAATTTATGCTCACAATGCCATGGTTTGGGTGTTTGTCTTTTCTCTTCTTGGAAAACCTTATCTGATAAGGAATTCTTATTACCCAGTCTCTTGTTTTGTTTTGGGGTTTTTTGGCTTGATTACTCCACGAATGGCTCACTTCTTAAACAGTCAGTGCTCATACATTAAAGTTTGTTACGATGAGCATGAACCCAAATTACAGCCCTGAGGCCACAGCCCGGTTCTACCCACATGCCAAGTGGCATTACATGGAAATGTGTAATCGTGGAAACTTCGCTTCACCTGCAGGATCATATTTCTGGACAAGCTATCATGCCTGCAACAATGCAGGCAATAATGCAGCTGAGAAAGTAACACTGCAACACATGCCCACTGAGCACAAACCTCACCTTTGAGCAGGTAAAAACTTGAGTCTGAAACAGTCAAAAATGCTTCCTTTCTCTTTCAGCAAGCCACCAGCAAACATGTTTAAATAGGCCAACAGGTTGGTTTAGCCTATTTACACTGGTTAACTGGCATCACTCAAGAGGAATTAACTATTACTGTTTCTGGTTCGCATTATACCCAACAATATACAGATCACTAGAACTGGATTTCGCTGAAACTGACGAAGACATTGATTATTCTCAGGTGTGTTCTTCAGTTATTTCTAATACACAACACATACACACAAGAAATACTGATGTGCACTCTATCTGCATGCTCACATATGACTTTAAGGCTTTGGAGTGAGTATGAATGGATGCAAGCTGAGCTCAGTGTTCTTATATTCTCTGCTTAAATCTCCTGAATTTAATTCAGAGGTAACCTTGGTTTGGTCTTATATTCAGAAACCCTCCTCTCTGCCATACTTGGTCATTGACAACATTAATCAACACAGACAGAAAAAGCTGCTAAAACCCTCTAGTGGATATTACCCTCCAATGACAAGCAGTCACCACAGCACCCATGTCCCTGTGGGGGTTCAATGTCATACTGAAGCTATAATATCCCCCTCAGGTTCTTACCAGCACGGGGGCCCGCAGAAGCCACAGATGGGGAGAGAGTAGCAAGGTGACACATGCTAATTTACAACACCTGCTTGACCCTTCAAGGTCATATATGATGGTACTGCGTGTATAAACCTTTATAGTAATATCTGATTTTGCAGCCAGTCTTGCTGTTATGTTCTGTAAAATACTGTAACAGTTAAAAAAAAAAAAAAAAAAAACACTTCAAAATGTACAACAATCTGAATATTTTGAAGAATATTATGAAGCAACAGTTGTTCTCATAAAAGAACTTCACAAACAAAATTATGAATAAATTCAGAACAACGCAATCAGAGAACTAGCAACAGGAAAAGGAATCAAAGCTTTTGGTGCTACATCTCTCTTTCAGTACACGGCTAATCTGAGGACTAAATGAAGGAATAACTGACTAGAAAAAGCCTTCCTGTATTTAATCAGACTTGGCTCCCCTCTTTAGTTTATACTTAAAATATTCTTAAATATAACAATCTAATCAGGCCTCCAGAAAGCATGTCTCCTCTCTCTTCCTCTTATGGTCCTGACCCCCTTTTTCCCCCCACTCATTTATCCTCACCATCCACAGCCTTAAAACACCAAATGCTGATTCCGACCTGTTCAGGTATTCCCATGACAAACAGCCAACCACAGGTGCAGGGGGGTACCTCTTCTTCATTAAGCCTGGCATGGCCGACAGCAACATACTCCTGTGCTACTTTTAGCCAATTTACTTTTCATAGCTTTTGGCATCTTTAAAGTGAACGTCTGCATTTTTTGCGGTTTCTTTTAGGCCGGGGGTTCTGACTGGTTGGTTGACTTGGTGCCACTTCAGGGAATTAAAATAATCCTAAAAACAATCATTTGTTTGAAAAGCATTTTTCTGCCTTGCAGAACAGGAGAACCTGCAGAAAGACTGTTACATTCCTAACCTGACAAACAGTATCAGGAGGCACAGTATGATAATAGTCCAGTAATGTAACTGTAGGCTACGATGGACCTTATTTCCCCATCATGCACACATAAATGACCTCATAGTACCACATTATCCCAACAGAGCACCATCCCTACTGGAGCCAGGTACTGCTGGAGATCTCTTCCTGTTAAAGAGGAGTTCTTCCTTCCCACTGTCGTCAATCGTTTGCTCACAGAGGATCATCTGAGAATTTAGACTCTCTCTCTAATATTCTTGTTCTTTACCTTACAACACTTTGAGGTGACTGCTGTTGTGAATTGGGGAAATATCAGTAAAACAGAATTGTATCTTAGTATGAACTGAACTGTGACTGAAGGAAATACAAAGTTTCTTTTTTCAGTCGGTCACAGGCTGCGCAAAACATCAGCGAGGACCACCGCTGGCCCGTGACATACAGTCTGAGATCCCTGGATTTAGGCTTTTCTTAGTGTGCTCCTGCAGCATTTATCATTTAAGAGCCAAGAGCCATTTAGCTCCTCACCAGCTCTTGCACTGGTTTGGCTGGCATCACTGTATGATTCTCTGACAGAACCCTGCTGTGAGGAAAAGGCAGCACAAACAGTCACGGAAGAGCAATATGTAATTTTCCACGCATTCAAGTCACCACAAAAATGAAGCCTCTTTGTGTGTTTTGAAGCTGGTGCATGAATTGAAAATGTCAGATGGGTCAGAAGATATGAATGAACGCTGTTAGATATAAACAGCATACTTGTCAACAGGATGAGTTTTTCTTCCTGTTAGCGTTTTGATGCACTTAGTGTCGGGCAGTCTCTCTTGTTCTAATTTGAATGGACTGCCACAAAATGAGTAAAAATAACTCATTTTTATTTAGTGCCATCAGCAAATGCAAAACATCCTGTTTACATGGAGCAATCGCTCAGTATAAATGATGGACTGGCACAACGTGTTGGACCCATGTGGACATTTATGGCTCCCAGACCAATTAGCTGACTTCTCTGTGGTTATCCTCACCTTTCCAGAAGACCTTTGAAGACGGTGCCATGAAATTCAGTCAGTACAGTTTGTTCCACTGAAGACTTAATTATGCAAACGTTCATGAATAACCAGGCTGTTTTCATTCTGGAGGCAGAACACAATGGCTTTCCTTTGAAGCCACTGTTACGTTTCAATTACACACAAGAATTTAAGGCATTAGTGAAAATGAAACAAAAACAACAAAAGTAAAGTGATCATCTCTTGGCTGATCAACCTGCGAATTATGCAACATTCCAACAAACGCTAACTGACACCAAAGGACAAACTGCATGTAAGGCTCAGACGCAGGCAGCACCTGATAAATATGTGGCACCACGGGATGGAATAATTATTTTATTTGCACCATGATCCCTATACAGTTATTTAGGAACAGGGAAGCTTTTCCATTCAATCACAATCAAGTTTATCAGATGCTTTTTATTGATGCTGGCATGCTTTCTGACAGCTGTTCACTGGAAAACAACATTAAATCATGGCAGTAGTCACAGTCACGCTTTTTTCCCCCTTCAGAGATAAAAAAAAAACAGTTATGAACAGGAATAAATAAGGAAATCCACTCAAATTAGACTTTATTATGACCTTGGTATCAATAAAATCTTAATATCTATGTCTTTTTAACACCACATACCTTCAATAACTCAGCTCTGCTTGTCATAATATAGATGAGCATATTGGCACAATGAGGTAATGTTATCATCACTGTTGACTGTATTTAGTTATGAAATTTTCTGGGCATCGCAAAGGTGCAATAAACAATGTAAATCTCCAGCACAGTCTGACTGAACAGCTGACAGGTAACTGTCCTATGAATTCCCACCTAATGTCTGCTTTACCCTGTATACTTGCTATATAGGGTGTCTTTCTTGAATTGTTATACTTGCTATACTTGAGAAAGGAGGACAGGAAAGAAGCACATGTGTAAAGCTGCTGTGGACGGCAGGAACACACGCGAGGTTTCACACGTTAAGCAACCAGGAAGCAAAATGAGGGACTTTCCCTTTTTTTTGTGAAATGCATTAGCATCTCAGAAACCATGTGCTGAAGGAAAACAGCAGCCACATTTTAATTCATGTAGGAAATCAAATTAATCAGTGAAGGCAGCGTGTGCTCCTTTTCTGCAGCCATGAATGTACATGGTATAAATGAGCACACACTCATGAACACGCGTGCACACTGAGCTAACACTTATCTGAGAGCCAAATATAGGCCATCCCTTGATGATAATTAGAGCTCCTTTTGTGATCCAGATTTAGAAATTAGTGCAAGAAACTTCTCATTTTGTCCTTTACACCAGAAAGCAGCATTTATGATAAGATATCAAACAAAACATGTTCCCATGAGGAGATCAGCTTTTTCTACTAACAAGCCTCACAAAGGGACAGCGGAGGAGAGACAGGTGAGTTATTTTTACACAAAAAAACACGTTAAAATAAAAAAAGAGCTGTGCAGATGTCACGATTTAGTACCATTTTAGCTGTTGGTGTCCCTTTCTCTGGCTCTCATTATGCTGTTGTGTTTGAACCACACAGTAGGCATTATGATGGATGGATAACAGTACCTTAACCAGTGCACACTTGTGGGGAATTTATGGTTCAGCAGCGGTAACACATGGACAGTCAGTGGGCAGCTACGGACTGCCCATGTGGTGAGGTACAACTGGTCTGTGGGCTGCTCTTGCTTATGCTGTTGTTGGTCCACCAGCCAGCCTCGGAGAAGAACGAAGTCATAACATACAAAGAGCTGATGTGAAACCAAGCAAAAAGTGTCCCCTGCAGCCACTGTCTGTGCTTTTCATACTGTACTTTCTGATCTTTGATGGGGGTGTCTTTGCCCTTCTCCCACTCCTGGTGAACTCCACTGTGGCTCCCTTCCCTGTTGCCACCGACTGACACACAGCATCATCCACACCGTCTAGTTGGGACTTTAGAGGACTGCAAATGGACATGACTTTTACAGAAGTTGATGGGCAAGGTTATAAGGCTTTGGCAGTAGAGGCAGACTGATTTAACAGCGGGCACTCTGCGACGTCTCTGTTTCCGACAAACATATTTGGGACAAAGCTTACCTCTGTTGAACAATGGCGCATGCCATGCGGTGCTCATAGTGCAAGAAAAACTGTATTTGGAAAAACTCAGCAGTGATGTCTGTCTCTAGAAATCATGAAGCAGGTACTAAGAAAAGACTGTGAACCTGTGTTTCAGGTGGGAACTGTTTTTTTTCACCAACCAGAAGAAAATTGCAGATAGCTGGAATAACAGCTCAACTGATGTTTACCTTCTGTCAGGCTGTCAGTGGTGAGACTGAGCCTCTCGTCATGGGCAGATGGACACAGAGTGACATATTTACAAAGAAAGTAGTTCCTACTTGAAACTGCAACAGCAAAGTTTGTTGTTCTTTCTGAATAACTGGGCGATGATTTCTAGAAAGAGACGCTGCTCCTGGGTTTTCCAAATGTATTTATATTGTGGGTGCTTTGCATGAGTGCCCTTTAGTGTCATTATAGTGACGAGAAGGCACATATGAACAAAGAAACGGGCAACTCACGCAAAAAACAAACCAGAAGGACAAATATTTCCAAAGGCCAGAGAAAAAAAAAGAAACAAAAAAAAAAGATGAGATATCAGGGTGAACTGTCCCTTTAACTAAGTCCCTGCCAGTTAAACCCATGATCCATGTACTGCAGCCTGAAGGATGCACAGTATCTCGCTGTACCATCAGATCTGTGAGGGAATCTGCACTAAATTGGTTCATTTTCAGTGCTCTGATGCATATTCGTGTGGCTCCAGAAAACATTTGAAAAACATATGAACACACAAGGCCTTGAACACAAGCTGGTCACTACCGGCAGACACCATGATGGAGAGGGATCCCAGTCAGACCCCTGAGCAGACAGGGGGGGACTGAAACGGTTCACCTCCACATGGCGCACCACAGAGACACGTGGTCGTTACCGGGTTTCTTATCTGGAGCAGAGGCGACCGGTTTTTTTTTTTTTACACCCGCACAGACACACATACAAAGATAGTCACCCCTGCGACAGCTACAAAGCAATTCAATGGAGTTTACATCATCTCCAAATCAAGCAAACGCTCTCCGGCTCAACTGCATCAAGCCCGAGGGCGCTAAGCAGTCACTTCCGGTGTTTGCTTTCAAAATAAAACTTAAGTAACGAAAAAAAGGGGGAAATGTCCAGTTTTATTCCTCCCTAAACAGGTGAGATTTATCGTGCATGAAGAGGTTTTAGTGCCAGTGTCTTAAGACTGCGACTACAAGGCTTTGACTCGAGTGCAAAAAATATTTCCCCTCGCAAATACTTCCGATATTATAATAATAAGAAAAGCCAGAAACTAACCAAAACAAACTGAACTGAAATGAGCAAACCCACTCTGGAAACTATCTAAAACCAACATAATGACACAACAAGGGAGAGAGAGAGACCCTTCAGAAAGAGTCTAATAAATTTTTCCTGGCCCAAGACCCGACAAATAGTCCAAAACTCATAACTATATTAATTTAATGAGGATTTAAGAGTCGCAAGAGTAAAAGCCGGAAACACAGATTACTGAATATTTTTGCCTAAGAGTCAAACTTGGGAATTTGGGTAATATTAAAAGTAGCAGCTCATAATAAATAAATAAAGAAAATAAAAAATGAAGTTAAAGGAAAAACAAAAAAATACGATAAGATTGTGTAAAGAGCAGAGCAAATGGCATTAATAAATAGTACACTATAAATCTAAGAAACTAATCTCAGTTCAAACCAATATAGAGCCATATGTTCGGGGATTTGAAGCTATTAACAGTATATCTAATAAATATGTTGGTAATTTAATGAGCAATGTAACTCAGAGTTGATCTAAACTACTTCCATCCACGTGAAACCACTCAGGGTACAAAGTTAAAGTCCAAACCATCATTTTCCAATTCCCCTAATCAGCTGGTATGGTCCGGGTATAAATAATAGCCTTAACAGTCAGATTTAGTTTAGAAATATTTACCTACAACCTGGTCATAAAAACGCTTCTAGTGTATTTGACCATGCGGTCATAAGATGCGCAAAAAGAAGCAATTAAATCGATCATTAATCACAGATTCAAAACCAATTACAATGAAGTTATTTAACTAACTATAAATCCTTTATATTTTAGTATATTAATATGAAACCCATCATTCCTACTTCCTATCTAACTGGCGCTATCTGCTGCCGGCTTGCCGCAGCTTGCTCCACGCCGACTGCGGCTCCCGCTGCCCCGCTATCCTGACGTTGGAGGTGACTACAGCTCCGTGCTATGTGCTCTCTCTCCCTATGCAACTCCCACGTCCACGTTCAAATAAATTACCGTCAAAAAAAAGCGAAAACGCTTAAAAAAAAAAAATCTACCAGCTGGTTGTTTAGAGGGACCCTCTGAAGGTTTTAAGCCCCGGCATGCTGATGCTCAGTCCTGCCGCTCCCGAACCCACATCCGACAAAACCGGTGAAAGATGCTCCGGCAGCGGCGTGCCACGACACACCGCCGCTTCCTCAAATCACTATCAAACTCTCACGACCGAAACGCTTTAGCTCTTATGTCAAAGCAGATGAAAAAATCGCTCCCTACCGTAGACATCGGTTGGCGCTGGTGGATGCTTCCTCTTGAGGCTGTCAAAGAGGCTGTGCGGCGGAGCAGCTGCGGTCTCTTTGCCTCCTCCCACCGGCCGCCCCTGGCTCTGGCTCGTTAGGATACTTCCAGGGTAAGAAAAGCCCGGTTCTGGGAAGCCGACTGCCTGTCTGTCTGCGGACTAGAGCTGCGAGACAGACTACTACACAAATATGAGACTGAGTGGGCAGGGCGTGTCACCCCGCGGTGGCCCTCCCCTAGTCCCGCCGGTACATGTCGTCCTGCTGCGTGCTGAGCTGCTGAGCCAGCGCCACACCAAATTGTATTCAAAAATCGTGGCATGCTTGGTATGTACAAGTCTTTTGTTGCTGAAAAACGAAAGGGAGGGCTGTTTAATGAATCAGAATATTAAATTCGGCACTCAGCTGACACAAAAATAAAGTAGGATATTGCTATTTTTAAACGTTTTGAGGGATTTCATTCATTGCTAGATTACTATTACTCCCAACAGAGAAACAGGGAAAGTGCAGATTGCAAAACACAAGAAAATATAACTAAATATATAAATCTACATACGACAAAGTTAAATCAAATAATAAATAGAATAAAAATAGAATTTAAGATATTTCCACCCGATAAGTGTCCTGCCCTTATATATTTTAACTGCAGTAGGTTGTAAAGATGTTCTATATCACTCATAGAGGAGCTGAAAGCGCCTCCTACTAAAAATTTCTTTGCTGTTTGATCAGCAGGTCATGCAGGAGGTGTGATGTTTTATGCCTTATGTTCAGCAGGGGTTATGCAACATTCTTCTCTCAGGGGGCTTCAGGGTCATTCCTATTGCCACTGGCTTGATGTGGCAAAGAAAACTGCACTCGCAACAACAACCTGGTGAAAAATGTGCAACATTTTGTTGCACTCATTTAAAGACCTAAGCTTCCTCACGTGCATTTGGTATACACTGACACAAATAACCATCAGGCAATAGTGGCTTCTGTGTCATATGTCTTTTCAAGATTTTACACTGGACAAGTAAATTATGGTGTCTGAGTAGAGCGTTCACATCCCAACACAGTAAATGTGGGACAAAGCATACGGGACACTGATGCTGAAAGGCATTAATCTTGAACATGACCTTCGCAACTCCTCTGCAAAGACTCTGAAGTTTAGTCTGATGTGATACTCTTCGTACTCGTCCTTTTTTATCCATATAACCTTTAAAACTCTTTATTTCAGTTGTTTTGGAATCACCACTGTTTTTTCCAGGGTGGAATGAGTGTACTACATTCATCTTTAATGACTTTAAAAACAAGAACTGGACACACAATTTATTTAGGATTTTCTCTAACACACAGGGTCAAAAGTGTACATACAGGCTCGAATACACTCACTTAAATCTTTTAATAAGTGGTGCTGAAGGTTCTAAAATGTCTTCTAACTTGAACTCGCCAAGGCCTATTATCTTCTCATTAGTGATCATGATTCACTACAGCTGGTAGGACTGACCAACTCAGAACGACGGGAAACTCCAAGGAACTCAGTGAAGACCTAAGAAGGAGAACAGTACATTTACACAAGTTGGGAAGGTCTCTTGGAACCATTTCTGAGCAACTGCAGATTCCAAGAGCATCAGTTCAAACAACTGTATGTGTCACCCAAAATTGGCCATAATGAAAAGATGTATGTTTGGACGAGTAAAGGTGAGGCTTTCAAACCTAAGAACACAACATCGTGCTCTGGGGCTGTTTTACTGCCGGTGGCACTGGAACATCGCACAAAAATTGGTTTTGGAATGGATAAAGCAGGCTAACATTATGTCTGTGTAGATTCTCAGTTATCCAGGTCATAGTAGTCTCTGGAGCTTGAAAAAGGCGACTGGACTTCTTTTTGTTTCTTGAAGACGTTTCACCTCTCATCCGAAAGGCTTCTTCAGTTCAACTGAAACCACTGATTAAATATGACCCACGCCCCCTTCACACCTGGGCACATGTGTTCAAGCACATGATCAATAGAGGGTCATAACCACCTCCAGGGGACTATGCCCACAGGGGTTTAAATACCTGGGTCTCTCCACCTTTTGGTTGAGAACTGAAGAAGCCTTTCGGATGAGAGGTGAAACGTCTTCAAGAAACAAAAAGAAGTCCAGTCGCCTTTTTCAAGCTCCAGAGACCAGGCTAACATTAAGCTTCCTTAAATGGCCTTCCAAAGGCCCTGACTTCAACTCTATTGAAAATTTGTGGACTATGCTTCAAAGCATGCGTCTGTGACAGGAAACCAACCAATTTAAATGAACTCTACCAAAAAAAGAAAAGTGGTCAAATATCCAGTCGGAATTATGCCAGAAGCTTGTTTATGGCTACTAAAAGTGTCTGGTCAAGGTGCAGCTTGCTAAGTGATTTTTTTTTTTTTTGGCCACAGCGGCTTTTATCAGTAGTGGAGAGAGACAGGAAATGGGGGAAAGATGCAGGGGAAGACACGCGGGCAAATTGGCGACGGGACCCGAACCCGCGCCGCCTACACATAGGTATAATGCGGCATATGTATGTGGTCGCCGGTTTCACCACTAAGCCACCCGGGCGCCCTGCTAAGTGATATTTAACCAAATATTAGTAGGAGTTTACATATTCATTTGAGCCTGTACATATACTTTTGACAATGTGTGGATTAGAGAAACTCAAACTTGTGCACCCAATTCTTGTTTTTTAAAGTAATTAAAGATCCAAAGAAATGTAAAGATGTTAAAGAAATCATTACAAGCCCCCAAATTACCATGACATTTATGCCGGTGAGTGTATGTAAACTTCTGAAAAAAAGCCAATTTTGAGCCTGGAAAAACTCTTGCAATAACCCACTAATCACTCTTAAAACGCACAGATCAAATTCTAACATATTGGTTACAGCCAGATACTTAATGCTCCAGCTGATTTCCTACCCTACATCTTTGATTATTGACTATAGTTGGTCATAGCTTGGGTATGAATACAGCATGATACAACTCATGTCATGGTGCACAGAACAGGCCAAGCACACAGCTCATGAGAATGTATATTATGCACAAACGTGTGTGTGCTTGTGAGTGGAAACATCCATCCCTCGTGGCTTTTGCATCTCCTGGCCATGAAAAAATCCCACTATGTCAGGATTCATAAAGAGAGGGCTGCAAACTGGGCTTTGACCCACAAACCTTAAATTGGCCCTCACATGCTGACAAGACATGTTGCTGCTGAGTGTGCTGGAGAACCTCTCCTTTTTTGATAAGAGGGATACAAAAACAAGACAACCTTCTCCTACTGCAGGCTTTTTCTGCAAGTAATTCTGGTTATGCAACAAATTATTTCATCAGCAGTCAATTTCTGCTGATGTCGAAAATCTAAAGTTGTGGTTTAAACACATTTTACAGATGGTGCTGGTGGACTGCATGAAATAATACATGCACAGGACTTTCCAGACATAGTTTTTGGCCCACCCTCCATATGACTTAATCATTTTTCCTGCAACTCTGGGAAAATTTGTCCAGTTAATGAGGGAGGGAACAGACCTTTCCTGTTCTGGAAGTCTGCACAGCTTCTCCCACATGGAGATTTGTGAATATAATTACTGTGAAATGAGGAAGAACCCACTTTTTAGTACCAAAACAATTCCTGACACACCTCCTATTGAAGTATCAATTAAGCTGCTAAAGTGAAACAATCTGAGATCCACATCCTGGAATCCTGAGTTTTCTTGAAGGACAAAGCCATTTTGATTTGAGTTATCTCTGCACTGCAGTCATTTTACTGGCAATATATTTAATGTTGATGAGATGCTACAGAATGAGGGGAGAGCAGAGACATCCATCAAGCGCTACTGCTCCGGAAATCTGACTCATGCCTCCTGCCAACTACATTAGTGCGTGTGTGTTTTAAAGATACCATTAAGGCAGTGTGTGCGAGATCCAAGTCCATGAGGCGTGGCGTTACCAGAGTGTGTCCAGTTTAAATGAACAGTTTCAACTAATAAAATTATTTCCTTACACAATTTAGGCTTTCTACTGTGATTTGAACTGGACCATGTATAAAATGTAATGGATTTCCTTTACAAGGAAATGGAATGGCATTTATATAAACCCCTTCTAGTCTTACCGACCAATCAAAGCACTATAAACCACATTTATCTATACAATCATATACTGCTGTATTTCATGCCTTATCTACCTGACATCTAGTCAATTTAGTATCACAGATTACCTGAGAAACCAAGCGCAAGAAGAACTGGCACACACACACACACAGAGGACCCATATGAATTTTGAATATAGTAAGAAGACTTATTATTTTCCTTATTTTCTGTTATACATATACTGTTATAAAGGTGGAAACTCATATTAAAGAAGGCCAAAGTATTAAATAATGAGTACAATGTATGCAGAAGCAATCCCGCTCCAGGTTCAGGTGGCCTTTTCTACTGTTGGCCCATATCCCTTATCTAGTAATCTGAAGCACACAGCTCTGAAGCCCCACCCACCTGCTGTTCAAACCTTCTGTTTGCAAGTGGCAGCCAATTAGAGAAAAGCTGGCTTATAGCGGTACATCCTACTTCAAAAGCAGAAAAATGTTCACACCCCACATCCTGCAAATTTTTATCTATTATTTTTGCCATTAACTCAGTTAAATTTCACTTAAAAGGTCCAGCGTCAGTAAAGTCTCACTTGTTTATTTTTCCTTAAAAAAAAACAAGAAAAACATTCATTAGGTTACGTATTTTTCTCAGCTTTCCAGTCGTCTGTTTGCCCACCCCACAATTTGTGAACCACTTGTTTAAAAAAGAGGGGACAGGGAGCTGAAGCAACTCTTTTCAGACAGGATGAATTAAGGGGCTGCACCAAGGCCCAGCTTACGAAAAATAAAACATTTTCTGAACCGTAAATCATGAAAAACTAGTCTAAGAATAATAATATGAAGTTGGAATGGATGCTTAATAGGTCCACTTTAAGTACGGTTTGATAAACATTTAAAGGCAGCCTTTCATCTCTATCATCCTCCTTAGATGGAGCTGAGCAGGCTGTTAAGGTCAGTGCTAAGCTTGTTGTTTTCCCAGTGGAGACATGAGGACAGCTCTGGATTGATTTGCTCCTGTGGTGAATACACACACCAGCCAGCAACCTCCAGCTGGCAGCAGGCAGACCCGACCGGCGCTGCCTCCGCAGGAGAGCTCGTTGTCCTGCCCCTGCGGTGCATCATCTCACACTCTTCCTGCCTGCAAGCTGCAAAGATGTAGGCACGCATAGGAAGACACCCTGTTAGCCAAAACATGGCAAGACTGAAAGAACGGTTTGCCCTTTTTCTTCACATTATTACACCACGGACACGTAAAGCTTTGAGAGTGAAATGTCGTGCATGCGCATACTTTCAAAATCAAAATATCACTCATTACAGGACATGCAGTTCTTTTCAGATGCATCATAAAACAAACCATAAAATGTTGCCCTGAGACAAGAATGTGGTACATGATGTGACATCCGCTAGTTTATGAAACTATAATATCCCACTGGATGATAAAATCCCCTAAACATGTTATAAGAGATGTCTGACTAATAACTTTATGTAAGTTTAACAATTATGAAACCATGGGGCATAAAAATGAAAGCTTGGGCTGTACTGACCTCTAGTGAAGACATGACAAATGTGCACACAGGCAAAAAAAGGAGCTGATTTTCTGTCCCCTCCAGCATATAAAAGGAACTTAATTTTGTTTTTTTGTTTTTTGTTTTTCAAGATCACCAGCATGTGATTAAACAGGTAAAACCATTAACACCAGATCATTTCTCTGGTAGTTGTGTCGGCAGAATATAATCCAGTTATCAGACGCCTCCATGTGGCCAAACAGACACACTTCAATGGAAACTGTTGAGCAGAGGCCAAGTGCAGTCGATCTTGTGCAGAATATACAACAAATCAATACAGAGCATTTTGTCTTACACGTCTACTTAAATAATTTATGAATAGTATACAAACAATTAATATAGTTTATAGCAGATGGTAACATTTCAGTTTTAATGTATAATCAGACAGATTTGTGAAGTCAGTAACTGGTGATTTATACTTATTTATACTATACAAGTTAAAAATGGAAGAAGTTGATTTAGGCACGATGCAAATAATCAGCTTTGAATTCACTGGCTACAGCTGTTGAATTGAAAATTCACTTTTCTTTAGTAAAGATATTCACATATGTCAACTTGTGTTCTGGTAAACTGATGGGCTCAGCATTGAAAATCAATTATTCAATTATTATGTGCATTAATTGTGACACTTCATTAGTTACACCTGTTCAACAGCTCATTAATGCACATTTCTAATCTGGCAGCAACTGAACATATTTAGTCATGTAGACACATCCACATGACCCAGTTGTTGGGAGTATTTCAGAAACTTCTGATTTACTGGGATTTTCCTGCACAAACATCTTTAGGATTTACAGAGAATATTTAGTGAGCAGCAGTTCTCTGGGGGGAAACTCTTTTGTTGATGCCAGCGGTCAGAGGAGACTGACCAGACTGTTTCAAGCTAATAGGAAGGCAACAGTAACTCAAATATCCACTAGTTACAACTAAGCTATGGAGAAAAAGCATCTCTGAAAGCACATAATGTCAAACCTTGGAGCAGATGGGATACAGCAGAAGGCCACATCAGGTGAACAAAAGCAGTTCTCAGAGCTCTCACCAAATAGCTAGTGGTGTTGGGGATATTTTCTTGGTACACCTTAGGCAGGATAACGTGCCATCATCTCAAAATGGTTTCTTGAACATGACAAGGACTTCTCTCCACAGTCACCAGATCTCAGTGCAGCAGAGGAGCTTTGGGATGTGATGGAGTGGGAGATTCACACCATGCATGTACAGCCGACAAATCTGCAGGAACTGTGTGACGCTATCATGTCAATATGGACCAAAACCTCTGAGGAATGTTTCCAGCAACTCATTGAATCTGTGCCACAAAGACGTAAGGCAGCTCTGAATGAAAAAAACAGACAACAGGCTACTAGCAAGGTAGTGGCTGGTGAGTGTATATCTGACATTAAATAGAAAAAAATGAACTCTCCAGTAAGTTAATCTTGAGTTAGCTACTAAGCAACCAAACTATGTTAGCAACTAAAATGACAGCACATAAATCATAAATGATCCCACTTGAACAATAAATCTACCAACTCTACCAACCATGTAGTTCAGTTTGGTTTATGCATTATTTAACTGCTTGATTCCCTCCATCTTTTTGGCCAGATTTTATTTTTTGAATAGTTTGTACATAAAAATCGTTTGTTGACTGAATCTTGTGTTTGGCAACCTCTCCTCCACTTCGTTCTCTTTCCCTTTAGGCATGGCTGTAAAAGAGAGAGAAAAAAAATCCACAGTAACTCACAGAGCATCATATCCTCAGAAATTTCCCATCTTGTGTCAAGAGTTGTTTATTTTGACAGCGTTTCAGAATATCATACAGGTAAACAAGATTTTTGCAAAAGTTAATATATTCATAGTGTTGCATTTCATAAAAATAGTTGCTCCACTTACAGTCTTTGTGACCATCAATAGCACACCGAGTCATATTTATAGAGATATTTGTTCAGAGTCTACACACTGCTATAACACTACACAGTGATACTGAGCCGCTCAGGTTGTTGGGGTTTATATTGTGGTGCAAAAGCCTGTTTGTTCTACACAAACACGCACTTGAACGCACCTGTAGGTATTTTTTATTTTTTTTAAATTTACCTAAAAAAATTACTTACAGTTTGGCTCAATGGAGACAGCTCAAATGTGGAAAGCAGTGATTTGTGCAAAGGCTGAGCGAAAAGGACACGTTTCCTGCTTCTGCACCAATCAGAAATCACAAAATAAAGGAGCAGTCCAACTAAATGGGTATGACGTGACAGTGTGTAACAGAGGCATTCTACAAGTCTCTGAAATGCTCAATCGTTTGCTCCTGGCTTATGATTCCTCCGTTCCTCAATGCAATAACTCCTATTTCAAACCCTCTGTGTTAAGTCAGTCTGCTTAGTCTGTGTGTAATTATGGATTACAATGGCAAACATAATGACTTGTCTCCCTCTGCTCACTCAAACGCTGTCAGTACTTTCCTCAGAAGAAGGCCTTTTTTTAAAAAATTCCCTGATGCTGGCTCATTCAAGGGAAAAATTACTTCAAATTAACCATTTGTTAGACTCCTCCCACTGAACAGCCATTCAGTACAACTGTTGTAACTCAAAGACTGCACTGCAGGCCTGTCAAGCTTTGGATTCATGCTCTTGACGGTGTGGTGTGCCTGCCATTTGACACATTTTAGGGTGGGTGATATCTATGTGCAGTTATTTAATCTCAAAACTAAAAACAGTAGCAAAGGTGACTCGAAGTATTGCTTTATCTGCAATCGTTTGCAGGGTGACTAACAGTGTTGAGGATTAGAGAACGACATGTGACTGTAGTAGTAGTTTCTTTATATTATTTCAGTCTTGGTTTAGTATTATGGGGTTTTGTTAGCTTCTCCCAGTGTTCCTGTTTTGTATGTAAGCTTGTTTCTACCTAAATTTCAGTTTAGGTATCTTGAAATTTCAATTTACTAACTCAGAATTAGGGTTGAGGTTAGAGTTGGTCTGAGAAATGCTGAGAAAAATAAATTGAATTTGGCAAGAAGAAACAATCCAAAATAATAACCAGAAATTTTGACTCACAGATCACCAAAAAAAAAAAAAGTCTTCCTCTTTAGTTGCAGAAAAGAAAACTTTATTCCAGCGGCTGAACCAAGCTTCCATGCATTTCATGTTCAGTGTCTGTTTATGCTTCTGTGTTTAGTTAGTCCTTCATTGCATTTAGATTTACTTTCTGTCATGTTACCTAATATGTTCAGCTGTCTGTTTCCCATTTCCCTGATTACCCTCTGTGTGTATAAATAGTCCTGTCTCCCTTTAGGTTAACTCTTAGTATCTTTATGCTGTCCCCCGTGTTCTTCCCAAGCTTCATTTTGGCTTTCTTTATCTTTGTTGCAACTTTCTACAATAAAGGCTGGGTGTTTATGTCCTCACTCCACTTCACTATTACAGCCACCACGCACACTTGTGCAGCGCACATGGAGACAGATGGGCACTGCTTTGTGGTCACACAGCGATGTCATCATGAATTAACCTCTCAACAAATGTTCACAGAAGTTTTTGCGTACTTTTTTAAGAAATTAATATCCATTCCATTTTCTTAACTCCTTACTGAATTTGGGGTCATGAGGGGCCGGAGCCTATATGAGATACCACAGGACAAAAGTTAGGATACACTCTGGAGAGGTCTATCTAACACAGAGAAACAGACACTCACTGACACTCACATTCACACCTATGGCTAATTTAGAACCACAAATTGACTTAAAATGCATGTCTTTGGACTGTGGGAGGAAGTTGGAATACTGGGAGAGGACCCACGTAGGCACAGGGAGAACATGCAAACTCCACGCTGAACAAGGAACCTTCTTGCTGTTGGTTCTCAAGTGTGAATAAAATTGAACTGTTGATTGTTATAAGCCATTATGACTTTGACTGGACATGAAGCTCGTATTGAGGACCCACAGTGAACACCTCTCAAGAAAGGTGCACAAGTCTAGATGACACTTTTATGCAAGCACCATCTAAAATGTGAATTTACTGCAGTCTTGGAGCTCTACCAAGATGTTTTTATTTTCAGAATAGGGGATAATTCAGATTTGTACTGAAATCTAGTGAATACCACCTACTATAGCTTATTTTTAGGCTTCACTACTTTTTGACCACTTCATGAGTGCAACTATTAATATCGATACAATAACACTCATATCAATTTAAAACTTTTGACAAGCTAGCAAACACGTATGATGCAATAGTAGTGCTTTTATACAATATTAGCACAATGTTCTCTTTGTCTCTAACTTTGTCAGTACAGTAGCCTTTTTATTCTCTGCTGACTGATACTGTGCAACACAATGTGCTGAGTTTTATCACAGTTCATGTTTTTCTTACTCATTGTATCTTAGTCCTCCTCAACAAACAGAAGGGAGCACCGTGCTGTGTATTTATAAGGTCCTGCTCTGCAAAAATTGCTCGTCATCTCTTCTGTCTTGTTACATTTAAATGCAGGACTCAATGCCAGGTCCCAGGACTTTCCTTGTTTTCGCACTGAACTTGGAAAAACTGGATCAAATGCTACAATACATACCGGTGGAATGAGCTTAAAAAATATGAAGTTCTGAAGCTACCTTTTCTTATTTCATTAGAGCATTTAAAATATTACTTCAAGCTGCTTTTGTACCCTTGTCTCCCTTCAGGAATAGACCCATATCTCAAGGAAGCCGAGACCTGTTATTTTTGGTATAGTTCACTTTCTTCTAGTGCGAGTATTGCTTAGATTGTAGAGGTTTATAAAACTACCAATTCAAAGAAGTTTCCCCAACACTGTTTAATAGTACAAGCAGAGTAACATTTGTAGTTTTGTGTAGTTTATGTTCCAGCAACCTCAGCCAATGCTCTCTGGGACAGATGAGACACTCTGTCCAACTTCGCCTGACAGTCTTCATCCTAAAACCCTTTCCTCCTGTGATGTTTAAATGCCAAGTTTCTTTCAAGTACCTCCGCCTGAAATCAAGAACGCACTGTTTGAAGTCTCAGTGTCACCGTTTTATCAAACATTGTACAAGAATAGAAAGCTTGACAGGAACTGTGGCAGTAACCAAAGGCGGCAGGGCTTAGCTAGTTGCGAGCTTGATATATAGAAATACAAGAATTGCCTTCAAAGTCAGTCAAATTCTGGGGCAGGTAAGTGAATGCTAAAAAAAAAAAAGAAAAAAAAAAGAAAGAAAACCTCCAAAGAGCTTTGGCATGGATATGTATGTCTTAATATCACACAGTGTAGACAGAATCTCTTAAAAGAAATTTAATTCAGCAGCTGACAAACGTGTCACGTTCACATGAGCGGCGTTCATTCCTTCATTCAGGATGCAGACTGTAACACGAGCGAGCGCCTGAGAAGGCGAGATTGATTCTCTACTGAATTAATATCAGATTTTATTAATTTGGTTTGGTTTAGGTGCAAAGCTCTGTCTGCCATGTGGCGACATTTGATTACACAATCTCATATAAGCGATTCTTCATGGAAATTACTGGTGTCAGACCTCATTAAGAAATCAGTAATGAAAAGCATCATGACCCGAGATGAACCACTTGCACAGAAAGGGACCATCGATACCTCTGCTAATGGACTCATTTTCATACACAAGCTTGTGAAATAACTTATATATTTCACCATGTCACACTGAAGAAATACAGTTTATATTTATATCTGTAGAGTGGGTGTTGTATAGCAGCCTCTGTTGAACTCTGCAGTATTTCTGTGGTTGAACCTTTGTCCTCAGTCTAAGGCACTCTGCCCCTTGGTCATTATCATGCAAGCTCCTTCTCTCAGTGTCCAGGTGGACACCACCGTCGTAGATTGCTTCGATCGTTAAGTACAGAAGAAAGAAAAACAGACTGAAACCCGGATGATTCAAACGGACCGTGCAGTCGATCGCAGCAGGCCTGCTGAGACCCAGAACTGCAATCACAGGGCGGAACAGGAGTGTACAGGAGCGAGGAGCCGCCTAAAGATCCGGTCCATCTCGTGCTGCTTCGCCCACTTATTTGTAGTCTAGAATTTCCATATGTTCACTTAAAGATGATCTTATTTACAAAACGTTCCCACATATTCATATTTGTTCTAATATATCTATGTCTATAATCATCTGATAGATTATTCAAGACAGGTTCAGGCCCATACAGTCTTTGTTAAGGCAAAGTTTCTGCTGATGAGTAGATTTCATCTCTGCGGTCGCTCTTTGATCCATTCACTCTCATCACAAACATCTTTTTAACATTCCATTTCATAAAATAGACTCCACTGTGTAGATATATAAAAAAAAAAAATCCATCCCACAGTAACTTCCTGCCACTTTGTTTATATTTGCATGTTTGCCCCCTGGTTCTGGTCGGGGAGAACTCAAAATAGAGGTCTTTAAAATTCATTTACTCCACAAATGATTCCCACCACGCTACACAAAGACTCTATTTGCTCTTCTTCTTTTTTTTTCTTTTTTTCTTTGTTAAATTGGATGATTTTCCAGTTCTTAAGGTGGTAGGTGTAAAATATGTTTTTCCAAAATAATTTAAAATACAGTTTCATAAATAAAACTTTAAAAACACGTGGTCCAGATCCCTCCCCCCGGTTTTGACTCTATGGGAGAACAGGTCGATGAGGGGATGTAAGAGCACAGGAGGGTGTGAGGATGGTACTTTCATCCAGATGGAGTGGTTTAGTTCAGATGAGTGTGGCCACTGTTTTCTGCTGGAGCTGCGGGGTTATCTGCTCAGAGTGGACGTGCCTGTGCGCAGGGTGCTGGGCAGCTTGTCTGATCCAGGGATCTTCCAAGGTCCAGGAGAGACTGTGGCCTTCCTCCCTGCTGCGATGCTGCTGCTGGTGCTCTTGTTGGGCAGGCTTGGCCGGCTCTCTCCCTGGCCCCTGTCTAGTTCCCTGGGCCTGGACTTGCTCTGCTCCAGCTCCCCCTGCTTTGTGGCACTCCAACGCTCCTCATCTTCCCTGCTGTTCCCGTTAGTGTGTGGGAGCTTAGAGCTGCTGGGAGAGTGAGTGGACACTCTATTGTCCCCAGTATTTCTCTCTTTGGACCTTCCTCTGGTGCTCCTGGAAGGTCTAGGCTCTCCGATCTGCCCCTCCTTGCCCCCGTCCCCATCAGGAGTGGGCTGCATCCTGAGGCCCTTGTGGGTGGACCTGCCACCCTCCTTCTTGGCTCTGCTGCTCCCGCTGGTTTTAGCCGCTCTCCTCGCATGGCTAATGGGATCTGTGTTTAGCAACTCGGCTTTCTGGGGGCTCTTTGAACACTCCGTCCTGCTGTCTCGTGCCACCGGGTCTCGATGGACATCCTGAGGTGGCAGATGAGGAGGGTCGGGGGCTGGGGCCAGATGAGATGAAGGCGATGACATGGAAAGGCTGTCGATGGGAGGGGCTATTTCCGACAGGCTTGGGGAGGCTGAAGGGCGACCATCCCATGGGGCGGCATTGTCTAGAATGCATACAGACACAATCAATAACAAGATAATGACACAAACCTAAAAGCTTGCACACCACTCCACAACCAAACACTAAATAAGAGAAATTCTAATCATCACAGCAATCATTCCTATTCTACAAGCTGGAAGCACTGAGGTAAATATCAGATCAGGACTATAACCTACTTTCAAATGTGTCACAGGGCAACTCTACTTTTAGACAACATCCATCTGCCTCCCATAACTCTATTTAAGGCCTTGGCCAATCTAAAATGTTGGCGGAAAATCGAAAACAGGTTTAATGAAATGGATGATGTACCCAATAGGGTGGTGCTTTAGTGAGAATGAAAACCTCAGGGGCAGAGTGCCTCTCTCTCTCTCTCTTTCTTTAAAGCTGGAGGAAGTCTGTATGAGTGTAGCTTCCGCAGTGAATCTGCGGTGCGTTCCTCCACAACTCTCCACTCTCACGGACTGTTAGCTTCTGTTTCCGCACCGATGAGCCTCGGTCCCTCGGCCATCAGTCATTTTCAGTGGTCTAGGCAGGGGGCAGAGGCTAGGCTTGCTACACTGGCGCCATGAGGCCCAATTATAAGAGGTTCTGGAGCATTTTAAATGCAGGACGAGCGGGAGAGAATACTTGGTCATTTCTGAGCACACTGGAGCTTCACAGTGTTTTACCGACAGTATGCTGGGTACGATGCCAGATCAATTAATCTCCTTACATTGCTGCTGAGTCGGCATATCACATTACAAAATAAATATCTGGATCCGTACTCAGCAAAATAGTTAAAAATGGAAGTTATAAAAGCTTATTTTTTAACTGCTTAGCAGGAGCAGAATTATATGGAGGTCTGAAACTGCCAAAAATCAGTACTGCGACTAAATACGCAGTAAGTATAATAAATAAATACATTTTCAGCTCAGTTTCTTTATTTATCGCCTGACTGTGAGGCAGGTGTCAGCTAACCAAAAGCTACAAAGTTGAACCCACGACACACTTTCAATGTCAGTACCCTCACTTTCATACTGAAACAAAGAATAAAGAAATAAAGAAATGTAAAAACAAAAATCAGGGCCTGAAATAAATAGGAGAGGAATGCAAGGGGGAATAATACATACAAAACATATAAACTTTAAAAAGAACATAATAAATAAAACAGGATTGAAAATAAATTGTAAAGCAACTCACATTTTCCAATTTATACAGTACTGTGCAACATGTATGTTATGTCTGTCAAACTGTAGTTTCTTTGGCATTTTTAAGAGATTCAAATGAAGAAATGGGAACAAGTTGTTTTTTTGCAATAGGGTGTTATTAACAAAGTGTCAAAAGATACAGTGTAAAATTGGTTCTTTGCCAAGTTGTCTGTTATGTGTAGACACAACTCTGGTTGATCCCTTGAGTTAGGTGCCTTTTTCATGCTAATATGATTCAAAGGTCAGTGTTAAGTCATTTAACAAACAAAACATTCCTCTAAAAATGGTCAGGTACAAGGACTGGACTGAAAATGAGTGAAAAAGCAGCCAATGTGCAACAAAAAACTTTGAAGGACCTTTGGAAAGCCTGGAGAACTATAGCTCAAGAGCACTTACAAGAACACCTGGCTCCTTGGAAGTAAAATATGAAGAAATGAGGGCTGGCTCAAAACCTTTGCACAGTGCTGTATATATTTCAGTTTCTAATTATTATTATTATTTTTTTGTTTGTTTCTTAATTTATTTAGATTTTGGCTGTGTTGGTCCTCCACAGCATTAAGCTATAAAGACAAGCTTTGTAGCACAGAGATTTCAGTACAAGAAACTTTGTTTTACTGTCTGCTGCTCTTCAGAGAAATAGCTGCTAAATGTTCACCAGCAAGTGCTGATGTCTACAGTTTAGTCTGTTTTTAACAGAAAAAACTACAAAACTGGACATTTTTAAAACCCAACATATTGATGAGAATCTAAGTCCAATTGTCAGACTGGCTATTCTCTCTGAGACTATTAATAGTTATGGGTTAGTTATTGATTTCATGCCACTTTAATAAAAGTAGCAAAGAAATTCTATCCAAGTAGCAATTTTAAGTATAAGTCTTGAGGACTTTGATAAATGTGTACCCTTGAGACGCAGCCCTAACGTTAGATAGAGGCACTCAATAACTCAAATACCACATAGATGAGCACAAAATAATATTCATGCATATACACACAACTATATCACACAGTTTATACTCGTGATTGTCTGTGCTTTATTTTGCATATCCCTTAAAAAGCTCACAGCAACCCGAAACAAAAATATCTTGCTCCTTTGAACATTAGTATGCTAATGTTTTAAATAGCCAAATTAATCACCGTGTGTGATTTGAATAACCTTCCAGTATGCAAATAAAGTGCTTGTAAACTATTAATGACTAAATGCTGAATCAAACCCACGCAGATTAGACCATGTGGGTTAAAAATGCTGCTGCTAGGCTGCAGGAAAGAGTGGCTATCTCCAGACAGAGTGCTGTGTTGTCTGGCTGACCACACTAAGACTCCTTGTATGCATATTTCAAGATTGTAGCTCAGGGCAAGTATTACAAAAGCTCTCTACACGGAGCGATTAAATTCTGGGCTGGAAGGGGAAAACAGAGAAGGGCAGACATGGGGAAATGACAAGGGTGACCACCTGGGCCAACTGCTGATGAATAAGCCTCACGGGGGGGGGGGGGGGGTAAACAGATAAAACAGCAAGGAAGAGGATGCAGAAAAAAGTGAGCATCATGCTGACGCAGAAGCCACAGTGAGTGAGTGACGCATCAGAGTTTTATTTCCTGCAGTGTCATACAAATAAATGTCCCCTTCCAGGCTCAATTCATGCTGTGCCGAAACTTTGCTGGGTAAATAATCTGCTGCAATATTTCACGTTCATTTCCCCTGGCTGGCTCAGGATTCATGCTCATATAGCTTTATTTTTGAGCCCGTAGGTAGCTGTTGGTGGCTGATTTATCTTTCAGTCGGGGAGAGAGTTATGTTCACTAATTTTACAACCTCCTGCAGCTTGGTGTGATTTTTGTTGATTACTCCAAGAGTAAAAAAAAAAAAAAAAAAAAGGCAAAATCAAGAGTTTCAAAGTTATAAAACAAGTTTTGATGTGAAAAGAATGCACAAAACCACAGCACAGAAAGCCAGGGTTAAAGTGAAGAGAAAAACATTCGTATGGTCACAAACCGTGTCTTTAGAGTGGCCCGTTAGGAAGAAATAGGGGGAGCCATGCTTGTCACTTTTCATGCACATGGAGAGACTGGAAGATACCATTCCTATAGAAGGGGAAGTAACAACCTAGACCAATCAATTAGTGATAGATCACTGAAATGGACAGAAGATAAACTAGTGTTAGTCAAGACAGAAAAGGCAATTAGTTTTTTACAGCACAGTGAAATACAGAATTAAAGAGTTTAAATACAAGAGGATGAAGACTACAAAGGCAGAAGATACAATATGAATAAAAATGCATGTCAGATTAATGTTACTTGGAGCTGATGTGATACTAGATAACAGTGAAGAAAATACAGTCTACGTGTTAAGAAAGGTGTGATCTCAAAGAAATAATTTGAAGTTTAGATCCTTACCGTACTCTGGGACCTGCCCTGTACCCCTCTTTAGGAGGAGACGAACCCGCCTGCCTCCAGACTTGATGAGCTCGATAGCCCTGGCATGGGTCATGTCCCGAGTGCTCTCTCCATTGATCTCAATGATTTGGTCCCCGACCTGGATGTCAGGAAGTTTGCAAAGAAAACAAAGAAAGAAGTTGAAAATATCTGTTTGTACCTTCCATGAAAGGTCAAGTAAAAAAGACAATTCAGGTGCTTCCATCTCTGGGCAACACACTGCTTCTAAACCAAAACCTAACCATCATCTTTCTGGATTGTAGGCTAGGGCTTATTTACTTAAGATAATAACCTCATGGATGATTTATTTTTTAATTGTCTTTTTGTCATTTTTGCCTTTATTTGACCATTACGGATACCCACATCATATGATATCACTAATGTCACTGTGAGCCAACAGAAGCAAGTGTGAGATATTCAACACTCAGACAAAGTTTTAATGTTTGAACACAGTGAAACAACACATGAACCCCATGAAGTCTAAGCTCTCTCTCCGGTCTCCTGGTCTCTTCCTATTAAACTAGCTCTATAACAGACATTACCATTTTTTCCCAGGAACATCCATGATTTCAGAACATGAATTTTTTTTCTCCAATTTTTCCAAGTAAGTTCTTTCTTTTTCTTCAAAACATAGGGTTAGGATACTTTTAATGATATTGATGTTGACTCAGCCCTAACAAGATGACAGCTACAGCTACAATACAATCAAATAAATCAAAGTCTATAAACTTTCAAGATGCAAACACTTCTGTTCCAGATATGACACCTTTCCAAATGATTTCTTGCCTTGAAAGAAGTCGTATTTTTTTCAGCCACGAACTTTAGGCAGCTTTGTTCAGTGATCGTTCGATACATACTGAGCAGCCAAATGCAGTAACCACTGGAACAAGACTAGTATCAATAAAGCTTATTGACCAGTGAAGCTTGAGGGAAAAGCCAAACTGCTCTCAATCAATCAGAAACAAAACAGAGCAAAAAGTGGAGCAGATAAATGTATACTATTAGATGACTTTTACTATTTGTATGAAATCTTTCCTTGTGTGTTTATAAGAATCAATGCAGATCTAAACTCACTGGCCACTTTATTAGTTACACCTTAATAGTACTGGATTTGATTTAATTCTTTGTGGCAGATTCAACAAGGTGCTGGAAACACTCCTCAGAGATTGTGGTTCATATTGACATGACAGCATCACACAGTTGCTGCAGGTTTGTCAGCTGCCAAGGGGCTCAAAGTTTGCCATCATTGCCATCATTACACTAGCAGCAGCAGCAGCTGGAACTGTTGATATAACCCTACCATCTGAATGTCATGAAACTAGAGTCACTTAAATCACCTTTTGTCCCCAGTCTGACGCTCGGGTAGAACTTCAGCAGGTTTACTGTATCTATATGCCTAAGTTGTTGCCATGTGAGTGACTGTTTAGATATTTATGTTAACGAGCAGCTAAACAGGAGCACCTAATAAACTGGCTGGGCAGCGCTCAGCTAACAGCTGAAGTAAATATTACCAGGCCTATCTTTCCTTTATGTGACCACTTCCTGGTGCATATGAGGATGACTCAAATATAAAACACTTCAAAGCCCTTCTAGTGAGGGCTCTGAGGTTGACTAATGGGGAGAATTCATGGGGAACAGGACAAAACGTGCCAAGCCAATTACACTAACAAATTTAGAAGTGCTCCAGTAATGATAAGGGTTAATTTGAAAGTTAGGAGTGGACTCAAGTCAAGAGAGGAGGAGTCATTACGTGTCATTACAGTGGTCTGAAAAGGTGGAAGGCAAGACTGTTCTCATTAATCCTCACCCTCTAACAGCAGTGGAGACTGATTTCCATTTTCATCTTAAATAACGAGCGAACTAAAGCTGAATGGACAGCATGTGAGCTCAGAAAGCATGAGATGGGAGTGAAGCTTAGAGAGGTAATTAAACGTGCTGAATGATTATCTGGAAAAATCAATCACTTGATACAATTTTCTTAACAGCATTGTAAGAAAATTGTAACTTAGGATTTGTTAGCCCTCCTTTTTGCTGATTAGTTTGTTTGTAAGAGGGTTTTCTTCCATTTTTAAGTGCCTGTTGAGTAGAAACTACTTGGCTCAAACTCAAAATGTCAGCGTGACTGCAGGGGGGTCACAGTGCATGTGGCCTTTTTGGTTTCCACACCTAAGTATGTGTTAAAGCATTACTCAAATCCACAGTGACAGCCATGTCACAAATGCTGTTTAACTACTGTCTCACATTTGCTTAAATCAGATACAGATTGATTCTTCTCCATGTGCAGAGGTATGGATCGAGGATTGCTGGAGTAAGGATCACATAGCTCTCTGTGTCTATTCAAGAACACAAAGTTGAACTGATTTCAATATCTAATCAACAGTGTTTGGTCAAACAACTGCAACAAATTGGAAAGTGCACAAGTGCATTTACTCAAGTAAAATTCCGAGGCACTGGAGCTTTATTTACTTATTTTAAGCTGTAAATGTAATTTGAACATGAGAAAATGTTTTCATTTTTCATCAGAAGGGGGAAAAAAGGTGATTTAAGATAACTTTGAACATGGCATGGTTGCTGGTCTGACTATTTCAGAAACTGGTTGTCTCATCTCTGACTGTATAACACATATAACATGCTGTATCCTGTCTGCCTTGAACCAGACGGGCTACGGCAGCAGAAGACCACACTGGGTGCGACTCCTGTCAGCTCACAGCAGGAAACTGAGGCTACAGTTCACAGAAGCGCAACAAAAATTGGACAACAGAAGATTGGCAAAAACGTCACCTGGTCTGATGAGTCTCGATTTCTGCCATGACATTCCGGTGGTACTGTAGGGTGAGGAATGTTTCCATCACCTTGTTGAATCTATGCCACGAAGTATTAAGGTAGCTCTGAGAGTAAACAGGGGTCCAACCTGGTCTTAGCAAGGTGTGCATAATAAAGTGTCCAGTGAGTGTATGTTGGTAGAAGAAGAGGGAGATAGCTTTTCAGGTCTGACAACTGAAGCCAAATGGAATCTGTCATAGGAGTTATTTTGATGTCCAGAAATTTTACTTTTAATCTAATTGGCACATTGTTTTAGTTTTCCTTTTTTTCCCCCCTCACCTTCTTCTTTTAATATTAAATACTTAAAAAGAAATCATCATTACTTCACAGCAGCTTGTTTACTGATTTTAAGTGGAGCTCAGGAGGTATTCCCTCTTCCTCTTCCACCTCTGTCTGGAGCCACTGGACTAGAAACGACTACAACGTCGAAGAGGAAAAGTAATATCTCCCTCAGGGGCATTTTGCACCATTATGTTTGACAGGTTCATTACAGATAAGCACTGTAGTGCATATTGAGGCTCTCAGCCGCGGACGTAAAGATTGGAGAACATGCAAGAAAAAGAAAAGAGAGGATTGAGGGGATTGGCAAACACAGAAAAGCTGCTGAGGAAGTTAAAATTTGTTCTACTAAGAGGAAGTCACAGGAAATTTACACAGCAGCAAAGGCACTGGGAAAGTAGAAAGGGTTATGTTTTAATTTCCATTGTACTTTTTTTACATATAAATTCAGAAGATTTAGGTGCTGCTTGGCTTTTTCTTTTTTTTAGCTAGAGGGAGAACTGTGCAACTGTGCAAACACTTAAGTGTAGTTTAAGATGGCCCAGTTAAATGTTTAAATCTGTCTTTATCTCAACTAATATCATCTGATGCTAAATATAAGGAAAAAATTAAGTTTTAGGAACTTGGGAGGAGACAAACTTGTGATCAACACCAAAAGGACAAACCATCTCATAAATTTTTTTGACAGATTATTACTTAGTTGGCACAAAAAAAGTTGCTGTTGCAGCATTGATAACATCAGACAATTACAGAGCACCGTGTAATCCAGTAAAGATAGAAAGCAGCTTAACCTTTAAAGACGGGGGTAACTGCTTTCTTAAAGGAAATGATGTCATCAAACCTACCCTCATCCTGCCGTTGCGAATGGCCGGCCCATCCTCTGCGAGTCGTAGGACAAACAGGTCCATTTTGTACTCCCGCCCTCCACGGATGCTAAAACCGAAGCCCTTCACGCTCTTCTCCAGCTCCACTGTGAAGAAGTCGAAGTCCTGTGAAAGCTGAGATGAGCAGAGATCACACGTGATCAGATGCTGTCATGCCTGAGTACAAACAGGCTATTACTGCAGAAAATAATCTCAAACAACAAACTGTTGAATGAGCAAAACTAAAAGCAAAACTAAAATTATATGGGAGGTGCTAATGAGCCAAAAAAAATCCCTGCTGCTTTGAGAAATAATATTGCATTTGCTTTCTTAGACAGACTAAACCGGTTTTAAATAGAAATATAAAAGGTTTCTCATTTATATAAATAATTAAAAAGTAGCATCATTATAAATGTCTATTGAACATTTTAATTCTAACTCCTAACCTAACTTCATGAGAAAATAATTGATTTATTCCAAATAATTAAACAGACTTCCCAGATAAAAAAAAAAAAAAAGCTTAGAATATCATAGCTGAACAAACTCACTGCTTAATACTGACTCATTGTAATGATATTTTAAAACACCCAAGATATATTTGAGGTAATTCATTAAAACTGTATGTGGCATGTAATAGCTTTTCCAGCAGGTGAGTCCTCAAATATAATTTTAAACTCAAACACAAAGCTGACATAAACCTCAAACTCCTCTTGAAGTCTTTATCAGTTGGCTATTTACACATACTGAATATTATTGGTGAATTATTAGCAATTCTGAGTCATATTTATAGCCACCATACAACTTTGAGTCCAGTTATAGCTCTCTTTTAAACTATTCAGTAAAGAAGAGGAAGGTTTATTTATACCTGCAGTAATTTATAACTGGCGGTATAGCTCTGCACTGGGACCCACTCGCCTTCCTATGCAGGTGGATTAGTATTAGTGCAAACAACAGCAGGAAGACAACCCATACATAACAGAGCAGGTGTCACTGAGAGCAGATGTGCAGCATGAAAAGTAGGAACTGTGTTGGAAGTGTGCTGCAAAGCGGCTTGCAGAGCCGCAGCATCTGCAAGCAGGCCAAAGATATGCCAACTGGATGTGTAGAAGGGTATCAGCTGAGCCATTAGCACTGACCTCAGCTGCCATCAGCTGATTGTGTGGAGTTGCAGGCTGAGCTTGACTTTGTGACCTGCCTGAACCAACACCGTTAGGTTTTTACTACCTCATGTGTGGCTCTTAATTGGATTTGTGCTTGGCAGAAAGCACAGATAGAAGAGAGTGAATGAAAAAAAAGAAAAAAGCTCTGTAGAGCTGTGGGAAACTGCTTTACTCACAGTGACTTGATCAACTTTTAATTTAATATTGATGATGGCAGGTTCATTATCTCCTTAATTTTAAAAAACAATGTTGGTGTTGGCCTCACAAATCCAGAATCATCTGGGCTTTAGAAAAAACTCTGCGAAAGGTTGCAGTCACTCACTGCTTGGGGAAATGTCCTTACTTGAACTGGTGGCATTCGGTAGTCTGGGATGGCAAACTGCCTGGCATCTGTGGCTAGCTGTCTGTAGTCCAGCAGAGGTGGGTGTCTGTAATCCAGCGTGGGCGGCTGCCGATAGTCTGCCACGGGAGGGTGCCGGTAGTCCACTGGTGGCTGTCGGTAGTCTGTGAACGGCGGCTGTCGGATGTCTGGTTTAACATCTTGCCTCGCCTTCACCTCAGACCTGTAACTAACAGACCAATCAGAATGAAGGAGGAACTTCCAGGAGGATTTCTACAGCTGTCATCACCACATTTGGACATGGAACACTACTTGTGTTATCTTTCAGTGCACTTAGTGTGCTGTTAAAAAAAAAAAAAAAGCAGCTTTATAACAAACTACTGGGTCATCCGGTGCTGACAGAAATAGCTTGTTTTAGTTTGAAATGACAACTATTAAACATGACTTAAGTGAGGAAATTAAACATCACATAAAATGTTTATAATAAAAACAAACTCTCTCAGAAGCTGATGAGTACAAAGAGATGTGAATACTGTGTAAAGCAGAGGGAAAGGCAATGAGGCTGTAAATTTTGGGACCCCTGTAGTTCTTGGTAAAATATTCAACAGATCTCTATAAAGAAGCAATTTATGTAAATAATTTAGCACTCCATAAGAGTTAAGTGATGTTATACAACAAACTAGGGAAAGAGTGTGGGAGATGAAGAAAGAGAAGGGACAGTGAGAGACACAAAGACAATGTTAGAGAAAGAAACTGAAAAAGGAAGAAGAAAGAGTTGAGCAAAAGTACCTTTATTCCCAGATGAACAGAGGTTTGCCCCAGAGACAGATAAAGGACTACTCTATAAAAAATGCTTCACATAAAAATCAAGGCAGCCGCTTGTAAACTGACTCTTACCTGCCCTCGTGGGTGTAGGTCTGAGGTGTCGGGACAGGAAGCTGAGTCACAGGGCTCTGGTGGGGCATGGGGTTGGGCTGGCTGACAGAGGGGCTTGGTTCTGTCACTGCTTGATTAGACTGGGAGGCTGCAGTATTGGGCTGGGCCTTAGGGCTGTGCTGGTGAGCCATGGGGCTCTGCTTCTCTGAGCTGGGGGCTGATGGAGGATTGCTCACCTCTGGGAAACAGAACATGACATAAGAAAAAAAAAATCAAACTACAACCTATTAGGCAAGACTGTTTTGACACTTAGACGCTGCATAATTTGATTATTTTGGCCACTTGAGGGCAGCACAGCAAACCTATTGTTTTCTGATAAAGTTCATCTGCTGGAGTAACATCACCATTTATTTCTGTTCAACTGGTAACTCTAACTGAAAAGGGAGCTTTTTATTCAGGTTTTCACCACATGCTTAAGGGGCCATTTGAGTCTTTAGTTGCTACATACTTCTCTTTAATCCAGCACCAAGTTGCTGACTTAGTTTGATGCTGAGACAGGAGCTGAAAACAGATGCCTGGAAACAGAGTTTATAACAGACATGAGACAATGACCTAAAAAAGGATAAAGTGGCCAATTCAAGCTGGGTGGAACTGCAGTGCCTGGAGACAGTTTTCTTGGTTTTGCTGATAAAAATATTGATAAGTATAGCTTTATTTTCTAGTTTAAATCACAGACCAACACAACCACTGCCAAACATCAGAGGGCTAGCCACTTCTATGGCTACCTGACTTCTTCAGGTACTTCTCGCTGTGATTGGCCAGCTTCGAAGAAGTACGCTGTGTTTAAACTTCTTTTTGTTCAGCACCTTTATGAATGTCTATCCTGTAGTGATTTGGTGAAAGTGTGAGTATGTGTTTTTTCCCCCCAATTTTAAACAGCATTGAGTCTCCCTTACTTCTGACTGCAACGTGCATCCCAAATGCACATTACAAGGCCCATTAACAGTGGTCAAAAATCCACAGGCACCTGCAGTGTATCTCAAAATAATGAGAATACTATCAATGGGAAGAGATGCAACAATTATTTCTTGTCAGCATTGGTTGCTGTGCCATGACTGATTCAAGTTTATTGTGAGTAGTTAAAGGTCTCTATCAGATTTAAATATTTTTCAAAAGCAACAAATGAAAAGAGTCACTTTGTAAATGGAACTAGGAAACACATTTTTTAGTCACACAGTCAGAGTGTGTTCTGTAATATTGCTACTGTTAGAGACACACACTCCTGTTCAAGCATCTGCATGCAAAGGTGTCATAAAAACAGAGCGTGACTGGCTTGTGATTATGACACAAGGCTTTACAGCTTTCATTTAACACAGCTAATTCAATATCTGTCATGAATCACTGTCAGCAAGTGTTGTGTGTGTGCGTGTGTGCGTGCGTGCGTGCATGTGTGTGTCCACGTGTCCTCTCACCTTCCTGCGGTATGATCCTCAGGGTGACACTAAGGCCTGCGTCTTTGATCAGCTTAACGATGTCAGCATGCGGCATGTTGACGATGGACTGGTTGTTCACCGCCAGTATCCTGTCTCCCACCTTCAGCTTCCCGCAGCGGTCTGCTGGGCTGCCCTCAATGATGCGGCCAATTTTATGGGGCACAGCTGTTTGAGGATTCACACACGCAACAGCAGGTAAAGACGCACTTGGCAGCAGATTGGAGGATTACGCCTGTCTGTGCTCACACACACCACTCACTGACTGACTGACTGAATGTGTCTCTGACTCTCTCATTTTGCTATTCACCTCAGGCTTACGTAAGGCATCCAGTTTTTCTTCATGTGTGTGTGGGCGATGCACTGATGCTCAGAGCACTGTACCAGATATGTGTGTGACTGACGTACTGTGGGAGGGCATGTATAATTGAGGAGCTAGAATGAGAGGCGCTTCACTTTTTACCAAGCCATGACCTTACCTACCCTAACCACTAAGTTATCTTGACACTATAAAGAGACTACCTGGTTATTTACAAGCATCTGTGAGCTTTGCCACAGGGTTTAGCACTTGAAGCATTTGTTATGCTAAGTAGAGGATGACTGATGATGCTTAAGCATCTGCTTTACTCCAATAATCACTGGACTTACTGTTAGTTACGACTGCCTCAGGCCGGTTGAGCGAGCTGATGATAACGAAGCCGAAGCCTTCACTCTCTTTTCGGCTGATTATGACGTCACTTGGTTGTGTGTTGGAGGTCCCGTCTGAAGTAGCAGTGGTGTTGCCCATGCCAGCGTTGGGAGCCTGGGGCGTGGTGGTGCTGTTGCCATATGTAAAGTCACTACGTGGGGAGCTGTGCTGCGTGGAGACAGATCCCGGGCTGCGGCCATTCTCTGGACAAGACTCGCCTATAGGGTGAAGTAGAGATGAATCAGAACAGAGGTATCTGGCTGAGTTTAAGACCCCTGCCCAAATGTGTTAATTAACCTGAAAATCAAATTCAAATTTTTGCAACAACAAGGTGATTCCCAAAGAGCTACTACGCCAAAACGTGGCCTGTCTCAGCCTGGTGTGCAGTGTGTCCTTAAAAGTTGAGTAAACTGGGAAAGTGGAGGACATTTTGCCTTCATCCGATCCATCTACTGTTCACTGAAGCCTCATCAGAAATATTCTCAGTGGAAGGGTGAGTATCAAGTCACAACTGGTCTTATGGCGTGATGAATCCAAATTTGAAATGTGTGGTTCATATTGTCATTAGTATGTATGGACGAGGTCAGGAGAGAGGTACAACAGTGAGTGTCTACAGCCATCTGTAAAACATGGTGGAGGCTCTGTCGTGGTTTGGGGTGGCATTTCAGCCAGTGGTGTTGAGGAATCTTTTCAAAATTGATGGAGCAAAAAAAAAAAAAAAAGTACAGTCAGATTTTGCTCCACCATGCAATACCATCTGGAAAACGTCTGATTGGCAATGGCCTCATTTTTCAGCATGACAATGATCCCAAACACACTGCCAATGCAATAAAAGCACAGAAGGATAGAAAAACACACAGTGGAACACTATCGATCATGGACTGGACCTCAAAATTACTGAAGCAGTGTGGGATCATCTTGATAGAGAGCGGTACAAAATGCAACCAATAACCAAAGAAGAGCTCTGAATGTCCCTCATGAACTATTCCCAAAGACTACTTAAAGAAATTACAATAAAGCTGCCTCAGACAGTTCAGACTGTGCTGAAGAATAAAGGTGGTCATGCCAAATATTGACTTTCAAGCTCATTAGAATTATGTAAACTCTGTTTTTGCCTCACATACTGTATTTCCATGAATGTTGGAACATGTTTCAATAAATTGCTCCACCTATTTCCCATTTTCCTAACAAAATATAGAGAAATGAGTCCAAACTTACACTACTGTATCTCAGCAGCTTTCTTTTACTGTCAACTATTTCTACACCTACAAAAACTGCCTGAGAGGGTTAGCTGAACTGCAAACAGCAGCAATAGTGATGCTGTGGCACTGGGTGACCTAAATATGTATAACAGGAGCGATGTGACTAAAAATATTACAGATATTACAGAATTTTCAAGGCCATTTAAAAGTAAATATTTATTTAAGGCATTTCAAGACTTTAAAGACCTGTAGGACCCTGGTAGGAGCGGGAAGCATTTTACTGTTGGGAGTTTTTTTTTCTTTTTCCACCCCCCCACAATGACAACCCTGCTGTGTTGCTCTATTCAAATAATGATGACAGCTTTTTTTGGTGTGTGGATTTTCTTTTTTTTTTTGGATGATGTAACCCTCTAGGCCTCAAACTACTATTTAAAGTTAACCATTAGAAAAGTTTAGCAGCTGGCAGCTTACAATTCAAACTTCTGAAACATGATAGGAGCAAAAATAAGATTTATTTCCCCAGCAAATAAGTAAATAAACTATTTAATTTCATCTTTAATAAGATTTAATAATCATAATCATGCAAGTCAATCCAGGTGTCCAATTATTGTGGTGGACTAAATAATATTAAGTTCTTAAATGAATTAAAAGTATCTTTAAACTCTTGTTACCTTCTATCAGTACACAGAGCTCAGTTCATGCTCACTGTTGTTGTCCATCGAGAAAGGTGGCGCATGCCAAAAATCACATTGCAATAGCTGGTGGACACTTTGGTGTTGGGCACCTTATGGTGTTTGTAGCCCGGCGTGCACATCGCAGCAAGGCTGGAGGCATGAGTGTGCTGGTGGGAAATCCTGCAGGAGTTTGATGCTTTGATTTCCTGCTTTGACTTTTTCTACTCAAGCAGTGCTGTTATTATTTTTTAATTGTGACTTGTGCTTTAGAATAGTTTGCAGCAAGTCAAGCCTCCCCTCAAGCATAAATAGTTGTGGGGCTAAGTTTATGTTACAGTTCACATGACCAATGAGCAATGCATCAAGCATAGCCATGACATTATTACACAGACTACAGCCTGTCAGTATTACATCTTTATATTTATTATTCCATATTCCATATTGTTATTTTTGTACTATACTAGAGTAGCTTTGCATGATTCACAGCTCAAAATAATCCCCATTCATTTTAAACTCGGTCTTGTTGCAGCCTCTCAGCCGATTCGCTGTCCAAAACAAGCTGTTGCCCTTCACTTTGAGCTAACTCCTTTGAATGGCTGTCCTTTCTAAACAGATTTGAACAGCAGGCAACCTGTGCCCACAGAACTGTGTCTGAGATGACCTTATTTGGGCTATACCCCCTCTTTGACATCACACATCACCCGTCATAGGGATTACTTGCATTATTTGAAACTTTGACCAACTTTAATATGAGCATCCACAGTTTTGACAGTATAAATGACAGAAGGTAAGTAAAAAAATCCCCTTCAAAGAAATGAAACATTCCCAACTAGAAAAAATATTTCTGTGATGCACAGTCACTTTAACAGAATCCAGAGATCATTCTGCATGTAGAAAAAGCTATAAATTTTGCAAGCAAAATAGTTTTCATCTTTACCCCCTAAGCTGCAACTAGAGCTCATCCCTGTGAAGAATCAAGAAGTGCACATGAGACAGCAATTCAAAACAGGAAAAGCAAAGAACAGTCACAGTGTGGTAAAACACACCATTAAAATGCAGCCTTATGCCAATCCAACCACAGCTAAAGTAGCTTCTTGCACCTCTAGAATAGAAACACAAAGGTGTGCATATGCACTCTGGCATATTGACTGATCAAACCCAGTGTTGTTTTGATAGCTCGCTAGTAAGTCGGGCTGCGCTGTACTGTAGTTTAATAGTTTATATGTAAATATGAAAATGTGACGCTATAGCAAAGTTTGTCATTGTTAAAGCTTTTATGACCACATGTAGTATTTCTTTACTCAACAAACGCACAAATAGTGAAAAAAAAAAATAAAGTGAATGGATGCAAAATGTGGGCCACTGGGTGCAGGCAGAAGTGTGAGCTCAGAACAGAGAGAGTCTGACACTCCGTAAAGTGCCAGTGGGAGTCAGACAATTAGGATGGAAGCAAGGGCCGCACAAGAGGCCAGGCATGAGTCAGACAGTAGCCTTTGGTAAGAAGAAATTGACAGAGAGGGCGGACTAGAGTGGGAAGAATTGGACTGGTGAGAAGAGCATGTGCATGTGTGTGGGGAGGCCGTAATAATGAGAACAGGAGAGGCTGTAGTTCAGAGGAGGAAACGCCAACCCAGTGTCCAGGCTCAAAGCCGCAACGGTAAAGAAGCTCGAGTATAGACAGGACAGAGAGAAGCGTGTGTGTGTGTGTGTGTAAGAGTGAAGGTGTACTAATGTGTTTTTCAGAGAGGCTTCAGCATAATTACTCAGAGATTAGTGGTTCGGTTTTCTGACTGATTAAACCTGTTTCCTGAATCATTACAGGACATGAATGAGAACCAGGAGAGGTAAGAGAGGAAGAGGACAGACAGAGGAGATTTGAACAGCACACTTTTATAACCCAGTGCAGTGCTTTTAAGCAGCATTAACCAGTGGATTAAAAAAATATCTATCAAGAAAGGAGTCCAGATTGATTACTTTGCTGTTTCCTCACCTGCCACCTGAACCCTCCTCCTGATGACCAGATTCACCTGGCCGTTACGCGCCGCCCCGTGCATCAAGTCAATGACATATCTGTGCGGCTTCCCCACCACTGGAATCCCATCCACAAACAGCAGCTCATCACCAGGCCGCAAGCGCCCGTCTAAGTCTGCTGGACTCTTCTCGATGATCGCCCCGATGAGGATCTGTTTTTAAACACAGACTGTCAGAAGAATTTGGGCTCATAAGGGTTTAGACACTGGAGTGTAGACTGTGAGAGTCACATGCAAGTGGGTGTTAAGTGGTTGTTATACTGACACATTAATAACTCAGATACATGACTAAAATATTGTTGTGTTATATAAAAGACAGCAATAAACACCAAAGCAGCCAGAGCCAGCACTCTCTCAGGGGTCAAAGGTCAGGTTAGGTGTTCACAGTGTGTGTAGTGGGTTAAGAGAGGAGAAAATGACAGGGTTCCACGCCCATCGCCATACGAGCCTTCTCACGCGTCTCCGGACTCACAGGCTGCCCCGCCTCATCCCCGCCCAGCACCCGGAAACCGAACCCGGACTTCTGTCTGCGCAGGTGGACCTCGATGTCCTGGTACTCTGCTCCTGAAACAAAACAATCAGAGGAAAATAATTAAAGTCATGACGATGTTTGGAGTATCAGTATTCCTGCAAAGAATGATGTGTTTACCTGAAGAGTCCACAGGAAAAACAGTCCTCGGCTGCCCAGGTTCTGGATTTAAAAAAAAAAAAATGAAAAAACAAAAAAAAGGATGTCCCTGTAAACAATGCAAAATGCACAAAAAACTGCTCACACACAGACACCCACAAATGTACACATGGACGAATGGCACACCAGCAAACACAGACGCTTCCATAAAGGCTAGAAACAAGGCGGAAAGGCGCTGCCTCAGCATTATGTCACTGCAGAATTTCAGCATCATCCATAAAAGTCAGGAAGTGCTTACAGCGTGTAATATACCCATCCTTTATTTACAGCATGAGGTGGAGTGTAAGCACTGATCTGCAATCAGGGGCTTCGCATGACGCCATGATGTGCAAAAGTAGCGAAATGAACTTAACCACAGACAACCGGCTGTGAATGAAAAATTGATTCCAGTTGTGTTTTAATCATAGTTAGCGCTCTGCCGGGACTCCACGGGGACAATGAAAAAAAGAGAATCATGACTACAGGTGAGAAGAGCGAGGCAGCTGTAACCTCAAAATATACATTCAAATTACAGAGTCTTGGTGGAAGAACAATCACAATGACAAAGTCCACAAATTCTGCAGTCCAAATTTCAAATTCAGGAAATAGGACAAAGTATATCTGTATATTTTTGACATACTTTAAAATATTAGCTCAACTATTAGCTTCAATGAATTAATTGAGTTGACCTGAAAAAGTTTTAATGTAAAAGTTAACCAAAAGTAATATAACCGGCAGAAAATATCCTCCCCAAAACAATGAAAAATTATTAATATAGATGAGTAATGATAAAGAAAGTTCACAAAGTGTACAACTATCAATCCATTTTTTAGCCAACGACATGAATAAACAAACAAAACATGTCTATATGTACTCACTGGCCACTTCATTAGGTACGCCTGTCATATCACATGGCAGCTACTCAATACATTTAGGCTTGCAGGCATGGTGAAGATGACCCATTAAAGTTCAAAGGTGATTTAATTGACTTTAAATGTGACATCGTTGTTTGTGCCAGACAGGCTGGTCTGAGTATTTCAGAAGCTGCCGATCTAAAGAAAATATCCAGTGAGTGAAAATGTGTTGATGTCAGAGGAGAATGGCCAAATTGTTTTGACTTGATAGGAAGGCAACAGTAACAGAATTAAGCACTTGATACAACCAAGGTATGCAGAAAAGTATCTCTGTATCTGAACCTTGAAGCAGATGGGCTACAGCATGCCGGGAGCCACTACTGTCAGCTAAGAACAGGAAACTGAGGCTACACAGGCTCACCACAATTGGACAACAGAGAACTGGAAAAACACTGCTGGTCTGATGAGTCTCAATTTCTTCTGCAACATTCAGGTGGTAGGGGCAAAATCTGGCATAAACAACACGAAAGTATGGATCCATTCCTGCTTTTTATCAACAGTTCATTCTCCTGCTGGTGGTGTAATGATGTGAGGGATATTTTCTTTGCACATTTTGGGCCCTTTAGTACCAACTGAACATCTTTAAAATGCCACAGCCTACCTGAATATTGTTGCTGACCATGCCCGTCTCTTTATGACTACAGTGCACCCAGGTCTGCAGTGTACAGGATAATACACCATGTCACAAAGCTCAAATGATCTCAAACTGGTTTCTTGAACATAAAAATGAGTTCACTGCACTCAAATAGCCTCCACAGTCACCAGACCTCAATCCAAGAGCAGATTTGGGATGTGGTGCAACAAAAAATGAGGAATTAAGGCAGCTCTGAAGGCAAAATTGGGTCCAACTCAGTACTAGCAATGCGTACCTAATAAAGTGTCCAGCGAGTGTAGTTTAAACACAGTGCCTAGCTTAGACTATAATTAGTTTTGCTAAAATTATGGCAGTTGATAAACAAATTAAATTCTAAGCTAAACATAATGGATAAACAGTTGAAATAAGTGACTAAAACTTGAATTACATTCCTACAAGCCCACTAAAGCTTTAACAAAATGCATGGATTAACAGTTGATGTACCACAGGACACATAAAACTATATATGGCTAAAGCAATACACTAACAGGTAAGGACAGTTAGATCAGTTAATTATCTACAACTGAAACTTTGGCCAAAAATTGTCCAGATCCAGTTTAAAATGAGTTCAGGTTAACATATTTAAACATAAATGCTCTGACAGGGCTGCAGATGAAAAATTGTTGGGAACCACTGGTCTGCACAGTCTTCTTCAAAGACCCAAACACACACACACACACACACACACACACACACACACACACACACACACACACACACACACACACACAAACTCTAGTGGTTTCTAGCAATGTAGCTGGCTTGGGATTTATTTACTCAGGATTTCACACATCTGTCTTTGAAGTGTCTTTGTCTGTAGTGCTCATGAAACTGAAAAATTACATAAAAAACAAAAAACACAACAAAACAGGAACACCTGTTGTGCCCCTGTCATGCTGAATAATCCACAAAACTCACTGGGAACAGTCTTATTATAGACTCATAAACATGAAAATACACGCTTAAGGGGGACCTTACCCTATACCTCAGTCTGTTTATGGAATTGCTAACATTAATTTATTAAGGGTCAAAGAAGACTGAACTTAACCGGAGTTGGCGGAGTCTGGGCTGGCCTGGGGTTGTAATGCTAAATAAAAGGTCACACCCTGCCTTGCCTACACCAGAGAGATGGTCAAATGGAGCATTCCTAAAATCTGTCTGCATCTTTTCCCTACCGAGCATCACCAGGCACAACCCCTGACCTTTACTGAGAGGAAGGCAACAGTGATCACGGCATCCAGCAAGAGGATGAAACGACAGCAAAAGAGACACAGAAGGACATAAAGATTTGATGAGGAGACTTTCTGACAGCCACATCCTCTTGAGTAGCAGGTACCTCACATACCAATGAACGGCAGCCCTAATAATAAAAACTTTACTATGTCATGTTAGCAATACCCTCCAATAAACCAGAGGAAAGATACTATCACGCCATGAATGTGTGACAAGCCTCATTTTCAGTATTGAATAAAGGTAGATGAATTAAACTGAATCACATGAAGAGACTCAGAGGTCATGTGTTCAGTCTGTTCTTGTTGTGAGGTTTCCCAGATGCGGCATCAGTCTGTGAGATAAAATGATGGAACGCCGTGCACAACTCTCACTATTGTTCCTGACCCTACATAAGCCACATGCCACTATATGTACTGTATCCATCGACGTTAAGGTAACTGCGCCAGTATTTTCCATAAATTTATGGATTTTACTAACAGATAAAAATCCAAATTATACAATGAAGAACATAATGCAAACAAAAAAACACAATAACATTTAGTGCAAATATCTGTAGTTTATAAAATAAAAAAAATCTAGCAGGAGTCTGTTACGATAACATATTTCTAAAATCCTTACTTTGCATACACAAACACACAAAAAGCATATCCTAGTTTCTGCTAACTAAAATTATGAGTTGAGCAAAAGCATGATGATGTATATTCGATAACAATAATAAGTTGATATTTTACAAGCCACTGTAGGGTAATATTGCTGCACAGAAGCTTTATGTCTGAACAGTAAAATCAGCACCCATGTGAGGTCTCTGGAGCTTGAAAAAAGGAGACTGGACTTCCAAGCTCCAGAGACTGCTGTTACCTGGATGACTGAGGGCCTACACAGACATACTGCCTTGCACTCTGGGAGGAACACCCTTCATTTGGTGCGGGAGGATGCAAGGGAATTAAGGAAGCTAGTAAAGAAGTCCAGTCGCCTTTGTTCAAGCTCCAGAGACTACCATGCCCTGGATGACTGATAACCTACACAGACACCTGCATAAGGTGTTTATTCATTGGCTAATCGCTTCTCAGTTTACAATGTGAGCTGGAAGAAAATCACTGTCTGGATGTAGAGATCCATTATGTAGGAATTTAAGAAGGGATGATCACATGATACACGAGTATTTCTCTGTGCAGCTTCTGATGGTTGTTTAAAACTCTGTTTATTGTGTGGAAAGTTCAGAAACAGAAAGAAAGAGGTCAGCTAATTTTAGAAAAACTTTATAGGATTTCTGTGGAGCAACAAAAGTGACAAGGAATCACTTCTGTGTCTGAGAGAAAGAGTGATGACGCTTTACTCCTCTGCCTTCCCTTGTTGAATCTGCCCTGCTTTATTCCTAGAGAGGAGTGTGTTTTTACAGCAGTTCACCTGCAGTATTAGCTCTGGTACTTACGCCTACTCTCAAAGATAGCCCTGGACTTCTCATAAAGGTCATATGGATCTGGCTTTGCCAGGGCCAAGGCCTCGGAGGCAGAGTCAGGGACCGAGGCCCTGTGAAGATGGTGTGTTGGGAAGGGGGCGCTGTGGGGGATAACAGGAGCCGACAGGCTGGTCTGAGCGGGGCTGCTCTGGCCCTGCTGGGACTCCCACTGCTCCAGCACCTGCAAAGCACAGCGGCATGAGGGGTCAGTATTTCCCTTCCAGCTCTCCCACTCCTGATGCTTGATTTTATCCTGAAAATCACGAAGAAGAAGACGGCAAACATCTAGGCACAGTTTAGTTTAAGGAGTTGTCACAGTTCAGAAAAACCCTGCCGCCCCCAGATATGGCTGCTACACCTGTCAAGCTTTACCTGCTTGCACATATTTACTACTTGACTTGCAATAACTTTAGAAATAATACATATCTATTTTCAGACAGAATTCCTCAATTCTAACCAAAGACATGATGCTTTTTGTCATACAAAAAGGTGCCTGCCACTTTATATATTTTTATGTAAGTGTAAATTCTGCCTACTCCTGATTTTATGTTCCTGGCTTTTAAAAAAAACCCAAAATCCCCTTGAACTGGATTTAAATATGTGGTGGCTGCACATAAAATATACTGGAAAAGACTTGACGCCTTTAGCTTTGGCAAAAAGACAACAAGTCAGGCAACTGATGATGATGCCCTGGGCTTTAAAAAAAGATCACGAGGCAGCAAAATGTGTTGGCTGTGGACTCACTTAAGCTCGCTGTCTAATGTTTTCTCAAACTGTTTGGATAATGATGTGCATGCTGAATTATTATCCCTGATCTAAAGCAACAGGAATGCAACATTTTGCATGGTTTGCCTTTGCCTTCTGTTTTTGGTATTATTATGGCAAAACTAAAGAAAATACCCCAACTATCACTATAATTAGTGCCCCACTAAAACATTTTAACATCTGGAGAAAACCAAAGCTTGACAGGTCTGCTGTACTGTACATTTGCTAACATATGGTTCAATATTTCCTGTTAGGGGGCAGTGTTTCGCCAACTGTCAATTCAAGCATGTTAGTGAGGTTAGTAGTAGAAATAAGCAAAATTCCAGTTGTTTCAATTTTCCATTTAAATGACAATGTTTATAGGGATGTGTGCAGAGAAGAAAGCATGTGATATATGTGAGTGGCACATCAGGAGGGACATTTAAAAAAAAGAAGAAAGTTCTATGGGGTAGAGCAAAGGTTATTGTCTGTCTGTAAGGTGAAGTATGGTATATAATCATAATCCGGTTAACTTTCATCCAGAAAGACATTTGAAAATGTGCTGTCAAGCATTAAAGGTGACAAAGGCGGTTTTGACATCACCAGTCAAAGTGTCATCCTTGATGTGTCAGATAAGCGGGGCCGCCTGAGTCATGGCATGACACTAAGCAGATAGCCAAGATGACATGTTGACATGTCAGAAAAGGGTGAGCGACAGATCTGGAGGGAACAACAAGCCTTTTGAAAGTGAGACGGCGAGAGTGGCTGCATAGTGCCACACTCTAAAACTGAGAAATGCAGGTCATCTGGCTCCAGATGTACAGAGAATAAATATCAGCTTCACAGAAGTTCTGGTCAGGAATGAAAAGTGGCTCCACTCTTTGTAGTTTTTAGTTGCGTCTGCTATTGATGTGAAGCACGTCTGCATAGGGTAGGCTGCTGAGACTGGGGACCTTGTTAAGGCGGGGAGTAGACTTCTGCATCCTGATCTCTCTTTCAATCTGTCCCTTTTTATTTGAGATTAAGACATTGAAGCAAGCACACTGTGGCGATGATCTACTTGAACACATGAATAGAGCGCACTGCAGGCTGACAGCATTGCTGAATGAAAAACACCTGCATGTGCTGCCACATTAAGCAGCTGTTCGCTGTTACCTACAGTATTGGCTGAGTTTGATTGGCAAATCTTAATAAGCTCATTTGCAAATAAATCTCTTGGGAGTTGTGGGGTGAGTCTTTACAGTACTGCAGGTCAGTATGACAATTAGGTGATTTCCTGTCTTCCCTTATTAGTCAGATTTCTCCTTATTTCATTCTCTGTGCTGCAGAAGTCTTCCTGTAACAAATTATACCCAATTATACTAATACTAAAGTTGAGTGTTTGGGGGTTCAGCAGCTGGGAGAGAGGGGCAGGCTAAGGTGGGGCATCCAAAAAGTGAACACTAAGGGTAAAAAGGTGAATAAACAAGACAAGAGAGAGGTTGTGTATGCTGACCGCTGCATTACAAAAGCTCAGAGCTTAGAATTACAATTATTCTAAGAGCAATGGACCACAATGATTATGTTGAGAGGGAGCAGAGACGATGAACAATGAAGGGATTTCAGCAAACAAAGCATCTTAAAAACTGCACAGCTGACGTTTCCTCTGTTGTTAGTTGGGATTTGGAATGGGGACAACATTAGCTGGGGTCAGGGACTGGTCAGAGCAGTGCTGGGAAGATGCCAAGGCATGAAAGGAATATGAGGGTGACACATATAAAGCAAAATGAATCTGATCTGAGAGGCTGTTTGGTGGACAGAGTGCTTGTAGGGACAGCAAATGACAGTGTAGCAGTGTATTTATAACAGCAGTGGAAGCGGGACTCTGAGCTAAAGGCAAGTTTGCAGAGATACCACATGACGGTTTTTGCTCTACTGGGAAAAAATAAAATAAAAAATAAAGTGAAAGATAAATGACCACGAAGAAAAGGCAGGGTATGGAAGTGCAGAAAAGCTTTTGAAAAATCTCACCAAATGGACAAATGTTATGAAATGAAGATAAAAGGGGGATGAAACATATCTAGTCCATGCCAAAGCAGTCTGAACACAGATGGATAGCAGCACTAGAGCTGTAGCACAATAGCATAATGCTAATGTCCTGAGTGTAAATTGCCCTGATGGCACCGAGCCAGGCTATGAATCACACCTGACTTGAAGGATCCAAGTCTAGTGATGTTATGAGTGGGCTACTCAGACTTTCTGCCATCTCATAATAATAAAGAGGGGCTGAATATCAAAGGCTGGACACAGACACACAGTGAGTCATCAGTGGGGTTAGTACGACGGACAAAAGAGCAGACAAGTCATTTCTAAAATTAGAGTTATTCCAATTAGCACATACATATGAACATTGGTGATAATCTACAGATCAAAAAAAAGCGGAAATGGTAATCGGCTAGATTACTGAGGCTGATGCATGTTACCTGCTTAGGGGTCTTCCAGGGTGAATAGTGACCTGTAATGTTGAGAGAACAAAAACAACAACAACAACAAAAAAATGCTTTAGACGGAAAAAGATGAAAACTGATCATGACCGATCATGCTTATTTATACCCACGAAAGCCATTTTCGGGGTGTATATATCTGAGGATAATAAAATGAAGAAAACATCTGAATTAAATTTAAACCAAATGAAGATAATAATGTGACATGACAACAGTGTTTGTGAGTGGTAGAAAGGACAAAGAAAAGGACATTTAAAAACATGACGAAAGCACAAAGCAGAGGGTGGTGAGTAAATTTCTATGAGGCAGAGACCAACTGTGAATGTAAAGTGAGATTAAAATAAGACCTCAGAAAATCCACTGCTGTACATACTGAATGAGAATCTGTGCTACTGAGAAAATGTGATTTTTATTCTGATTTAGAGATAACAAGTAATAATGTTTGCATTGAGTTAAGAACAAAGCAAGGCAAAACATTAGACAGATGTATTTTAAACCTGCATTATTAGATTTCTAGCCATGTGGGGCAGCGGAAACAAGCTGTAAACACAACACTGATAAATGATCACATTTGAAGTATTCCTCAAGGAAATTCCTATCTCTTTAGATGCTAAATGCTCATATGGTGGGATTATGAGAGAACTCAGGTACACAGTGCTGAAAACTAGAAGCTGCATTGGTGCTGTATTAGCATGTACTGCACGTCACTTGCCACTAGAGGGCAGTCTACTGGTGGCACAGCTGTTGAGCTCAGTCACCTGTGAACCGTAAAAAAGAAAAATGCCTCATTGATAAAGATGAGCCAGCCAACACAGACATAGCGATGTGCACTCTTTGCCTCAAAAATGTCATGGATAAAGATGTAATCCTACAAACCGCGTCTCCATTGAGCCCACTGATGTTTCAGTGTCTGTCACAGAACAACTGTCAGTAAGTCATCTAACAATAATCTAGTAAATGAAGCAATAATCTAACACATGAAAATTTAATTTAGACTATTTAACTACTGAAGGTACAATTCACACACGCTCACCAAAATGAGACAACAGAAGATTGGAAAAATGTTGCCTGGTTTGATGAGTCTTGAGTTTTGCTGCAAATTTTGGATGGTAGGGTCAGAATTATAGGACACGAAACAACATGAAAGCATGGATCTATCCTGCCTTGCATCAATAATTTGGGCTGCTGCTGCTGGTGTAATAGTGTGAGAGATATTTTCTTAGCACACTTTGGGTGCCTTAGTACCATATCATAGCCTACCTATTATTTTTGACCATGTCCGACTCTTTATGACCACAGTGGACCCACCTTCTGATGGCATGAGCAAAATCACAGGAATGCTTCCAGCATCTTGTTGAATCTATGCCACGAAAATTTAAGGCAGTTCTGAAGGCAAAAGTTGGTCCAACCCGGTACTAGCAAGGTGTATCTACTAGCTGGTGAGAGTATTTAAACAACCTATGCATTCAACTGTATTTTCATGTACTGTCAAACCACTCTGGCTTTACAAGACACCATCTGTCCCACTTTCCCTTTTGCTGGTTTACAGCATGTCCACATTAGTACACAGAGAATCTGTTAGGTGGGATTTACATGTACACGCTTCAGGCTTCAATACTCTCTCTACTGTTTATACTTTGAGAAGGCTGACATCATGCATCACTGAACTGAACTTATGGAACTGCAGCTTTGCTACTTGTGCTGAAAAGCTGAGGAAATTTTCCAAGCATCAGGCAATCAAATCATGCTCATCCAGAGGCCCCAGTGTTGCTGCGAGCCAATCAAGTCACATTATGAGAGCAAGGTAGTTGCTTGTGCAGTTCAGCATCAAACATCAGACAGACCCACAGTCAAGTGTTAATGCCTAAATCTTGCATGGAGCTCAACCTCAGCATAAACTGCATGGGCTGCTGGTGCACATTAATTAGTATTAACTGTTTTAACCAGCTAATATTTCTAAAATTTCTACGGGCAACTAATTGTTCAGTTGTCTGACTGCACAAACCCCCAGCTATGATGATTTTGCTTTTGTTTTTAAACACAAAAGCTATCACATACCCTATACCCAGGTGAGATTTCACACCAGGAAGGTGTGAAAAAATTCACAGAAGTCTAAATCTATTCATATAAAGGTAGCCATGTGATCCAGAGTTAGTATAAAAAAAGTATCAGCTTGAACATTAGTCCATTGTTTCAGTTCAGTTTCATTTGCCATGAGGAACGGCTGACCTCACTCAATACCTCTGATCAATCTTCAGCAAACATTTCATTAAAGCGTTCAATAGCAGCGCTCAGTAGGACGGCAGCTATGTTAAGCAAAGGGACATTTGTGAATATACCACTGATCTGCAAGCGCCTGCAGCAATAAAACTCTGACTTTCACTTAAGTAGGTTCAGGGTGACGATAAAGTGGTTTTAGTTTGTAATGCAGTGCAGCAAGTTAAGAGCACACTTTCTCCTTTCACTTTCCAATTCATCTCACTTTGACCTTTAAAATGTTATTCCACACATTTCAGCTGCTTACAACATTGTTCAAACACAACAACCAGAAATCTGAGTTGAGCGATGAAAGAAAATCATCAGCAAAAAGCACAAGAGAAGCGGCGGCATCAAACACACACACACACACACACACACACATACAAACAGAGAGTACTGAAGCACTTTTCTTTAGTCCAATTCACAGGAGCATATTAAGAAAAGGTGCATTCTCCATCTTCTTTATTCACTTCCTCTCCTTCTTGTCTTTCAAGTGCTGCCACAGTCTCCCCTCTGGGAAGCTTCAAGCACATGCAAATTGAGGGATCAAATTAAAGGGTGACTGCTCGAATTATGCGCCAGCCTTCCCAGTCTTGGCCTGGCTAGGCTCCAATCACACTGTAAAAACATTCGTCTCACTGAGCCACTAGTGGAATGGTGACAACATGGAAATTAACAAATGCTACAAAGAGAACTCCAGCAATGTTTTTCATAGCGTCGGCTCTTCTCTGTCAAAACAAGCCAAATAACATTTTTAGAAACAAAACAGTTACAGGAGCTTATCTAACACTCAATACCAATTTCACTTTCAATGCACATGGGAGCATTTTATCAGCCCCAAACAAGAAGGACTACTGAAGTATGATAACTGAAAGGGGAAGAGAGGAATTTTGCTTTTATTCCAAAAAAAAAAAAAAGGAGGTGAATCAATGAAAAGCTTTCCAGAATACCTAGGTTGGAGCCTTTGTGGAGGGTACAGTGAGCCAAGGAGGCAACAACAGAGCAGTCCTCCAAGTTGGTAAAAGAACCTGAGATAAGCCAGACCGACAGAAAGGAGGGGTACTATCTGGCATCACTGACGGAGGTGATCCACAGGTTAAAGACACTGTTAGCTCAAGCATACCAGACATTTATTCAGACATAGGTGTCAAAGTGCCCCATGGCTAGACATTGAGAAGGGGTGAGCAACAGAAAGAAAACACCAGGAGAGAGAGAGAGAGAGAGAGAGAGAGAGGGGGCAAAAGGAGCTGTCCGTGGTGCTGAAAGCTCTTTAGACCAAATGCTAATCAGATCTGTCAGCTCAGCTGCAGGGAGCTACATGAACACTGCAGCGTCCTACTTGCACTTAAGTTCGGAGCTAACTGGTGTCCTGTCCTACTGTAAGTGTCAGCCTTTTCCAATGCAAGCAATATAAGTATACCAGTAATACACATCAGTAAAAGTACACACACAGGTAACGATTGTGCATAAATGTTCCACACTCTACTCCAGCCATGGCATGGCTTCAGGTAATAGTGAAGGAGATTTGGTTGAAGTTGTGCCTCTTTTTCAGTTTTTGGTTTCTGGGCAAAACTCTAATTAAAGAGTTTGGAACTGGAAATGTTTCCAGAGACGCTGGAGCTGGCTGAGACTTCACAGAAAGCACTAGTTCTCAAAAGCACCAAATTAAATCTTAAATGTTGGCTCATTAAAACCTGCTGCTGTCAAAATAAGCTTCTCATGGGGAATAAAACTAATTGAATGTCAAAAACAGCAAAAAATATCAGCGGCTATAAGGACTACTATGTGTTCAGACCTTAGAGTGTATATAAAAGCTGGATTAGCCTCCAGGTTTTAAGTACTTAAACCTGCATTATCTGTGATGGTCATCAAGGGGTGACTCCTTTGGTTACCAAAAGTAGTCTGATTAAGGAAAAGTCAGTCAGAAAATGACCCTACTGCTTATTGATTTTGGCCTGAGTAAACACTTTACTAATAGTTTTGTCATCTCAGTTGCTAGTTTCATGCATTATTGAGTAGAACACAATGTTTAGTTTGCATGAATGTAACATGCCCTTGGCTTCTCAGTCAAAAGTCCCCTTAGGCCTCAGTCATGCAGGCCTAGAGATCAGTTATTGACTATCTGGCAACCATCGGTTGCAGGGGGAAAGTGTGCATTCCCCGACTGGTTGACAAATTGTTTCTGGAGGATGCTGGCAGTCGCTGGCATAAAATTGGTCGTGAAGAGGTCTGCAGTGCTGCACTGAGAACCTCACGATTGCTTTGATCGCTTGCAGCTGCTGCAGTCAAACATATTTTGCATGGAAGACTTGGCTGCAAACACTCGCAAGCCACTTACCAAGCGGTAGTGGAATTGTAAGACTGGTTTTTGGTGCAGCACTATTTCTACTTCCAGCAACCACTTGCCAAATAGTTGGGGATTACACATTTCCTTAGTGACTGGAGGTTGCCAGGGGGTTGCAGTCTCTAGGCCTGTGTAACTGAGGCCTTACTTCCTGGGAGAGGTCTAAAAATAGAAAAGCGCTGCAAGCAGTTCGCAGATGCAGAAAGAGACAACCTTAAAGTGGATGGCTGCCACTAAACTCACTTTTTACAGCTCATTAAACTATGACCTGTATCAGACTCTCAGTACCACTACCAGATTTTTCAAATTTCATATGAATGTGAGACTTGAGTTGCAGGTGTTCCCCTACCCAAGTTGCTTAAAAAGACGAGTTGTAAACATTTAGCTACGCTATTATCCATTGTAATAAAACTGTCACCATGCTGCTGAAATGATGATCTACCTCTTAACATACTACAATTTGGCTTGCTTCTTTAGGCTATTGGAGGCTGGCCACACTTTCTAATTGAGTTGGCTGTTTCTGTTCAGGGCTTGTGCCCCACAGCAGAGTAACAGAGGGAGAGAGAGATGGGAGTAACTGACTGATATCTGTCACCAAACAGTCGTCATGCTTCAGTCTCTGACACATTCTCCAAATATTTGGCAGTTCAGGGCCAAGCACACAGCTCATCACTTTCACAGAAATGGCAATCTGATGCGGAGGATTGAATGAGCACCGCAAGCTGGTTAAGTTTAAAAGTGTGCATATGTTTGGATTTTTTAATGACCACTCTTTGATCCTGCAGACAGATCTACCACCTCGTGACAGAGAACACACACATACACACACACATAAAGTCAACTCGAAGTGAGATTGACAGCTTTTATGCTTTCATAACACCCACATATTTCACAAACTCCCACAACCACAATTCGACAATGCTGTTATGGCTTTTTTATGGTGCTGTTACTATGACAACACACTCCTAATGTCCAGCATCAAAGATCAAGAATGACCGGCGAGGCGAGGAAGGTTCAATTACAGGTTCCCCTCACACATGCATCTGTTCTATAGCTGCATGCTTGCATGTACAAACTGGAAGGAGGTGAAGTAATTCAGAAATAAGAAAGACGACAGGCAAAAATGTGAATTTACAGGAACAAATTAAAAACAAAGAGTGTTAGCATGCTAAGGTCTTTGTTCAGTAAGCTTTTCCTCGCTTAGCTTGGTGTTGTCATGGACACAGTAGAGAACCAAAAACTTGTTGTAATGCAAAATGCACGACGTTTTAGCTTCAGAAACTCATTGTCAGTCACATAGAGGCATTGAGTAGTTTTAATCAGCGCTAACAAAAGATACTGTTATGAGAGAAAGTGGCACCATCTGCAACCTTGACACTGCGTATTCAAATGATGTGGGTCAGAAATGATAAGATCTGCTTTGAGAACATTTTAATGGGCTAGAGCTTAAATGGCGCTTTTCTAAACTAACTGAACTGAACTGAACTGAAGCACTAAAAGCACTTTTTTACTACGACTCACATTCGTCCACTCACATAAGCGTTCATACAGCACTTTAAATTGTGTGCTTAAGAACTCTGACACTATCAGGTGCACACTCACACTCTGAAAGATGCATCTTGGGCAATTTGGGGTTGAGTATATTGTATCTTACTCCTTAACTTTGGCTCTACATCCTGAGTCACAGTCATAGTGTAAATAGAGAAGACTGTAAAGACCTTTGTAGCCATTGTGCCACCGTTATTTTAATTTGACCACATCTTAATGTTAAAGTTGGTTATAAAGGATCAGCCATAGCAGATCCCTTTTGTTTCACTGAAAGAGCTCTAACCCATGACGCATGGACACAGGACCTCTGGGATCTCCCATGTTTCTCAGATGATACTTTTCCAGGTGATCAATTTGAGTCCTCTGGGTTTTGGTGTAGACCCTCTATGGTTATGCCATTTTTCCAGATGCACCAACAGATTGGAATCTGGGGACTTGAGCTTTTTTTTTGTGATCCATTATCAGTCGAATAGCAGAGTGCGCTAGACTCCCACATCTACATGAATGCTAGTAGCCAGCAGAACATTGCATTATAACAAGAAAATCATTTACTTCACCTCTTGGTAGCTTTAATATTTTCATCATGAACTCAGGTTTTACTCTCAAGACTCCCAAAGAACTTACTGCCCAAAGCTAGAAAACAGAAACATGCAGCCTATTGACCAAATGAGGACATTTATGATCAGACCTTCCAGTCGATTAAGCCTCATCACCTTGAAAAAGCCCACGCTCATAATATAGTTATGATATTTATCCATCCCTTAAATTTCAGTTTGACTCCTGAGCGGTTTTTGCCCAACAAATGGCCACTCTGTCGCTCATCACCAGTAATTATTGTGCCTGTGTGTATGGGTGGCGTGCGCATGTGTGTATGCCAGACAGCCTCATTAGTGGCGATCTAGACCATTAACAGTCTGTGTCCTCGTTGCAACACCAGCAGAGATGCAGGGCTGTAATTAGCTGCTGAGACTATCATCTCTTTCATATGTAGACTCGACCATTTAGCTTCCACTAACATGCCACATTCTTCCTCACTGCAACACGCCCACACACTCGCACAAACGCCGAGCCACATGGTTTGATTCACACAGGTTGTGGGCACACCTTCACAACAGCCAGGCACACACTTTCCTCATCTTCGCTGCACACATCCCTAGGCAAATTCTGCACACAAGCCCCCGCACACTTACATAAACTCCCCTTGCTAGTAGTACCATGAGTAAACTGTACATTATGTCTGGTTTGACTTTTCACCTGATATGACCAGAGGCTGCTTTAGAAACCATGCAGACCTTAGGTGAAAGTCTGCTCTCTAGAAAAAGAAAAAAGAAGGAGGGTTTGATTCAGTGAGCCTTCTCCAGCCTCCTAGGGAATCGGTGTGTAACTAGACAGTGATTCATTGGCTGTGTGTGTTCAAGATGGAATAGTTGGAAACAAAAGAGAGAAAGAGAAGGGGAGGAAAGAGCAAGAGAGCGATGAGTTCGGCTCTCTGCCAGTAAACCACAGACTGTCTGCCATGTTCACACTTGCAGCTCTGTCCCCACCAGTTCCAAAGCTGAGGATCAATATCCATTCCTATCGGCCCAGGGAAGAGAGCCAGGGGTATTGTGCATGAAGGGCAAAATGCTGAGATTATAGCAAGCAGAAAATGTGTGGTGTATAGCCTTATTGCCATCAAAATTAGACCACTGAACTCTAGGTTGTGCTTTGCATTCCTTTCCTTTCTGCGGGAGGACTAGAATCACTGACCTCAGCTGCCTCTTAAACAAATCAAGCACTCCGATTTGGCTTTTAATGGGATGCAGTGATTACCCAGTGATTGCATGAGCGTGGTTAAATAAATTGTGCTTTAATATCATGCATATTCAACCGTGTACCTTGCAAGTGATTTTGTTTTGCACACAGCTACAATGAGACTGATTTATTTTTTTATTCAGAACATCAGGCCAACATGGAACGAGCGATTCAACAGAAGTGGATAGAATCGGTTTTCTGCTGTAACTCTGATGTGAAGCTGGCAGGCTGCTTCATGTGATGAAGATACAGTTTTATAAAGGGCCAAAACATTTGCACACGCTACCATCATTTTTAGTGTTATCACTGCCTCGTTTAAATAACTGAACGGCTAATGTTAGCCTCTCACTCCTCTTTTTTTATGGTGAACAAATGCAGCCTAATGTGTTTCAGATGGTTGGCTGTGTGTGTGCACCTTTTGGCATTTGTCTTTTTTCCCTCCCAGAAATGATTTGATTTCATCTTGTCGAGCTCAGAATTCATCAGAGACCCTGCTCTTTTTTTCTCTTTGTCAGTGTATGTAGATTCAAGCGCTGGATACACAGATTTTATTGTACTCACGTGGAGACATTTTCAGCTTGTGTTCAGGCAGTTTTTTTTCTGTTTGTTCTGCTCTAAGTGAATTTGTATTTAACCCCTTAATGCAATTTCCCCCCGGATATTTTTGAATGACAGCACAGAAAGAGAGTTGTTTAAAATTTTAAAAGACCGATGCCACAGAAGCCACAGTGATTGTTCCCTGCTCTGAAAGCATAAAAGTAATTTCAGCCATCAAAATCTTTTTGAAATTTTGCATTTTTTAGCAGACTTGTGTAATCTAATCTTATCATTAAAAGGATTTACCTACATTTTTGGCTGTTGTTTTATTGCCATTTTTTTTTTAACTACATGTGACAAGTAGGCCTAGAGACTGGAGGACCATGTGCTAACCACTGCACCACTGTGCTGTTCAAATTCAACTGATTTACACATAAAAATCACCAGTGAAATCACCCTGCACCAAAGAAAGGTAGATACACACAGGGCATTACAGTGCTTCAACCAGATAATTAGTCAGCATTATTCGAACTATTAGTTTTCAAGTGAAGGGATTCGTTTATAAAAATATTAGAGAATGGTGAAAAATACCCATCATGGGCCGAGTGGTTACAATGCCAACAGTGTCCCACAGCATTCCTGGAGGAGGCCAAGTGGCAACCTCTGGAGCTGAGAAATGTAACCAACCCTATAGGCCACAAACAGTGCAATTCCTCTGATGGCCACTTGAGGCTGGCACCTAAAGTAAATCAATCTTCCTTCATAACAACTGAATTTTTTATAATCATCTGGACACTGGAGAAAGAGACATGGCTACATTGATTGGCAGCTGTAGATGAATGGCACCTGGTCAACATCCCTTCCACTAATTAGAGTTGCCAAACTGGACCTCTTGTTTGTAGTGTTGGTGCCCTCTGGAGGAATTTAATTATTTGACAAATAATATGGCCTGTTGTATTGTACAGAATACCAAAGATATCTCTGCTTTGCTTAAAAAAAAAAAAAAAAAAAAAAAAAAAATGCAGAGTCCAAAATCAATGAGTGACTTCACAGTGGCTCCATCCACCCATCCACCCATCCATCCATCCACTTCTGCTTATCCTGTTCAGGGTCATGGGGGGGCTGGAGCCTATCCCAGCTGTCGTAGGGGAGAGGCAGGGTACACCCTGTATAGGTCGCCAGCCTGTCTATACATGGTTGAAATACCTTGTTCTGTCTGCATAAAAAGAGTAGAACCAAAAGAGACATTCACCTTACAAAGCTATATAATAGAAAAATATTACTTATTTGCAGAAACTGGCAACATTGTTGTCAGCTGCTCCCACTGCACCAATCTTTAGCTCTGTGCAGCTTTTTTTCTTTTTTCTTTTAAAATGAACCAATACATTACATTGTGAGCAGGCTTGATAAGTAAGGTATTCATTTCATAACCCCAAAGGACGAGACATCACAGAGAGAAATGGTAATGAGTTAAGCATGGAAGGAGATGCTGCAGCCCTGTCTCGCTCTGCGTTTGATCTCCACAATCTCGTCTCTTTCCCTCAACACCTACAAAACTCCTATATCTTTCAATATGGGGGATGTAACAACGGGATTCAATAGGGAAAAAGTCCAACTTTCTTACTTAGATTGACCAAAAGAAGAACGAATGTCCTACATTAGAGTCCAATTTCAACCACAGGAACATCCCCCAGAGACTAGGAACCTTTGGAAGGGCACAAAAGAAATTATCCCCTTGTTATCCCTGAAAATGGTATAAAAGTGATCACCCAGAACAACTTAGCTTTTTTTATGCAGTGCACCCCATCCAGCAAAATGCCCCTTTGAGCACAACATAGCCACCAGTCCCCTCACTATAGGGGGTCAAAGGGTTTAAGTTTTCACCTTTATTTGTCACCTGTCTAAAGGTTTCTAATTTAACCCCATTCTCATATTAATTTCCATCAACAAAAATAGTTCTACAAAAACTTGCAAATATGTTTATTGTGATCATTTAGTCCCAGAAGAGTGTGGAGTCTTTGATCTTAACAAGCTTAAAGTCTGACAGAGTTTTCCTGTTTAAATCCCTAAAACACTCCCAGGAGATGCACAATGTCTAAAACCCCACCCAACTGGGATATTTTGGTAGGTTTTCCTAGCTTTACTTATTTCAACACAAACTGCGCCTTATAGAGTCATGCTACTGTAAGGGCAAGCTGGGTGGCACTGACATTTTTTCCATCTTTCACAGGAAATCAACAATAAACAGGTGCGACACTACACCCGGATACATTGTAGTGGAGCTATAAAAAAAACCCACACAATCAGGAGATGAAATTTAGCATGTAAACAAGGTTAATATTACCTCCACAGGCCAACAGGCTGTTTTTTAGATGGAAGAATTTGGTTTCCACCTTCTAAAGCTCTGCTGTGAGTGAAGAGCCCAGTTAGTTGGTGGGTTCACCTTACCGTTAAGACAGGAGACTGCATTTTTTTTCTTTTTGATGCTAATATGTGGGGAGCGTGTTGACAGACTGGAGATTTTTTGTGATACTTCTTTTTTTTTTTGTAGCATTTCTGGATTACAAACAAACATTACTTCCCCTCGTAAAACCTCACCCCTTCCCTCTTTTTCCCCCCCTCTTCCTCTTTGTTGGCTCCCTGCTCACTGGCAGAGACATGGGCAGCCTAATAAAGAAACAAATAGGAATAAATCCATTCAGTGGCCGCTGCTGACCTTTGTGGGTGAGTCTCAGTGGTGTCTGTGGCACCCAGGCGGTTGGCATTATGATTGGTATGCGACATTACGCTACACAAAGAGGCAAAATACGGAACTACAAATTGGCTGCACACAAAAGACACCGCAGTGTCAGTTTTCCAAACGAGTTGGCTCAGCTACCAGCTCGCACTACAAATGAGAGAATGCTAAAGTTCATGCATCATCACTTAGAGGATGCCAAGATAAATCAAGGACAGGTAAACGCAAAGAGAGGAGTCATTTAACAACATTTAACAATAAGGTTCCAGAGACAGATCCTATCTGCTTGGTTGATGAACAGCCACTGTTGCTGTTTCTAGATTTAATTAAACTCTCTAACGTTTTAATCTTCAACGTCGGCGCTTCGGCTGAGTCATCGCTGACAGATGCACCACCGCCACAATTCAGTAAGAAGGCAATCTCAGTTTGTAGGCAGATCACAGCAAGCTTACACACAACTTATGTTCTGTCATTTGAGTCATATGTACATTTCCCAAGGACGAGACAGCAACTCTTTCAAAGACATTACCATTAGAAGAAAGCTGCTAAAGAAAGGGCTCTGGCCTTGCAGAAGAACAGATACGTTTGTACACACTTAACACTCAATGTCCTCCATCAATCTGCACGTACACTCAGCTACCTGTAGATTCTGCAAATAACAACCCTGTGTGTGACTCATGACAAAGTGCAGTGCATAATTATGATTGTCAGAGAGTGTGAGAGGGCCTCACATTCTGAAAAACACAGGGTTGAAAGCACTTCAGAACCATTTACCAGTATTTCAAGGAAAAAATGTGCTAGTTTTGACATGCTTTTATTTGCAGCTCACAGAAAGAGGTAAAATTCCCCACACATCTGAAAGTGACTAAAAAAATAAAATAAAATAAATAAATAAAAGAGGCTCTGAGAATAACACAGCAAAATGCTTACACTTCAATCAGACTATACTGGGGAGCCCTAGGTATGGCTAGAGTGGAATCTGCTGTCAGTGAGTAAAGAGGGCTGAGGAGCAGCTAACAGTAAAGGGGACTTGGTAGGGCACATGAGCGGAGCTGAACATCAGTAAGCCATTGTTGTGCACTGTGGGACTGTATCACAGATTTCTGCTGTCACTGGACTAAACCACACATACAGACACACTAACAAAAGACGACAGAGATGAATAAGTAGACAAGGAGGACAGAGATTCAAGCTCTTCTGCTCAGCCAGCAATCTTCAACACCAATACCTGCAGCCACTGGTCTCACCTGTTCCACCTCTCTGAACCACTAGACTGGTCTCAGCTCCCACAGGGCATTCCTTGAGCAGCTCCACCACCTGTGTGTGTATGAATCCCTGCACAGGTTGCTTGTTAATCTCCACAATCAAGTCGCCCTCGCACAGGCCCGGGCAGCCCTGAGGCTCCAGGACTTGTTTAACACGCTGACCTGTGGCGCTGTCCGCAATCGTGAAGCCAAACCCATCCACGCCCTTCACCATGGTCAAGGTCAGTAGCTCCCCCTGGGTTGCGCCCGAGGACGCCATAGAGACGCTGTCTGGTGGCGTAGTGCCCGTGGTGGGAGGAAGTGAGCCATCTAAGTGGGTATCCGCTGGGTGACCCGTGAGCAGTTGCTGCTGGGTGTTGACCTGGTCTTGACTGGGGTCTGTAACAAAGCGTGCCGTGCGAGTAAGATAATCTAGGTAGTTATCGTAGCCCGTCCTGCCGTTCACCATAATGGGCCGCTGCTCTATGATGCCCAGTGGGGAGATGATGGTGGTGGTGTTGTTATTGGTGTTGCCAGCTTCCTCTGGTTCATATGGCAAAGGGTAGCCGCGACACAATACAAGGGTCACGCCTTGGCCAATAGGTACCGACTGGAAGAGTTTCACCACATCAGCGTGGGTGGTACCCAGGACGCACACATCGTTGATGTAGACAATAACATCACCTGCAGAGAAAAGGATGGACAGACATATAGTGGTCAGGCATAATGGAGCTGGAACATTAGAAATAATGGCTACAGACGTGGGTAGCTAAAGGCGATTAACTTCAAGATCTGTAATAAACAGAAACCATGTTGAGACTCTTTTTAATTTTATGTTGTGCTTTAATGGTACATAAAATTACAATTAAAACAAAATGACACTGAATCAAATTGCCACAAATTCAAGCCTAAGTTAAAGAGTGACTTCAAAGTATTAAGTGCTATACTTAACACACACACACACACACACACGCAGGCACGCACACACGCACGCACAAATAATTAAAAATATAATTAAAAATACAGCTCTTTATCATAACCTTGCTCAATGGAATTTCAGTTAAAACCACTTTAATCAAAAGAAGATTATTATTCAGCCTGCAGAAATTCATGTCTGTGTTTTGGGTCCTGGCTGTCCCACTGGAGAAGACCCCCAACACAGAACAGGCCTGAGTCACGACAGACAAAAGACTGGAAGGAGCTTGTTGTTGCAGCAGCAACTGTACACAGGCTAATGTCTCAGTCGCACTAGAGTAAAATAGGATGCAATCAAATAGAAAAAATTGTCGGTTGCCTAGTGATTGCACTGAATTTGCTAAATAGTTGTGGCAACCAGCTGGGCAACCAGAGGCTGATGATGTTGCAAGCTCAACCTCTGGGCCACCTTATCACCACCTTGACACCCCAAAGTTGCTTTGAGGATGGCAACGGACTGAGAGTGGTCACAGACCTGGCCCCCTTTCTTCGAAGCAACCAAAGGCAACAAGAAGTTGCAAGTTCATTGCATACTGTCACAATAACTTTGGTCGTGCCGCGGTCTCCAACCATTGTTTTCCCTAATGTGATGGTAACATAAGTGGCTTAAATTAATTTAAATTAGATTTACTTATATGAGATTTGCCAATACCATGTGCAGAAGGGTATCAGCAGACCCATCTGCTGAGGGAGGCTGGCTGGCACTGAGATCATCTGTTTTTAGCCGATATACAAGGACTGCAGACTGTCCTAACAATCAACTAACTTCTTTAACAATGGCAGTAGTGATTTAAACAGAAACAGCTTGGCATACTGAGGACAATCACTACAATATGATACCAAAGTGGTAGGCAGGAGAAATAAAATTCTGTAAAAACAATCATGGACAGGCCACCAGTCCACACAGAGAGACAATTTACACCTACAGCTAGTTTAGGATCACCTATTTGTCTGTCTTTGGATTGTGGGAGGAAGTCTGGTGTACTCCAGAGGAAGAAACTCATGCAGGGAGAACATGCACATTCCACACAGAAAGGTCCCACCACTGTGCCACCCTAGAAATAATCATTATAATGTAGAATATCAAATATGTGGAAGAGCAGCTGGCCTGGATTTAATATCAAGACTTCATCTCTCTACAGCTATTCCCGTTCTCAGCTGTACGCTACATCTGCAGTCTCTCCTCAGATGGCTTGCAGCTATAAACCACTTCTACAGATAAACATTACCACAGATAATGTCTCAGCTGCCTTTTAAGTGTAAAATAGTGCATATGACAAGTGGCTAAAATGTTTGCCTTTTATGGGCCCAAGTGGTTTTATTTGCTTGCTGTAGTATTCTGCACTGTAGATAAAACCAAGCCAACAATTAAATGTTCCCACACAAAAGCACTCAGCATCCAGGCTTATCTTTGTCTCAACCAGATTACTAAATATAGTGTTTTCTGCTCCACTGTGGAGGCACCATGCAGGTTTTTAAAACTCCAGGCAAGTGGGACTAGGAGGCACAATCCACATTAAAGTCTGACAAACAGCATTACCTGGGTTGATAATGAAAACAATTACATTCTAATTGCAGGCATAATTGTCATGCTCTTTGGAGAGAGGGCAGGGTGACACTGTCAGTGTGTGTTGTAAAGCGAAGGTGTGAAAAACAGAGATCTTTTGTGATTAATAAGCAAAGCATGCACTTTAGTGATTGGCTCTCACCTTGCTAACCACAAGTTCCATCCTGCCCAATTCTCTTAAAACGTGAGCGGAGACTATAATAGCACTAATGGCTGGGTCAATGGCACTTTTTTTTTTTTTCTTTCTTTACAACAAGGCGATTCACATTGATTTTCTGGATTGGCTGTGGAAATGCAGCGGAGCAGCTAACCCCTCTGAGTGACAGCACGCATGGAAGTTAAGATATCACTGAAATGCTGTCTATCTTTTGTAAACCGTGTCTCAAAAGCTTTCCAAGTTTTAACGCTCTGCTGGTATTGACAGAGTGAGCTCACACCTCCGGGCAACGTGACGTGAGGGACTTTTTAATTAATCCGGGTAAACGCAGCCGACATTTGCCTTGAGCATCAGTGTCAGAATCAATAGTTGAGCACACTGGCAGAAAACAAATGATGGTGCTGTGACCTCATGGCGCCCTCGATAGCGCACGTGTCTGATTCTTTTTGACCAGCAATGAAATGCAGATTAACCATAAACAGAAAGCTTAGAACTGGCATATATCCATGTTTTACCATACATCCTTATTCTTAAAAGGTGCATTTCACTTGGCAGGGCTGTGTTTTTTTTTGGTGTGTGTACCAAATTCTGCCACCTTCCGTATATCCATACACAAGTGAAATATATTTTATCTATTAAAAACTGCATAAGAAATACTCCACAACAACCTGATCCAAAAGATCCTCTGTTACTCTGAATCAGTGTTCCCAAACTTTTTTTTGGCTCATTATACTTTTAAATGATGAAAAACACTCAATAGTTCTCAAAAATAAAGAGGACACACTCTCAAATACTCAGAAAAACAGTAACACGAAGCACAGGAAAGCATTAATCACAGGTCAATGCAGCTGGTGTCATAACACAGAAAAACAGTTCTACAAATAGTCTTTATCTGCTTTATTTGTTCAACTACTAGTGGCTCCATGGTTAGCACGGGTTGAGACTGGGAGGAGACACATACACAGCCTCAGGGGGCCACAAGCTAGTATACTCCCAGTGCCGGTCCCAAGCCCAGATAATTAGGAGGGTTGCATCAGAAGGACATGTGGTGTAAAACTGGTGCCAAATCAAACATGTATATCCACCATGCACCATCAAACATGTGACAACCCCTTGGGGAAAAAAGGGAACAGTCAAAAGCACCACACACATTTGTTCAACTAGTACGTGCCTATGCTAGAGCATTGTTTAGCCTGTTTGTACTGTTGGCCATGAAATCAAAATGATATGATGTTTTTATAAGGTGTTGTAGGTGCATAAATGCAAAAAAATATCAGCTTAGGTCATTGTTAGGTTGTTGCTTGTCATTAAGACAATATTATATAATGCATAAATCAGCTTTTTTGGATGTAAATTACTGTTGGGAAATTAAACAGACCAGTTGCTTTCATAAGGTATTGCAGAAATGGTAAAAACACAATCATTTTACTCATTGCTTGATGGTTGCAAGACAACATAACGTCATAGTATCCGATCTAGACCTTCAGCAGCCCAAGATGTACCTGTGTGCCACGTCTGGCTGCTCAACTGCTGATCAGGTAAAAGGAGTTGGCAGACAAGGAAACAAACAGACAGACAGAGATTTGGTTTACTATAATAAGATATCACATCAATCAATGTTGTGGTCTCAAAATGAGAAATTATTGTTCTATAACACATAAAAAAAAACCAATATATAAAACTTCAATTTAAAAATAAGTTACCATCAATTAAAAAGTTAGCTTTTGTATTGAAATAAGTAAAAGCTGGCAAAATTAGAAGGAAATAAGAAATGAGAAACCTGCACTTCTATACATTTGTTGGAAACCAAAAAAAAACCTTGGAAACTTTACCAAATATTCTGTGAAAACGTAACCTTCATATGTTTAATGTGAATTATTTTCAAATCCTTGAAGAGGTATGTCCATTCAGCAAAAATGAAAGAGAAGAACATTTATTTAACATTTTAGGGACTCGTTTTTATTCTTTTTTGCTATCTAATTAAACACATCAAGAACTTACTGTCATTTTACTAAAAGTGGAATTTTCCATCACCATGAGCAGAACAAATTAAATCCATGGGAAAATGTGCCAAAATATTAGCAGATAAAACAAATTATTCACTGCTAGATACGAACAAGGATCTGAAGGGAATTATGTATTTTTGTCATTTGGGTGAAACAAGGACAAATAGGCAAACACGGCCACGAGCATGAGAGGAAAAACAGGAAAATATGGACTTGTCAAGAAAGAGAGCACAGACAGCAGCCCACATTAATTAAAACTGTCCTCTTTCTCTCTGTCCATTATCAAAGCTCCTGCAGGTCCCTTAAACAGTCCACATCACATTGACCTTATCTGTACACACCACACTGACTGGGACCAAGGCCCACATTCCCAGCTGCTTTATCTTCATTGTCCCATCCTTGCACATTCGTTATGACATATTCATCTCCATCTAATGGTGTACTCAAGAGCCTGTCAACATAACGAGAGTTCTCTGTGGCCCTGCTGAGAAGATGAGGCCACGATAACAGAGCAGTTAAGACTCTCAGCAGGGTGGGTTTTGATACAGACCGTGGTCGTCTGTGTCAGTGTGGAAGTGTGCGTCGTGCTAAATGCAATGTTAAAAATAAAACAAACGGAAAAAAAAGATGGAAGAAATAAAAATAAATCAAATATTTTATGAAAGCAGTGTGATTTCCATATTTTTTCTTGCTTTGTTGCACAAATGCATTGAAATTAATTGTAAATATTACTACTATAACACTAAATCAGGATTAAATTGCAGAAGAGGGTTGTTGTTTCTTCAACAGCAAAAGGCAGGAGGCTTGTATTGACCTTAGTTGTGTCTATGCGCTAAAGGCTCGCTCCCATACACTTTCATTAACTCTAGTTCAGGTATGCCTATTATACTTTAGCAAAGCAATGACTCTCTCGTAAAACAGACAAATGAGACTGGCTGATGATCTGACTACAATCGTTTTATTTCTAACATGAGAAAAGCTTAACTAAAAGCTTAGTTATAGATTTTTTTTACAGTGTAGGGTAATAAATGATTCAAAGTGCACTGTGGCCATTTTGCAAACAAGACTAAACGCCTTTAATGATGATTGTGACTATACACTTCGTGCATATACACTCACCCGGTCACTTAGGTACAGTATATCTGTTCAACTGCTCGTCAGTGCAAATATGTAATCAGATAATCGCATGGCAGCAACTCACATGTCCTGTGGTTAATATATGTACATATACTATATTCAATTCAGTTCAATTCAATTTTATTTATATAGCACCAAATCACAACAAACAGTCACCACAAGGCTACATATGTAACTATCATACATATGTTTTTGTAGCTGTGCAATCATATAGCAGATAGAGATAGCTGTGAGGTATTGTGAAGAAAAACTGGCAAAAATCAGCTATCTGAAATTGGGAATTTTACACCTCTGCAGGCCTGGGTTACCTCTGTGGAAGCTCTGACTTAGCAAGCTAGCGCTGTTCCTGAAGAAGTAGGACACAAAGTCTGTAGAGGCAAAGTTGGGGGGAAAGGGAGGGGGAGTAGAGAAGGAGATGAGCTGAAGAGAGGAAGTGGTGAAGAAAAGATGTGTGATACAGTAGTAGAGAAGTGGGAGGGATATTTTAGTTTCTTCTTTTTTTTGGGGGGGGGTACATAAAAAAGAAATGGGAATTGTAAAACAAAGCAGGAGGATTGGATAAGAAGACAGAAACCCAAATGCTTTATATGCAGAACTATCAGGACAAGCTTTATTAGTCACCAAGGGATCTATTCTGGGCTGCTGCACCAACGCATTTGTAAAAAAAGCAGGACATTTATGAGCTAGTGTTGTGAAAGAAATCTGTTAAAGCACTGGTGTTCGGGAGAGGAGCACTCCTACAGAGGAAGCACCTTGACCAGCTTGCTTTACATGTGATAAATGACCACTATAAGTTCTGCATTTGCTCCAGAGTATACAGATAGACACATCACTGCATAGTGAGAGCACAGCAAGCTGGCTACTTCTACTCCCTTGACCTTTAGCACAGATGGCTTGACTCTGTGTGTGTGTGTGTGTGTGTGTGTGTGTGTGCGCGCGCGCGCGCGCGCGTGTGTGTGTGTGTGCCTGTGCACGCTCACAAGTCTGCTGCAGTGCCACCCCCCTGTGGCTACAACCCGGAGTTATGGGGCTCATAAAGTCCCTTTCATGATTAATGAAAGAACAAAACTGCAGTTGGTGCACAGACATGTGCAGAGGTCCACACAGAGAGCTTACACAATGTAAACTTGGAAAGCTGCATAAGCCAACACACATGCATGCAATACATGTAAATATGTAACGTGTGTGTGTGTGTTTGATTGTGGACTTGCAACCATTTCCTCTTGAAGAGGAAGCTCCATATATCTCTCTGTGAACAAGTAGAGGAAGGACGAACAACTAAACCCAAGCTTTTTCTACTTGGTTTGTATTAAGAAAACACATTTACAATAAAATTGAATAAACATTAAGGAACCTCAGTTTTTTTTTTTTTTTAAATGTAACAGCATTGGACTAGAAGAAATAACATACAGACTGAAGGACAAAGAAATGGTGTCTGAAAAGGTTTGGGGACCCTTTTTGAAGTCTGTAGGGGATGTGGATCTAATGGAAAGTCAATTGGATTAGAGGTTTGTTGTGAACCATGCAGTTTTTCTGTTACATTTTTTTTTAAATTGAAGAGAGGGGGGCCTTGTGTGAATCTGAACACTGCCTTTGCTGCACTTGCCCTTTTTTCTTAAGGAGAACACCTTTTTTTGAGGATGTGGATTGAATGGGAGGAACAGGTTGTTTTGGTTTTTTTTTTTTGCATCTGGTTGGTTCAGAAATAAATATTCTTGAAAAAAGAAGCAATACCTCACTGCAAATAAAATTCCTCCAATTCCAACCTTATTTAAAAGGAACAGTTCACCTATGTAGAAACTCTTCTACTGAATTGCATCTGCCAACCATATGTGAAGAAAGCAGCATCCATCTACCAGTGCTATGGTTTGTGAGACAGTGTGTAAACATTAAGTGTCCTGCTCAGCTGGGCTATGTTGGTTGGCAGATTTACTTTGATAGAAAGGAAATAGTTCTTACATGAAGCTGCTCACAAAATTTGTGTTTGTGTTTTTGAGTAACTGGGTCATAATATTATATTTTTAAAAAAAGGCACACACATCTCTACAGCCGATATCTACAAAACTGGGCAAGTCAAACCAAAACAGTATAGATGGATAAAAAGCACCAGGTGTGAGTGTGAATAGTTGTCTGTCTCTCTGTGTTAGTCCTGCAATAACCTGGCGACCTCTCCATGGTATACCCTGTCTCTTGCCCTGTGACAGCTGGGATAGGCGCCAGCAGCCCCCCCTCGTGACCCTGAATCGGTTGAGTGGAATAAAATGGATGGATGGCACTAACATGCAAAAAACAAACACTGTATCTGACTGAGGTAGAGCTCACTTTACTGGTGGTATAATTATGTATCACTCACAATGTCATGACAAGTTTTTGAAGCTGGAATGCAATTAGTCACTTTCCCTTTGAAATATCATTACAAGTAGAAGTAGAGAGTTGTATAAAACTAAAATACTCAAGGGAAGTTTAAGTAAGTACTGCTGTGAAATGGATACTATATTGTGTGCAGGTTTAATGAGCTTTTATTTGACTTTGTTTGGGCTGCACCATGAAAGAAAGGCTGACCTCATTTCTTTGGCTGTATGCTGATATATAGAACAGATACTGCAAGCAGAAAGGCCACATATAATTGCTCTTGTGTGCAACAATCTGTGGTTGTGATCGTGTGCAAATGCATGCCAGCCATGAGAAATGTCATTATTTTAAATTTGCAAGGATAACATATCTATGTGACCTTCAGGTTCTAGTTTATTGAGCAAAGCTCATTGTTCAGTGTCTTTGTGTGAATGTGGCAGGGTATTACATACTTAACACTGCCTCAAGAGAGCTCCTTGTTAGCTATATGTAAAGAAAAGTGACTCAGTGAAAAAAAAAAGTCTCTCTCAGATGGTGTGTCAGCCATGCCTAAAGCTTACCTGTAGCCATCTTTCCATCAGCTGCAGCGGGCCCATCGGGGATAACGCTTTTCACCTGAAGGAATTCATCGGGCTCATCCCCTCCAATTATAGTGAAGCCAAAACCCATGTTGCTCTTTTGGAGTGACGTAGACAAGAAACTGCCTTTCAGCTGAGTGGGGTCCCGCGTGAACAGCGGCTTCTCTACAAAGGATAAAAACACACAAATTAAGTAAAATGCATTTCCTTATAGGATTTATTGCAATCACTGAAAGGACCTTAAAGCTGGTGCGGGGCAGTGCTCGCAGGGTGGGGGCAAAGGCAAAGCTTATCCATTAAGATATGGGTATAGCCACAGGAAAACTGGAAGGGTATGATTGCAGCAGCAAAAGACCAAACTTGGACAAAGGTGGTGCTGAAAGATGCAGGTGTAGTTCAAAATATTTGACTCCCGTGCAAGGTACCAATGAAAAGTCCCTCTTGGCACACCCCAAATATACTAAACTGTCATCCGTTCCTCGCCTCCCATGCTGGGATTCAGTGGGCAGAAGAGGTGCAGACAGCCACAGTGGGGCAGATCTTCAGTTCCATCCCAATTTTACAAAGGAAGCAGCAAAATTCAGCAAATGCCATGCTGCCAATCAGGGATCAGTTCCAGGAGAAGATGCTCGGGGAGGTTGGGGAAGAACTGGGAGATTTCTGAAGGAGGGGGAGCTAGGAAATTTCTGGCAGAGGAGCACCTGGAGTCGGAGTGAAAGGATCTCAGCCAGCAAGCTTAGTCACACTTAACCAAGTCCCCCATCTTTTTGACTCGGAAAAGAGACATGGCCAGCGTGCAACTTTGCATCCTTTGTAAGCAGTCACTGGTCCAGACTAAATGATAAGCCTCTGCACCTGCTCATGCCAGGTGATAAGGCAGGTGATAGGGCATGGCCGTTGCACAAATCCTTTAACTACCTCAAGGGAAAAGCTTACTTGCAAGTTACCATGCTTAGAGTGCATCAAACAAGCGAAGGCAGCCACGAGAACAAGAGTCAGCCTCCTGTGCTTCTTTCTTGGCCTACTTACTGACAAAGTGCCACAGGGAGTAGGGGCTACAGACTGGCTGCTCTAGCACCACAGTGCAGGCGGGTGTGTGAAGGGGTTGCTGTTTCTGCTTGTGATTGGGACACATATTCATCCGCCGAGTCAGAACACGCCGGAGTGGAGAGACATCAGCAGAGGAGGATTTGGTATATGAAGCAGTCCTGCGACCGAGAGCTGGCGAGCGGGAGAGGTCGCTGAGGCTGTGGCAGCGCTCGGGCACTGGGCCGACCTGAACGAGGGGGGATCTGGGGAGGGTGGCACAGGGGCTGGCATCTTCCACTGGCATCAAAGTTTGAAGGGAAAAGACGGAGGAGGAGGAGGAGGCAGGAAGAGGAGGGAAGAGGCAGAGGTGGATAGAGATAAGGAAAAAGAGCCTCAATGGACCGAACCACAGAGACAGACTCCTGACTCAGAGTGGCGACTAACAACATTACTACAGTAACAAACCTCCACTTTTCTGGTCCAGACAGTTTTTTCTAGCAGTACACATCCTACTGTAACAAACTGATAGAGAGTAGAATCAGGTAGCAGCAAACCAATCATTAAACAAAACAGTGAATCACATTCAAACCCACATGTTCTCTTAGGAAGACGTTTCTATTTATATGAGCAATCGGTATTATTAGTCACACCAAAATGCCAGCATTCCACCCACTGTTTTAATGAGACATAGGTGTGAACTCACTGATATATCTTACTGCCAGTCAGCATAAAAATAATCTTTACGAGGAAAGCCCTGTTAAAAAAGGCAAGATCCATCACTAAAATAGTATTTATTCTGATATAATCCTTTAAAAAACTATCCTTCAAATAGTTTTTTACTTATACATGCAGCCCGCTTGATTATATGAATTTGTGAATATCTCTAAGACCACATCTATGTGGTTTTAGAGTGTATTCAAATCATTTTGTATTTTTTGGAAGTGTTAGTGGTTAAAATGCTGCTGCACACATAATATTTAAATTAAGAAGAACTTAGTACTGTACCGTGTTACTTTAAGTTTTGCAGATTCACACAGACCTTTGGTAATATATAGACAGAGCCACCATGCTGTCACACACTGGCTTCAAAAAGTCCCATTTTCAAGTCTAGAACTTAGTATTTGGGACATAAAATTTGGGACAGTATTTGGGTGATAAATGAGGCATCAATCCAAAAGTAAAGCAAAGTCTGCTTTATTATTATCTATTTTACTGTAAATGGACCATCCCATCTAAATTGTATAAGTTACATTACTGTTATTAAATTATTATATTACTGCCTTAAAAGTCCGATAGACATTTGATTTGCTCCAGTCTTGAACTATTTTCAGTGAGAAGAAAAACAAGAAGTCGTACAAGAGCTCCCACAGAGCCCTGATCTGAACATGGCGGAGTCCATCTGGGATTACATTAACAGACAGAATCAAATGAAAAACTCAAACTTTGTTGTTGACGATACTTTGAACAGTCTACCTGCAAAGGACTCTGAAAAACAGCGCACAAGTGGACATGGGATTTTTAAAATCAAATATTGATTTTTGTTTTATTTCACTTTGTTTATCTTTTGTTTTACAATTAGAATGAATTGTATTCATTAAAGAACCTTCACAGCATTTGCATTTGTAATTAAAAGCATTAAGAGAATTTTCCTGCATCTGCTCTTATAATTAAAGCTCCCGTGAGACTTTCTGAAGCACATTAATTGACAGAAAAAACCTTTTTGAATGGGTTTTTAACAATACAACAGCTACCTTTATAAATTTGCTTTAATTATTGGGCAATATTAATCTCTTAATATACAGGCATTCAATACCCTACTAATGATTTCATGTAAAGCCAAAGGAGGTGTTCTTACCTCTGTAGATGGTGGGAAGGGGCAGTGAGGACAGACCCTGGCTTTGCATCTGCTGCTGCTGCTGGAGTCTCCTTTTAGCCTCCAAGACTGGGTTCTCAAACTGGGTCCTTCTGTTTATATGACTACGATGATAACATGGGGGAAAAAAACAGAAGAGGTTTTAGATTTCACACTACACTGCCACACCTATCTTAGCTCCTTCTTGGCAAAGATCAGAGCTAATAAACCTGGCACTACAGCAGCTATAGCTATGATGATTAATTGAATGGCCAGTCCCCAGATTATGTAACAGCCGCAAAATAGCTCTGCTGAGTAAAAAAGAACAAGCGATTGATTTCTTCCGTAATTCATTGCGTCTTGTAACCAGAATTATGTGAATCAGTGCCCGGGAAGAACCCTGCACATGGAACAGCGATTTCCTTTAATGTCCCACGTTGATCTTAATTTTGTATGTGGGGGGGGGAGATAGACAGTGACTACAAATGCTATAATTTGCCAGTGTGAACTAATTAGTCATCATTACATACTTCTCTCCATATTTAAGACTGCACACACACACACACACGCATGCACCCCAACTTTCTCTCCCCTCCTTATCTTTTAATGAACACCCCAGTATCACAGTCCTAATTACAAAACAGCTTAACTTTATTTTTATGTAGTTATATAATTTCAAGGTCTTGCAACTTCTTTAATGATATTTACATGATGACAAAGGGAGACAAAAAGAGCATCTCAAGAGGGAAGCGCGGTACATAAGGCAGAGTGTATTCAAGTGTCATTCTGCAGGTTTTCTAAAGCAAAGTCAAACCAAATGACTTCCCCCTGCCAGTCTAAAAATAGAGCAGCATCCCAGTGCCCCAGAGTGGAAAGCATCCAGCCAAAAAAACCCATAACAAAAAAAAAAACAAAAACAAAAAAATAACAGGCACCCCTGAAAAAGAGAGGGGAACAGGGCAGGCTACTGCAGCTGTTACTGTGTAGACACACATACAAAGCATTCAGATGCACCACGAGCGTTTCAGATAAGCACATAAACTTGCAAACAAACAGTGAGCCATCAGCAAGCAGACATTAAGAGTAACCCCTTTCTGGCTACATCGCCAGTTTGCTCCTAATAAATATGATTAATGCGACACCAGCGGGCTATGCTGAAAATCAAAAGCAAGCTATTACATATTAAAGATGCACTGAACTTACTCGACATAGTAGCTGCCGTAAATGGGGTCATCGATTTTCTCCCAGCCGTACGGAAGCTCTGTAAAAAAAAAAAACAGCAGCAAGACAACAATAATGAAGGGCTTGTTTATTCAGTGAACTTGCATCAGCATATTGATGTTGCGTGAAAACATGTTTGTGGCAGAATAAGTTTACAGTGTCATTTTACTGTTTGGTAATCATCAATGATTTGACGGTACATTAACATGTTGACTGGAAGGATTATTGTTCTTTCTCATTTGGCTGTTTATAATTTGGAAATCTCATCTTTTATAAAAAATTGATGGCAACAAGACAAGATAAAAACCTAGCTGTGTTTCCTTACCAACTTGTCACACTGATTGATTTAAAAAGGCTACTGGTTCTTTAAATCTGTGCATCAAATGCAGACTTCTCAGAGAAAAAACTTGGTAGAACTACACCAAATATTGATAGATCTAGTGGCTGAATTTAAATCATTAAAATATTTATGTTCTGCATCTTCACCAAGCTGTAAATATCGTGTTTTGATGTGGGAATGTTGCATAAATTAACAGCCTCAACTAGAATGAGCACAAACCGTTAGGGTGTTAAATCTAAACAGCAACAGTTGGTACATATTTAAGGATTCAAGGATTCTTTATTTACATCACATTTACATGCAGTTGACAGTTTTTCCAAATATATTAAAGAAAAATAAATATAAAGTAACAATAACAAAAAAATAAAAAAAGAAGAAAAAAAAAAACAGTACCAATCAAAAGTTTGGACACACTTGTGAGTATCCAATTACTTATAAAAAACAAACAAAAAAAGAAAAACAGCCAACTATTGGGATCAACAATGACACTAGCACGGAAGTATAAAAAACTGCAGTTCAATGAGTGGCCACTTGAGGCACAAAAATTGAGTAAAGGGCACAGGGAGTCCCAGATGGCACAGACCTCATGGAGGGAGATTTCTGTGGGAGAAGATTGCACAAAAGTGCCGAAACGGTGAGTATAAACGTGGCTGTGCAATGACGTCATCATCAGCGTCGTCCCCCAGGGCTCAGAAAGTAAGCTCGGCCAGTCAACATAACTATCAAATGGGCCCCTACAAATTACATGGCAAGTTGGACAGTTTATAAAAGTTCCACTATACGTTTCAGTCATCGTTCTACCTCCTGAACCAAAGCCTAACTTTATTAATATACTTTTTATAGTATAAAAAGTATATTTAGGTGAATTGAGTTTTATCTGCAAATATTTGCTCAACCACTTTAAACTCCACTGATTAAAAGTAGGTGGAGGGACATGCTGGGAAATATATTACTTGTACTTCCTGACCTTGCTTTTTCTTTTTTGTGGAAAATGCTTGCGGACCTGGCACGTATGAGAACCTGGCAACTATGCAACAATTTGTTCTTTGTGTCTTATGGAGTAGTTCGCTGCGCAGTGGCATTATAAATAATGTTTAGCAAGCCAAAGCAAAGCAAAACAGTATTCATCAAAAGAATAAGGAGAGAAGAGAGCTGGATGAAAAGGAGCATCTGGATTTTGGATTTGAGCAGTGCTGTCAATGAATTTCTTAAGCAGAGGTCAGAAAGTTCTGATGTGTGAGTAGTTTGTTTTTGTTAGGATTGAAAGATGTTTTTTTCCCACTTATATATTCAAAATATGCACTCACATGTATGTAATGCGTGTGATATATTTATAAGGTAGTCTACTGGAAATGACTGTTGAAATTCTACAAATGAGTGAATTTTCTATATGGTGACCCTGTCCAGTCAGTCTGTGAGGATTTATGGTTAATGGACTTCTCTCTTTTGTTCCGTGTTTATAGACATTAGTTGTCTTTCTGTTACTTTAGCCTAGTTGAAGAAGATGGTGTGAGTTTATAGCATAAGCTTAAATAAATGTGTCCATTCCCCCAACCACTGACTGTGGTTGCTGTCCATGGTGCTGATCAAAAGTGGGAATGATGCTTATTGATTACTGCTGTATGATAGGGCAGCTCAGTGGTGCAGTATTTAGCACTGTTGCCTCACAGCAACAAGGTCCCGGATTCAAATCCTGTCTGAGCTCTTTCCGTGAGGTGTTTTCATGTTCTCCCTGTGTCTGTGTGGGTTCTGTCCGGGTACTCAAGTGGTACTTCAGAGTCCCCACACAGTACAAAGACATGCATGGGGTTAGGTTAACTGAGGCTTCTAAACTGACCATATGTGTGAATGTGAGTGTGAATGGTTGTTGATCTCTATGTGTTATCCCTGCGACAAATTGGCAACCTGTCCAAGGTGCACACTATCGATTGCTCTATGACAGCAGGGATAGACTCCAGCCCCTGCTGCAATCCTGAATTGGATAAGTGAAAGGAAATGTATGGATGGACGCTGTAAGATATTATTTTTGCACTTACACAGTGGATGTGTGAGTGGATACATGGTGGTAAGGGCCCCAAAAATATCTGTCCTGGTACCTATCACAGAGTTGTTACCCCTGTGCAGCAGACATAAACATGTTTAAGCCTGGTACAACAAAACAGTCCTATAGCTAATATCCCCATATTTCTGTTTTTACAACATGCCTGGTTAAATTTTATTATGGTGTACTGGAGCTATTTTGGTTAATTTATGTTAACATATGCCCCAGTTTTAGTGAGTGAGATTCAAATATTTTATTAGTCCATTACTTAGGGCTAATTAGCAGGTATCTATGCCTGTGTGATGAACCTTTACAGTCTATGGATGCACCTGGATAGCCAAGCTTGTGAGTGTTAGCTGATAATTAAGCACTCCATCATCTCATCTATAAAGGGTAGCAAATGGCTCCATTAAGGCCATTAGGCAGAAGTCAAGGCATCAAAATGCAAGTTCACAAACCAGTGTATGTATGTCACTGTAGCTTTGTCCATCTTTCATATACAGTGTGTGTAAAAAACACACAAAATATATGCAAATACCAATCTTATGACATGTATTCTGGGGTGGTTTTTGCAGAAGCTAATTTCAACTGGACCTAAAATTTATCCCCATTTTTTAAAACCATACCATACCATACCATACCATACAGTACCACCTGAACTGTCAAACTGCCACAGAGGCTGAAACAACAGATGTGAGTTGCCCACTAAACCCTCCACTGAAAAATTTCATTAAATGAAAATATTATGATTTAACAAGCAAAATTAATTAACTAATTTGTAGCGCTAATTAATTAACACTACAAATTGGAGTGCACTTTAACACCAACAGGGTGATGTTTAGCAGTAATATACCAAAAATAATGTTAACCTGTTAGAATACTCATTATTACAAAGTAAAGCTATGTTGTTGACATTTTCACTAGTTTTGCACATATTAGGTCATAGACAAAAGTTTTGGACAAAGTAAAACTTTCATATAATAATAGTTCCAAATGAAAAGTGAGTAGTCATCTAGGGTCCATAAATGGTCCATTAATAAAATAGTTTGGAACAGCTGACATTGACATTCTTGGTCAGATTGAGGCTTTACTTTGTTACACACAGTAGCGTATAACTTCTGAGCAATGTGAGTCCACAGATGTTTCTGCTACCTTAGCCTCTTTCTGGAATGTAAGGCAGAATATGCTGCAGTGATCAAAGCTGATCTTCCTTCCGGCCCTGACAGTCATCAGTCATACTGGACAGGATTTTCAAATTTGCCCTCTCTCCTTTTTTCTATACCCACAGCTCACTGGCGGAGCACAGCTCTTTTAAAAAATGTCTAGAAGGAGTTCCCCGTTTGCTTTCCAGGATATGAGCAATTAGCATTTAAAACATATTCCCACATGTATACTGCAGAGTTTTAGCATAATAGTGTAATCATTCAAAACCAAGTTGGGTACATACTGTTAGAGGCTCCTACTGAAATAGCATCTAAGCTGAATCTAGCGTGGCGCTTGGGGACAGTGTGTTCCAGTGTTGCTCGGCTTAGAATCAGACCAGCTTTGATTAGTGACAATGCAAAGTTAATCGGGATGAGAGCAGAGATAACAGCAGAGAAAATGCTTCCTAATCAGAAAGGGAAGCAACCAGAGGCAGAACTAAAGCACCTCAGGCTCTCCTGGACCTTGCAGCTTGTTGAAGGCGGACTGCAGCTTGTGACAAAGACACATTAAACAGGGACACACCAAAAATATGACACACTGTACGGTCACTCCATACAGTGAGTTTAATACTACCTCTTGACCTAGTTAGCAGACTCGATAGAGTGCTTCTAGTCCTGTGTTGCAGAGGAGCACTACTGCACCAATGCTAAGGAGTGCACGTGCCATATGCTTCTCTGTACCCATGCCCCAATCTCCTCCAAACAAACAATTAAAGTTTCATAAGATGTACTATTTTTTCCTGCACACACACTGAAATGCATACACACACACACACGCGCACACACACGCGCGCACACACACACACACACACACACACACACACCCACACACACACACACACACACAACACACACACAGTGTTGTGAGCAGGTTGACAGCCTACGGGAATACCTTCTGTGAACACTGCAACATCTCTTAGACCAGCTCCACTCAAAAATGAAAGTGTTCTCACCTTCACTGGGTGCTACACACACGCATATACAGTACATACAAATCATCTTACTTACTTTACACTCACAGAGGTATAACCCTCTCTATTATTATGTACATGTGCGCACGGACGCACACGTGCACACAGACATGCGCGCGCGCACACACACACACACACACACACACACACACACACAGAAGGAAAGGGGATCAAAGGACTGTCATGCATCCCAGAACTCTTCTAATGAAAAGCTTTTCTATTAAAACGTCCAGAGAACATTTATAGTAACAAAAACAGTTCCTGCTTTCAGTAACAAGAAGGCAAATCAACTCTGTTAAGAATAGTTTCATCTGATTAAAACTTGGCTCTTATTTTTATTCTTTTGACTATCGTTTCTCTCAAGTTATGATAATGGTTCTGAAATTAAATGCTAAAACCTGGGAACACAGCAACACAGAACTAAGGTCTGATGGTAAAAATATACTAGTGAGATGATCAGACTGATTGGAAAAAAAGACAACTACAAACTGAGTTCCAAAAAGTTGGGACACGGTGTAAAATGTAAATAAAAACAGAATGCAATGATGTGAAAATCTCATATTTCCATATTGTAGTCACAATATACAATACAGAAAATATGTACCATTTTAAGAAAAAAAAAACTCATTTTGAATTTGATGGTGGGAACACATTTAAAAAAGAGAATTAGACAGGGCCATGTTTACCACTGTGCAGCATCCCCTCTTGTTTTAACAACAGCCTGTAAACGTCTGGAAACTCAGGATACCAGTGGCTTAACATTAGGGCAAGGAAGGCTGCCCTGTTCTTGTCGGATATAGGATTCTAGCTGCTCAACAGTCCTGCATCTTCTTTTTGTATTTTGTTGTTTCATGATGCGTCAAATGTTTGGTGAAAGGTCTGGACTGCAGGCAGTCTTCTGCTTCTACTATGAACACACGCTGCTGTAATTGATGCTGTACGGGGTTCAGCTTTGTCTTGCGGAAACATGAAAGACATCGTCTGGATGGGAGCATATGATGATCTGAAACCTGAATGCACCTTTCAGCATTGATGGCGCCTTTCCAGATGTGCAAGCTGTCAGTTCCATAGGCATACTATCAGAGATGCAGGCTTTTGAACTGAATGTTGATAACAAGTCAGACGGTCCTTCTCCTCTTTAGTTCACATGACACGGGTTCATGTTTTCCAAAATGAATTTCAAATTTTGATCCGTCTGATGACAGAGCATTTTTCCACTTTGTCTCAGTTCATTTTAAATGACCTTTGGTCCAGAAAAGAGCAACATTTCTGGGTCGTGTTAACATATGGCTTCTTTGCACGATAGAACTTTAACCTGCATGTGTGGATGGCACAGTGAACTGTGTTCACACACAGTGATTTCTGGAAGTGTTCATGTCTGTTTTTAATGCAATGCTGTCTGAGGGCCCAAAGATCATGGACATCCAATAATGACTTTCTGCCATGTCCCTTGCGCACAGAGATTTCTCCAGATTCTCTAACTCGTTCGATGATATTATCTACTGGAGGTGATTCAAAGTCTTCACAATTACACTGAATAACATGATTCTGAAATTGTCTCACAATTTTTAGTGGCAGTTTTTTTTAAGACTGGCGAACCTCTGCCCATCTTTACTTCTGAAAAGCTGTGCCTCTTTATACCCAATCATGTTAATGACCTGTTGCCAATTAACCTAATTAAATACAAAAAGTTCCGCAAGCTGTTTCTTTTGAGTTACACTTCATTTTCCAGCCTTTTGTTGCACCTGTCCCAACTTTTTTGAGATATGTTGCTGCCATCAAATTCAAAATAATTATTTTTTCTTAAAATGGTAAAATTTTTTCAGCTTAAACATTTGATATGCTTTGAATGTTCTACTGTAAATAAAACATGAGTTATGAAATTTGTACATCATTGCATTCTGTTTTTATTTACATTTCACACAGCATCCCACCTTTTTTGGAAGTGCGGTTGTAGGTTATCTAAACAAAATCATTGTATTCCAAAATCAGTCAAAAGGAACAGATCAACATTTTGGTCTTTTACTTTCTTTTAACTCCCTCCCTTAGTGCCGAAACTTAAACAGTGAAAGTGACAGTGAAAGTAAAGAGTGAGTAAACCTGTTAACCTGACCGCAGTTCAGGTTAACAGTCTTATAACTTTCATCATCCTTGCCCCCACCTGCCTATGTACTGTATATGCTGTCTGAGTTAGTTTGAAGACTAAAACACTTGTACTGTTAGTCCAAAAGCATTTACATTAATTCTCCAGCTGCTACTTGGATTAGTGGCTGTAATTCAACATTAGTTACACTGTCTTTCTTTAATGTGTTCATGTGGTATCATGGCCTCCGCACCTCACATACTTTATACAAATTTGCCCACACTGCAATGTTGTTTCTGTTACTGTGTTGATAAATGCTGAACTTAGAAGGATTGTCTCTTTGCTTGCTTTCTTTTGTCTGGCTATGCTGAGTGTAGTCTATAACCTCTTTGTCAGCAGCCTGCAATGAAGCACTTACTCCCAGGGACAAGTTGAGAGAATGTGTGAATGTATGTGTGTGTGTGTGCTTGTGTGTGTGTATGCATATGCCATATGAGACCAATGCTGCTTATCACTGGAAGGAAATGTCAAGCCAGTGTGGAATTTTCAGGTAGGAGCTCTTATGATGAAGCCCTGAAGCGAGTGGAAAAATGTTTATGACTGCTAGTTATGCCACAACATTCATCCACTGTGAGAGAAGTGACACGTGGGTCTGATCAAACAGAGGCCGCTCTGCAGGGTGCGTTGGTTCAACCGACTGGGACTAGGTTTGCAGCAGCACGGGCGGAGACATCGAGGATTTTACGGAAACTGTTGTGGGATTTTATTGGGAAAGTTGTTGAAGACTACTCACTTAGGAGGACCATCAGGACTTTTCCACCAGAAGCCGTGGGTGGATAAATCTGTCGCGACGCCCTGAGGTCCCGCACCGTTGCCTACAACTCCGGCCTCGCCTCTGGGAGGGAACATGGAGGACTACAAGGTTGCATCATACAACGTCCGCAGAGCGGTGAGAGAGGCTAAACAATCGCTACGGCGCAGACTGGAACAGCAACTACAACAGTCGGACCCAGGGGACTGTGCGGGACTACGCACATCACGACTACAAGCACACACACACACCCGGTGAGTGCGACGCTTCTCTTGGCTGATGAACTCAACATCTTCTTTGCGCGCTTTGATCGGAAGCCGACAGCCTGCTGCGCTCCCGGGCCGGCAGGGGCGGAGACACTCACTGTGACCGGAGCGCGACGTGAGGAGGGCCGTTTAGACGTGTAAACACCAGGAAAAGCGGCTGGACCAGACGGTATTAGCGGAACGGTGTCCTTAAGGACCTGGCTCTGAACCAGCTGGCACCCGGTGTTTACACTGATATTCAACTCTCACTGAAACTGTGTGTGATTCCCACCTGGCTTTTAAAAGTCCATCATAGTCCCCTGTCCCAAAGAAACCACACCCCCAGCAGCCCCAATGACTTCAGGCCCATAGCACTCACCTCTGTGGTGATGAAGTGTTTGAGAGACTCATCAAGGACATTCATCACCTCCTCACTGCCCACCACCCTCGACCCACTACAGTTTTGGGTCATAAATACGGCCAGACAGATCCACAGAATGACGCCATATCCTTCCTCCTCCACAAGACCCTTTCACACATAAGACACTGGGAACGGGGAACTATGTGAGAGTGTGTTTGTAGATTACAGTTCAGCTTCAACACCATAGTTTCCCTCCAGGCTGGTCTCTAAGCTGCTGGACCTGGGCCTGGGCCCATGTCCTGTGCAGGTGGGTTCACAGCTTCCTGACCAGCAGACCACAGGTGGTACGAGTGGGTCACCTCACACTCATCCTCCCTCACCTCACACCTAGGATCCCCCCAAGGCTGTGTGCTCAGCCCTCTGCTGTACTCACTGTACACCCATGACTGCGAGGCCACGTCAGAGTTCAACGTCATCATCAAGTTTGCTGACGACACTGCTGTTGTGGGACTAATCTCTCACCAATGAGGAGACAGCACTACGGAGAGAGGTCTCCCGCCTGGAGAACTGGTGCCAGGAGAACCACCTCCTTGCTCAACTTCAGCAAAACAAAGGAACTGATCGTGGACTTTCAGCAGAAGCAGCAGAGGGACTACCATCCCCTTGTCATCAGTGGTGCTGAGGTGAGAAAGAGTGGACACCTTCAAATACCTGGGAGTGACCATCTCACAGACCTGTCCTGGACTCATCACATAAACATCACTGTGAAGAAGGCCAGACAGCGTCTCTACCTCCTCAGGCGCTGAGAGACTTCAAGCTCCCACTCAAGGTGTCAGGAACTTTACACCTGCACATTGAGGCATCATGGTGGGGAGCATCACCACCTGGATGGGAAAACTGCACCAAGCAGACTTCATGGCCCTAAAAAGGGTGGTTCGTTCAGCTGAAACGGACCATCAGAACACCCTCCCCAACCTGCAGGACATTTACACCAAGCAGTGCAGGCTGAGGGCCATGAAGATCTAAACAGCCCAGCCCACCCGGACACTCTCTCTCTCCTGCTCCCATCAGGCCGGCGTCGTTACCGCTGCTGAGGACTAAGACTGAAAGGTTGAAGAAGAGTTTGTACCCACAAAGCCATCCGTCTGCTCAATCTGAGCCCTAACTGGACATTATTGCCACAGTGATAAATATATAATTTAAAAGTGTGTATAGTGTATGTTAGTATATAGAGTATAGTGTATAGTGTGAATTACTTTTTTTTATTTTTATGGTCACAGGTACAAAATACATTATCACTGTGCATTGTACTGTTGTTAACTGTAGCATGTGAACAAATAAAACACTATCTTATCTCTTATCTCAGCAAGTCACAGGTGGAGGGCCCTCTTACTACCATGCAGGAGTGTATTCCGGCCATCTATCCCCATTATTTTCTCCCACCTTACGTCCAATAATATCTCTCTCTTCCTGCACTTGTCCTCCCCTCTCTTCTCTCTTCTCACCTTCTTCATTCCAAAAGTATCCTTTCATCTTACATTACATTACTGCATGCAGCCTCTCCAAACTTTTGAAGTTTAGGTTGCATGCTCACAAGCTTGTGCATTTTTTATTGTCCTTTTTCCAATTTGGTATAGGAAAGCACACAGCCTTCAGTCACTGCAGGGATTCACCCAGATCTGTTTTAGTCTTTCATTTCTTCACCTTTTGAAAAGCAACAGGGTGAAATGAATCATTTTTTAGTGCTTGAGTCTTTTGTAGTCACCAAAATTAACTCCCGTCCTACTGAATAGGGCACTGCACAGGGCTTCATTTTATCATGTCACCTTTGAATGCAGGCCCACATTCGAGCAACTGAGCCTACTGAGAAAAACTTCTCTCAACTTATTAACTAAAGTTTCTACTGGCCAACACCAGCAAGAAATCCACCAACAGACAGCAGGTATGAAACATGCATTTGAGAACACAAAATCAGCTCTATAATTCAATGAAATATACAATAAAAAGGTCTAAGAAGAAATAAATTGACTGTTGTTGCCGCAAAGGCTCAGACCTACCTACTGCAAATTGCATTCTTTTTAAATACAGTCCAACCTCAATTCTCTAAACTTCAAACTTAATCTGAAAAGTGCCTGAAAGGCCACGGGGGACAAAGAAGCTGTTTGAATACTACAGCACCATCTTAATTATTTCAGCTTCTTTTTGAATTGCCACCTGGTCTGTATTCACAGATGTGTTCTCTGCAGCTCTGTGAAAGCCTTTAATGCTTCTATTTTATCACAATAAGACAACTAGATTATCTTAACCACTTTGACAAAGGGGTGCAAACACACGAAGAGACAAGCAACGATAATACAACCAGAAATGATCAAATACTGATGAAATCGTGATATAAAATGGGCAGGCACTGAGTTAAACTACTCTCAACTAATGTCAAAGTCAAGTTACTGAAGTGACTTCTAATATTAGGTTTAACTACACAACTGAGCCTGAAATGTTCAATCGTGACTGACTGTCAGCTACAAGCAATGGGCAATGAGCAAATGGCTTTATACACTCACCAGCAACCTGATTAGGTATGAGGCTCAACTGCTTGTTAATAGAAATATCTAATCAGCCAATCAAATGGCAGGAACTCAGGCATGTAGACAAGGTCAAGATGACCTGCTGGAGTTCAAACCAAGCATCAGTGGTAATATCAACAGTTCAGGCTGATGCTGGTTGTCTAATGGTGTGAGGGATATTTTCTGGGCACACTTCAGGCCCCTTAGTACCAATTTAGTATAATTTAAATACAGCCTACCTGAGTATTGTTTCTGATGGATGCTTCCAGCATGATAATATGTCACAAAGGTCAAATAATCTCAAACTGGTTTCTTGAACATGACAGTGAGTTCACTGTACTCAAATGGAATCCATAGTTCAACTAAGTCTAACTAACCATTGGTCTGCATATTGCTGTATTTTAAGATAAAAAAAAGTGTACTCTTTTAAAAATTAAAATGGTCTTGTACATTTTCACATCCCCAAATTCTTCAATTACATCAAACATCTGAATTGTAGCTGTATAAAAACATTACAATTCATTTTCAACACTTTTTATTTTATCTTTCATTTAATACTAGAACAAACACTCAAGACTTTTTGTCAAGCGTGTTTACAGTGCCGCTCAACAAACAACCTCGCATTAATAAAGGTGTCAGTCAATTAATGGGCCTCTTAGCAGGACACAAGGAAGCTGCAGAGCAAGAGGTGCAAGCTTTCATCAAACAGCTGATTGTTCAGCTATTCTTCTACAATATTTAAATCTTTAAATAATCAGTGTGTTGTTTTTAATCACTGTCGGTGCAAACCTTAGTGACAGAAGCATTTCCTGTGACTGTTTCACAATAAAGACCAACTGATTTTTACATCAGAATGCTCTTAATTTGAAGCAGCAGCAGTTGTCCAGCTTTGATATAGCAATAGGAATGAAGGAATTGTGTACAAAGAAATAAAGAAAAATATCCTAATTTAAGACCTTTTTACCCCTTTAGCTGACACCTGTCAACTGCAACTTCACTTGCAAAAACCCTACTGTAGATATCATCTACTGCAAAAAAGTACCACATTGTCTATACAGTTAACGGCAGCAAGTCTCACCAGATGAAATAACGTATTAGCATCATGTGTTTCTGTCGCAGGGACAGAACTTGCTGCCCACTTGCCCAGTTGAACATTAATATACTCAGACTACCTGTGAATTCAACACCCACATTGTTCAAAATGATAAATAGTTGTGTTTGCAGAAAAACTGAGCCATTTATTTTAAGATTATCCACGGCCCACTTTGAAGTTCAGCAGAATTTTGCAGTAGTGAAAACCTTAAGGGAAAATTCAGGAACATTTAACACCGCTCATACATTAGTATATAATGAATTGTTTCTATATAAATTTATATATCCAAGTGAAGGTCTTCCTGATGCTTTTTCTTCTTAACACTGTCATCATTACTTTTCCCAGGAACCACCAAACAACAAAGAGCTAAACTTACTTGATCGTGACTAGAACTGAATGTTTTAAGAGGACCTGAAAGCGATGATGAAGTCAGCCTCAATATTTTCTCAGCCAGTCTAACCTATAATTCATAAACTCGGCTGCCTCTCCAATCAACACTTAAAAAAATACCCTACAGTTCTGTGCTCATAATGACTATCCTGTCTGTCATAATCAAAAGCACAATCAAAGGGGGCCTGTGTGCTTTAAGTGCTGCTCACCGGCCCTGTCAGATGATTTCTGAGACTTTCTGGGCTTGTTGACGGGTAAACATGACTTGGTGGAAAAAGCCTCACATGCAAGACAAGTGCAATTTTCCATCTTCTGTCACAGTAAAGCACAAGAACAAAAGGCAGTTTCAAGAAAAGAGGTTAGAAAAGTGGGATAGAGTGTGTGTGGAGGTTGCTGACTAATTTACTCTTCCTTTATCAGGAAGTGTAGCAATATTGCACCAAGGAATACAACAACGAGCCAACAAAGAGAGAGAAGATGAAAACTGTTAATTTAGTCAGGACCAACTGAATGAACAGAACATTGTTATTCCATCTGCAGTAATTTATACTTGGTGATATGCTCCCTCCTCCTTCCGTGTGTGGGAGAGGAGCATCAAGGCCCTCCAGTACAGAATAGAGCACGCATCAATGACAGCACACATGACACTCATTAGCAAAGACAGAGGAGTGCTGCCCGTCAATGGGGCACACAGAAGCATAAAAAACAAAATCCAGGAAATCTCGCTAGATATTACAGTATGTGGAAACACACTTTCTTCAGCTGAATGGATAAAAATGCTTTTTGCCAATATGCTTGAACAGAGTTCCTTCGGTTTTCTGTGGCTACACTTACAGTGCATAAGCATGAGAGAGTGACTGAGGCGGAGGTGGGTTTCAAAGTGGCCTGCAGAGGCACAGCCTATAAGGGAAGGAATCAGCTAAGTCATCAGGTGATGTGAGCTAAGATCAGCATCAAGTAATGCCAGGTTCAACTAAGTAAACCTGGATTAGAACGCAAGTTTAAATGTTTTTAGCAAAGACTGGTATGCAAATGTTTGACGGGGAAGGAAAATATTATTAAAACATCGTGCAATCTGTAGGATGTCAAACACTAGTGCAATTGCTTTACTCAAAAAAAAAAAAATAATAATAATCTCATTGAAATACATCAGTGTCCATGTCTTTTGAGGCTTTTTCATCTGAACTTTAAATGACATTGTTTTTTTGGTTTTTTACTTTGCAATAAGCTCCACGAGAATAGAAGTCACCTGCATCACCTTATCAGACACACTGACACAGTCAAGAAAATGCTCCTGCCTCCTGTGGACATGACAGAAGGGATGTTTGGTTTCCAAATGTGTCTTCAGCTTGCTTGGCACCATGTTAGCATTACCTAACTCCTCTTGACAAATGACGCACTCGGGCTGAGGGCTGTTGACATCCTAGCTCCAGCTGAGACCATAAGACAGATCTACTGACAGTTTTTCACCCTCTTTTCTTTGGGTGGTGGGTCACACTTGTGGTTAGCTGTGCTTTGCTCCACACAAGAAAGTGATCCGCTGCTCCCATCACAAATTTTTGTTATTCTCTTTGATATCAATCAGGGACTTTGATGTGTCACACTTAAATAATTCCCACCAACCAGCAACTGGATTCCCTTTGATAGAAGGTTTCAAATTTTTAAATTTTTTTTTGAGGGGGGCCTTTACTATCAGTGCTGTAAACTAGTAGTTCAGTATGTGCGTACATTTCTGTGACTACATGATCAACAAGCTATGACTCCCTGAGAACAACTGCACAAGTTCAGTCATCCTAACAGCTTTCAGTTAATCATATGGCTGAATCTGTTTACAGTATGATAAAACCACAAAGGCTGTGACAGGGTTTGATATAGACTGATGTGCTCAGATTTATTGCTGTATTTTTCGACATGCAAGACCAACAGATATAAAACACACATTTTTTTTTTTCCTACCAGGCAAAGATTGTTTATTTAGTCTTTCAGAAGATGATTAATAAACCAATACATCTGCACTGTGACAGGGAAAGTCAAAGCAACAGCCGTGGCTTTGACAGTAAATCAGTTAATTGTGTCACTTGCTGGCAGCGGTGTTTCCCCTCTGTTGTATATTTCTCTATTTCAGTGAGCTACTGTTTTTTTCACAGCTTGTTTTCCTTTTTAAATGCACCTGCGTGGAGTGGAGACCATCCTTTCATTCTCTCAGCTGCAGTGTCTCACTGGTCTCTAACTCAAAGCGAGCAGACAACGGTTAAGCAGCAGAATAAAAGTGAGAAAAAAAAAAAGGAGAATTCACGAGCTTGTAGCTTATCAGGACATTCCAGTGAAAGGAGATGTACTGAACTGTGACCTGGCACTTACTCCCTCCTCTGTTGCCTTGAAAGTTTGGGTTTATTTGAATAACTCTTTGTGAAAACACAATCTGCAGCGGCAAACAGACACACACGTGCTTTCTAATCTTTCACTTTTAGTTTGTAGGATTACCCTTCTAAACCTTCTTTTTGTTCCTCTTGGGGTCAGAGAAAGTGCTATTTTGTGAGATCCTTTTAATAGGTGTTAAACAGGATAATTATGTAAAATACAGTGTTTCATAATAGCCTCCTGGACGCTGTTAATTACATAACATTACGTATTAGGGTTAACTACATTTAACTAATTTCTCACTTAATTAGAGTCCATATAAATGAATAAAAACATAAAATTGAAAAATCAGCCAAATATCCAGCTAAGGTTGGAAGAAGCAATTATAGGATTCAGCCTAACTGTAAACAGGAGTTCTTCTTCCCTGTGTTCATTTTCTACTGAAAATTTTCATGTCTCCTTATCATGCCCAGTTTCTTTTATTTAAATGCAAGTACACGTTTCTGTAAATTATTTTATTAAACTAACCAATATGATAATGGTTGTTTATATTATGGCAAATTGTACACTTAGAGGCACTTTATTAAGTATGGTTTGTTATTACATTGTCTTATTCAAGAAGGCAGGATGGAGCCATGCTTTCATGTTATTTACGCCAAATTCTGACCCCCACCATCTGGATGTCACCGAAGAAATCGCGACTCATCAGCCAATCTTGGTGAGCCTGTGCAAACTGTAGGCCTCAGTTTCTTGGAGTGGCCCCCGGTGTGGTCTTCTGCTGCTGTAGCCCGTCTGCTTCAAGGCTGCATGTGCTGTGCACCCAGAGATAGTCTTCTGCATCCTTTCATCATCATGAGTGGTGCCTTCCTATCAGGTTGAAGCACTCTCCTCTGACATCCACAATGCATTTTCACTTAGAGAACTGCCACTCACCGGATATTTTCTCTTTTCTCGATCATTCTCTGTAAACCCAGAGATGGTTGTGTGGGAAAATCCCAGTAGATGACTGGATCCCAGTTTCTGAAATACTCAGACCAGCCTTTCCTCCCCATTCTGAAGCTCTGCTTGGACTTGAGTGGGTCATCTTGACCACATCTACATGACTAAATGAGTTGCTGCTATGCAATTGTGAATTAAACATAAAGTTAAAGATAAAATAACAGATGGGAATCAGTACTGTTATATTGATATGTAAGAACTTACTGAAGAACACAACAAACATAGACCCTAGTAAGTAGAACAATATACTGTTCTTTTTTTAGTCATAAACAAAGAACACTCAAAATGAGCTAACCTGACATCTAAAACGGGGTGTCAGACTCATTTCAGCTCAAAGACGACAGAAAGCAGGTCGCCCAGGTAAAAAACACTGCATAATAACCCACACAAATTATATCCTTTCTTAAATACAATGAAGTGCAAGCATATTCTGAAAGTTTTAAAATGAACCATCCATTTCCAATACAGCTGATGAACAGCCCAAGACATGTTAAGAAAAATAAGAGCAATTTCAACAATATGACCAATTTTTTTTCCCACACTCTCTGAGTCTACTGTCATTACAAAGAAATGCTACTTTTGTAAATCAAAGGAACACATTAGCATGGTATGGTAAGCCGTGGGTAACGAAAAAGCCATTAATAACTGTGCACCACAATGCTTCCAGCTATAAATCATAGTGAAAAGTCCAAAATAATGCCATCCTTCTCTGTAGTTTGCACACTTTACAAAGCCATCCACCCCTGGTCTCAAATAATGGAATCAGTCCTGTATTTTTTTAAGCAAAAACTTAAATGAAGTAAAAAGGCTGTGGAGTGTGTCTCTCAACATTTCAGTTCTTTAACCTCTCTTTGGCTCTCAGACCCAAACCCAACATTTCCTTTTGAAGATGTAAATCTTTCATAGAACGCAAACAAATATAGAGTTTCAAAAATGGCTCAGTATTTTCCTGTAGTTACTCAAAAGTAAATAATACATTTGATCAGGACTATTTTTAGCTGTGGAGTAGTACACATTTGATGCAGTACTGAGTATTTCAAGCAGCAGAATTATGTGGGTCATATTCTGCTACTTTATGAACCAGAGCACCCATGGGGAGGGACATATTGTTGTGGCTTTTTGATTGTTATTATCCTGTAATAATTTAATATTGTTTTTGTCTAATGTTGCCATAAGAAAATATAAATAATATTGCTGTAACATAGCCACAAAATAATTATAAATGAACTTCATGCAGTAGTCTACATATTAAATAGGCCTATTTATACCAATTAAAAAAAAATGCAGTGCTGGTATCTATGCTGGTATCTACACAATGACATTTAATTCAGAAGATGCATGTCACACAAACACCTGCCACACAGTCTTATGAATCCTCCACCCAATCTCCAGGCCTCAGGCATGCTCTGCTGGGGATGTTCTCAAAATACACCCATCAATCATGCTGTCGACATCTATGCCTGCCACCCCCAACCTCTCCAACTCCGCTCCCGACTGCTGCAGAAAGGCTCAAGGTGAAGGAGGGCGCTGCTTCTCTCCATCTATAATAACTCACCTGTAGACGTGCACACACGCTCACTGCAGGGTGAGTGTGTCTTCACATTCAGTGTCCCCTGAAACAACTTCCTGCATCTCACACACACAAAAAAAAAAAAATCTCAAAAATCTATCTCCAAAGTCCCACTGAGCTGGCTAAATTGACAACACGGTGAACAGGAGAGATGACATTTCCCAGGCTGGAGTAGTGTTGCCTTGCAACCCCCATCTGGACAGAAGTGATGAAGTGTCAGAGGGACACACAGATACACACACTGGATGGCTTTTTTAAACTGCAGACGTGAGAAAAGCAAAGAAAAACGAGTAAAACGCTGCTCCTGCTAGTTCCCCTGGAGAGAGTACAAGAAGGAGGTGTGAGCCCAAAGCTAGCCTGCGAGACATGATAATAACTTTGTGTGTTTGGCCGTGAAGCTCCTCACATGACCAGAATGTAATTACTTGTCTACGTTTGTTTACGCGCCCTCTGTATGCACACGAGCCCCGTCGGTTGGGATTCACAGGGGCAAAGGACAAAGCAGCACTGTAATATGATTAAGATCCTTTCAGTATCAGAGAAATAATCCCTCTCTGAATTTATGTGTCTGTTCATATACTACTTTTTAATGTAGTATATCTCGTCCTGATGTGACACACTGACATTTAGCAAAACTTGCTGAAACAGTGACAACAAACTGCTTTTAGTTTACTTATCAGGGGGATTCTCTTTACCTGTTCAGGCAAATGGGAGGTGAAAACCAGCTGAATAAGAGAAGAAGCGAGACAGGGGCATGGCCCGTTCACTTTCTTTTTTTCCCGGCCAACAAATATTTGGCAGGATAGAAAAAAAACAAACAAAAAACAAGCAACCAATTTTAAGAGAGAACGAGGGAATAAAAGCAAACAGGGAGGTTCTGTAAAAACCTGTCCTAGATTTTTTTTTTTTTACCAAAACAAAAAAAAAAGAGGAGGCATGAGGACACGAGGGAGAGAGGATGATATAGTGGTAAAGAGAGGAGGTGAGAAAAATATAGGCAGAAACAGTGAGAGAGAAATATAGACTGAGTTATGTAACTACAAGGCGCCTGTGATGTCAGCTGCTCTGTCTTCACTGGAGCCGACGCTCCTTTGAAAATGCAGGAATGAGCACGCTAATCCGAGCACACATTTCTCCGCATATTTTGACAGAATCTGGTTGTATGTGTTGCAACTGACTTTAAACATGAGAGGGAACAACTTGTCTTTACCAGAGGTGAAAACATTTACTCACATATGGCTCTTAGGTAGAGCGCTGAGGTACTACACTTGAGTATTCCCAGTCTGTGGTATTTTACCTCATTTTAGAAACTAGTTTTTAACTTCATAACATCCGTCTGACAGCTGGAGTTAGCAGCTACTTTCAAGATGAAAGGCTTTACATCCAAAGCATATCATGAACTTATAAAACATCATGCATTAAACTAAGATTAAACAACCCACACGGATTTAAAGAAGCGAATTATGATCATGAGTTATGTATTAGGTATGACCTATGCAGGTAGGTCACCTTTTGTCTTCTTTAGTGTTGTATTGTCCTAAAAGATTCGGCTTATCTAGTGATCCCCTATGAGCAAGCGCAAGAAAATCTCCCTCCACAGGATGAAACTTCCCTCAGGACCAAAGTCAGGACAGTAATTCACAAACCAGCGGGGGGATGTCACATTGGCTTTGTCCCTCATTTAAACACAATCTTTTATATACATTTGCTTAAAAAAACTGTCATCATATTCATATTTACAAGTCCACAAGTCCCTCCGTCTGACTAAGGATGGTCATTATCTCACTGGATTAGAAGATCATAAGCTCGATCATCTGGCGTCTCATTTCTTGCCCTGTTAGCCTTTTGTTTGATCACAATTGCCAGATAATAGTTGACTTAGAGACACGATACCTCCAAGATAGAAAATAATTTGCAACAAATCAAAGCTTTCCTCCTTAAGTATATTCTGGTGACAAGTAAAAATCCCTGACAAATTTGTAATAAAGGACATTAAGTATTTTTACACTGTGGTATTGCCATTTAAGTCCAGGACATAAGCGTTTCTTATACATGTGGTCTTCACATTCTGTGTTCTCCTCTACACTCAGAGTCTGACTTAATACTGTACTCCCCTTGCTCGCTCTCTCTCCCTGTTGTCTCGTCACACCTCACAGACTCCACCCCGCGATCCTGTTAGTGCTTATCGGAGCATGGCTCGGGTTCAAACATGGACATGCACACGCCCACACCTTTCCCCCAATCAATACCAAATTTACAGAGGCAGCTTTTCTCTTCCTAACTGAGCTCAGCTCTCAGGGGTAGCTGGTGCCACCAGGCTGTGGAGGTTTGGCTGAACTACATATATCTGGTATGGCTGCTGACACAGAGCCTGTGAGCTGGAAACAAACTTCAAGTTACTAAAACCTACAAAGCAGAGTAAAGTACACACCCCATATTAACCCTCCTGAACTATACAAATCCTATAAATACAAAGGACAACAGCCTAAACGACAGCTAGACAGCAATAATTATGACATCAACAAACCCTTGAATGTCTATCTGCACACAAAATCAAATGAACCACAGCTCTGCGAGGCTGCTAACATGCTGATGCTTAGCAGTAGAGTGGCTAATAAGATGCCAGAATCAAATAAGATTCTTTAAGTCAAGCATTCATTAACCCACATAACAACGTGCACTTGTGGTTAACTGATGAGAAAATCAAATCTCAGGTGATGATACTCTTCTTACCGGCAGAGCCTTCAAGGAAACCGTATGTGACATAGCTCCCTTGTTAAAGTTTTTTGCTGAGTGTGTGAGAGAAGCAGCTTCAGTCACTGTGAAATGCATGCCGACAGTAATGATTAAGCTTCTGTAGTGAAACATATACTGACTGGAGATGCAATCTTTGCAATAAGAAAATAGAAAGGCCAACTTAACATACAATGTTAAGAGAGGTTACCACTTAGGGTTCATATTCCAAGGATCAATAAAATTTCAACATGCAACATTTTTTGTGTCAGTTTTTCCAACAATGGTTGACTGACTGATCAACAGAATTGCCACCCTGCAAAACCACTCTGCAATTTTCACCATTCAGCACAGACTATTACACAATCTGCTCAACTTGATCAGTTATGACTTATTACCGAGCTCAACAATTCTCACTTGAGAATTGTGCAATCACAAAGTTCAATGACTGCAGCTATAAAAAGCAAAAACTATAGCTAATTTAAATTTGGCTGATGTACCCCTCATGATTCTATCCCTGACCAGCCATACAATTTTCCCAGGACTCAATTTAACGTTAATTTCATTTTGGGGAAGAGGAAGAAATAACAGAGACTTAGGTTTGGGGAGTAGGGTGATGGTGAGCAAAAATTGTGCTGGTGTGGTGCAAAAAAACCTAATTATTTTTCAGTGCAAAATGGCACATATTGTACCACAATTTATGCTGTGTTGACAGTTGGTCCTTAAGTGACAAATTCAGGGTGCAAGACCCAGTAAATATTTGAAATAAACAACAAACATGCTCCTTTGGTTGCACAGCTCTCATTACCAGTGATCTTCAATATTAAAGTTGGTTATTTTGACACATAAATTGTTCGATCTCTGCAAAGGTTTAAGGTACATGATAAAGCTGAAAAGTAGCCAAACACGGAGGGGTGCAAAAGGAGAAGACCTTGAAGTGGATAAAAGCCATTTTTGAAACAAGTACAGTTTTTGCTTTTTTACAGGCGCCGTCTCTGAACTTCTACATCCAGCTGGTGCAGACCTGAAGCTACTATGCTGCTATACACTTGATTCTCTTGCCTCACTTTGATTTGTACTGCTGGGACTAACTAAGTGGATGAGACACCCCCAAGAAGATCAGCAGCAATCCTTGCAAATATCAGCACATCTCCTCATGTGGTGTGTCCTTGGTGGATAAATAGGATTGGAAATCTTGGAGATGAAAGCACAATCACATTTGGACTAATTCCTCACAGGCGCTTTTGTCTTTGTTTCTGTGTCATTTCATCATCTTGGAGATTCTTCTTCCTTTAATGTCTGAAGAACTGGGAGAGAAAAGGGAGTTTCAGCGACTACATGGGGGAGCTCTGTTGAATAAGATGCCAGATCTGAATGGCACGAATAAAACAGGTTATGTGTATACAGGGCCCATGTTTAATGCCACCAAACCACAGTACAAATATTTCCATTTTCACTCGGACCATGTTGCTGGAGTCAAGTAGCATCTGTAAATATTTGTTTTAGGTGTTTGCTCATAGTAGCAAATATGCACTGAGATCTAGCCTTTCAGATAGCTTCTTCCAATCCATCATTTTACATATTATATGTATGATGTCAATGCTATTTAACTTTGTTGTACACACTAGGGAATATTTAATGTCTAGTTGTCAGAAAAACAACAACCATGCAGCTCTGTGAGGCTGTAGTTATGCACAGCCTCACAATGAAAATGAGCACGTCAGTTGTAGACAGAACAGTGCAAGCTGGTGTGAATCTCATTAGTTTTACAGTTTTTTTAAGGAATCTGTCAGTTGTTAGGTCAAGAGCTGTGAACATTAGATTTCTGACAAAGGTGGAAAGCAGGCATTAATGTCTGTACTGAATTTCTAAGTCCGTACAGGAATATTCCACCATTTGGATATTTGTTCACTCCAGATTTTAAAATATGGAATTGATGTAATGTAAAAATAGTCAAAATCACAGAATCTCTGGACCAAAAGTGAAAGGGAAGGTTTATAGGATTGTAGTGAGACCTGCTATGATCTATGTTTTGGAGACGGTGACGCTGACAAAAAGACAGAAGGTTTAGCTGGAGGTGGCCGGGTTGAAGATGCTAAGATTTTCATTGGGAGTGACCAGGATGGACAGGATGAGAAATGACTCTATCAGAGGAACAGCTCAGGTTGAGCGGTTTGGAGACAAAGTTAGAGAGACAAGGCTGAGATGGTCTGGACATGTACAGAGGAGGGATAGTGGATATCAAAGGATGTTGAAAATGGAGCTGCCAGGCAGGAGGAAAAGAGGAAGACCTCAGAGGATGTTTATGGATATAGGTAAGGAGGGTTGGTCTGACATAGGATAGGATCCTAGGTATAGGGCGAGATGGAGAACAGCCAAAGAAAGAAGAAGGTGATCACAGAATCAGTTTCCAGTTTCCTTTTATTCTGGGGTGGTTGAGCAGCTTTATTTCACATAAATGGAAACTGACTCCCACTAGACAACATCAGCAGTCTGTTGTCTCATTAGTTACAACAGAGTAAAAGTAGCCTGTAAACCTCCTGGCAACTAGGAAAACATCAGCGTTTGCCTATAGATTTATTTTTTTTTGCTTTCAGTGACTGACTGCATGTAGTTGTAGCAACCAACCTGTTGCAAGGCAATTGCACAGGTTGCCTGGTGGGAGGCAACCTGTCTCTAAACAACTGCTGTCCAACTTGGACTGACTGCGATCACTCTCAGAAAGATTGATGAAGCAGACAGATAGCCAACATGCTGCAACCAAATTGAGTCAGTGAGTCATTGAGTGCAACTTATCTGCAACTTGACTAGTTGCCCATTGGCTGTATTCTAGTTAGACTCCTATACAAAAGTAAGGTTGCTGAGTGCCTATGTCATTTTGCAGTTAAATTGCCATCCTGCAGCAACTACATCCTTATTTGTAGAGGAATTTCTGCTACAAATCTACAAAGTTTTGGCAGGACTCTGCATGTAAGTAGTTAATGTGCATTTCTGTGTATGTAGTTGGCAACATATATGCAATTTCTGACGATTTATCACAATTGTCATTTTATCACAAATAGACTGCACATAGATGCCGACTTGATCCCATTCAACTGCAAACTGATAGCAGATTGACTCCCTGTTATTGCTGTTTTATCTTCATCTTAACACACTGAAGTCACTTTGAAGATGGCAACTGACTGTCACTGGCCACAGACCTGGTCTCTGCCTACAAAGAAACCATTTAAAGAGTAATAAGAACACAAGTTCATTGCACACAGTGGCAATAATTTTGGACATGCCGAGGTCTCCAACCACTGTTCTCCCTATTTTGACTGTAGCATTATGAAAATGTAATAGGACATTTCTAGTTATGATGTTGAATGTATTTATGTGCTTCCAGGAATATGCATCCAAAAAAAAAAAAAAAAATACTAAATTGCTACCCTCCCACCATAAGTAAGCATGCACTGAAAAAAGAAACAAGTAAGCGAGCAAATCACTTCTTCTCCCTTTCTCTGTCCATCTCCAGTCATATTCAGCTGCACTGCCTCCCTGCCTGTTATGCAGCTGATAAAGCTCTTCTTGGTCACGCGCAAAAAGAATGGGGAAGCAGGGAGGTTGGATGAGGGCAAAAAAACAGATACGTCTCACTTGTGTATTTATCTATAAATGCACTGACATTCATCTCTCTCCTGTCTTTTTGTTGTGTGTTTGTGAAGTGTGTGGGTGGATAAAGGACACTTCAGATCTCGCTCAGTTGAGAATAAAGAAGTCTTTGTAACCTCCAGTCTTTCTGGTCCTGGGTTTTAAGCACACATATCACGGGGCTTCCTATCAACTGCAACTAGGGCTGCCACACACATTAGCATTGCCTCTACATAACTCCTAAGACATTCAAATCCTAAACCAGCACACACAATTTAGCAAATGTTCTTCCACTGACTTGTATGAAATCATACCACTATGCAGCTCATCAGAGCAACAGGCACAATTTTAATCTTGTAAAATTAATGCCGTGAGCAACTTACATTACAGTATGCAGTTAACATCAATGAATGTAAGAGGCATAGGAGAGGAAAAGGAATAGAAGATGGAGCTGCTCTACTCACCGTCCTCTTTGCATTCCTCAGGCGGCTTTGCTTTCTTGGCTAGCCTCGGGTCCAGCCACGATGTTGTCTTAGTGTTGTGGCTGTGAAGAAAAGACAGAGAGCGCGTGAGAGGGAGTGTGATAGATGGTGAGTGAGAGGAGACTTGGCACAAAGAGAGAGAAGGAGGTTGGTGGATTCTAAATTCAGCCAGAGAATCATTTCAGAGAGGAAAGATGAGACTCCCTTGAGTGCCTGCATCTAAAAAGGTGACAAGAGAGACGAAAAATGCTTTAGGTTAACAAAATGGCAATCAATACTTTTAATTTGCTCACTGTCTCTCATTAGCGCGCAGGGGAGGGAGAGGGATCGGAATGGATAGAGGGTGACTGGGGGAGTGATGGAGAGGAACAGCTGTGGGCTTGGCAGATTCAGCCAGAGCCCCAGGCAGAGCGCTGGATCTAGATCAGATATGATGATGTGCCAGGGAAGCGCAATGCATCTACACGACTTGTCTGAAGCTCTGGACCCACAATGGCCTTTCTTCATGATGACAGAACAACAGTAGGAAGGGAAAAGACAAGGGAGGTGTAGAAAATGCCTACAGTAAAAAGATAAAGGAAGCAAGAAGACAAAGGAAGAGGATGTAGTGAGACGACCTCCTTATATCTTTTTTCTTTTAATTCTTTTAACTTTTGTGTTTTCCCAGAGGACATTTTCTTTGCAGCTAGATGTCAAACACATATAGGTTTACAGAACGTAAAAACATAAAAAATGTAAGATGTAAAAATACTGAAAGTTACTTTAACCAATGTTTTGTTGAGAAGAAAGAAGACCAAGGAAAAAAACACAACAGTAATCACTGGCAAAAAGTGGTCTGGCTATACAGAAGACAGACCAACAAGTTTCTGTCACCTGATTCATTTAAATGCCAAATTTAACCCCTTTACTGGGGATTAATGTGACTACACATTGGGTCGGCGCAGCCTGCAAGGATTGTGATTGGCCTGTTCAGCACCATCAATTCCTCCTGCACATTTCTGGCTACTTTTTCGCCACAGTTTTTGATTTTATCAGTGAGAGAATGACAATAATCATCTCAACAAAAGGAATAATAATCATAGCATAAATATGAGGACAACAAATGCCAGTAAATTCCTGGAGGGAGACTGCTGAATATAATGGATGTGAGGGGAGGCACAAAGAAGTGGAAAAACCCAAGGGACAAATATGTTTGACCCCGCCTAAAAAAAAACGACCACAGCAAAGAGCAAGGTCCAAGGAGGGGAAAAAAGTCCTAGAATTTTATTTTTTTTCTATTGGCTGGAACCTCCTATAAAACATGGGGACATGACCACAAGGTAATTAACACATAATGCAACGGCACAAGCATAAATGCTGGCAACAACATCAGCCACTTATATAGGTTACATTACAGGGTGTAAGAAGGCCGCAGAAGTCTAAATAAGGCCTCAGTGTGCTTGTGCATGTCTGCTGCTTCCAAGAGTGCAAAGCATACCTGGCTATGGGACGGCGTTGTGCAAATTTGGTACCTAGGTTGCATTGAACCTTTATTGGTAGATGAGAAATCCAGCAATCCCCCCCGAAAAAAAGCAAAAACAAACAAACAAAAAAGTAACATACAGTACATACAAGAGTAATGCTGGGAAACACACTAAGAGGGTACAAAGGGAAACCATGGCTATTTATACACAGAGACACACTGCGGACTAATCAGAGGATTAGACACAGCTGGGAGGAAAGAAGACACAGGTGCACACAATCACAGGGGAGGAAGTAAAACTAAATGCAAGTCACAGAAGACAACTACCTGCCAAAGTAAAACAAGAAGTAAGTGACAGCAACTTAAAAGGGAAACAGCCACAAGAATAAGCTTTACACAGGGAAAAGCTAAAGGAGGGCAGACAAAAGGAAACACAGAGGAGAAAACTATAAAGTATTAAAATACAACTAGAAGTGAAGAGTCAAAATACTAAGAATAACAGGACCAAAACCTTCCAAAGATAAAGATAAAACCCAAAATCCTACATTAAAACCTACAGATTATGATAATAGCAATTAGCTCTATGTTAAGGCTGTGAATCTGAAAATATAATTTGCAGGCCAAATATAAATAATGAGCTAAAACAGGATAAAACACTCTATACAACTAATTGTATGGCTAGACCTAAAGGTCAGAGGTCAGGACTCTGTGCAGACCACACCAAATTCACTGATCTACGTCTTTATGGACTTTCTTTTGTGCACTGGTATGCAGCCATGCTGGAACAGAAAGCGGCCATCCCCAAACTGTTCCCACATATAAATTGTCCAAATGTTTTGGTATATATTAAGAGTTCCTTTCATTAGCACTAAGGGGCTGAGCCCAACTCCTGAAAAACAACCCCACACCATAATCCTCCCTCCACCAAACTTTACACTTGGCACAATGCAGTCAGACAAGTACCGTTCTCCTGGCAACTGCCAAACCCAGACTCGGTTTGCTAGATGGAGAGGCATAATGTCTCCACTGCTCTAGAGTCCAGTGGTGGCAGTGTGCTTTACACCACTACATCTGACACTTTGAACTGCGCTTCGCAATATAACAGTTGGATGTAGCTGCTCGGCCATGAAAACCCATTCCATGAGGCTCTCTACGCAGTGTTCTTGAGCTAATCTCAAGGCCACGTGAAGTTTGGCGTTCTGTAGTGACTGACTCTGCAGAAAGCTGCTGACTTCTGTGCACTACGTGCCTCAGCATCCACTGATCCCTCTCTGTGATATTATGTGGCCTCCCACTTTGTGGCTGAGTTGCTTCCACCACTAACAGTTGACTGTGGATACTGTGTATTTAGTAGTGAGGAAACATCACACCTGGCATGGCATCCTATCCCGGTACCATGCTGGAATTCGCTGAGCTCCTGAAAGTGACCCATTCTTTGACAGATGTTTGTAGAAGGAGTCTGAATGCCTAGGTGCTTGATTTTATACACCTGTGGCCATGGAAGTGATTGGAACACCTGAATTCATTGGATTTGGATGAGTGAGTGAATTCTTTTGGCAGTATAGTGTATATTAGTTTGCTAACTCTCATAAACCTTACCATCTTTACTATCTTAATAAAATGAGTTAGTATGCTGACATTTGCTGATTAGTACTAAACAATGTACAGTTAACAGTTGATGCTGTCCTAAAATAAATTATTTTGCAAACTGAAATTTGGTTCTAATCACGGTTCTAAGTGAAAAGTTAAATGAGCACATCCTGTTTAGCCATTGCAATCTATCCAATAGCTGTGGAATCTATGGCTGCAGCTAAAGATAATTGTTTATTACTCTGCAAATTATTTTCTTGATTAATCAACTGATTGTTTCATCAGTTAAAGGCAAAACATGTCAGAGCAGAGATCTTCATATATTTACACATTTTTGGTGTTGCTTGAGACAAAAATATTATTTTCTAAAAAATCCACAAATCTATTAACTGATCAAATTGTGACTTTCAAGATGTCAACTTCTTTAAAGAATCAGCGTGCCGACATCACAGAATCAGTGAAGATTTTGACCTGTGATGGTGCTAGTGGTCAGGGGATTGCCAGAAATCACAGATGTTTCATGGTAGTTCATTCAAACTGTATTGAGATATTTCAGTCTGGACCAAAGTAATGGACTGATTGAATGGCATACTGCCGTCCTTTGAGCTAAAAACAGAAGTCTGAGTAAAAAAATGGAGACAGATAAAGAAAAAAAAAAAGGAAGATGAAGCCTATGCCAAATACAGAACCAAATGAATTGAACTTCAGTGCAAGGTAAAGTCTCTTTTGCTTTCCTTTTGATTCTTTTCCATCAAACCTTTTTATTCTCTTTTTTCCCTCTACTTCAGCTTTTCAATCTTTTCTTCTCTATAATGATCTATAGAATAAAAACTACTACCACCTCACTTTCTTGTCCTCCCTGTCACCCTTTCCTTTTTTCAGTGTTCACTATTTTTAATGACGTTCCCTTCATCTCCCTTCATCTATTCCTCTCCTCAGACACCTCACTTCAAGAGCTGTAGGTAAACGAATTGATCTTATATGGAGGCCAATCAAAGGCAAGCATCCTCCTGGCAACTAAGATCATTTTGGCACAGCATCACTTATGCTTAGGAAAAAAAAAAAACCCTTGATGCTACAAATGCAGTAGGCTAAATGAATTAGTTGTGTAATGTGCTTGATGGATGTGGGAGCATGAGGTTTCTCTGTTTGAGGGAGGAGACATATGGCGAGTTGTCTGCAGAGGATAGGAATTAAAAGTTTGCATCTGTGGCAAATAGACATGAAAAGACAACATGTGCCTGGCTGGCTGACAACCCTGTTTCATTTCTTACTTTGGTGCTGCCGTGCAGCTTCTAACAGTTAAAAGAGTGCGTTCCAGCGGGCTGGGATTCAACTGATTCTATGGAGAGATTTCACCTCATCACTGAAATGATCAACGTGCAATAAAAACTTTTTGCAATGGCAAAAAAATCCCTTCTGTTACAGCTACATTAGTTAATGTTTTACAAGAACTCACATGCACATACAATTCCCACCACACCACTGCAAAAACACACAGCAACTCAATTATCCTTATGTAATAAAAATTCACCTGATGGTTTTACTGCAGCTGTAAAACACTAACAACTCCAATGAATTAAACTTTAGAGCTTTTATAACAGAGTACTATATAGCAAGGTATTTCTGGGGACCTTTAAATCTTATTAAACCACCATGCATCACAGATAGTCTGTGTGCATTTCTGTGGATATAGAGGGGATTATACAGCGCTGAAAACATAAAGTCATCACATGATTAGCATTCTCCTTAGGATGTTAGGCAAATGTAAATTAAGAAAAAAAATATTTACATGGGTATTATCTTTGGGTACCTCACTTGGATTCAGACGCACGGGTCAGGTCTCAAACTGAGCTGTTTCTCCGTTCTCTGATTTACTCAAAAATCTTAACATTGTCAACCACCTCCAGCTTGGTCTCCTGTGTTTTTGTTAGTGCACTGTCTCCAAACCATACATCATAGCAGACCTCAATACCATCTTGTAAACTTTCCCTTTCACTCTTGCTGCTATCTTTCTCTCACAACTCACCTCAACACTCATCTCTACTCACTCCACCCTGCCAGTCTGCTCTTCTTCACCTCTCTGGTGCACTGTCCGTTGTTTTGGATGGTTGACCCCATGAATTTAAACTTGTCCACTTTCACTACCTCTGTTCCTTGCATGTTCACCTTTCCATCTAACTCCCTCTCATTTATACACATGTATTCTGTCTTAGTTCTACTGACTTTCATTCCTCTTCTCCAGAGCATACCTCCACCTCTCCGGGCTCACTTCCACCTGCTCCCTACTCAGACTGCATATCACAATGTCATCTGTGAACATCATAGTCTATGAAGACCCTGCCTGACCTCATCTCATCCGTCAACCTGTCCATCATCACTGCAGCCTTGGAGCCCCACCTTGAATCCAATGCAATACTAAAACCCGTAATCTGACATTTATAAATCAGTTTGACTTTTCCTTTTTCTTTTCTTTTTTTTTTTACAAAGCTTTAAGCTACTTATTATTAGAGAGAGACACACATATAGTGTATTCTTGGCTTGGTAAACGTCGTATCAGCTAATGATGTTCGACTGATATATCAGTCCATCCCTAATTATTATGACGAAGGTTTTAACATTTACATGAGTTTAAACATTCTGAACAGAACTCATGGAAATCTTTTCAATAAAAACAAATTACTGAAGGTAACTCTATATACTGTAATAACAACTGTAATGCAAGACAACATTAAAATCCAATTAATTAGAAATTTCAGTATTTTGGCTTAATACAAGCTGTATTGTACTGAACACATTTTGTACTGAAGACATTGTTCAAATTGAAAAAACTGGCAAAAACAGAAGTGGGCAAAGTTTCGGGAAATTATATTTTGCTCCTTTTTCAGGGGCCTTACTTTAAAGTAAGACAATTCTTTCAGGTGAAGCATTTTTTGGTCACTTTACACCTCACTGAGGTCTCCAAAAATCGCTGAACGACATCATCAATATGCATACACTGTTCAAACACTTACTCTATGAAGTAGACTTCTCCTTTCTCAGTGTATGCCATCTCCCAGTTGTCTGGCAGGGGCCCTAGCTCATCGTTCTCCTCTGGTTTGGGTACTGCCGTCTTCGGGATCTGTCCGTCATCTTTGGGTATCTCACTCTGGGCCTCTGCTGGGTTGCTCTGCGGGGCGATGTCCCCTGAAGCATCTGTGCTCTTGTCCTCATGTTCACTTGACTCTGAGGTGACAACAGGACAAGATGAGTCAGGCATGATATTATCATCGGAGAGGAGAGGAGGGTGAGGAGAGTGAAAGACAAGGGAGCTGAAGCGTGGAAAATGTGAAGAGACTGATTGAGAGTAGGGGCTAAGGTGGAGGCGGGAAAAAAAGAGGAAAGAGTGATTAGAAAAAGGTGAGAGGAAGTGGTGACATTGGGGAAAGACAGGAGGGAACAGAGGGAATGATTGAGGTTAACAAGACAGAAAGATGAATAAATCAGAGGAGACAATAGAGATTGAGAAGGTAGCGGGCGGTGATGCCCTACTTTGAGTTGTGGCAGTGTGTGAAAGTGTTAGTGAGAGAAAAATGGGAAGACAGAGAAAGAGATGGCAAGTGTGAGCTCATCCCAGAGGAGGTCTGGTGGAGGGAAATGGAGAAGGGACAAATGAAAGCAGGGGGATTGAGAGATAATCTATGGGAGGGAAAGAGCGAGGTAGTGATCTGCTTAGATCACAGAGCCTGCTGTGCTCTATTGATTCCCCTTCTGCTCTCCTGGTCAGCCCACACTCAGTCCCTTTCAGAGACAAAACTCCTCCTGAGCCGAGAGAAGCTGCCCACTTTAACACACAACATGCCTCAGCATGACGTTTTTGAGCATCTCGCTTTTGCTGAAGATATTTCCACTACTGATTTATAAAAACTAACTTTTCAATACTTTATGTATCAATTCAAACTGATGACATTCTAGTTACCCACGAAAATGCTGCACTACTTCTGTTTGGGGTCTCCGACTGTTTATGATCATTTTATGTTAAGTAATTGGAGCACACAAAACTTTTACAAGCCACTACCAACTTCAAAAATGTCTACCTAGCCTGATATTACTGTTCATAAGCAGGTAAAGTGACCCCAAACATAAATCATGTCAGCTTCATTAAAACTTGAGTAGAATACACTGCAGTTTGTGACAAAGTCTTACAGTAGCGTTTTACATGCTGAGTTTTAATGAGATCACAATGTTAGAAATTTATATTATTTTATCATTCACAGTAATAAGGTCTGTTGGACTCCAGATAAAGAGAAAGTAAAGCCAAATAGTTAAATAGCATGTAAAAATATACATTAAGAAATCTTCTAGTTTAAAGCTTTTTTAATGCTTTTTTACATTTATAGTTCATTGTCTCTGTAAACAATTTCCTTTAATTCATTATTTGAGTCTCACTTTGATCCTATAAACCACAAATATGGTATTTAATAGGTAATTATTATTTCATGAATAGAATATGTAATCTGAGATATTTCTGTATGTTTTTCTTTCTCAAATTATGAATCCTACCTTGTTTGAGCTCCTTGCCAAAAGAAAACCAATATCTCATCCTTTAACTGAACTTCCTTTCTCAAAATTTCATCTTCAACAGATCCATAGTAAATTGTAGCAATTACAGTCAAAAATACAGCTGCAGCACTGCACGGACCAGCTGAAATCAGCGCCCAACCTCCTCGAGTTTCTGTGCTCTTCTGACTGATGCTGTGCAGTGAAAGTCTTTTCCTGAGGCCATAAAACCATCTTAGAAAGTCACAGGACCGAAGCGTGGCTCTGGATTTGGAATCACAAAATTCAAACTCATAATGGCGTTTTTATGATCGTCTATTCATGTGATCATGGGATGCCTTCAAACGGTTTCAGTGTGTTAAGGACTGGTTGTGTAGGTGTGTGTTTATTTGTTATAACAAGTGCACATGCTAGAAGGTACACTCAGATAGGTCTTTGTAGTTTATTCTTTACATGGTTAATCAAGGTGCAGCGAATCACATCTTTCTCTGTCAGTTTTATGGATAAGAACAAGCTCCAGAGGTTTGGCATTGTTGCACAAAATGTTAAACCCCTTTTCTGCCAATATTCTGTATTTACAAAGGGGATAACAACACTTTCTACAGGGCTGATTCACAAATGAGCAAAAGCACTTAATAAAAGCGCCCTTGTTGATTTTTAAACAGCCTACAGGCTTCTGTTGAATTGGGGAGCAAAATATGTGTTTGCCCCTTGGCTATCTGTTCTGAGACACTGTTTAATAATGATACCTAATGAATGATATCAAATTCTAGAGAGCAGCAGTGCTAATGCTTTAATCATAAACTGTTTGTGCTGCAGAGGTAATCACTGCGAGAGTGAATTACAGTTCAGTTTATACATCATGCCGTTAAACTACATATAAAGATATTTGTGTAACCAATTAAAAGTGATAATCTGCCATAAAATCATTTTCGAAGAAATGCATGTAAAAGCAATCTGTTCCTGCATCTGTTGCTAGGCAACCACCCTTAAAGAGGCTATTGCTGTAACACGCAGATCTGTCTGAGCCCAAGCATGACCTCAAACCCTGCTGTCATGATGAAGCCTTCGGCAGAAGTGACCTTTGCCTCTGTGCGTCTGTGGAGGTTGCTGTCGGGACTGACCTGGGGTGACAGCGACACCGTTGCCATTGACAATGGGTCTCTCCTCCTCCTCCTCCTCGGGGGGCTCGATGCTGGCTTTTTCCATGTTGCTGACTGACTTGTTACGTTTCCTCTTGCCCTCGGAGCTGGGTCTGGCGCCCGGGAGCAGCTGGTCCGTTACATTTAACAGCAGAGCGCTGGGCTCAGCCGGAGGCTTCGGGGTGCCGTAAAAGTTATCTGGAAAACAAAGCTTTGAGTTTTAGATGTTCCACATTTTTGTACTTTGTACATGTATTTTTAGCCCCACTGGTGGCATGGCTCTAGGGACTGAAATATTGGTGGTCACCAAGTTTGGTTCAGAGTAAAGATTTGGAAGTTGCTATAAAATTTGGTATAGATAGACTGTACAGTAGAGTGCAATGGTTTTATGCACTTTAGGTTTTCATACAGCACATAATACCACCAGGGAGCTGTTCTCAATTCTCAAATTCACTGTGAGAGTGAGAGAAGGATGAAGAATTCAGTGGCTATCACTGTCAAGCTCTGGACATCCTAATATACAAACATTTAGATCAAAGCAACGTTTCATATATGTCCACAGGATCTGTCATTTCCATGTTTCCCAATCACTGGCTATGATAGCAGCTGTGAAATGCATTCTGGTGCCAAAATGTTGCAATTCCAGTGAATGGACTTCCATCTGGCCGCTTCCCATTTGAATAAAGTTTACATTTAGGCTATGCAAATCAGGGGTGCCCAGAGTGACAGGCCACCTCTGTAAGCTCCACAAAGCTTTCAAACTAACCACTGACACGCTGAAATATTGACCTATTGAGCAGTTTACTGGCTTATTTCTTAGCTCAAGTGTTTCAAGGTTGGTTAAAAGCTTGATAATATATATATATAAAAAAAAGCTTCTAGAAGAGCTGTCCTGTTAGTCCAGTTTTAAATCCTCTTTTTTCTCAGAAAGAAACAGTACAAGGAAGAACCTCAGTTCTTCAGAAGGAAACCCATGTTTTTTTGTTTTTTTTTTATTAAAGTGTAGTATCGTAAAAGTAAATACATCTGCATTTTATAATACCAGGAGATTATGAGATTTATAAAAATCAAATCTACATTTCCATAAAATTTCAATAAAGGAAAAACAGCACTGAAAAATAACTTCAGTGCACATAATTTAAATGCAAAGAGGCAGCAGATACAAAAAAACAGGAGGTTACCATTGTAACATCCAAAGGGGTAGGGGGGATCAGGTGATTTCGCCACTTGAGATGCTGTTCCAGCTAATCCATGAACACACAAATTGGAAGCCTAAGACTACACGATGTCTAACAATATCACAACACTTCACCAGTATCTGCACAGAGACATGCATATTTGCAAAGTAATCTTGACCCGCACATGTCTGTGAGCTAATTGCAATCATTTAAAGAAGAAGATATTTATCATTGCTAAGTTCTTCCATTGCTTCCTGTGCATATAAATCACATACCAGCCCATGCTCGGATTTCCTTGGAATATAACTACATGTTTCTGCATGGCTTGGACTGAATAATAACCATCTCTTTCTCAGTTTCGGTCTCTGCTCAGAACTGACTCCCTGCCTCTGGGAACTGCAGCTTTTCACTTGGCTCTGATACAACAACCCCTTCCAGTCTTCTAAGTTGATTTTACATTTTACTATCATTCAATTTAAATACTGGCTGTAGTCCAGTACTGTTGACAGTCTCCATCAGTCATTGTGAAAACCTCATAACCTCATGTTTAAGGATTTATATACATTTTTATTTTAATATGTGCTATTGAGATTTCTTTTTAATAAAGTGTTTTCTTCAGAAAGGTAGACAGTCCTTAAAATGCTCACATAAGGTAACTGCTACGGCCAATACCTCAAGACCAAAGGAAAAAAAAAGAGCCTGTGTTCTGGTATTTTTAGATTTGAAGTGACCAATAAAACCACAAAGTTGCTATGGCTTAAGGAAAGGCTGTAACTCTCAGGCTCCTAAAAGCATTTTCACACAGAGTGAAAAAACTGAAAGTTTTATGTGACTGACTGGACTGTTTCTTTTATAGTTTTTTTTTTTTTTGCACAACAAACAGATGTGAGAGTGAGACACTGGATTATACTGGTCCAAAGTCTGAGAGATGCTTCTGTCTCTTAAAAGATCAGACACTGCTTTTCTTGGAGGCTTCGTTTTTTAAATCGAAGAGCATGAAGGAAACAGAGACTTCAGCCATGGTTTTGTCCCAGTGTAGTTAATGGAAGTTTTGCTATTAAATTAGGATAGCAGTGCCCTCATCCGCTGAAGTGTTCCTGGTAGAAAGATCACACAGTACATGAGAAGACTACTCATGTGCAATTACTAGGCTCAAGCATCGGAGACAAACTCTTAGAGCTATTCTAGGGAAACATGACGAAGTACCTACTGAAACATTATGTTCACATTGTGAAAAAACCTAAAGGCTACAATGAAAAATAGAAGCAAGCAGCTCTAAAAAGATTATGGGGACTGCTGGGATTAGAACCTCTGAACCAAAGACACAATTCCTGGAGCCTTAACGAGCTGAAGCTGAGGAAAAAGTATACTCCACATGTGAAGTTAAATAACCTGCAGCATCACAGAAAACCTGCACTTTGAAGTTTGAGTAAGTGGTGGAACTGCTGTCACATCTAAAAGCCACCCTGATTTAAGTCTACAGTCTTACTCAAAGTATATTCTCATGAACCTTTTTTTTAAACAGAAAAGAAAAATCACCTCAATTAACAAAAAAGATGAAAAATGAAACCTCCAAAGGAAAAACTGAATGAAGAAATGAACAGCCAAGATATTATGTGTCACAATAGAATCATTAAATAAAAGCACAGACAATATAAACAGATGGACACAGCCACCGTGGTGTCACCCATTGGGTAGTGAAGTCCAGTTATGAAGCCCTAAACTGAGCGTTTCCCTTTTGCTATCTCGCTGTTTTGACTTTTATTGTGAAGGGTGGCTCTGACTGAGAAACCAAGCATGCCGAACACTCATTGGTGACACATGATTGACATACCCAGGATAATCCTCTTTCTGATTAATGACCATAATTTACAAATTGAGCTTCATATTTTATGGAATATGACTTGAAACTAGCAATTTAGCCAACAAAGTCATTAGAAGAATCTCAAAAGCAAGGGAGCTGGGGGTCATTTCCCCATAGACTTCTATACAATTGGACAGCTTTATGCAACCAGGAGCTACCCCCTGCATTAAAATGAAAGCAGGTTTGAGGGACTAAATAACAAGTCCATCTTTTATCTATACTGTCAACTAAATTTGTAGCAACAATAATTTGCAACTTTTTGTTCAATAATACAGAGAAAACCCCAACAATCAGACGACCCCCTATGAGCAAGCACTTGGTGACAGTCAGAAGGAAAAACTGCCTTTTAACAGGAAGAAACCTAAAGGAGTACTTGGCTCAAAAGAGCTCTGACTCTTTGTTAGCCTGGCTACAGTACTGAAAAGAAACCTGGGGTTTTTATTTTCAGTGATGAATAGTAAGATGTCCTAGTTTTACAGAGGGCTTTTTTTCCTTTAAAAAAAAAAAATAGAGAAACAAACTCTTTTTCCAGGCTAAATGAAGATCTTATAAATTAATGAGATGACATTTTCTCTCCAGCTTACGGGTTATTTGCTTTAAGCTGTGAGTTTGTGAATCATACCAGAGAGTCAAGCACTTTTGATTTGAGGCTTTTTTCAGAGGAGCCACAGTATCTAGAGTTGTACGCAGTGAGGATGTAACACAAGATAATCGACCTCTGTTGGAGCAGTTTAGGTAGCTGCTCTGCATTGTGTTGGCACATGGCACTGAAAAAGATCATAGTGGAGGAATCATATCCTTAAACCTAGTTACAGCACTTTCAGAAAAGCATCTACTGTAATGAAATTAATTCCCCACTGATGTGTAATCTATTATTGTAAATTTGAATGTAATTAAGAAATGATCAGATGGAAGAGGGTTTCCAGAGAATACTGTTAAATGTTCAGTTTCTATGCCATATGTCAGAACAAGATCCAGAGTGTGATTAAAGTGGTGGGTGGGCTCATTTACATTTTGAGAAAAGCCAATTAAGTCTAACAATAGATTAAATGCAGTGTTGAGTTTCAGCATCTATAATTATTTTATCTGAACTGAGCACTAAATCAGATAAAAAGTCTGAGAAATCAGAGAGAAACTCTGAGTAAGGGCCAGGTGGATGATAGATAACAACAAATAAAATGGATTTTTTCCAATTACACTGTCGCACCAGCCCCTCTGCATGTCCTCGTTCACTACATCCATGAATCTTCTGTGGTCTTCCTCATTTCTTCCTGCCTGGGAGTTCCATATTCAACATCTTGATGATCCAAATGTACATGTTCTGTACATGTCCAAACAAAAAAAATGTCTTTTTTTTTTTTTTTAGTGCCACTGTTTCGCATCTTGTAAACCTTCCCTTTCACTCTTGCCGCTATCCTTCTGTCACAAATCGCCTCAACTCTCATCTCCAACTACTACACCCTGCCTGCCCGCTCTTCTTGACCTCTCGTGCACTTTCCGTGGCTTTGGATGGTTGACCCCTGGTATTTAAACTCATCTACCTTCACTATATCTACTCCTTGCAGGTTCACTGTTACACCTGTCTCGCTCTCATTTTTTTCTTCTAATACAGCAGTTGAAATGATTATAAAATATGAAAGCTGTCCTGTATCTGTCCTTGTGGCAGCAGAGCTGAATTAGTCTGTTGGAGAAGATGCTCTGCTGCCTGTCCAGTAAGTAGAAGAAAAGAATTATCCATGATGGATAACAGTTTGTTCAGTGACCTCCTCTCCATCACAGCTTCAATCACAGAGCCAGCCTTCCAGTCTGTTGGTGTTACCAGCTCCGATGCTGCGCCACCAGCAGACTACATCAAACCCTCCACAAGGGACAGATAGAACATATCCAAGATTTTGCAACACTCATTGAATTATCTCAGCTTCAGGAAACAGAACCTGCTCATTCCCTTTTTGTGTACAGCTTCCTTGTTCAGCCTGTTGTTGATGTGGATACCCGGGTACTTGTACTCCTCCACTATATCAACATCCTGTCCCAGGATAGACATGGGTTATGTAGCCATCTCTCTGGTCCCAGATGGTTCATATCCAGATATGTCCTTTTTATCCAAAATGCTGCATTTCATATCACTCTATGCAACAATATCTTCATTATGCAGAAATGTTGCAGCTTAACAGCTGGTTTTGGTTGGAACTTGCTTTTTAGTAGTTAATGCTGACTCTTAACTGGCATCCACATCACTGTAACAGATGGCTTTATCTATCAGATTAACTTCCACACAGCAGCAAGTTTAACCTGAGGTGTATGGTTAGTATAATATTTAGAGCTCACAATCAAAACATTGGAAAAATAAAAAGATTGTTTCATTACGCTGAAATAATTAAAATGAATGGCCATGGCATATTCTTACACTATCATTAAATTGCCACCCAGACTCCTGTTTTATAAGTTGAAGAACACCAGGGATATAATTAAAATAACAACTGTGAAGAAGTAAGTGGAAATTAACTATGAGAAAAAAAATAACAGTTTCTTCCACTTTGTGGCTCAATTGATTAAAGATCCTTGCTAACACAGAACAAAAAAGTGAGATGTTAGGAGTTTATTGTGTTTCTCCAGGAAACTTGTTCTAGGAACTGAACCCGAGAACTTCCTATTTTTTATACTAAGTCAAACATCTCTGCTGCTTTAACAGTCAGCCCTTTCCTTTAAAATTCATGCCTTCTCCCCTTCTTCCACATCTAATTGGCCATTAAATTATTAAAATGTATAAAAGGCTGTATGATGGCCGAACAACCACACAGAAGGAACTCTGTCTCCCTCTCCCCATGGAAGGCAGCTCCCATCGCCAAAAGGATCTAACATTGCTTCTGGCAACCGACCATTAAATTGGCCATCTGCAATTTCCTTTCCTTTTTTTTTTTTTTTTTGCTCCTTCCTGCAGGGGTGGCAGGCTGACAGAGACTAGAGTCAGGTGGGAGAGAAGAAAGTCGGCTGCTATGTGTTATCTATATAATGGTAGGGGTCTCCTGAGAGTTGGAGGTGGACAGGCAAACTAGGCACTGCATTTTTTGAGTGGTTTAAAATCTAAGCCTCAGGCCTGTCTGACCACAGGAAAGAGATGGGAGAGAGTCTCTGTTTGTTTTGATTAGGCAACTGAAGAGCCACTGCAGCTCAAGCTCAAGAAGTGAGCCAAGAGAAAGCCAGCATGAAAGTAGTGTATGTGTGTGTTTCACTGAGAATTTAGTTTAGATTGCTTTCAGTGTCCTTCATGTCAGATGTCACTCATCTCCACAGAGCTATAAAAATGGGTAGATGGAAGCATACTTGTGAGTGTGGGTGCAGAGTGTGGATGTGGGGTGATGAGCCCCATACATTCAAACTGCTGAAAAATGCCTAGTGTGCCACACTGAAGCATACATTCCTTAAAAAAAAAAAAAATTAGAAATATCACAAAGAAGAATGATTGCAATCATACGCGCTGTTAAGTGTGACTTAAATAAATTCTTACCTTCATATGTTCCACTCTCTAGCAGGGCTCCACTTTTCTCCAGTTCCATAAACCGGTCAACGGTCACGAAATTATAATCCACCCCCGGGACCTCTCCTTCCTTGGGCTGCCTGGTTGTGCCTGCAGGAGATAAGCAAGAAGAGTTATAGTTATAATGTGAATTACTACTGAATGAGAAGGGGACTTTGATTAAGGGTGAGTCTTTGTCAGTGTTTTAGAAACGACTGGAACACACCAGAGCTTATACAAGCTGACCCCAGCCCAGCTCTATTCATTAAATGCCCTTTTTATTCCTTTTTTGTCCTGTTTGTACAGCTGAGACTGAATATTTAACAGAAGTGGCAAGGTATGATTTCAGGAGCTAAGTGATGCAATTTGGACACCAAGAGGAGAAATCAAATCAATTTGCATGGAGTTGACAGCATGTCGAGGACTCCCTGACAGGAGCAGCAGTCCTGGCAGCTGACAGCAACACGGGAGCGATGAAAATATTTTACCCTGTGGTAGCAGCATTTTAAGGCAAGTCACAAGAATCATTTCTCCTCCAGTTACTAAAACAAAGTGTGTCAAAGTGTTTACAATGTTAAAATGAGGTACAAATGACTTCCTAAATATGTTCTCATAGCTGTGTGCTAATTAGACTAGTTAAACTGATCCCAGCTGTGATAGCACACAGCACTCTACCCCTGAGGTGCTGAATGGGTTTTCACATCTGAGAGAGCGTTATTCACACTAAAGCAGAGCCCGTAAACCACACTTGTTAAAGCCCCACTATAAAGTATCCAACTGTGTGTTTTAAAGTTAACGGGGGAACAATGTGCCACTGATCGCCCGTGGTACGCAGCATGGGGTGATTTGACTTTATGTAAGGCCAGCTGACATCGCTCCTGTGTTAAAAGTTTCAAACAATGTCTGTAAAAGTTTGTGTTGTTTAGTTGTGGGCCAAGAAAAGCCAAAAGTGTGCAGGTTTCAATTTCCATAAACACTGATTATTGCACTTTTAACTGTATAAACAGAGCTATATCAGTTAAAGAGCTGATCTTAAAACTACCAAGTGAGGAAAAATGGGCACACTTAAGAGCCCAAGAGGATGAAACTGTTAGTTTTTCTTAGTTCCCTTCATGAATAAGAAGAAAGGGGATAGAATCAGTAAGACTACTTCATCTTACTGCCCCTAAAGGGTTTACATTAAAGGCTGAAAAACTCCTTGAGGTTCTTTATGCTGTGAGTCGGCCAACATTAAGACGGGGTGGTTAGAGACATTTGCACACTTTCTCTTTTATACTTGTGTTTTGAAATTTTCAGCAACAACAATCAGAAAATCTTGCCCACTTTGGCAACATGCACGGAGGTGAGAAAGTAAGAAGAAGGTTTGATCTTCTCTCTTAAGCCGTCTGATCACTTCAATCACTTTTCATATGTACAAACAAGAGTGAGTCTGAAGGCTTTGAAGGCGAGACTACATAAGAAACTGCATACGCTATATGCATTTGAAATGCAGCCACTTGGATCAGGTATAAACAACTTTGCCATCAGACGTGGCTGAACCTCACATGGGCCATATGAACTCACTGAGGTCTGCGTTTAGACAGTGTGATCAACAACATAAGGATGATCTTGAACTTCTTAAGATCTTAAAGTTCTGAATTGAAAAATTAGAATCCAATTATTGTTTCTGAACTCATTAATATCCTTGCTGGCCAAGGGTTAAAGGGGTTAAAGCTTCAAATAGTGAAGTCAGCACATGTACTAACAAAAACAAAAAATGTTCATGTTCATAGTGTTCTATACACTCCACTACTCTTGGTTCTGTATAATGTCAGTGAGAACCAGTCCTGTTCGGTGTCTTCGCTTTTTTCTATGCATTTCTGGCTACTTCTTTATGCCACCATTATTTGAATCGACTCGAAGAGAGAAAACCTACCGCCAACTAGTGTTTCAACAAAGAAATTGCAGATCAATGACACCAATTCAATTCAATTCAATTTTATTTATATAGCGCCAAATCACAACAAGTCGCCTCAAGGCACTTTATAAGGCAAGGCAAAGACCCTACAATAATTACAGAGAAAACCCAACAGTCAAAACGACCCCCTATGAGCAGCACTTGGCGACAGTGGAAAGGAAAAAAACTCCCTTTTAAAAGGAAGAAACCTCCAGCAGAACCAGGCTCAGGGAGGGGCAGCCATGTGCCTCGACTGGCTGGGGCTGAGACAGGACAAAAGACATGAAACCACACACAAGTATAAATGACTCTACATAGAGTCAGGATCAAAGTATAAATTAAGCTTAATCTTTTGTTGGTGAGTTGCAGCCAGTCAGAAGCAGGTTGGCTTAACAGGAGAAGAAAGGGAGCTAAAATGGTTTGTTTAAAAAAAAAGTTGATGAACTACAGGGCAGCACAAAGGCCTAATTTATGAAAAATCTGAAAAAGTTTGAACTGCGCATCATACAAAGCTATGCAAATAAAGTCCAAGAATAAAAACATGGAATTGAAAATATGCATATGTTCCCTTTAAAAAAAAACTGTTTTGTTCAGTCTCTGTGTTGCCTGATTAGCTGTCATTAAATTATTATTTAATTTAAAAGAAGAAATTAAGACTCATTTTTGTTGCGAACAACAAAATATCAACAAAGAACCTTCAATCAGGTGATGTGCTAGGGACTGCAGTGCTGACTTTGTTTACACTTTCATTTCAGAAGCACATGACACTGACATGACTATTTCATAAACTAAAGTGGCACCCTGTACACACTTTCCCCCCCCCCACATACTCTAACAGAATTTTACTGTCAAAACTGAAACATCAAACTTGAACCTGCTGAGAGACTAATTTGTATGAGCAGATAAGAGCAAATGAGCAGCAGGGAACACTGTAGTTTGTGTAAAAAGTATGTTTGTGTTTGCGTTTGTGCTGCACCTCCAGAGGAGAAGAGATTTTTGATTGTGTCTGTCTGCATGGGGGGGCTTGTGTACCCGTCAGATTAGCCTCCCTCCCAGGCAGAGCTCCTGACTGAGCAGCAGACACACAAATTTCAAAGAGGACCTTTGATGTTGGAGGGCTATATTTAGCAGAATCTTCTGGTAGGACTTCTCTGGGGTGACAATTTCTAAAAGGAGGCACCCACAATGCCTCTCAATTTTCAGTCCTTTGTATGTGGGTCACAATCCTGTACTGCTGATCTGTGAAAATAGAATAACCTTTCTCAAGTACCCAGTATTTTTTTTTTTAGGAAGGCAGATAATGATTATTTACAAAAGACTAGGACACTCATCATTTTGTTAGTTTAAAATCCCCTCGGGCATGTTTCAGGAGCGTGTGGAGCTCACTAAAAATAGGTATGCATGCAAAACTTTGAGCACAAACATGTTTTTATTTTTTTAAGTTTAAGCAGGAAAAAAGTGAATACTACCCAAGCAGCAAACTGACGTTGAAAAATATTTTATCAACTTTAAAAAAAAAAAATAGAACATATGACTTTCTTTTGACTTGTAAAATTTTAGGACTTCATTAGCATTTCAAAAACCACCACCACTGGCAATTTGACCAAAAATTTGTAGGCAGTTTCAGTTGTTAAACACAGACATCCTTTTTTTAAAAAAAATTTTCTTTTTAACCAAGCTCATCTTTATTTGTGAGAAAGGATTACAGATGGAGAGAAAGAGCGATAGGCCTTACCAGATAATCACAACTGATTTTTACACCTTTCAACTTACATCGGACTCTGATTGGTTTTCCCACTTGGTCCAGGTGTGATTTAGGCCAGGTGTGAACACAGTAATTTCACTAGGGTGCAGACAAAAACAACAGCACAGAGACTCTTGAGTTGAGATGTCTCAATCAGGTTACAAACAAACTGGAACGGTTTGTTTCTGGCACATGATACAACTTTGATCTGGACCTTGTGCTTTGATCCTGTGCTTCTCTCTGTTTTATGCACTTGTCCAGAACATAGGACCTTCTTTCCTGTATATTAATTCCTGCTCACATCCCAGGCACATGGGCCTGATGAAAGAAGTGAAAACTATCACGTGTTCTGCAATTATTAATTTAACCCTAAACAAGAGGAAATGCTCCAAGTTGGCATAGTCAGTAGATTTGAACCAGATGCACTACAGATGCAAAAATACCCTTAAGCCACACTTACTGGTGTGCTACATGTAGCTTCACATGAGATTACAGCAGCTACAGATATACTATATGTAGGCCACAATAGCTTAAAAAGGCTGTTGGATATTTGTGTTACTGTTATAGTTAAGATATTGGCTTAATTATTCTCCAATATCGTCTCCTTAGAATTATAAGGTTCTATAGACCAGAAAGGTGAAACGTCACAGATGGACAGACAGACAACAATATGCTCCCACTTTATTTTGTGTGGGAGGATAAAAACAGAAACCAACCTTGCCTGTTGCCTTTGGACGAACTCCACCTATCAGCTATTATTTTTCTGGAATCAGTTAGCTAGACAGTGCAAGCCTAACCAGCTTAAAACTGAAACTAAATCATATGGCCTGACAATGCATGACACCGTTTGGTGTTGGTGAGTGTAGACAAATAAATACAACACTAAAAAATATTGAGTTACTACACCGAAGACATTTATAACAGATGATTTGCACTCTTGAACAGAAGTATAAATCCACCTTTACATCTTTACACTGTGGGACAGTCTTCAAAGGCAGGGAAAAAGATATACAATACCACTGAGCACTTGAGTAAATAGCAGCTCATTTCCTTGTTGTGAACACATAAAAAAAAAATTTAATGGCTTCCTCCCTTGAGATGCAAAACAAAAAGCACAGAATGGCAGAAAGTTAACAATGACAGAAGCTCACTGAGCTGTTCATATGCTGAGTGAGAATAGGAAGTGAGTACAGGTGTATAAAAAGAGGATGAAAGTGCAGCTTAAGTTGTAGCGTGGGCTGAAGTCCTTGTAGCCTACAGCCACCCCGCTGCTCTCCAGTAAGTTCTCGAGCCAAATACAACTCCACAGTCATGGGCCATGAGTCCAGCTCTCACTTGTGCAGCCAAGCACCATTATCGGATGCCCCATGTCAAAGCTAACACCTGTAGTGGTTTCACACTGGGACTAGTGCTCCTACAGAATACATTAATATAGCTCTAAGCCTTCTGTATGTTAATCAAATACATCAGATGAAATGCATGACCTCTGTGTTCTGCCTCACAGTTGTACATTGAAAAGCAAAATCACTGTAACCTGAGCACAATTTGAACTTAACTGTAGGCAATACAAAAAAACTCAACAGGGACCCAGACAATCTCTGGAAAGCAGAAACATTGCCCTCTATTTGAAACAATGGATTCATATCCAGAGAATGTCCTGAAGCATGACACAGAGATATTGTACTGTGTATTTATGATAGAGAATCAAAGCATGTGCACGGGCCCTGAGGAAAAGATTATATCATAAGAATTCAAACAAATCATTTCCATACAGTTACACAGTGTGGTGTAAAAACAAAGAAATATATGAAAAGTGAAGCAAATCTTTATGTTTGATATATGTGCTTTACGCTGAGTGTAATGTCCTCTTACAGAAATTTGACAAAGGACAAAAATTAAGGACCTAATGCATGTTTAATAAGGCGATATGTGATTTAAGTGAACCATCCATTTCAATTTGATGTCATTCACTCACACATTGTCCAATCTGGCCCAAACTGTTCATGTTTGATAAGGATCTGCCCCTGAACACGTCAGTTTTTACCGCTAGTCATAGCGCCACTTAGTGACAACAGGAAATGTTTTATACTTTGATATATTGCTCTGGGCAGGTTGACCAGAGCCATCTAAAATTTGGTCAAGAAAGCCTTAATGAGTTGGTGTTACTTTATCCTGAAAACTGTGAGTTTTTGTCAAATGGTGTGACCCTGGCCGCATGGCAAATTTCAATGTTTCACCACGAAGCACAAAATTGCTGAACTCAAACAAACATTGTCTAATATGCTCTAAATGTCACGTTTGATAAGAGCCCCAATCTGAGCACCTCTAGATGCAAATAGTCAGCGATAGAGTGCCACCTCATGGGAAAAAGAAACATCGTGTTTTATACTTTGATGCACTCCTCCTCACAGGCTGACTGCAAAAGTGAGCCTAATAAACTTGAGGTACATGGGCCATTGAAGATTTAATTCTCTTTGACAGTGTAATCATCAAAGAATGATAGAATAAATGATAATGGGAAAAACATTTATCAACACTTTAAATTACTATCAAAACTGCACAACGTTATATCTACAAGGTCTGTAGCATAATCCCCACCTAAGCCAACAATTACTTAATAACAAACATCCACACAGCAGGTAGAGACACTGGCTGTTATGAAAGCAGATTTACAAAATATCTTGATGGTTAAGAGCATCCTTCACCGTTACATTCACAAGCAAAGGGAACTGGATCGTTAACTAAGAGTTAGTAATAGTCTAATGTGTATTTCTGCTAAATGTACAAACAAGTGGTCTTAAGAATTTTCATTGTATTGTGTTAAGCCTGCCCATAGCACTAACTGTCTAGTTCTCCTGCATTGCTCACTGGACCATTTTTTTCAATTAAGAAAGCTGTTTCTTTCACAATATCAGAAGGTGAAGTGGTCAGTCAAGGTCCAAGGAAGAAACAACACTGAATGTACCTCACTTCTTATTGGTTGCCAGTGGCATGGATAAGCCAGCCACTGATCTGAATATATTTCTGCAAGAAATTCAAAATCAGGATCTCTTCTAGTTTCTAGGAACCGAAGGCGGCCTTAGCAAGCTTCAGTTCCTAGACATGCTGTTTGTAGCAAGATCTTACAACCCTTTAAATTTTTTTAAGTAACACCACATTTGTGGTTTTGAAAGAGATAGCCTGGATGACCTTGAAATTAAGTTGAGATATTCAGGTTGGATAAATCCACCTTCCCAGCAGCATTAGCTGTACTTTGCATTTAGCGCTAGTGAACAAATACCTATATGGCTGTGTGCCAGGTTAATGAACCGGCTGGGCTGTTGAGATTTGTGTAGCATTAAGCTATGCATTAAATAGCAGAGTAAATCTCTGGATTTGGATTGTTCACTATGAAAGTACGCGCTACCCATTTCAGATAACAAAAAACAACATATGGGTATAGAAACATGCATTTTAGTAATGAACTTTGGTTTAAACAAGTTTTGTTTTCATTCTCTTGTTTCTGTGGAGCCCCATTTCTTCTGATAATTGATATTAGCAGTTGTTAGCATTTTAAACTTAATATAACAATGACAGCACCACATGTATTTTACTACTATTGCAGTAGCTTTGGGTACCCATAACAGTAATGAAGCTTGTTTATGCATTGTTAATTTAATGCGTCCATCTTGTTCTCTCTGGCTTAAATGCACAAATAATAAAATACAGCCTTCAGGCATTCAGTGAGTGTTTGTCTCGAATCATTTTGGTGCATTATATATTAATGCTGTGTGTGAGTATATAGTCTAGGTAACAGCCATCATAGTGAGGTGACAGACTGTACAAAAGGAAAACATAGTGTCCATATACTGTATATTTGCTAAAGTCTCTCTCTTTCCATTTCCCTCTTATTTGTTTTATATTCTAATCACACAGATTTTGGATGGACAAAGTAATAGCAATTTCATTCAGCTACGGCGTTGCAATCTCCTCTGCACGACCTCACTGTGTCAAAGCTTAAAAGTCATTTTCCAAATTTACCTGCATGGATTTATTTTTAACTTTTAAAGCAACTGAAAAAAAAAAAGCAAACACCTGTACAACTCTGACACAAAAGCAGTGTATTTATCATGTTTATTAAAATTACAATTATTAACAAGTTCAGGTACATTAAAAGTGGTAATGTTTAGACGTGGAGGTTAAAGACAGGACCTTATAGCCTTCAACAGACCAGTTTTGTGCATAAGGAAGATATTGAATTTCTACACACCAAAACCCTTTGTTTCGACTGTCCAAAACGGTGTCAGCATAGCCTATTGTAACCATCCTAATCTAACCATTAGCCAATTAGGAAGTGACGGGCAGCTGTAATGCCCTTGCATTAGAGGGATGGATTAGTTTCCCATTCACCAGCTGCCTGCTGCCTGTGGGCAAATGGACTGATGGAGGACAGTGAAATGCTGCACCACGCCACTGAAAGCTGCTTTCACTGCACTTTGCCTTCATAGACAGCAAAAGAAGCAATGTGCTTATTCACTGTTTTCACTGATGATAAAGAGCAGGGTCTTAATAAACGGTGATTACGTATCATTTAGGTGGTAATAAAGTCTACTGAACTGGGAGTGCAAAGGATGCCGCTGCTTTCACGATGAAAGTTAATTCTGCTGCTTTGCAATCTAATCATATTGAAGGCTTTGGTTCACTGGCAAAGCGCAGATACAAAACCCCATTCTTGGTTCCTGACCAAAGATACGTAATTTTTTTGTCCTATAGCCCTCTTAATGAGATTTTAGGTTCATTCGAGTTCAATCAAGCTCAACAAGAATGACTGCGTGTTGCTCTCCTGCTTATTGACAGCCAGTAATGTGGGATAGATTGGAGAAAGCTAGGCACTGAAACACACTCCCCTGCCTGTTGGCCCTCTGCCGCCCTCCCCTGAATTCCATTAATAGCTCTGCCCTCCAGGAGGTGCTAGGTGGACCGCCTGTAATGCAGCCAGAGATATTAATGACTGCATCCTTCCCCTTAGGAGAGAGGAGAGGAGGGGAGAAAGGGCTGATAAAGAGATAAAGAGGTGGGAAAAGGGGGGATTAATAGGGAGAATAATTATGCAGAGCAGAATTTTATATGTTAACAGTAGTACTACAAGACATTCACACGCATTCCTTAAATAAATTACCAATTTTAATGGACACTGAAGAGATAAACCAGCAAAAGGAGCGATATCGTAGGAGATCTACTCACTTCGTTTTATTTGTATTTTGTTTGAATAAATGGTCACTTGGGTTTTCTTCTATGCAAAGCATTTTGCATGATATTTATTCTGCACCGGTTTCTTGCTGTTTGTAAACTCACAATAGCCAATACGTGCTGCTCAACAAATGCATAAATAATACTCTGGTACACCAAAAATACTCTCAGTGGACATTTTCCAAACTGCTCACATATCCAAAAGGGCACTTCCCTCTGAATCCTAATGTAAGAAAGGAACATTCATATATGGTTCCAGTGGTGAATAGATGCTAATAATTATATAATCACAGAGACACAAGCTCATGTGTGAAGATCGAGGAGCACTGCTTGAAATCGAATTTATTCCATCACATCAGTGTCAGTGTAAAGTTGGAGCAGAAGCCTGAAAACCCTGCCAAACTACTGAAGCTGGGATAGGTTGTGGCATCTGATACTGCAGTAACCTGTCAAAATGTGACAAGATTTCCCTGTACATGGGACAAAAATGTATTAATGCAGTTAAAGCTGAGCAGAATTTAGCACTTTTTATGACATAATGTGTTCAACAGCTCTGACATCTACTATTACGAGTTTAATGTAGCTTGTAAATATTAGTAAGTGAAACTGTAAGTTGCATTAAAGGTGCTTTGTGGTTTTGTCTTGATTTGTTTACTTTCAAGTTAGAACCTGATCAATAGATTGGCTATCAACCAACATATTGGTCAATATACTGGCCTATCATGTAAAAAAGAAGGTTTTCACAGGACTCAGTGCATTCTAGCCAGGTGCTTAATTGATCATCAGCAAGTGTGACCACCTCTGTAAAAGCAGAAGTATTGGCAGTTTGCTGGTCTGGAGCATTCAGGTGCCACAATCTTCCCAGGACTGAATGTCCCAGTAAATTCACCCCATGGTGAGACATTGCATTACTCAGAGGAATTGCAAAAAAATTCAACAGCTACACCTCAGACTCTACAGGCCTCGGCATGGTCTGCATGGTAAATGTTAAAGCTCTTGACAGTACAACTAGAAAAAGACTGAACAAGTATGGCTTTTTTGGAAGAGTTGCCAGGAGAAAGTCTAAAAAGAACATGGCAATAGGGCACAAGATTTGCAAAGTTGCATCTGAACTCCTCCGTATACCAAAGTATTCTAGAGTCAAATGTAAGGTCATCTATTTGGCAGCTCTAGCTTGACTGAAACTGGGTCATGCAGCAGGACAATGATCCTGCGCACAGCAGCCCATCTATAACAGAATGGCTGAAAAACAAAATAATCAAGGTGTTGCAATGACCTAGTGAAAGTCCAGACCTCAACTTGATTGAAATACTGTGATTGGACCTTAAGAGAGCTGTGCATAAATGAATGCCTGCAAACTCAATGAACTAAGGCAACACTGTAAAAAAGAGTGGGCCAGAATTCCTACATAATGCAAGAGACGGATAAAGTTGTATAGAAAATGCTTACATCAAGCAGTCATGTGAAAACTCTCTTTTTCCCATGACTGTGTTGTGTCAAGTCTGTGTTTCTCCATGTTTACTTCCTGTTTTGTCTTGCCAGCCCCTTGTATCGTGTGCTTTGTTTTCAGTTTTGCTTCTCTTGCCTCATTAGTTAAGATTCTGTTCACCTGTTCTCCCCTGCTGTCTCCACTCTCTCCTCATTACCTCGTGCATTTATTGTTTGTCTCTTCCCCAGTTCTTTGTTAAGTCCTCCCTTACACTGTGAGCTTTCTTGCCTCGTGTTTGTCTCCTAGTATAAGCCAAGCCTAGGTTATGTTTTGCATTTTCTCACCCAGTGAATTGCAGCATTAAAGCCTGTATTTGGGTTCTACTTTGCCTGCCACACAGCCGTGACAGCCTATATTATATTTTGATAGAGCATAATGCAGAAAAAAGTTTGTGGTAAATATGAAATAGTATTATTAGAGAGCAGTTCCAACTCATTGCTCAAAATGGCCCAATTATTTTTTCTTTTTAAATGTAATTATAACATAACCTATTTCTATGTATATAAAATATATCTGGTTATGTTCATGTTTTAATTTTTTGCTCCCTAAAAACTGTCATCACTATCAGACCCAGTTATCTGTTGTGCTTTTATTAAAATATCCTGATTAAAGTCTTCTTCTGCAGCTTCTTCATTTGTAGCTCTGCTAAAAAAAAAGAATGACTCCATATTTACAACCCTTTGTCAAGCATTTTATGACTGTCCATGCAACTGGATTCAACTGTATTTGGAGCTGAAATGATTAATAAATGAGCAGAAAATCCATGTGCAAGCCACAATGTCAACACTAACAACTGTAATGATCTCAGTTTCGAAGAGCTGCTGTTTTTTTAATTGTCTCACACGATAGGAAATTGGACATTTTTTAGTTTTGGGCTGCAGGCTGAGTGTCTAATTAAGTCACCATAGACTTTAGAATATTGTAATTGACCCTTCGCACCATTTTCTAACATTCTATGAACCAAACAATTAATAAAGTTAAAAAATACTCATCACTCCTAACAGTCTCCAGCTCAGTGTAGATGTTGCTTCATGCACAGCTGTCACACACTTAAACAAGTGATAAACTACAAGACCCAGATTAGCCAGACATTTAAAAGATCTCTTGGTATTGATTAAGTGCTGTGACAAACACATCTAAGACAAGACATAGTCGTGAATCCCCAAAACTGGCAGCAACAAGCAACAATCCTGACGTTCACGATATAACTCATATGCAAGTATTCGTAAGTCTATCCAACAAATGTCATACAGTATGCAGAAAAGATAAATATACGAAATATAAAAACAACCTACCCCTACATAGGGATGTCATAATGAAGTCTTTTATCATTGAGAGTTGAGCAAGCTCTTCTATTCTTGTTCCTGTCTCTCTTGTGAGAAGATATGAATGGATTATTTCACTGTATCTCAAGCTTCCTCTAAGCCTCCATTCTTCTCCATAGGCTAAGAAAGATCTCTTTTGGTCTTGCTCAGCATCTCAACTTCCATAGGGATCAAAGCCATCAAGTTTGCAGGTGGTGCAAAGTTGAAATGAAGAAGAATAAAAAAAATAACAAAAAAAAAAAAAAACACCCCAGTAATTATTCAGAGCTGTAGAGTAGACCCTTGACAGACAGCAGCTGAGCGAGTGTTCACGTCAGCGAACTTTAATCTAGAGAGATGTCCCCCCATAAAAAAAAAAAAAAAATATCATAGAAAACACAAGAAGAGTGTTTCATTTTCTCTGCAGCTATTCCAATTTCTCTCAGAAGCCAGCGAGGACGGGTGCATCACAGCTCACATTCACACACACAGTCGACAATGAGGCGGTATAAAGAGAGGGGTAAAAGAACAGGAAGGAAAAAAGGAGGGCAGAGATATAGAGATTAATGGAAAGCTGATGTCATCCATTTGGTAGACAGCCCCAGGGTGGGTGTTTTTCAGGGTGTGATCAGGGATGTGAACGTGCCGTTTTGTCAGGGTAATCCCCCCACACCGGGTAAGGGCCACTCTGGCTCCAGCACATTACCATCCAATGACACAATCCTGTTCGTCAGTATGGCCCATGCTATTTAGATTAATTTATAATGCCCGTCATGACTGCTTAGCTTGAAGACTCAGACATCAGAACAACAGCTCAAAAAGTTTTCAATCAATCCCCCATTTTAAGCCTGCTTGCTTTCCAACACCATCTACCCTTACAGTCCTTTACTGTCAACAGCTGCAACATCAGGAGAGCCAACTCAAGCGTTTGCGGTAACCTCTTTGGATAAGGTAAGGGATTTGAGCCAGTGGCTCTGTGGGTCACAGAGGCTCGAATAATCATCACACTCCACATGGTGGTAATCATCTCATATGGAGACCTCCTGACCCCTTAATACTGGAGGCTAAGCTGTCTCACCCTGCCATCACCTCTGCCCCTTCCCTGCTATTGGGCCTACAGCAGCTCAGCATGTGAGAGCGAGATGTGGAGAAGCCTCAACGCTTCAGTTAAAGCTACAGGAGCTCGCGATTACAAGTGCAGGAAGTTGAAATCACGCCTGTGTTTTCCCCTGACACATACAAACTTTCCCTAAATTGTTTAATCCTTTTGAGCCTCAGGCTTTTGTTTCACTCACAGCCTCATGTATTTGAAAGAAATTCTGGGTATTTTTGGAAAGACAGAAAAGTTGTCGGTTGCAGACTCCAACAGTCTGAGTGCAATAAATCGGGTCTAAATCATAAGGACATTTTCTGGATGTAGCTCATGTATAGGATGGATCCTATAGTCAAAGCTGAATAAATCATAAGTAATCATAAGTATAAAGTAATAATACTAAAAATTGTTCACCTAGCGCTTGAGCCTGCTCTCAATCTCAACTCATCACATACGGACGATTTGTCAGGACCCCTTCCAGTTACATATTAATGCACTGGACAACCTTAGTATAATTTTTCAGTGTCATGGAAGGGTTAATTTAATCCAAACTTTGATCTTTTACAAAATTAAACCAAAGAGAGCAAAACAAAATGAGGAAAAAAACAAAACAAAAAAACACTCCCACTCATGACACGAACTGCAGTCTGTTTGCTGACAGCATTATGATTTATGCCACTGCCACCATTCCTGCATTCTTATAAAGACTTATGTTGCTTTCGGACACAAATGTTGTTCAACGCATCACGACACTCATGCAAAAGGAAAACTTGTAAGAATCTGTGTCAACATCACCGCTGGCTGTGACAAAACAGTGGGATTTGTTGCCCTGGGAATGATAACAGGCTGGTTTGCTTCCATGTTGTGAAGCCCATTGTGTATGTGCATTACCGTCTCCCCCTCTGGCACACCATGTAGGTTTCTGCTTACCCCACAGGTTTTGCATTTTGATGCTGTCACAAAAATAAAACTTTTCTACATGCTGGGGAGTTTTTACAAATATGAAACCTTCATGAATTGGAATTCATAATACAGAGTTAAAGCTGAACTAGTTAGCAGATGAAGATGCGAGCAGTTTTTTTTTTTTTTTGGTCTATAATTTCAGTTTGTTGCAATTTCAATAAGTGACCACTAAGACAAATATCCAGCAATGCTGTCTTAGTGAAGTGTACATTTAGGTAGCTATCTTGGCAGCTTGGTAACAAACTCTGGCTGGCAATATTAATGGGCATAAAAGCTTACATCTCAAAAAGAAGCTTGTATTCCCAGAATAGATTCAAGTAACCAAACTCCATCCAGATATGATCCTCTTAGCTAGGTGTATAAAAACAATCTTGGTGTTTCAGCTCACTGTGGCCATTTCTCATGAACTATAGAAAGCCAGCTACCAAGATCAGGCTGATGAGGTCATTGCCAAAAGAGCGTGTTCAGTTCCCTTCAAAACCAACTTCGGTGCACTGTTTTTTTTTTTTTGGAAGATCATCTTGGAGCCCAAAGAACTGAAGATAACCTTTTGGGATATAGCCATGGCCGTTATGACCAGCTGAAGATGGACACGACTGGCCAGAGCGCACAGGTGGAACCTTTCCGCCGGTCAAGGGTGCTCAGGTAAAGTGTACGAGTGAAGGGTGAAAACGCTGGTGACCCTGAGATGCTGAAGATGTGGGAGGATTCCCAATAAAGCAAGCATTTGGGCCACTTTGCTTTTATCAGGCATAGGTCCATTTATCTAGCTGCTTTGAATCACACAAACAATACTCTTCAATTTTTATTTTATCTTTTACCATTTTTATAACACTGTGATAAAGAAGGAAACATTTAGAAGAGCTGCAATTGACTGGATAAAGTAGTCTGCGCTGAATACACCAGCGTGTGTCATTTTCACTGAGCTATATATACAAAAAGTGACACAAGTGACTGAAGTCTAAGACATATCATTCTAACCAGTAGCAAAAGTGAATGAAAACACTCAAATTCTGTTAGATGAATTGCAATTATTCTGTGACAGTGAAAAGCTCCTCACACTGTGAAAAATATTGCAGAAAACTTCCAGTTTCTGTGATCTTTGCTAGCAAACTAAAATTAAAAAAAGAAGCTCTAATAACAGCACTTGTGCTAAATTACAAGTGTCTTCATGGGGAATAATGTTGACCTTCTCAAAAAGCCAGCACTGACATTGCTGTCAGTGGTGCATTTAAGTCATCAGGTGTTTTTCTTTTTTTTAATGCCTCAACTAAAATCTACTCCAACGTTATCCACAGGATTGTTAAAATATCTGAGCTAATACAAATCTGTGAATAATGAATAGCAATTTTTAAAAAATGACTGAAAATTATTCATGAATTCTGTCTTCCTTCCTGTTATTTTTTGCTCAAGGCAAAAAAGAAAAAAAAGCTCCTGGAAGCTTCCGGAATAATGTGCTGTGCTATGCTTGGTATAAATAATGGTTTGTTGAAAATGTTTCCATAAATAATAATGAAGGTTATGTTTAGATAATCTCGATCCTCTGAAGGTGGACTGAAGGATAAAGAGAAGCTGTTAGCTTCAGTAAACATATCGGAGGTTTGTAAGGAAAGAAATAAACTCGGAAAAACTGTTTTCCTACAATTAAATAAATCTGTTATGTACATAGTCATTTTTTTCTTTAAAAAAAAAACAAGCATGGATTATATGGCTATGGATACAGAAAAACTACAAACAAATCATTTAACTAGACAGCAGTCAGCAAAGAGGAGCACATGGAGCTGGAGCCTTTCCTGTCACTTAAACTGAGCAGATTTTTCCAATCTCATTTAAGATTATTTTCTTTTTAAAGTCAAGGCCGTCATTCCTATAATTAATATTATCAGTGTACATACACACTTAATGAGACAGTAAGATTTGTATTATTCTTTGAAAAAATAAGCGCAATGCTGTAGGAAATTTGAGTATTCAGATGAATATACTAGTTTTAAATTTACACCAAATTGCAGGAAGAGGATACAACAGTTACAAAAGAATTAAACTCTTTTTGAAAAGAGTTAGATGAGAAGACTGAAGATTGAAGACACCATATCAATTTGAAACTTGGAGTCCCCAAAGTTACCTTAAACAAGTTGATAATCTAACCAGAACTCATGGTGCTTCCACTAGATTTCCAGGAAACCAAACTTTACATTCTTGCACTTCAGTTTTTAAAGACATTTGACAGTGTAGCCATTTCGCCTTCTCTCCTGTTTCAGACTTTTATTGATCTGATGGTTTTCAAGCACTTCGGTAATATTAAGGTCCTTGTGGGATATTTCCTAATAAACCTTATAACTGCACTTAAATGTTGGCATGAACTCCAGACACCATTCTTCTGACTGTACTCTAAGAAAGAGATTACCTTATCTATTATTTAAGTAGGAATAAACTAAAAAATGTTGAACGATTGCCTTTTAGCTTTAATTTACCATGTTTAGTGTTTTTTGTGGGTACAAGAGATCATTTGACTGAATTTTGGCTCACAGATGGTAAAAAAAAAAAAAAAAAAGTGCCCTAAACAGTGAAGTCAACATGGAAGCGCCTCAAACCTGCATTCTTTTTAATGGCTATCAGGGGGTAGCCAGGGAAAAAAAATGTATTGGTAATGGTTGGCGAGTGGTTGCTGGAGGTCACTTGCTGTCACTATGTGAAATTGCTCACAAAGGAGTATATGGGGCTGCACTGAAGAGCTCTTGAGAATTGCTTTGGCAATTTGGTTGCAGGTAGCTTTTATGGATGGCGTGTCACCAAACATATACCAACTACTCGCTATGTGGTAGTTGCTGTTTGCCTTCAAATTAAAAGGTGCACCCATTGAAATGTGTTGGCTTCAGCATAGGGCACAACTTTTACTTTGAATCTGAACGGTCTCCTTTTCCATTTTTTTTCTTCAAGTTCACTAGTGCTCGGTGGTTATTTAGTGAGTGTTTACAGAAAGGTTGGTGTCTTCAATGCAAACTGTTGGCAACTACGGCAAACTGCTACCAATCATGGAGGTTTTTGGGGCAGCACAGTCTTTTTGACTGGTTTCACCAACAACCAACAACCACAACCAGTCGGGGATGCAAATTTTTCCTTGCCGACCGGAGACTGCCAGTAGGATTATCCAGGTTGACTGGCAAGTCATTATCTAGTGAGCATGCAGCCCCCCCACCCCCCCACCCCATTCTCATATGATTTTTTTTCTGGTCACTGTATTTCATTGCTTCTTTGACACAAGTGTCCATTAATACAGGATCCAATTACTTGGACTGCTCCGAAGACCCTCCCACCTGCCATCCATCTGCGAATACACTCCATGCATCAGATCAAATTCCTCCTCCACAAATTCTGCTGCCAGCGTCACACAAACTTTAATTGGATCCTTTTAATAGTCCTCACTATGGCCACTTTCAGCCATGTAATTAGGTTTCTCATCCTATAGAGTTTAATGGTTGTGTGATGGGTGAGAGAGGGAGAGTGAATGAGAGAAAGAAAGGAAGAGACAGAGAAAGTGAGAGACAGAGAAAGAGAGAGGAAAAAAGACCAGACTCTTCGTTTTACACTAGACTTAATCCAATTTCACCCACAGAGAAATCATCTCATGCCATATATACTTTTTCAATGGGGTTTTTATAGGCTACCATAAAAAACATAGACTAGTGTTGAATATCCAGCCTCATTGATTTTTTTTTTTTTTTTTTTGGGCTGTGAGCAAAGTGGCCTTCCCTTGCTCTTTTTTGGGCTCCCATGTTTCCAACTGGCTTCCCTGGCTAATACAATGCTCCCAAAACGGCATCACCAAAACTCCCCGAACAGGATGCAAATGATGGGATTTCTGGAATGATTAATTCCTTCCACTTGTGAGGCGATTAGAGGGAGTCAATCAAATGAATAATATATGTATAAGCACTCTATCAAAAGGCAGTGGCACAGTCTCAGGGATGGATGGATGAATGGGAGAATATAAGCAGCTTAATAACAATAAATACAAAGAGGCACTCCCCCCAGGGATAGTAAGAGAACTGACAAAAGTAGAGAAAGTACAAAGAAAAAAAGAGAAGGTGCTATATATGGCACTGTGGACATACAATAGATGGATGGGTCACTCACCTGTCCAGGTGAGAAAGGACTTTCAGTAACTCTAGGTGACTGTTTTGACAGTTCATACCTCAGAAGCAAAAAAAGTGTATTTGTTTACACCCGAAAGTCGATTCCAAAACTGTTTTCAACATGAAGACTGATCATCTTGCCCTTAAAAATATCCCCTGCTTAAAAAAAAACAAAACAACAAAAAAAACCCCACAAACACACAAAAAACCCTGCAGTGCAGTCTATTTCCACCTACAAGGCCAAAGAAAGTCTGATGATGCATTCTATCATTAGAACATATCATTAGTGTTCAAGTCATATTGAAAAGTTGGTGGTTCAATCCCTGTCTTCTCCAGTCTGCATGTTGAAGTATCCTTATTGCCCTAATGCTTCCATCAGATGGTCAATGTAGGTGTGAGTGTTAGACCATCTGTTAGTAACTGAGGCCCCATTTACACGACACCATTTCAAAATGAAAATGGCGTCGTTTTGATGCATTTCGCCCTTCCGTTTACACGAAAATGGGGTGATATGAAAACGGGTGACTCGCACATGCATACCGCTACAGTTTTCCGCGCATGCACAAATTGATAAACAGTACTCGTGGATTCACGAGTGCTTCTTGTGCTTTTCTTGTGTTTTTACCGTTCTGTAATTCAGCGTTGTGTGCAGCAGTGATCCAACCTCATCGTCAGTCCACACAAAACCTCTCACATTGGCTATTTTGTAAATAATGAACAATTTGCTGTGCTTCCTACTGTGTCCCTCCACGCATACGCGTTGTGTAAACAAGCTTTGCAAAGAAAAAAACAAAGCCAACTTGTGGCCTGGCATGGGAACTACATCGTTTTCAGCATTTCATGCGTCACCATGTATACGGAGATCGTTTCTGAAACTTCACCGTGTATACGGAGATCGTTTTTGAGACGCTACCATGTAAATGGAAGGCTGAAATGCATGAAAAAGACATAGTTTCCAGCGGAAACTATGTCGTGCAAACGGGGCCTGATTGTTGGGTTTTCTCTGTAATTATTATTTCTCTGTAATTATTGCAGGGTCTTTAATTTACAATATAAAGCTCCTTGAGGCGACTGTTGTGATTTGGCGCTATATAAATAAAATTGAATTGAACTGAATCACTTGCTAACTGGTTGATGAATATGCATTTTTCCCTAGTGATCTGAGATTGCCGGAGGGTGGCTCACTGGTCTCTAAGCCTGTGTAACTGGGGCCTTAGAAAATGCTTAAATAAGAATAAATGGGTGAATAGGGCTTGTAGTAAAAAAAACAAAAAAAAAAAACAAAAACATTTTGAGTATGCAGTTAGACTAGAAAAGTGCTATATACCGTATTTTTCGGACTATACGTCGCTCCGGAGTATAGGTCGCACCAGCCAAAAAATGCATAATAAAGAAGAAAAAAACATATATAGGTCGCACTGGACTATAAGTCGCACTTTTTTTTGGAGGGGGGGTTGATAGAATCCGAGACTCAGAGCACAAATTCCATCTTGAACGGCAATTTAAAATAATAATGGATTAAAGAACAGGACGAACACGGTTACACCTACGTTATGCTAACGTAGCACATTCAGCTACATGACGCACAACGAACACGTGTTCGGTATTGTAACGTTGTAAACACACTTCCAAAGTCGGCGATATTCACAACAAAGGTCGTCTTTATTAACAGAAAAACGGCTGCTGTAGGCCACAGCCACGCCAACCACAACTACAACAGCGGAACAGCAACACACACACAGGCAAGCTCTCGGTCTTTTTCTCTCTCTCCATGCTGCCTTCACGAACCTCCCGAACAGTCCGAAATCCCACAACATCAACACGCTCTCTAACTAAGAGAATCGCTACAGTATGTTAACGTAACATTAAGTTATTCAGATAACCATAGCATAAAGAACATACTAACAAGTTAACCAAACCATCAATCCATTGAATTCTTCATCCTCGGTGTCACTTCTAAACAATTCCGTACACTCCGTAGACGAAGCGCCGCTTCCTCTTCTGTGTCGCGTTAGTCAGACTCGTCGTCAGCTGCAGTTCCAATTATTCCAGCCTTTCTGAATCCCAAGAGGATGGTTTGTCACTGAAGCCCATGTTTTCTTGATCCATCCAATGACTTCCAGGAAAGTTGGGTGGCGCATTCTCCCAGTTGCCGTTAAGCTGTGCTCTCCATCCAGCATCCACTGCGCCCACAGGTTACGCAGTGGAGTATTTTGGTTCATGTGTTATAAATGTCACATATACGTCGCTCCGGAGTATAGGTCGCACCCCCAGCCAAACTATGAAAAAAAGTGCGACTTATACTCCGGAAAATACGGTAAGTACATTTCATTTTATTTTTCCAAAATTAATTTTTCTAAGATATATAGTGTAACATTGCAAACGTGCTCATTTGAATACTGACTTTGGTCTCTTAACAGCCATAGATGCCATTATTAACAACAGTCAGCTGGTTGCTACTTTTAGCCACATATCACACCAACCTGACTGCAGTCTGCTTTCCACAAGTATACAAACTAATCAGAATCAGAATCAATTTATTGTCATTACATGAAACATGTAACGAAAAGAAGTTCCAGAACACCTATCCAAAAGAGAGGTGTCTGCGGCCTTGCTGCCATCACCGAGAGGCGCTGCCATAATCATGGTCAGCTCCACTTCAGTCTAAAGTACAAGTGACAAAGAAAAAGAAACTCTGCACTTAAAACAATAACAGTTAAAGCTGAATAAAAACAGGCTTTTTAGCCTGAGGATAAAATGGTCTTTAAATTATACATAATTGCCTGAGTAAGCTGGTTCTTCAAGTTACTTTAACACTAATCTCATCAATATAGTGCTTAATTCAGCAACCTGGATATTTTTAAACTCTCAGATGACGATGTTTGGAATCACTGAGCTGTCTGATGACATGAACATCTGCAAGCTGTAACCACAGATCATTTCACCCTTAGAGGTAAATGTGGCATGATGAAATATAAGTTGAAACATTGAGATAATCAGTTGATTACACATTATTAAGGAAAAAAAATATCTGGCAGCTATTTCAATAAGATTTTAAGTATTTTTTTTCAGTTAAATATCTCTTTATTGCATTTGTTCTGCTTTTCTTTTTCTTATGTGCTTACAAACTGAATGTCTTTTGGTTTTCAACAGTAGATTGGACATAACAAGAGATGCGATGATGAAATTCTGAAAGAGTGATGGACATTTTTTAACCAATAATCAAGAAGATCAAATAAAAGTAATTGCAAATAGAAAATCTGAAGCAGAAAAACTTCAAAGCAGCAGCTGGGTATATCTGAGGGAATGTGGTGTCTGTGAAAAACATGCATCTTTCTAGGAGACTAGAAAGACTAGAATTTTTAATCACCTATGTATTTCACCTAATTGATGCTATGTGGCATTTGAAATAGAGAGGGAGCAACAAATCTAGAAGAACACAGGAAAGATAAGAAGAAATATAGGAAAAATAGCATCATTACACTCTTTCTTGAATGACACAAAACATTTAAATTCACTCCTCTGCCACAACACTGAAATGCATTATAGGGTTATAATGTATACTATAAAACATGCAGCAGTATAAAATCACCAGCAGGACCATCTGGCTGAGGCGTAATTAAATACACTTAATCACATTTGAACATATGCAACACTCTCACATGCCACAGCAGTTTAGCAGGGAGGGCAAGACAAAAATAAAATTAATTTTGATTAAGACTAAAGGACAATTTCTGAGTGGTGCAGAAAATCATTACAGCCACAATAGCAGAATATAACGAAACAATGGCGCTCAAAGTGATTCATTCATCACTCCTGGTATGTTAACCTTTCTCCCTCTTCTACCTGCTGAAAACCTCACAAATTAATCTGCCTCCTTGTGTTCGAGTTAATGACAGCTGAATGGAGAGCAGGCTGCACACATGTCGAGTCTGTGAAACACTTGCTGTTGAATACAATGCAAGTATAATGAATGTACACTATGTGCATATTCATAAAAGTTTAAAATGGCGCAACCTAGTCTGAAGGCAAAATGTGAAGTAATCATGAAAATGTAATCACAACTTTGAAATGAATGTATTTCAACAGGAAGCATGTTTCATGTATGCCACAAACATTTTCTGGAGACTCCTTAACCTGACAACAAATCTTTGAGAAAAGTGGCAACATATACCCAAAATATACCCCAGGCCTAGAGCCCAGTCTGCAACCACCTAGTAATCACTGGTTGCTAGGTAAAAATGTGTTTTCCCTGAGCAGTTGGCGAATGGCTGCTGGAGGTTGTTAGCAGTTGCTAGGTGAAATTGGTCACAATGAGGTACACGGTGCTGCATCAAACACCTCCTTGAGATTGCATTGATCACTAGCAGATTGCTGCAGCTGAACGTAGTTTTAATGGAAGATGTCGACTTCTCTGCAAGCATTCACCAACTACTTTCTGAACGTGAAAAGTAAAAGTTGCGCCAACGCATTTCAAAAGGCGCAGATTTTACTTTTCAGACGAATGTTCTCCATTTCCACTTTGTGTCACACTTTTTCAAGTTTTACTGCTCGACTAGAGAGTTTTTGAAGACCGCAGCAATCTGCTAGTGACCAAAGGAAGTATGGTGCTGCACCAAAAGCCTCCTTGCAAATGCTATGGCTGCTTTGCTTGCTGCAGTCATCTTTAGTTTTTATGGAAGATACCAACTTCTCTGCAAATACACGCTAACAACTTGCTGCGTGGTAGTGAAACTTTGAAGAGAGAAATATACACCAGAAATGGAGACCTTTCAAGCACAAGTTGCATCTTTTGAAATGCGCTAGTTTCAGGGGTAAGGCACAACCTTTATACCGAGGGCACACGATCTCCATTTCTAGTTTGCATACAATTTTTTTTCAAGTTTCATTAGCGATTGGTGGTTAGTTATCAAGTTTTTTCCCTAGCAGCTGATTATTGCCAGGGGGTCACCGACTGTTCTGTAGGCCTGTGTGACTGTGGCCTTACCTAGTGTGTGTGTGTGTGTGTGTGTGTGTGTGTGTGTGTGTGTGTGTGTGTGTATGTGTGTGTGTGCATAGTCCTGCATTTGTCAGATCATCTGTTTGCTCACCGTTCACCCTTTGGACTTTTTTCATCCAGTAACGGCTCACTTTTTGCTTTTTATTCGGCCTGCCTCTGAATCTTGCTTTTGAGTTTGAACTTCTTGACACTAACCAAGTAGTTTTGCTGCTTAAACCTAAGTACTTGTATTAAGTATGAAAAAAAATCTGATGTCTTGTGTAAGTGGCAAAATGATTCACGAAACTGAATCATGTCCTCCTGGAAAATCTTCAGTTTGTGTACACAAATCAGTACAAGATTGAGCTGATGAAAAATTCTATTCATATAAATGGAAATACGGTGAAGGAAGTTGTCTCCCGAAACACTCATAAACTGGAAAATTTAAACTGCTTCATAAAACTGTTATAGAGAATGTTAAGAAGCTGGATAATAATGTTGAGCTAAAAATATGCATAATCCCATCCCTTATCTGCTAGCTTCTTCTGAGATTTAAGGATAGCATGCTGATGGGTCTAAAATCTCTTAGCTACTAGCAAAGCAAGCCAAATATCCTGTTGTTGGCTGCATGAGCAAACACAAGGGTCTCCAAGGGTTTGAAGGGTTTGATTTAAGTGCAGCTGGTTTGAGGTTATCCATGGTCAGAGTATTATTTGCATTAGGAGTCAGTTGGGACTCTAACTAAGCAATGTATTGTTGAGAACTGGGCTAGCTGCAAAGCACGTTTTAGTTAAACATTAGGTAATGTTAGTTATTTAAATTCATGGTGCATGAAAACACAGCCTGTGTGTTTGTGTGTCTTCAGATAACCACGCAGTGTGCAGCTTAGTGTTCACCTATCTAGCCTGTCCCTGCGTGAAGTCGATGGAAGGCCCTTATCACTGACTCTCAGAGTCCCCTCATCCCTTAACTAAAACCGCCTGCAGAGGCAAAAATAAATAAAATATTGGGGAAATGAATAAAGAGAAACCCTCTCAGAAAGTGATATTTTTTCCCTAGTGATGTGGCATGCATTTCTGTTTGTTTATGAGCGTGTCTGCCTAGACCTTAATGTCCTGGGTGGGTAGAAATAAAAGAGGGTTATAGAGAGACAGAAAGGATGAGGAGAGGGAGGCAGGAGTAGTGAAATAATAAGTCTTGGTTTTTGATATAGAATGAAGTTATTACCAGTTGGTGATAGAAGGTACTTGAAAGCCAAGGAGGAGTTGGAACTTGAAAAGACACAGAAGAAAAGAGCCACGTTCATATGATAGAAATGAGGGGAAGAAAATTGCGATAAATGCCTGTCATCGGGAAAATGAAAATCCACAGACCGTCTCCATGTAAGAATGGGCTCTGAACATTGTGAAGGGATGAAACTGCAGTTTGCTCATGTGTGAGCATCAGAAAGAAAGAGGGGTCAGCCAGGCATTTTCTATATTTCCAATAATCCCAAGGGCTAGGTGGAACAGAGCTGAGAATCATGGGACGTGTTCTTCATAAGTCCCTGAAGACCAGATGGCTCATTTCCACCTTAGAGCTGGTTTGGATTATAGAAAAGGAATAGGAAGAGAAGATTTCATGGGTATAAAACATCCTTTAGTTTTGATGGCTGGTCTTCACGCTTAAAAAAAAAAAAAAAGTAGTCTGAAGTGTATAAAAAAAAGGAATGAACAGGAAGCAATTTTGTTCATCAAATTCAGTGAAGATAATGCCACAGCATAGGTTTTCTGGAGCTCCAGTTTCTCTAGCCATAAAAACCAAGCTAGGTTAATTCATTTTGGCCTTGACCAATTGCAGAGTTCCTCCATGGCTATCATCATCATTTAAAAAAAAAGAAAAGAAAAAGAAACACTGATTAAAAATTTCTGCCAGTCACAGATCTCTATGTTAAACTGCAGCCTGTTAAAATTAAGACTAGAAACTACCCTCATTATGACCAATGGTAATTAACACCGTGACAAATTGCTGCAAGAAAACAGAAAAATTCTGGCAGTAAAATATTGTTACACATTGGCAGAGTAGTATAGTGTAAACAATGTATTCTGCCCATATTTGCAGTTCCCCCCCAAAAAGTATGGATGCTCGATCTAACTTTTCCCCATACTGACACCTTGGTATGGTATTTGTCCACTTCTGAGGAAGACATTGGGAATCATTCTTTAAAGTGTAATGTAACATCAGGCTCTACTTAAACGACATTTATAAATTAAAACATTTCATACAGATATATCCAAGAATATAAACTTATTGGTACTGAAATGGTATTTATTAAAAAACCACAACAGGATCAAATCAAATAAAATACATAAAAAGTATTTGTTATTCACCTAATTTATTTAGCTCTAACTCAGTGCAAGAATCTATCCATTTTCTCCCATTTTTCAATTCAAGGTCGCAGGGGGGTTGGAGCCTATCCCACCTATCATAGGGCGAGTGGCAGGGTACACCCTGGCCAGGCTGCCAGTTTGTTGCAGGGCTAAAACAGAGAGACAGACAACCATTCATACCTATGGGCAATTTAGAATCAATTAACCTAACCCCACTAAAAGCATGTCTTTTGGACTGTTGGAGGAAGCTGGAGTACCACGAGGAGACCACACAGAAAGGCCCCAGCCAGATGGTGGATTAGAACCTGGGACCTTCTGTGAGCCAGCAGTGTTAACCACTGCACTACTGTGCTGTCATTAATCTAATGCATACTGCTGTCATTTACAGCAGTACAAGTTTTTCCTTTCCCTGCTCCCACTGTGAGTGCACCTCCTCACACACCTGTGCATCACTTGTAATGAAGCTGACAAGAGACAAATGAAGTGACATAATATTAACAAAGATGCTGACAACTCATCATGTTACCTTAAGTGCAATAAAAGCCTCAATAACAAGAACATAGGAAGAGTAAAAGAGAGATAAGCATTAATATTGTCTGAGCTTTTCAGTCACATGAACTCACTTGACATCAGTTTGCAGTTAAGTCAAGACCTACTGCAAACATACAAAGCTGTGTCGCAGGTGTGGGATACCTTGAAACAGCTGTCCTTGTCCTGTTAGCTTTCTCCATGCTATGTTAACTGATGACGTACTAAACATAGAACACAGAATTTAACACTGAATTAACTGGATTGACAAATTAGATGCAAAAGAAAAAAAAAATCAACAGCTGATACACACTGGAGGGCTCCAATTTTACTTAGTTATTGCATAATAAAATTTATTTGTGGTGCAATAAATAGGTAAAACTGGAGCCCTGGAGCCATTTTATGCTCCTGGATACAACTTCATATTTAAGCTATAATTTTTTGGGGGGGTGGTTGTGGACTAGTTAGACGTAACAAGTTATCATATAGCCAGGTGCTTGTTGGCTAATATTTTTTACTTGACCTTTGGACTTGTTTCAACTACTTACTAGTCAGTAGGTTAAGCTGAAAAAATGCTCTTGAGACATCAGTAGGATCCTATGGGAAGCATTTGGCATTTTTTTCTGACTTTTACTGACGACCAAAAAAAAAAAAAAAAAAAAAAAAAAATCAAGAAAACTACTAATTGTCTCATGGCATTATAACAGACCATAAAACCTCTATAAAAGATGGGGCGTGTACAAAATTAACTAAAATGCTCTTTCTCCCAGAGAGTTCTTTAGTGATGGATGCAGGGTAGTGATGGAGAGGTGCAGGTAGGGTGTGAAAATACATCCTGCACACCTGGCCCAATTATCCAGGGAATATAAACCAGGTCAGAGGGAGTCTGACAGTACATCATGATGGGTGGTTGTCTGTTTGAGTGACAGATGGGAATGGCCCTAAAAAAACTGATGGATAGGTGGGAAAAATAGCTGAACAGTCATCTCTAGAGACCATGAAGGCTGACAAGCACAGGGAAACTAGTTAAATACAAAGCTTGGAGGTAAAGTTATGACAAAAAAGAGTTTAGTTCTAATGAAATGTATGCATCAACCTCTTTTTGAAATATGGTGTAGGAGAGCTACTGTATAATGTCGCTGGAATATACAGCTGCCCTTGTTCACCTAATAAGAAAAGGCCTTGAATCACAAAGGATGTCAGTTATGGATGCATTTAATTAAAGTCTATTAATTCATAAATGAACAAATATAGATCTCAGTTCACCTTTGGTTAGTGATGCTAATAAAACCTGCAGCTTAATGCACAGCAAACTGTCTGCAGTGCAGCCTTTTTTCCATCATGACATGTGCCCATTATTTCGTGATTTACAGGTTAAAAAAAAGATTCTTGAAGGTTCTTGATCAATTGTAATTAGTGCAGTAGCAACCACAGTGACAGTACATTGTGAGTTGTGCTACGCTGCTTGTTTGTGATGTAGATGATTGGTTTCCAATTCTCCTACTACTTATATTTAGGAATATCCTATGGAAGCTTGTTTCCGCCACTAAAAGCAAACTGCCATCCACAACTCAAAATTTCAAGATAAGTATCTCAAAATTTTTAGTTAATATGTTGAAATTTCAAGTTTTTTTTTTTCCTCAAAATTATATAATGTACTATACTGTAGAGGTCTCTCTCGCCCACAAGCACAAATACCTGTTCAAATCTTTTGTTTGCGAGGAGTAGCCAATCAGTAGAAAGATAGCTTAAAGGGATGGTAGCCTTAACAGGAGAAGCTAAAGCAGCTTGTTTCAGGCAGAGGATGAACTGAGGGACTGCCCCAAGCTAGGTATACTATATTGCCAAATGTATTTGCTCGTGTGCCTTCACATGCATATGAACTTGAGTGACATTCCATTCTTAATCCATAGGGTTTATGATGTTGGCCCATCCTTTTCAGCTATAACAGCTTCAACTGTTCTGGAAAGGCTTTTCACAAGGTTTAGGAGTGTGTTTAAGGTAATTTTTGACCATTCTTCCAGAAGCACATTTGTGAGGTCAGTCACTGATGTTGGACGAGATGCCTGGCTCGCAGTCTCTGTTCTAATTCATCCCAAAGACATTCTATTGGGTTGAGGTCAAGACTCTGTGCAGGCCAGTCAAGTTCTTCCACACCAAACTCACTCATCCATGTCTTTATGGACTGTGCTTTGTGCACTAGTGTGCAATCATATTAGAACAAAAAGGAGCCATCCCCAAACTGTTCCCACAAAGTTGGGAGCATGAAATTGTCCAAATGTCTTGGCATGTATTAAGAGTTCCTTTCACTGGAACTAAGGGGGCCGAGCCCAACTCCGGATAAACAACCCCACACCATAATTCCCCCTCCCCCAAACTTTACACTTGGCACAATTCAGTCAGACAAGAACCGTTCTCCTGGCAACTGCCAAACCCACACTTGTCAGATTGCCAGATGGAGAAATGTAATTCATCACTCCAGAGAACACGTCTCTTCTGCTCTAGAATCCAGTGGTGGCATGCTTTACACCACTGAATCCAATCCTTTGCATTACACTTGGTGACGTAAGGCTTGGATGCCGCTGCTCAGCCATGGAAACCCATTTCATGAAGGTTACTGTTCTTGAGCTAATCTGAAGGCCACATGAAGTTTGGAGGTCTGCAGCAATTGACTCTGCAGAAAGACTGGACTTGTTGCACAGGTGGCATCCTATCACAGTACCACACTGGAATTTACCGTGCACCCGAGAGCAACCCTTTCTTTAACAGATATTTATAGAAGCAGTCTGCATACATAGGTGTTTGGTTTTATACACCCGTGGCCATGGAAGTGATTGGAACACCTGAATTCAATGATCTGGATGGGTGAGTGAATACTTTTGACAATATAGTGTACTTTAAGTTGCTTGCTTATGTCCCAAGAGGTGACCACAAAGAATTGGATAGATTTTATGCCCGATGTCCTTCCTGATGCAACCTTCACATTTATCTGGGCTTTGTGCTGGTACTCAGAGTACACTAGCGTGTGACCCCCTGAGGCTGGGTTTGTGTCTCCTCCCAGAATCTAAAGTATTACCCACTACAACATGGAGCCACAAAGCCCAACATGAGAAAAATAGGGATTATTTTAAAGTGTGAATCATATAATACTACTCTAGTAGAGTTAGGGAGCTGGAAATGAGCCTTCCATAAACTTTTATCAAATAAAATGTCAAGTGAGCTTAAAAACAGATTTCTTTAAAAATATAGTTTATCTGTTATTAAAGTCAATGCCCTTTGTTCATATAAATTAACAAAACTGAACAAAATAAAGAAAATGAGCAAACTGTAAAGAAGGACATGACATGCGTGATGAGCACTTAGATTAATGAAAACATGTGCATTAGGTTTATTTTGCGCTCACCCTGTTAGCATTTTGTGCCCTTGGTGTTCTAAATCTTGGCCTTGATGTTGTTTTTTTTCTATGTCATTTTCCCCCCATGAGTGCCTCCCAGTCTCTTTGGTGCACTGATCTTTTTCCAACACAAAAAAATACGACAAAAGGGCAAAATAACACTGAAGACTAATTAGGCCAAATTCTGGGATACACACAGTGAGATGAAAGAGAGCTAGGAAATGAGTGAGAGCTTGAGAAACGCTGGGGTGGGTATTAAATCTGATCCAATTGAATTCATGTAATTTGTCACTGCCCTGTCATTGCACTCAAGTGCACAGTGAGTCTGAAATGTTGGCTTCAGGTTATTGCAAATTCAAACCAAAAACAGAACACGAAGAGCAACTGCAAAATATACATTAGCAGCGATATCAGTAGAGCTAAAAGATATAATACATTTTAGTGCAGCAGGCTCACACGATGTAGGTAAGGATTATAAATGTTTTTCACTTAATCTGTGCGTTTTTTTTCTATTAACTTATAATTTGTTCTACAAGATCTCAGAACAAAGGTGAGTCTTAAAAAACATTTCAAACCGCTTCATTTCAACCCACAACCAAAGGTTGGCTCCTCAAAATACTTTGATATAAATGATAAAATTATGCTGTATCATTAAAACTGTATGTATGCTCACCAGCCACTTTAACCAGACTTTGAGTGTACTGTGTTGGATCACCTTTTGCCTTCGGGACTCCCTTAATTCTTCACATCATAAACTCAACAAGGTGCTGCAAACAGTCCTTAGAGATTATGGTTCATACTAACATGACCATACACTTCCATGATGTAATTCCATCCAAAAGGTCCTCTATTGGATTGATATCTGGTTAATGTGGAGACCATTTGAGTACAGTAAATGCACTATCATGTTGAAGACATTAGTCTGAGATTATGTGAGCTGCCCGGTTGGTTAGCCATCACCAGTTTGCCTGTCTGTATCTGGAAGTCCCACAGGATCTTAACTCTGTTATTCTTGACCACCCTTGGGGGCGTATCCTATTTTGACCTTGGGACTTCCAGGTCATACGCAATAGATCTTCCTGTATACTATGTCAGCCACTTGGTTATGGTGTTCCATGTATAACCTGCCTGCTAGCATCTTGCACACTACTGTTATGTGCTGGATTGTCTCTGCATCTCGGCACAGCATGCACCTGGGGTCTTGCCTTGTGTGGTAGACCCCAGCTTCTATCAGTCTTGTACTTAGAGGTTGTTCCTGTGCTGCCATGATTAGGGTCTCTGTGCTATCCTTCAACCCAGCTTTGTCCAGCCATTGGTAGGATTTTTCTATATCAACCATCCCAGTCATCTAGGATTGTCATGGTCCTGGATGTAGGACCGAATGTTTTCTGTTTTTTTTTTTCTTCAAGTTCTGTTTTGACTATTTGAGTATTGTTTACTCATATGTTTTGGATTCCCTCTGTATGCCTGCCTCCTGTGTCAAGTCTGCATTCTTGTGTCCATGCTTACCTGTTTCCTGTTTTACTTTGCTAGTCCAAACTATGAAGAAATGCATATGGAATTATTTAGTAAACAAAAAGTGTTAGACCAGAATATGTTTTATTTTTTAGATTCTTCAAAGTAGGCACCTCTTGCTTAGGTGACAGCTTTGCACATCTTGGCATTTTCTCAGTCAGCTGTATGAGGTAGTCACCTGGAATGGCTGTCAGTTAACAGCTGTGCCCTGTCAAGAGTTAATTTCTTGAATTTCCTGCCCTCATAATGTGTTTGAGACCATCAGTTGTGTTGTGAAGAGGTAGAGTTGGTATACAGTGAATAGCCCTATTTGAGTAATGTTCTAATCCATATTATGGCAAGAACTACTCAGCGAAGTAAAGAAAAAACTACAGTCCATCATTACTGTAGTTTTTTTCCAATCCAAATCCAAAAAATTTCAAGAACTTTGAAAGTATTCTCAAGTGTATTCGCAAAGACTGCACTTGCACTGGGAACTCCTTCAAGACTGTTGGAATACCATTTCAGGTGATTACCTCATGAAGCTGATTGAGAGAATGCCAAGAGTGTGCAAAGCTGTAATCTAGGGCTGCAACGATTCATCGATTAACTCGATTAAATTGATTCTAAAAATTTATCGACACAAATTTACTGTGTCGATGCTTCCTTTAAACTCTGCAGCGCTCAGCTGTCTCGGTGTAAGCGGCGCTCCTCACTAGCATTAGCAGCATTAGTGCTGACGTTTTTTTGTGGGTTTATTGGGGGCTGGCAAACCAACATAGAACTGCATTACCGCCACCTACTGGACTGGAGTGTGAATCACTCACGTATACACAAGCACACATTCTAAAAAGCTCTCCGTCGCTGCGATGGATTTCATTTAACACAGAGTGGATCATCTAGAGTTGCCACCTGTCTCGTAAAATACAGAACCCCGTATGTTACGGGACTCCGTGGAATACGGCTCCATAACATGCCGTGTTCCGTACTTTACGGGACGGGTGGCAACTGTCGCTGACATGCATTTCCACGCCTCCACTGCTCTCTGTGTGTCTGTGTGTGTTGTGCTCGCTGAGAATTTCAGCTGCTATTTTTGTCTTTACTTCAGCTGTAGCTACCAGAACTGGTTTGCTAGCGAGCGCGGGCCATTAGCACTAGCGATGGTTCGGTACCGGAAGGCCCGCCCCCCAGGACCGAGGGGCTCCTTCAAAATATTTTTTATACTTTAATCCCTTATTAGTGACTAAATATAGACCTGCAGTAGAAACGTATTTTCGAGAATGCTTGTGAATACAAAGCATTACACCATTACTCACACATGCGCCATGGCTCCCGCAGCCACTAGTTTTTCAAAACACTCATAGCAGGCAGCGGTTTTAACTGCGCAAGCGCAAAGAGGCAAAGCTGTGACGGTGAGCTCAAGTAGTGAAAAAGGAAACGTTTTTCCAGCATCCAAAACAGCAGCTTTTTCTTTTAGTAACCACCATTAAATCTGTGAAACAGCTGGAGGTCCTTCATCAAGCACCTGATCAGCAAGTGTTAAGGTGAAGAAAAGAGAACTTTGTAGCTGCTCCATTCACCGCTGTTTGTTCACATGGCGAGAAACTGCATTACGGAAGTTAAAATATGCAGATAAACTGTTAATAAAAAAAAGTATTTCTTATCCGATTACTCGATTAATCGCTGGAATAATCGATAGAATACTCGATTACTAAAATAATCGTTTTATGCAGCCCTACTGTAATCAAAGCAAAAGATGCCTACTCTGAAGAATCTAAAATCTAAAACATATTATGGTTTGTTTAAAACTTTTAAGTTTAGTGCATGATTCCTTATGTGTTCCTTCATAGTCTGGATGACTTCAATATTAATTTACAATGTAGGAAAAAACCACTGAATGTGAAGCTGTTTCCAAACTTTTGACTGCTACTGTATATATATTACATATATAATACACACAGATGGGGACCATTTATATCAATAATACAAGCACATTGTATCTATTACTTCCCTAGTTTTAATTTTGGGCCATTAGAAACTTAATCTGTCATGAAATCACTTGGTTCTGTCAGTGTACAATGAGCCTTTCCTATCACATGGCTTGGCTTATTACCAGCTAGATAGCAACCAAGCATGGAGAAATAGATACAAATGGATTACTAGATTACTGATATATACTATTATATACTACTATATACTACTATTATATTTATATTAACAGAAAGTATAAAACTAATCTGCAAAGTAATTGGCACTAACAATGCTTTGCTTGTTTCAACATTAAAAAAAGTCACCTGTGGGAAAAAGTGTTTTTTTTTTTAAGCATGATTTTTTTAACATTAAAAAGGAAAAATCACTGGTAAACTTGGTCTCAAACACCTCCCTATAACTTGTATTGTTATGTGATAAACAATGGCTCACATATAAGAGGCAGGGTAGGGCACACGACTAAAACAGAATTCGACAGAAGTCTCGTCAAACTGTTTTAATTTCAGCGGTTTCAAAATTTGTCAGTCTGTTACATTTGTAAACTTTTATACTGAGTCTCACTGACCTTACATATCCTTTATGCCCTCCCCATTACTCCTAAAGTATCACCCCTTGAAATTTGAAAGGGGAATACACTGAATAGGTCTTTCCTTATTAAACGGTCCTTTGGTCTGTAAAATGTAAGTAAATACTGAAAAGCTAATATCCAAAGTAGCACTCCAAATGGCACTCAATTTGCACAATCACATTTGAGGATCTGGAATAAACAAAAACCTTGGGATTTATTATTCATCATAACACAAGAAATAATTGATTAAAATTGTTTCTGATTCAGTTTTTGAACATCTACTGTGAAGAAACAGCTACTTCATACAGTTCAGTATGTGGGTCATTATTGCATGTTTGCCTGAATAAACTGAAAAACCATCAAGCTTATCTCAGCTAGATGCATATTCGTTGCCCCTCGTCTCATTATTTTCCATTAATCTACTTCAGAGTTTGTAAGAGGCATTCTGTGTCAGTGAGAGGCTACTCACAAACAACCTCAGAGAGAGGTGGGAAGAGGTAGGCAACAAGGGGAGGAGAACTGGTTTATTACCACTTCCCCTCTTTTTGATCTCTAATGGAGCAGAAGATGTTTAAGTGAGGTAGAGGGAAATGGGATCGGGGCAAGCGAACAAGACATATATAGACAGAGAGAGCCCGATGAAGACACATCTGTACCAAAACTATCACACATCTCATTTCAACCCAATTTCATTAGTTTATTCTGTCCCACCATAATGATCAAGTGCACTCTCTATCCCAGCCTCCTCCAAATGATGTAGGCATCGCTGTGCTTCTACTACACCATGATGTCTGCTCCTCAGAGGACGCCTGCCACTATTTTACATGCAGTGTCAGCATGGGTTTGCCTCTCCATGGCAATTTCGCATGTGTGTGGAAACACATGTGAAGCAGATCTACTTTCATGTCTAAGCATGATACAAGGACTTGACATGCTGCACAGCTTTTTGAGTCAAGTTAAACAAATCTTCATATCCCTCTGCTTCTGATGTTGGGTGTGTCGGCATAGATACGTGGATGTCTTTAACTTTGGAAGAATATGCTTAAAAGTGTGTTTGAGTTTTTGTGTACTTTTATGGGAGTGTTCATGAGATTTTTAGAAAGTTAAAAAAAAAAAACAGCATGCAGAGTATGCATTTGGGAACATCTTGGCAGGCATCTCAGCTGCCTGATCAGGGAGCAACAGTTGCAACTTAGAAATGACATTGTTTAAATTTGGCAGTACTGCACATTATGTGCTTGCTGTATATTTTTATTCTTGTATTGATATATTTGATTCACAGACAAAACTGTTGATTATTAAGTATTAACCATGAACAAAAGTATCAAGCAATAGTTGATTCTATTTTTTGAATGCTGTTTCATCTGACAGGTTTAGACTGTTGGACCGAACATAAGCTTGGGCCTTGGTTCATTGGAATATAAATGTTCACTTCTTGACATTTAATAGACTAAAAATGAATATATTTACTGGCGAAACAAGGTTAAATGTCTACAGCCTTTATGTAGGCATTCCAGTTCTTTAGTTTGAGCCTGTCAGTTTGCCATCTCTGAGAGATATCATTGGTCATATGAAGCCTGTTGGGTCTCCAAATGACCCCATTTCACCTCGTCTTTTTAAAGAGGTCCTTTCCACCTTGGCACCATATGACTTATTATTAATGGGAGCTTAGCGAATGGTACAGTGCCTGCCAACTTATTAAAAAACCTGGTTTAGACTCCTCTAAACTTTTCAATTTTTGACCAATCTCCAAACTTCCTTTTCTTTCTAAAATTTTAGAGAAAGTTGTCAACTGCCAGCTGAGCTCATTGTTAAATAATCATGACACCCTGGAGGTGTTCCAGTCTGGTTTTAAATCCTCTCACAGTACTGAGTCGGCAATGCTGCGGGTTTTTAATGACATTCTTTTATCTACTGACTCTGGTCAATGTGTTACTTTGGTCCTGCTGGATCTAACAACGGCCTTCGATACAGTGGACCATCAGAGCCTCCTGTCTCATTTGGAAAACTGGGTGGGCATTAAGGGTGTTGTTTTAGATTGGTTCAGATCCTACCTATCAGAGAGAAGTTTTTGTGTCCGTATTGGAGCTGCTGAATCTTGTGGGGCACCCCTTACATGTGGGGTGCCTCAAGGCTCTATACTTGGCCCTCTTCTTTTCTCTCTGTACCTACTTCCAGTGGGATTAATTTTTAGTACACATGACATCTCTTTCCACTTTTATGCTGATTATGATTGCCACTGAAGCAGCAAAATGCATATTCTGCAAACCATCTTTTAGAGTGCATTGGAGATATCAAGGCATGGCTGTCCACATATTTTTTGCACCTGAATGATAAAAAAGACTGAGGTCATGTTGTTTGGGCCTAGTGACACCTCCAAAATTAATGTTGATCTGGGTCCTATGAGGCAACATCTGACACTGACAGCAACAAACCTGGGTGTAAAACTTGATGCTCAAATTAAGTCAGTAGTCAAGTCCAGCTTTTATCAATTAAGACAACTGGCCAAGGTGAAGTGATTTCTTTCTTGACACCACTTTGAGATTTTAATCCATGCTTTTATCACGACTCGCTTAGACTATTGCAATGCAGTTTATGTTGGGCTGAACCAGACACTACTCACCTGACTACAGATGGTACAAAATGCTGCTGCTCGACTTTTAGTTGGGGTCAAAAAATGTGAACACATTACACCAATTTTAGCCTCACTTCACTGGCTCCCAGTTTATTTTAGGATTGATTTTAGAATTCTTTTATTTGTTTTTAAATGTTTTCATGGCCTTGCCCCACCATATCTGTCTGACCTTCTCCACCTACGCCCCTTCACACTCACTCAGGTCAGCTGATCTGTCACTGGTAGTTATCCCAAAGACAAAGAGGAAGTTGAGAGGTGACTGTGCTTTTTCGGTCGCTGCCCCAAAACTATGGAATGATCTCCATTTGCACATCAGGCAGGCTGACTCACTCTCTGCTTTTAAATGCTCTCTTAAAACACATTTCTTCTCTTTAGCTTTTAACACAGTCTGAGATATTGGTTCTTATTGTTTAATTGTGGTTTTACTTTTTATATATGTATTTTAAACCTGTTTGCTCTTACTTGTATACAGCACTTTGGCCAATGGCATTGATTTTAAAGTGCTTTATAAATAAAATTGAGTTGAGCTGAATTGAGTTGAGGCTAATGCTATCAATAGCATGCCATCAAGCTCACGTTAACTTTAAAATCTTAATTTAGCATGCTATTGAGCATGCAAACATTTGCTTAACACTAAGTAAAGGTGAGGCGCATGGGAATGCTATTCATAACAGATATTAAGCATAGAGGGAAATGTAAACTTTGACCTCACTGGCTTTAAGATGGGAAGTTAAAGGGTAACCAAAGTATCTGAAAGGGAAACATTAATGTTTGCACTGAATGTAATAAAAATCAGTGCAGTTCTTTTCAAATATAGCTAAACACTGTTAATGCCTGCAGGAGAAACATTAAGCTCTGGACAATCTAACAGTATTTTTCCTTCTCAGATCAAACTCTTGACTTTACAGCTCAGTAACACAGTAATTTTACAGTATTAAACTCTTGTTGTAGATTACTGGAGGCATACACTCTAGAATAACAGTTTCATGCAGGTAAAATCACCAGATATTGACACAGGAAATAATGTTTAGCTGAAGCATAACAACAAACTGATATTAAAATGATGAAATTCTGAAAGCCGTCATCACGTACTGTATTTCTAATCCATCCCTTTAAGAGTCCCTGTGCCACTAAGTCCTTGATTTGCCAGGGCAGACAGTGTCCACTATGCTCCTCTCTCATTAAAGACACTGAAATATGGTGGCATTTCACAGGCTGCCGTCACATTAAAGAAATCATCCACAGGTCGAGGGGGAGTGTACAAGTGAAGGTTAACTACTTCCATTTCCCACCCACACATGCATATACTCACTAATGTGGCAAAGATTTTAGAGACACTGTTGTTAGAAGTCCAAAATCCACCTAATGAATCCCCAACCCCGAGAGAGGTTTGAAAACTCATCAAAGATAGTTTAGTTCTTTTTCAAACTGATTAAATAAATACATACCCTGTTATCCTATCACTCTAGGCTGTGTACAGATCACCTGGGAAAAACACTAGTTTTAAAACTCACCGAGTGTAACTAACAATCACTTTCATCATCAATTAATCTGCCCAATACAATTATCTTAATGGCACTTTCAAACCTGCAGATATCTTGTTTAGCATCACATAGGAAAGTTAGATTAGAGCTGTAAACTTTCAGTAATTCTCCCTTCAAAAGCTGGATAAAATTAAGGCAACTTTCAAAATAAGAATCACTCTCTGTTGCTTCACAAACTGAGAGGCGGCTGAAACTCCCAAATTTCTCCTTAACAATACTGAGACCAAACTTCACTAGCAGCATGTGATGCAGGTGATCTGACTCACACTGGCTTGCTAACAAATGTATGTGGTGTATTTTAGGTGTGAAGGAGGAGGGAACTTTGTGCTTTCCTTGCAGCATACTATCCTGCTGTGCTTTATTAAATAAGAATCAAAGAGAAGGGTGGGATTGAGCTTTGACGATTGAGGAGGCCATTGTTCATTATCTGCCTCTCTTTGATGAGTATCTGCTTTCAAAGAAGAGAGCAAATTATGCAACAGCACTCCAGGAGCCAAGGGGCCAGCATGCCATTTTCCAGAGTGCCTCTTTTCTGAGAAGAATGAGAGCACAGGTGAAGTCAGCCTCAAGTGCAGGTGAATTTTTCCAAAGTCACTGGGCTGGGTGACCTCTGATCACAGCACCTGTGCAGCTGCTACAGCATTAGTGGAGAGCGAGGAGGGAGGCAGGTAAAGTGCTTTGGCTATTTTGTGATCCGTCACAAACGATGGTGCACTTTAAATGTCTTGATGGACCATCTTTGATGCTCCGCTGAGTAGCGATTACGGAGCACTGTGCCCATTCAGCCCACATGGGTCAAACTATAGGGGGACAAAGAGAGATCTGTAGCAGTAGATGCTAACAGAGAGAAATACACCCTGGAGGCAAATAGACCCATATTAGCTAATTAGCTTCTACCAGTGGACTACCGGGGACAATGACATGTGGGGTTATTTTCTAAGGCGTGGTTTTTAACCTTATTACAGTCCTCTAGGTTGTAATTTAAAGTGCTCATTACCTCTGTGGGGGCTAAAAATCTGAAGTCTGACAGATGGATCACCATTATCTGTTATTTGGCTTTGTCTGTCATCGAGGGGCAATTTTAGACAGTCACAGGTGTAGCATAAACCCCAACCTGCTCCTGCTATGAATAAATATATAGAACATTATGTTGTTAACAGCAGTGCAATTTTTGTGTTTGCTATACAAATATAATTTCATTATAAAACTAAAAGGAGTTGTGCATTTTTAAATTCCATGAGAACAAATGCTACACTAAAATGCACAAATATTCACACAGACACACGCACACACTGCAAAATAACTGGTGACCCACTGACTTCATTTTTAAAAGAACTGATTTTATTTATGGACTAGATATGGACTAGAAAGTGATTATATCATGTCCTATTTATACACTGTTAACCTCAGGTACAGATATCTGTAATCCAGAATCAAAGATTATCATGAAACATTTGACCCCATTAAAGGAAACAGCAGAAAATAATCCCACTTGTTTATGCAGCTCCACAAGTTGGTAATGTTTTGACCCTGTGCACATTTTGACAGCTAAATTCAACTCTTACATACAATACAATGTGGAAATACGTGCCATGGACAGTATATATTTATGTATTTCAATTGGTTGTGAGTTCATTGTAATTATTTAAATGGTTAAACAATCCACTGCTATGTGTTTATGGGACCTTTGTGGCATTTAGCGTGCCGCTGCTAATTTGTGTGTCATGCCCAAACTCCCACCTGAAGAGCGGTAAGCATGAGTTGTTTTTTCATGATGAAGTTTTCTGAAAATATTGTACTTAATTCTGTTTTATACCATTATTCTGTCATTCAGTTATTCTTTTTTCTGAATCGCTTGAAGCATAACTGCACAAGGTTTATGTACTAAGGTTATTCATAAGGTTCATTCAGTGAACTGAAATAATTTTGTTGCACTTGTGAATTGCTGTTTTATGACAGTCTGCTAGATCCGTAAATTGCACTTTGAAAGCAAAAAATGTTTCAAAAAATTGGAAAAGTATTTAATATTTTATTTGGAAATTTAAAAGACACATTTAATTTAAGGAGGTTCATGTCAAACAACTAAAAACTAATATTTCATGATGTTACCAGCAATATTTCTCTGACACTGGCTGTTGACAGGTCAGGGTTTTTTTGTCTATAGTTATTTTCCAAGTGTGCCTGATGGCAAACATTCCCACCTGGATCTAGCGAGCAAGACAAAGCAGAAACTACCCGTGGTAACTGGACAGGTTCACTACAGTGTGGTAGGCCCAGATCTACAAACACCTCACACTCCCAGTTGCCCCACCTTCTCACACACACACATACACACACACACGCACACACACACACACACACACACACACACACACACACACACACACACACACACACACACACACACACACACACACACACACACACACACACACCCCATCAGCAAGTAGTTGGCAAGTGTTTCCAGACAAGTTGATCCTTTCCATGCCAATGGGTAACTGCAGCAATCTGCTAGTGACCAAAGCAATCACCAGAAGGTTTTCAATGCCGCACCGTATACCTCTTTGAAACAAATTTACCTAGCCTGCAACCTCCAGTTGGTTGGGGAATACATATTTTTGAAACACAAGATTTGATCTGCAAACCAGACAAATATGGCTTCATCCACAGTTAATGATGTGACACTACAAACTGACAATATTAAACTCCCCTTATATTTATTCATAACCGCGGGGTACACATATCTGTGGTAAAATATTCCAGTATCAAGTCTCTTTTGGAAGATTACAATGGAGCTTTTGACTGCATTAAAGGAAAGCTGCACAAAATAATCCCAGCTTCTTTGCAACTCTACAAAAGCTGGTAATATATTGACTTTGAAACACACACTGACAGGTAAATTGAATTCACACCACATACAATGGATAAGACTTGCTCAAGAGTCATCATGTGACCAAATTTAGCTGTGAAGTTGGAAAAAAAAAACACAGGGGTGTAGAGATGAATCCATTTTATTTCTAGCCTTATCTTCTCAACACATCACATTATTCATGTCTTCATCTCTTTTTCATCATGTGCCATTCACAACGGCGCATGATGAAAACGTCTCACCAAATAACAATAAAACTGGCTTTCTCCTTGTGGGAAATTGCAAACGTCCATGGTGTAAATATGCACAAATGTAGCAGAAATATATTACCAGAGACAAATGATATGCCACATTAAGTTAAAAGCACAATTTGTAGCAATATTGAAAATCTAGTCATAATATATTCTGTGTATAGTTCACTGTGCCATCACTCCCAGCCTTGCGGTGTGAATTAAATATAACTGTCATTGTGTTTCAAAGTCAGGATATTGTGTGGAAGACTGTGAAAAAAAATGTGATTATAATATAATTTGTGACATCTAGCTCAGTTTCTCCGTTTCTCTGACAAGAAAAAAAAAAAAACACCCTGAAGGTTTATTTCTGCCATGAAAAAGTGGCAGACTACAGAAGTCAGAAGAAGACAAAAGATGCACCTTGTTGTAACTCCTGCTTTGTAACGCTGTAAATACGCTGCTATCTGGACTGCTGAGGCTGAGAGGGAGCAAAAGATTATGTCCTAGATTTTGCTAAGCATGAATTATGCTGGAAGTACGACATCAACAAAGCACTCCTCAGACTGGTTTAAACCTGTCTGCTTCTTCTGTTTGTCCCTTTTCCATTGCTTTCTTTCTTCTTTTTTGGTGTGAATGAGCTCAGGGAAAGCTAATGAAAGCGTGAAAAGCAAGGTTGACTGATGCCTGCAAGTCAGCATTGGAAGAAAAACGTCTCCAGAGTGTGGCAGCAAGTCCTTCTGGGGATGCAAATGAAGGAGGAGAGGACCCGTTAAGTCTGCACGCACGCGCGCGCACACACACACACGCACACACAAATTCTGTCAACAAGAGAGGGTAGAGTAATAGACCATGAAGCAGAGAGAGCTAGAGAACAAGTGAGGCTTTGATGTGGAGTGATGGACAGGGCCAAGGCAAGACTACACTGGCATATTATCATCAACTTTGAAAAGACAGGAAAAGGAAAGAAAACAAGAAGAAGGAACGAGATGAAGAAAATAAATATCGATGAGGGAATTACAAAATGAGTGAAAGTCTTGGAGATAGATGCATAGCAGATGAGAAACACCAGAGATAAGAGGATGACAGGGGAAAACACTGGTTGCAGTAAGTATTTTCAGGCCTGCTTTAGCTCTTTTTTCCCGCAACAGAAAATGATTTAGCATCGCAAGCAAGCAGTCGGGTGTTGAAGATTTCTGAATTCGAACATGGGATGTGAGGAGAAAGGAAAAGGAATCGAGTTGTAAATAGAGTGTTTAAAAAAAGAGAAAGAAGGAAGGAAGGAGAAACAGATGACACCAGCTTTGAGAAAATAAACATATTTGTGAAAAGAATGTGGCTGCTGAGGAACTATTAGCTTTACATTTCAATCATTCATAGATACAGTTGCAAACATAGCACTCATACATAAACCATAGCCTGAATACCCACAAATACATATTTCATGGGTCACATCTGCACTTAAGTCAAGATCTACATCATTTGCCTACTTGGATCTCATGATTCACCGTTGGAAAAAACAGACAGTCATGTTGAATTAATGAGAAAACCCGATGTAAGTGACTAAGCAGCAGGGGTTAAAAGGGGGCTGAACGTTTCCTGCTGGGGCTTGTCGACACAGTGTTCACACTGGCCGCCGAGAGCGCTGGATCCTCATCTGCTTTGACAGCGCTCATATAGAAGCCATTACACAAACATTTCCTATGGGGCTGACCACACAGCAAGAGCCGTAGATCAATCTGAGCTTCCCACAATCCCTGCAGGAGATTTGTCAGGGAGAAGATGGAAGGAGGTATAGAGGATGAAAAACGCATAGAAGGAAACTTGAGAGAAGACTGCATCAGCTGCAACTTTTGATGTAGTGGAAACAAAAGAGTACGGAAATTTGAAGGGCAGCACACTGTTCACACTCCTAACAGCATAGTTACCGTATAATAATGAAAAGATTCCTTTTTTTCATGACTTTTAGTGATCATAGCTCCAGCTACACAACAAAGAATGAAAAAGTTTTAAAACAGTAAAGTAAAAGACAAAAATAGTCTCATTTTAGATATAACATACCTGGATTTATTAAGCTCTGCAGCCACAGAGTCCTTAATCTTTTATTCAGTCTCTTTGGCATCTATCTCTGACACTGCAAAGACTGCTGACACATAAAGTATATAAACATGTGATAACTCTGCAAACATGGCAGGCTGACTGAAATCCTCAAGTCAATGAAATGACTGCAAATTGTCATATTTGTGGTAAACGTGGAGGATGTAAGACTTTGTTAAAGTAACAATCCAGCATGTAAAGGTAAAAAGTTAATAAAGGGTAAGAACTCAGCCTTACCTGCCACTGATGTCTTACAATATTCTGTGTCCGATTAGGTTCTCTAACCTGCAACTTTGCTTGCACGTAACGCAAAGGGCACTGTGTACACTGTGTGTGCAAAACAGTAGCAGTTACAGTGGCTTGCAAAAGTATTCATACCCCTTGAACTTTTCCATATTTTGTCACATTACAACCACAAACTTAAATATATTTCACTGCAATTTAATGTGAAAGACCAACACAAAGTGGTATACAATTGTTAAGTGGAAAGAAAATTATACGTGGTTCTTAACATATTTTACAAATACTTTGTGGAACCACCTTTTGCTGCAATTATGTATGTCTCCACCAGCTTTGCACATCTAGTGAAAATTTTTGCCCATTCTTCTTTGCAAAACAGCTCAAGCTCAGTCAGATTAGATGGAGAGCATTTCTGAACAGCAGTTTTCAGATCTTGCCACAAATTCTCGATTGGGTTTAGGTCTGGACTTTGACTGGGCCATTCTAACACATGAATATGTTTTGTTTGAAACCATTCCATTGTAGCCCTGGCTTTATGTTTAGGGTCGTTGTCCTGCTGGAAGGTGAACCTCCGCCCCAGTCTCAAGTCTTTTGCAGCCTCCAACAGGTTTTCTTCCAAGATTGCCCTGTATTTGGCTCCATCCATCTTCCCATCAACTCTGACCAACTTCCCTGTCCCTGCTGAAGAGAAGCAGCCCCTGAGCATGATGCTGCCACCACCATATTTGACAGTGGGGATGGTGTGTTCACAGTGATGTGCAGTGTTAATTCTCCGCCACACATAGAGTTTTGCATTTTGCATTTTTGGCCAAAAAGTTCAATTTTGGTCTCACCTGACCAAAGCACCTTGTTCCACATGTTTGCTGTGTCCCCAACAGCTTCTGGCAAACTGCAAATGGGGCCTTTTTATGGTTTTCTTTTAACAATGGCTTTCTTCTTGCCACTCTTCCATAAAGACCACATTTGTGCAGTGCACGACTAATAGTTGTCCTGTGGACAGATTCCCCCACCTGAGCTGTGGATCTCTGCATTTCGTCCAGAGTCACCATGGGGCTCTTGGCTGCATCTCTGATCAGTGCTCTCTTTGTTCGGCCTGTAAGTTTAGGTGGACGGCCTTCTCTTGGTAGGTTTACAGTTGTGCCATACTCTTTCCATTTCTGGATAATGGATTGAACAGTGCTCTGTGAGATGTTCAAAGCTTGGGAAATCTTTTTATAGCCTAAACCTGCTTTAAACTTCTCCACAACCTTCTTCCTGACCTGTCTGGTGTGTTCTTTGGACTTCATGATGCTGTTTACTCCCCAATATTCTCTTAACCAACTTCTGAGGCCGTCACGGAGCAGCTGTATTTGTACTGAGATTAGATTACACGCAGGTGGACTCTTTTTAGTCATTAGCAGTCATCAGGCAACTTCTGAATACAATTGGTTGCACTCAGAGAAAAGGGGGCTGAATACTTTTGCACACTGCACTTTTCAGTTTTTTATTTGTAAAAAATGTTTAGAATCACGTACAATTTTCTTTCCACTTCACAATTGTATACCACTTTGTGTTGGTCTTTCACATTAAATTCCAGTGAAATATACTTATGTTTTTGGTTGTAATGGGACAAAATATGGAAAAGTTCAAGGGGTATGAATACTTTTGCAAGCCACTGTATTTAGCTGATTGTCACGGGAATAATAAAATCAGATAGTGATTATTTTGACTTTCCTTCTTCTGCAGCAGCAAGAGCAGCAGCACAGACACCCCCCCCCCCCCCCCCAGCTGAGCAAAACTGAGTGAGGACAGGGTTAATGAAAATATAGGTGGTGAAATTCCTACAATCCTTCAGGGTGACAGAATGTCCTAGTTTCTAGATCACAATTAAAGCAAGTTTCTCATTTTCACTAAAGTCATGGGGATTTCTTCTGGCTTAGAATGGACCACTGGGAATGACTACACACATAGGCACCACTAGTCCATGTGCAATAAGGGTAATTACTAGTGTTTTCCATTTTATTTTCCGTGCCTTTTTAACCATTTGATTGGGCCACACTTCTTAATGTTTGAATTCAGATGTTTTCGGTCCCATTGCCGCAGATGTATCTAAATCAAGCACCTAGCCATGCAGTCTGCCTTTACAAACATTTGCAAAAGAACAATACTGTAATAGGATGCAACTGCTGCAACAAGTCAGTGAAATTTCTTCCCTCCTAGATAGTCCACATTCAATTGTAAGTAATATTATTACAAAGTGTTTTGGAACCACAGCAACTCAGCCATGAAGTGTTGGACCACATAAACTTACAGAGTGGGATCCCTGAGGGTGTAAGAAGAGTTCCAAGCCTACTCCAACATTAACATCAGCACTAAAACTGTGCACTGACAGCTTCATGGGATGGTTTTCCATGGCCAAGCAGTACTTTTTTCCCATATAGTGTATCTTAAGCTCCAAGTGTGTAGGTAAAACACTCACAGTCACACATTTACACTTTTTCCATCTTAGTGATCAGATCTTTCACAGCAGGATTGTGCCTAAAATTTGAAATATCCTTGCATATGCTGGTCACATTCTCCATAGGGCGTTTATCCCTTTGCATACCTACCTTTACATTTTTGAAGCTACCTCACTGCACAGCAAATTGCTGTTGACAGCATATTCTACTCCATTTAACCAGCACCAAGCTAATTAAATTCCATTTTTTTTTTTTTTTTTTTTTGAGCTATAGTTTTTGGAGCAAGTGATTATTTAAATTGCTTGTACAGCTGTTCATATCTGACACATTTATCAACCAGGCACAATCCACATTTTGTAGTGATGCAGTTCTTGTCCATTTCACATACAAATTCAAAATAATGTGGACGTTTCCTTGAGGTAACGTACGCCCTCTGTACCACCTCACAAGCTGAGCTACACATGTACACTGTCACAAACAAAGGACTGGAAACCTTCCACGAGTACACAGCTACCTGACAAGAAGTATGCGAGAGACAGAATGAGTGCAAGTGGAGGATTTTTATTGTTTTGTGGCAACAAAAGGAACAGGAGACAAAGTAAATGACTACTCGAATAGTAGTATGAATTAGTTTGTGATACTTTATTTACTCCCAAGTAACACACTGAAGAGTAAGAGTTGCTTTGCAGTGTAACCAAGCATGTTCAGGGGCTGTTACGTAAATCCCACCACAGCCATTGCTGAAATGGAAGGCCACAGTTTCAAGCACATGGCCATTATTCAAAGATGTACTTTCACTACTGTTTTTTTAAACATTTGCTTAAATAGATTAAGCTTAATGGTCACTGATTTGATCTGGTAAAATTGGCAGCCTTGTGCACCCGGAGACATAACTTGATAATGATTTCTGGATTCTCTGCACTAATGACCTTTCTGCTGTGGCTAACCAGTTTTAAATATCAAACCAAACATGTTTGAATTATTTAGATAATTAAAAAAAGTAAGATATATTAAAAGTACTTAGAAGCGTTGAGGGTTACATGATAGAAATAATCAAACTGGGAGTCAAAATTAGCTTGGCAAAGAAACAGCATTCTGCTGGTGCATTAAACTAACTAACTGGTATGGCTGTTTATTTAAAGCAATGCGAAAACAGTAATAGATGTAACCTCAGGGTCTAACGCAGTATAAGCTCTGTAGGAGGCTTGCATTTCCTTATGCATGCTGATCATTCATCAAGTTGAAGTCCAGCCAAATTTACAGCGGAAAACTCAAGAGAACGATTGGCAGGCTTACAATACAGCTCTTGAGAAGAGCACAGGAGGTAAGGGGGAGGATCAGAAGGTGAGAAGGCAAAAAATAATTTAATAAGCTCCCTTCCCCAGGAAAAAAAAAAGGTAGACAAAAGTGGCAGGGAGCAACCTGTGAGAGTGCTGCACAGCTGAATAGAGCCTGACAGGTCTAAATGAATGTTAGCCTTGGCCAGATCTCAGAGCTGAAGGTCTACATCTCATAACCTGAATAATTCACCTGCTGGGCTACTGATTCACCCCTTGGCATCAGTATGATATAACCTGACTCTCTCACTAGGTCACTGCCACTGCAACAGTCTCATCATTGTCGTCAGGAGTGAAGCTGTTGGTCAGAAAAGTAAAAGACCACAGGAGAAGAAATATGACTTTTCCATTACAAAGCCCAGACAGGCTTAATATCCAGTGTTATGGATGGTTTCACCCCAGAGACAGTAAATCTTTCTGCCAGGCTTGATCCAAGCTGAAAGAACAACAGATTTTTATAAAGAAAAGTCCTTAGTAAATGCATTATTTTTGACAACTGAGTGATCGGTAGATGTCTTCTTTGTTAGATTACGTCTTCCTTAGATTACATGATAAATATCACTACATACATAATGTAATTATTTACATGGTGTATAAGCTTAATTGACGACAGTCTGCTCAAACAATTTAGGTCAATATTGAGCCATTATTACAAAGCCGATATTAGCCGATCCCTATCCACCTAATACAGTGTAGTTAAACACAGGGACTAATCAGTGAACACACAGGATATCTTTGGGTGGCTCTAAAATATAATGGTTTCCAGTTCAGATTCCACATACAAGTGTTAGTGGAATTTGGGTGGTGTGGGACCCTAGGATGCGTTGTAGAGGTGCAGTGGGGAAAAATGACTTGTCTCAAAACAACTAAATAATGTGAGATCTAGTATATTTGTTTCCTTTGTGGACAGGCTGTGATCAGCTGACCTGTGCTGCTGGCTGAGGTTTACCTCTCTTTAGCCTGCTGCATTCTACAATATAAGCAGATGAGTGATCATAAGATCATGGCTGCCTTCCAGCCCATAGCCAGTATACTGCTAGTATAAAGCTGGAATTTGGCAAGTGCATCATCAACAGCATCATCAAGTTATATTAAACTGATGATGGCTGCATTTGAGCTAACCCAGCAGTGGCCATGAACACCACAGCCTGCTCTGCACTGGCTCAGCTCAGTAGTCCAATTATTGGAATCTGTAGTACAATACAATAATTACAATTGACCCTACACATATTTATACTGTCCAGGATTCTCTGTGAAGAAAAAAAAAAAGTGTGGACATAGTTTTTATTTTTTATATGAGGCCCTATGGCATACATATATGTAAGAGTTTCCCTTTCAGGGTGTAAAATTTTAGTAGGAGGGTATTTAACTGATTATACAAATGTGACTCGCTAAAGGTTTGCAGCATGCAATGTACTGCAAAAAAGAGCATTTTTTTATTTTGATCCTGATGTGGTTGTGAAAATTGTCAGTAGGAGCATTAATTTATTTGGAATGCCAGGGGGAAATGTTATGAGAATGAGCATACGAGGATTGCTCAAAGCTGTGGCTGTCCCACAAGTCCTTGTTTCATATGTGGTACTTGTAAGGTAACCCGGAATGAATGGACACCTGTGGAGCTTTAGCCCTAAAATCTAACATTTATGGGATAAAAAAAATTGACAATGTTTGCTATGTTTTTAATAGAAGGAATCAAGATAAAGATCCATCCATCCTATTCTATGTTTCTTTCCATGTATACAACTTGGACAAGTCACCAGTCTATCACAAGGCTCGAGACATAGATATGATTCCATTTGAGATCTTTTAAGATTATATTAAAGAAGATTCTGTAAATAATAGTGATGCACTTAAAAGTTGCTGCTGACACCACAACCAGCTGGAACATACAGCTGTTGATCCACACATGCAGGCTTCTGCTTTGATACAACCACATTCCCCTGCTGCAGTACAGCCACACAGATAATGTCCTGCCACAATCTTTCAGCTAAAAGGGAACGTTTGACAAATTATGGTATAATAATATTCATGGGATTTCAACAAGGTCTCCAGATGGTCTCTGGTAAAGTTAAAGTAATGAGGCTATTATTACTTTTGAAACCATTTGGTCATAAAACAAGGAATTTAAATCCTGACTTGACAAGATAAAATTTTGTGATGAGTCAGTCTTTAAAGACTCTATGGGTAGTTTCTCCTTTCATAACAGCTCTAAATGGGGTGATTTTTTTTTTTTTTTTTATAACTGCACCTGGATATATCCACCTGGATAACTGAGCTATGGGTGTGGCCCTGTTGATTGACAGGTGTCCCAACATTGGCAGCTGGAGCTCTACAAAATCTGCTAGCCATCATCCACTACTTCCAGTCATTAATCTTGACCTCTTCACTGTGTGTGTGCTGTTGCAGCCTTTCGGAGCCCCTTTATTCTTATTTGATTATCTCACTAATATGGCGTACTGTGGTACAGAGCATCTCAGAAGTTTGTGCTTCAATTTTGGTAAGTACAGTTCTAGCACTTCATTAGTCCATGACTTAGCACTAATTAACTCATTGCACCCATATATTATGACTGCAGCTTGTTAGCCAAGCTAATTAGCTGATAAATTAGCACTCAACCCATCACTCAACCCATCCAAACCAAAAAGACAGTGGCCACAACACTAACGCTGAAGCTTCAAAAAGTGGAGTCCAAAACCAATTGGTGACGTCAACGTGGCTACGTCCATCTTTTATAATGTCTATGCATTCTACATTTAGTATTCATATTCCAATTCAATTCAAATTCTCTTTTGCAAAAGAGTAAAGGCAGGCAAGAATATCAGTAAACCAGTGATTCCCAAAGTGTGGGATATACTGTAGCCCCTTGGTGGGTTGTGAAAATTCTGCAGGTGAAGCCATTTAGAACAAATAAAGGTTTATGAGTTGTGTTTTTTGAGGTTAAGGTGGTTTAGGCATCTGATAGAGGCAGGAGACCCTGGGGGTAGACCAAGGACACGGAAAGACTATGTCTCTCGGTTGGCTTGGGAACTCCTCAGTGTCCCACTGCAGACGAGCTGGAAGAGGTGGCTGGAGCAAGGGAGATCTAGGCATTTCGGCTGAGACTGCTGCCATGAGCACATCTTATATTTTATCATTCAAATGAACTGAAATGGAGGAGTGCTTATTAGAGGCTGGAATTAAAGCAGTTAATGGAGAATTAACCTCAAGAAGTAAATTGGCAGAAGATAAAAATGTTTAAATGAAAACAAAAAAAATGAAATACTTCATCTTATACTCGTGTGATGATCAGAGATGAGATAAAAGGTTTGAATGGGCAGATTTCAGTCTTAAGTTTGGGAATGGCTGAACTGGACTAAGATTGTTTAGTCAGCACTGGCTCGATCAGGACAGAATGTTAAACGCTTCTGTGCCACCATTTACATTCATGAGATGGACAGAATACCAGAAACAGCATAATGAAGCACTATGATGGATCTCGCTCCAGCCTCAATACCAACCACAGGAGTGAAACACACAGGGCAACCCAGACAGAAAGAACATGTGTTTGCTGAAAAGAAAACACAGGATGAAGACATGTATCCTGTTAAATGACAAAGGAAACAATCAGCTGGAGTTGATCAAACAGTCCTTTATAAACAAACTTTTTTTAAAAATGTAGGCTCTGGTGAGTTTCCCTCTCTCCCTTCGCTTTTCTTTGCTTCAGAAGTTAAAATGGATGAAAGCCAAAAGTGCTTGTTAAACTAATACCACAATTACTCTTCTGCAGACAGTTTCTTGCAAACGTTAAAAGCAACACGAGCCAGAAATGTTAGCTCGTGTGTTGCAGTTCACTTCCTCCCGACAGTGTTGATCAAACAAGCCATGTTTTCGTAAGTGCTATGTGACGGTCTGATAAACATGCTGCCTTATACTGTACACCATTAAGGCCTTAGATAAAAGAGATCTAAAAATCTCTTCACAAAGAGAAGACAGAATGACAGGCAAGGCCACAGTGCTTTTTGATTAAAGGACAAGTTCACATGATTACTTGTGGCAGTGCCCACTTTTATCATCCATATATTTAAACAAAAGCAAAAACACCCCATATGCATGCTAATAAAGTAAAATTGTGAAACTGAAAAACAAAACTACCAACTAGCTTCAAAAAAATTGAAAAGAATTATTTGAGGTAGTGGTGGAGATGAACACTCCTTTCGGTGCTCACACTGACAGCCAAAAAAACCCCCCCAAAACTGAGGTTTCTGCTGTGCCAGAAGATAAAACTCTGGCAACAAATTACAGCATACAAGAGGTGAATCTAAAATGGTTTGACTTGAAAGGAACATAATGGCATGCAGGCAAACAATACAAAACAGAAGGAGGCTAGAGAGCACTATGGAAGGACTCAGAAACAGATGAGTGCATTATTAGTGAGTGCTGAATATGTGCTAGCCTAGTGTTTCAGAGGAAAGTAGAAACTGCTGACAAGAGTTTCCAAGTCAGTCATCCTGTCAATTCTATATAGATTTAAAATTCAAGGTAATTTTTGTTGCCATTATTCAGCACAGGAGTGCATGCCAAAATTTAAATGTAGTAATTTTTGCTACTCATAAAAACAACAACAAAAACCACACACATTTTATGTGCTTCAGAAAAAAGAAAGGTGTGGAGATGTTCTGGATCAGAATCACCCTCTGTAGAGCCTTCATGCTGCTGGTGAACTCGTAAAATTCCTGAAGCGCATTTTTTCAAATTTGCATCTGGAGGAACGTAAGAGCAGCAACAGATGCACTGATAAAAACATATAATAAAGCAGATGTGTTAATATTACAAAAGTCCATATCAGGGAAACACTGTCCATCCACTTTGACAGTGATGTGAATGCAGAGCCCATCCTTCTACTCCCACTGGAGTGTTCTCCATCAGCGAGGAAAACTGTCCATCCATGCAGTGCCACAGCTGCAGATTATTGTGATGGAGCCAGGTCTCCATAAAGATGTGGGAACAACATTCTTAGGTCCAAGCTGACTTAGCTTCACTCTTATCAGGGCTGTCTACCCTCTCCTGCTAGGTTTATCACACTGCTTTACACCATTTAAGTCTGGCTGCTCTGGCAGGCTGGTCAGAAATGGTCTGATGGTCGGCTTCTCTTAACCCATCTCCTGCGCTTCAGAAAAAAAAAAAAAGGAGGGAGTTCCCATAAGCAGAATCTACACATTTTTCTTTAAAAAACAGAATTACATCAAGTATATGATTGTACTTTTTTTATGTGGCATTTACTGAAGCCCAAAAGAAAAAAAAAAAGAGCCCAGCAGAGGCTTAAAATGAGAAACTGAACACTGTTTTTAATATATTATGAAAAAAGGAGGTTTGACATTTATGATCTAAAAATGAATTATGATCCACAAACAACCTGAATCCACTAATCATTTCAGCTTCTCTTTTTTGGAACAGAGGAACACCAAACAGATTTTAGAAATACACTGTGAGCTGCATCGTAACTGTAAGTCTGCGGTATCTCTGTTTGTAGCTAAAGTTTAAAAAAGATAATTTAATGGTCCTTTCAAATAAATGAGATATAGTCAGATTTTCATTGCTCCAGTTGTCATGTGTAAACACACAGTTTAACAAGTTATTTATTTGTTCTGTGTGTTCTTTCTGCTAAGAGTACTTAGAGAACTTAGCCCAACTTTGACATCTCCACTTCTTTCATCTCTCTTTTATGACATGATCCCACTCTAACAGGCCCGTGTTTCCGTGATCAGCTCACACACAAACTTTACTGGGCCTGGGCTGCAGAAAAGAGTGTGAGTCAGAGAACATTAGGGTGTAGCGGATTCAGTTGTCAGGAGACACAGCTGAGACCAATGCCAGTGCCACATCCAGCAGAGCCGAGACTCGACATGCATTTCTCACAGAAGCACAAACTACTTGACATTTGACTTTCCTCCCTGTTGCCCCCGATGAGGGCGGAAAAAGAAAAGAGAAGGAAGGGGACCATGTCAGCTCCGTAGTGGCAGAGAGGAATGGAAGGCTGTTGCACAGGATGGGAAACCCGGGCTAAATGCTCTCATCCTGGGTGCAATCAGAGTGCAGCACAGGAGGTGGATGCTCAGGTAGCATGTTGATGAAGGCTTCCTGTCATCGCTGCTTGTGAAAGACTAATTTTATCTCGGGCGTCTGCACCAACAGACATTAAGGCAGGACAAAACCATGTTGTCTGAATATTTTAATGCAAGGGTGACTGTCATATCAACAGTAATAACCTTCCTCCCTCTTTCCCATGCTCATTATAATTCCTTTACTCGCTTTCTCATCTCTTTTCCTATTTTCTGTCGGTTCCCATTTTCCACTTCTCACTTGTGTTCAGATACTGGGTCATAAGTCAATTGTAAGAACTTCACAAACCCTTTCATCACAATAGATTTGCTTGGCAAAGCCCCGATTCAACAAACCCAGCTGCACTGCATCAAATGTGAGAAAACCAGCAGGTAAACAACACAATGGTCATTAAACATGTAATTAGATACTAAGTGGAAAAGGCCTAGACAGGTGAAAAACATGAACAATGTGCCTGCAACGAGAGGAATCAAATTGTGAAGGCATGTTTTGTTCATTTTTAAGTTCACCGAATCTCTTGGAGGAAGGAGATACAAGTCTCAGGTCTTTGGTCTGAATACTGACCTTTAACAGGGACACCTTTAAAGCTGTGTTCAGGGGGGATACAACAATTGAGAAATTCTGAACTAAAACCGATGTTTAAGATAACAGCTGGGCTGAGAGTTAATGTCAAGTCTTTTATTTCTTTATTCTTCTTCTGTGCCAGGCAAACAAAGAAATCTCAGTTTACAATATATAGCTATTTTAAAGTCTTTCAGCCCTTCATAACCCCAAATTCCTAAAAAATTGATAAGACATAACAGATAAAACAGATAACCCTAATTATTATGGTAGTGAGTTGTGCACTCAGGATTTTGAGTGTTCTTTATTATTAAATGATGATGATGATGATACTTTATTGATCCCACAATGGGGAAATTACAGTTAACAGAATATCCTTTGTTTTGATTTGCTGCTGTTCTAATTTTTGATTATTGTCTATGTTCATGGCATAATGTTCCTCATGTTTGGTCTCCCTTGTGTCTGTCATATCCACCCCTTGGATTTAGTCATCAGCATTAAAGGCTCGCGTTTTTGTTTTAAACTCTGCCTTCTCTGTTCTGCACTGCATCCCCACAATCCACACAAGCACCAGATTGTTACACTAATACAGTGGATCACAAAAGTGAGTACACCCCTCACATGTCTGCAGATATTTAAGTATCTCTTTTCATGGGGCAACACTGACAAAATGACACATTGACATTGCACACAGACTACTTTTCATTGTGTCAATGTGTCATTTTGTCAGTGTTGTCCCATGAAAAGAGATACTTAAATATCTGCAGACATGTGAGGGGTGTACTCACTTTTGTGATATTCTGTATGTACTGGATTGGATTGGATTGGATTGCTATAAATGACAACAGACATTAAATTATGAAAAATGTTTACAAGTGAGTTCTGTTTCCTGATAATAATTAATGAAATAATAAGAGTGTTTATCAATATGGGCCTTTTCTCTAAAAGATGAGCCACTTCAGTCATGTACAATTTTCTGTCTTCTTGACTTTGACAGTTACAGCAGTAACTGTGTGTTGCTTGACAAATGGTTCAGTGTTTGCAGATAATACACTTTTGATATGGTTTTGTCTCATTTCTAACATGATTCTGTGTGTATAAGGTGTGACCTACCTGTTGCTGCGTCTATTGTGAAAGGCTGTTTCCAGGTCGAAAGCTGATTTGATATAAAACCTTGTGACAGGTCTAGCCTCCAGGGAGTCAAATCTTGAGTAAGTCAAGTCCAATTCTAGTCCAAATTTAACCTTTGGTGAATGTCAATCCCACCTCCTGCTTCTTTCTGCTGTGCACTGTGTGGTAAAGACATAAAATGCACCAAACATTCTTTAAAAAGCTTCACTGGAAAAAGTGACAGAGTCTACAGAGACTCGTTTCTTTTGGAGAAAAATGTCTTCATCTAGCAGCCCGAGAGAAAATTTGTGTCCAGCTTTTTCTTCTATGCAGCCAATTGATCCGGGGCTGTCTGCTGGTGTTAATCTGCCACCTTTATCTGGGCCAATCAGTAGGCCAGGCTCGTTTATAGTATGGAATGTCTAGACATCGTTTCACACACCGCTCCTAGTTCTCTGGGCTCTCGCAATAAATAATGCAAGTCCTCTATCCTCTACTGTTTTTGTGGCCCACTCTTTCCTTTCACAGAGCACATGTTCCCACTGAAAGCAGCATGGTTGGGTTGGCTGTATTTGCATTTATGACATACAGTGCTGAGCCGAAGGTTTGGACACAAAAAGCTTTCTGTGCTTTATACCTAACTCAGATTAATACACTGTATCTGGCATGATCACCAGTGCATGACAGTGATATTGCAGTAATACTATGTGATGGATAAGAATCTAAAGTGCCTACAGTGTTTACTGTACATCATGAACAACATGCCCAAGCTGCTTCTGTAGATGGCAGGCAGAGTTCACATTTATCCTTATACTGCAGGTGAAGGAGCCATAAAGAACGTTCAAGGAGAAGCATTTAACTGCGGATCCCCTGTAACCAGCACTCAAAATGTTTATATTTCTGGCCATCTTCCCCTCTCTGAAAGCATCTTCCTTTTCCTTCATCCTCATCTTCAATGGGTGTTCAGCCTTTTACTTTCCTGCTGCTGCCAACTAACCTGTCTCTTATCTCACTTCATTTGCCATCAAGTTTTTCCCTTGTTGCTTCTCCAGCTCCATTCAGCGTTCTCACACGAGTCGCTTAACTTTTCCTCACTTGTTCAAAAGCAACACACGTATAAATCTGGACACTTCACTCAGCAGTAGAGTCAATCGGAGAGCTATTCAGGAGTGGTGAGCAGACTGGTATCTGATCAGCCTGACTGTTCTTGTTGGTGAGAACTTGCACAAGCCAATCAAATAACCTTGAATTAGCAAATGCCCTCTTTTAGATGTCGCATCAACACAAAGTATGTTTCTACACAAACACATTTTTATGATGCGAGCACACTGTAACAATAAAAGGATGTAATTCAAAATTAATCATACTTATTTAGGAGGTTTCCAATATTGTGCATTCCTTTATTAATCTAGACTAACACCAACAGTTAGACTTCTATTTGGCCAGAACAGCTGTGGGAAATATCTGTCTGATTCTTATTTTAAACCAACATATGTCCTAAATGTCTCTATTAAACATACTGTACATACTCAAATCATGCAAATCATGCAAGAAAATGCTTTGTTTTTATCTAAAATAACCACTGCTAGTTACAAAAGCATTTGTTTCTGCTGTGCAGTAACTGATGAGACTGTCAGTGCTGGTGTTATTAGTGACATTTCTACCAGATTTTTAAAAATGCACATTTCATGTGCTGAAAACAGCTCAACGTACATCTACTGTTGATCCACAAATTTTGCAAAGCCAGTACCATGACAGAGTAGTAATAAATGCTTGATTGCAAGTCATGAAATTTATATTTTGGGGGAAAATAAAAGAGAGGGAGCAACAGATTGTTAATGTTCTTTAATCTGAGGTGGGTAACCCACTCTCCTAAGTCTTGCTCTTTAGTGGAAGCCTGTGAACATGTGCTCATTTTCAAATATATGAAAATGTATCTGTCACAGGAGTGTTTCATGAGTGTATATATATATTTATTATTTTTTTTTTTTGCTAGACTACTTTGCACTTTGTGTTTTTCAGGTAGAAGCACCACTGGACTTCAGTTATTCCCTTCATACCCACTTATGGCTCACCAAAGGTTGCCTATGGAGGAGCAGTCCATTGATAGCAAGAAAGACAGGGAGAGGGAGAAAGGGAGAGAAAGAGAGCGCAATTGGGCAAGCTTCAGCTTTAGGGACTGGTGAGGCTTGAGCCAGCAGCTCCAATTGATAGGGCTCAGGACCACCACGGTCTTCCACCACACTAAAGTCAGCTTCAGGGAGATTCTGGAGGGAACAAAGTCCTTCACTCTGTGGCAGAGGTGCCTTACAATTCTGTGTCCTCCTTCATTTTCCTCTAGCCTGAGGATCACTGAGCAACTGCTCCTCTCTGCGTGTCCTCTCTAGCTCTTGCATACTTTTTAGCATAAGCAGTTTTTTTTTGCCATTTAGCTAAAAATCAACCTCTCACCATTACCTTGAATTTTAAAGGAGTGTGCACTCCTTTTTTGGCCACCTGCAGATAAAGTTAGGGCCACTTATTAATCTACTTAAAGTTTTTCTAGTGTTTCCATCCACTCCTGGGGAAAATATCTGATTCTTCAGCTGCTAAATGCTCCACAATCAATAACTGACTTTGTTGGCGCTGGGCTGCCAATGTCCATGGCTTTTCAATGAAAAGAGCAGTTCAGTCTGGGGCCATAAAACCAAAACAATTAGCTGAAAGATGCTAAAATGTTATTTACAGCAACAAGGAGCTGCAGATAATGGGTGATAATTCATCACACTTAGCTACCACTTTGATGAGTGCAGCTTTAGCCGTGTTTTTAAGCCTGTGATTTTATGGGTCTATTCCAACATCTGCAAGATATGGATTACACAAAATGTATACAGAATTATACACATTGTAGGTGACACAGAGAATTTTAACATGTCTGCTGTGCCTATTTAGGTTTTGGATATATCAAAGATTTAAATCAGACTAAATCAGTGATTGCCCCATTTCCCTTCTGAGATGTAGACAGAGATCAGTTATGTTAGCTATTAAGCACCTCTGCAGAAATTACCATGCATCTACTGTCACATATAAAGTATAATCCCACTCTGAATGATATTGTTTGTCATCAAAAAGATTAGAACAAAGACTTAATGCGATGCCATATTTATCCATGTTCCAAACTGAATGAGCTACAGTAAACTATTCCATTCAGTGGGCTCATTTGATTTTCACACTTTACAGCAACAGTAGCTGGAGAAGAAACACATAAACGCCGCTGTTTATGGTAAATATGTCGTCTCCTTTCTTGATTGCTTCAGACTGATACGACTGCCCCATTTTTTTTGGGTTGCTTTCCTTTTCTTTCCTTCTCCTCCTCGCTGACAGCTACTTTGCATTACGTAGCCTCATCCGCTTGCGAATTCTCATGAATACGCGAGTATTGTTCTCATCAAAGAATTTAACACACAAACACATACACACAAGAACAGAAATAGACCCACTAAGGAAATACAAAGACAAACAAACTGCACTCTTTTGCTTTGTCCGAGTGCAGCTGTAATGCTCCTATACATCTCAAGCAGCAGCTTATTGGCTCTGAGCCTCAGCAGGGAATCGAGACGTATTTGTGTCTCTGCTCTGCTCTTCGTTCCTTAATACAGACTGTATTGGTTTACGCACAACAGCTGACCTTGTGGGAGCCAACCTGGGCCTCAAACAAATGAGTCACTGCCTGAGTTTCAGTTGGGAGCTGCTATTAAATAGATCTGTTTACCAGGTGCAGAGGGTCAGAGACTGTTTATGTGCTTCTGTCTTTGCGGGACAGGAACACATGTTCATGTTGCACTTTGTTCTGAGATTCCCTGATGGCTGATGTTCTTCTCATCTCAATCTGACTGTGAGAGATGGCTAGGTCAAGTCAGACAGAAAGCAGATAAAGAGGAGGCAGCAGAAAAAGAGATTTCAACGTGTTGGCACTGTATTTATAGTCCTCGCAGTGGTGTCCCTTTACGTCGCTGCTCCAACCTTGAGAGTCATTGAGCTAAGTCTGGAGAGGAATATCTAATGATTAGAGGAGGGAAAACAACAGTGAAGCACAATCTACCACCACCATCATTACCTGCTCCCACCAATGCTGTGTTTCCCTTCCCTCAAGTGGCTCTCTACCACAAGACAGCTATAAAATGAACTGTAGCAATGGTTCAACTCAAAAACCCATTAAGCTCCCATGCAACCCCATAAAAGAGTCCAAAATATAAAGAGAGTTAATGTGCAAGAGGAGCACATTTCTTCTAAAAATCAAAAGTGAAAACAAAGAAAGATGTATTAAATGATTTATGCTATCACCTCATAAAGTTGTTAAAAGAAGCCCTGTCTATGAAGATTATATATATATTTTTTAATCCTGCAGTCTGAGTAATAACATCAAATGGTTGGACCCAATGAGATAACTTAAAATTGTGTATTCTGGTCAATGCTTCCAATTTGAACAAAGCTAATGTAGCCGAGAAAGAAAACCAGAGCAGACGTTAAGCAAAAACGAACGTCATGATGATCACACGGGCCAGGACGAGGAGATGAGAGTAGGACAAATTGATTGGTGTCTGTGTGGCTACTGCTCCTCTGTGCCAAATGAGAGGGAGTGCGTTTTTTGTAATAAGTTTTTGTGTGCTGTCATCAGCTGTTACAGGTCAGCGTATGGAAACCAGTCTCATGTTCATGTGTGTAAACACGGTTGATAATTGAGCTCATTTGCTGGCAGCTGTATCACTGCATCCGATCCTTCTATATCCATTTGAGTAGCTTCGCTGGTCTTAAATGGAGAATACTGAACACTTACAGGCTGCTGATTAAACAGGCAGCTTGTCAGGTACCTTCGTGATCAGGGTTGTGGTTTGCTTTTAGAGGGAGCGAAGCAAGAGAGCCTCTAAAATTTCCTGTATTTCATGTTTCTCAAAGTAATTTTCACTCACCATCTGAGGGAGTTCAGACTTCCTGTGGATGAAAATTGTAGGCACGGCATTTGGTTTTCAAATGCTGTGCAAACCACAAAAAAAAAAAAAAAAAAAGGACTTAAATGCAGGACACACAAAAGCAAGGTAAAATCCCAAATCCAAATCTTGAGTTCACAAAAAGAGGCAGCGGTCATAGATTAGGAGTCAAAAGCAGGAGGCATAAACACTAACAAACAGGTGTTATTCATCTGTGTTTAGTCTGCCACACCTGGTTTACAATAATGGCCAGTTTGAAATAGCAACTTTGTTAGCTCTCGAGTGCAACGCAGAGTGAAATAAGATAACAATTTTTCATGTGTTTTTAACAGTGTGCTCCAGTAGGAGAAGTCATTTATAGCATACATTAAGGCATTTAGACTAATAGCAAACAGGTGTGGCAGGCTAAACACAGGTGACACTAATGAGGGTGGGGGCAAACACAGCAGGAGAACAGGCAACTTATCACCAGTCTGTATCAGGGTTTAAATAGGATTTAAAAATATCCAGATACAGAACAACAGTACGATTCAGTAAGAATCAGGCTTGTGCCCACCAGGCTTATCACAGACTTATCACTAAAACAATGTCTGCTGCTGCTGGAAACAAGGTTGATGAGAGTGCACAACAGTGAACAAAACAGGCTAACAAGCTCTCTATAAGCAGAGCACGGAACAGCAATGTTGGTTGTTGTTGGTCATAAAAATAGCTGGATTTCATTAGCCTTAGATTAAGTGTTACTGATAATACAAGTGTCTATTACTGAGGTACAACAAAGGATTCATAGCATCAGTGGGACCTTAAGCATGCCAGGCAGGGCTTGAATGATTAGTGAGTTAATCACATAGGCCAGCCAAAACTTTGGGTTCTGTTGTGATGTGCTGTTTTCATTATTTTCTGACATTTGAAAGAAATGTCAGGGAAAAACAACAGAGACATTATTGATGAATGAAAACAATCCGCTCTACTGCCTGGCGAACTAGAGATTCATTTTCTTTAGACTCCTCTGAGAGAAATAGGTTCATTTGCAAAATACTAATCAAATCTGTACACGATCATCACCAGACTCTAAAATATTCCTCTTTCTGAAATATAGACCTCAACTGAACTAACAAAAAACATGGTATATTATTTCCAGCGGTTAATTATTAACTACATACCGACAATCATTTCAGTCTTTGGCAGGTGAAGATGAGCTCTGACTATTAAGGGCAATATGTTGTATTGTTTTCATGGTTTTCATAAATGCTCCTCATCCTCAGTTCTAATGTGGTCAATCTGATCCAAAAGGTCTTTTTGCCCTCTGATCAGTTTAAAAACTCACTGCTATTCTGAAATTCTGCATTTGTGCAACACTGGTCCTGCCCATCTCCAACTCATCCTGGATGTTCAAAGATTCTTGAGTCTCTACTATCTGCTCTATTAGCATTTAAATTCTCAGGGTCCTGTCCTATTTCTTATCTTTCCTTTGGACACTGCTTATATCAGCTCTCCACTATGTGGCTCTGACAGACTAATGTGCCTCTTCCTGCTTATAGGACAGCAACAACTTGTAGCAAAAATTTCTGACACCTTCCTGAGATTCCATTTCGATGACTTACTACAGTAAACACCCCCCTCCCCCCCCCCCCTTTTTTTTTAACTTTGTAGTAATGGTAAAGTCAAAGTTATTTTTATCAGTTAGCTATTCAACAGTTCTTAAATTCTGGGAAATCATATCAAGAATTAAGCTGCATAATACAAATTCAACAAACTTCCACTTACAAAGAGCTGGTACAGTCAGCTCCAGGAGCACAAACAAAAACAGGATTTCCCCTGACGGCTGGATGCAGAAGACAGAAAAACCTGCAATGATAACTGGACTACTCATATTTGCTCTCCCGTGTTTAATGTTTCCAATCTGTTTTGTTTTGTAGGACACATAAGCGAGGGCTAATATACACAGTTTATACAAGGCTTCTTTTTCAGATAAATATTGGAGTAGGCAGTCTGAGCAGGAGAGCTGTGGATGTTGGTTGACAGATACATGACTGTTGGCAGAGCTGCTGTGGCTTGGCAGGAGAACAGGCGACATATCACCAGTTTGGATCAGGGTATGATGCTCTCACAGGCACAGATATGCACTAGAAATTCAGGACAGGCTTGACCAACATGTCTGCATAACCTATATAAACTCAGACAGACACAGAACAGACAGGTTGGACGCCACTAGAGGTCTCTGCATGAACGAAGCGCCGTACTATGGAGAGCTCATTTCTCTCAAGCAGACCCAAGGGAGTGGGAGTGGATAGGAGTGGATACAGGAGATGTGAGGACAGGGCCACTCTCTGCTGTCCTTGTTTCTCTCTCAGAGAGCTTCACTTCCAAACGTGAGCAGAGCCTCTAATGTCAGCAAGACCAAGACTTCTTTTAAGGTTTCTCTGAGGTGCCGCAAAGTCAAACAGCTCTGTGAAGAGCAGCTGGAGGGGGTTTACTGATAATTTCAGCCTCGTTTCCTGTTCAAAGCAGACATTTCAACCACAAAAAAAAAGAGAGTGGGTTCCTTTCCAGAAAAATATGTCTGCTGAAAGCAAATGTCAAAATATAAGAAAGCTGATTTGTGATGCAAGATTGATCTGCCCTATAAAAGCTCAGCACCCTCAACAGAGGTGATAAAAATAAAAAGAAGCAGGCAAATAAAGATTTGATTGATTCTGTAAGAGTCTATCTCAATTCAGAATAGTCCACATTGAATATTAAGAATATATATATACTAGGGGTGGGACTCGATTAAAAAATTGATCGAATTAATTAGAAGCTTTGTAATTAATTAATCGAAATTAATCGCATTTTAATCACATTTCAATATTTAACATGAGAAATATGAATTTAAGTTTGGTTGATGAATGAATCAATATACATGAGCTTAAACTTCACGAAGGGTGGAAGTGCTCCTGTGATAAGCAAACTCCTGAAAATAAAGTTAAGCATCATAACTGGATAGTTTTATTCAACATTAATGTCTCAATATAGTTGGAAATTAATCATTAGCTCAGCTGTATTCCTTGATGTTGAAATGTGTTATGCTTGTTTTAACAGATTATTTTGAATTAAAGAATTAAAATTAAACCACAAAAAGGAGAAAAAGTTCGTTCTCTGTTTAACCAGCTGCTTTTACACAGCTGTGCTTCGCACTCACCTTGCTAGGCGACATGAGCTACGCAGAGGTGAGGGCAGAGGTGAGGGCAGGCGACGTTGATATGAAGGCTAGCCGCTCACTTCCGGCCTTTGCAGTCTTCGTGGACTGCGAACAACGTGGGCCGGGAAGCTATACGTGATACTTAACTTGTTGATTTGCACATTTTTGTCCAATAAAAAAAAATAAAAAAATAAGCCTTGTAGCAGTTTCCGTCCAGTCCACTGGGTGGCAGCCGCGACGCTTCCTCTAAACAAAGACCCTCTAAATAACCATATAAAGAAGACATGTAGCAGTTCCCATCCAGTCCGCTGGGTGGCAGCCGCGACGCTTGATCTAAACAAAAGCCCTCTAAATAACCATATAAAGAAGACATGTAGCAGTTTCCATCCAGTCCGCTGGGTGGCAGCCGCGACGCTTCCTCTAAACAAAGACCCTCTAAATAACCATACAAAGAAGACATGTAGCAGTTCCCATCCAGTCCGCTGGGTGGCAGCCGCGACGCTTGATCTAAACAAAAACCCTCTAAATAACTGCAGCTTTTTTTTTTTTTTTAAATTAAGTTTCACAAAAGTAAGTATACAATGAATAATAACAGTATCCACAGTATTCCTGACTTCTCGCCACTACCCATAATTCATAGCAGAAACCGGTAGTTTACTTTCGTTTGCGCTGTTGTTTACGGTTGCGGGCTTACACACTTGCTGTTCATTTAAACATTTTGACACTGCAGTTTCTTTTACCTGGCCGAAATGGTACCACATCGGAGGTGGATACATTGCAAGGATGTTTTAAAAAGCAGCGAGGTAACAGTGCCTCACCCGTCACTTGTGTAAATGACATGAAATTATGGCCTGAAGTCAGCTACATCGACATTATCAGTTATCTTGTTTTTTCCGAAGGTGTTGATGGCGGGGAATCACGTAATTATAAGAGCACCAGATTACCTTCAAAGCAATAAAATCAATAAAGTAATGCTGAACAAATAAGGCAACGTTATTTTCCTTAAAGCAGCTGTAGAGCTGAGCCAGCGGCCAAGCTAAGCACTTAGCATGGGTCATGCTAAGGGAAAGTGGAGCGGTGGGGACAGTCAGCTGTTCCCAATCGCTGATTAGGGAAATCATGTAGTGATGCTGCAGCTATTCTGTGGAAGGTAAATCACTGATCTGGATATCAGAGTGTTCAGATCACTGAAACAGAAACACTGGACTGGCCGAAGGCTGTGATCAGGGAGACATGCAGCTGTCATCTTGCTAACTGCTACGTGTTTATATGAAGGCACGCATTGTTTAAGCTTTGTGTAGGCTGTATGCTGTATTGTCACACTATAAATAAAATAGTGTAAAAAAATAAGAGGCTGTACATTAAAGGAAAACTTAAAACATAAGGAAAAAATACGGTAATAGGATGTGCAACTGGGTAGTATAATTTGGGGGAAAAAGAACAAATTTACAGAATAAAATAATTTGAAAAAATGTACAGACTGATGTAGGGACAACCGACAACAGCACAAGTTGAATCCGAGCTCATGTTCCAACTAATAAAGCCGCCTGTTACAGCACAAAGAATTTTGTCATGAACTCTGGCTCTAACTTTGGGTAACCGGAAGTATAAAACCGAACAGCGGAAGTAGCAGTCTGTCATGGCAGCCTACGTGTGCTCTTCCAGAAACCCGTGGATAAAGACGACATGTACGACATTCTGATTTGGAATAACAAAGATATCTTATGTAAACAGAAATCTCTGTTTTTGGAACACTGGTTTCAGAACAACATCATATGGGTTCACCAGCTATTCAATAGCAAAGGCCTTTTGCTCACCTATGAAGAATTTCTTAGAAAATTTAATATCCCTGTAACTCCTGGAGACTATGCCAGGGTATTTGGAGCCATCCCCTCTGGTGTATGTAAGCTTTTTAAGGGCCAAAAGAGACTTGACGTTTATGACCTCACCTGTCTGTCTCCAGCAGACACGCCTGTAGGGAAAATTTGTCTATCTGATCAGCGAAGAAATAACAGAGCTATAAGAACATTATTTCTAGATAACCGCACAACACGACCGGATGTTATTCCATACTGGAATGGTGGATGGGAGAAAGGTGTGGCTTCTCCCAAATACATATCTAATTACAAATAAAGTTAAAGAAGTCTCTTTTAAAATTATCCATAAGATATATCCTGCTAAATCTTATGTAAAAAGCAGATTCAAGAAAGATATAGATACTAACTGTAGCTTTTGTGATACATGTCCTGAAACTGTTGTTCACCTGTTTTGGTATTGCCCATTTGTTAATGCATTTTGGCAAGAACTGTGTGACTTTATTCACAGTAACATAGAAAAAAACTTTGTCTTATCGTGGAAGGCAGTACTGTTTGGTCTTGTTAAAAACTGTACACAGAGAAATAACTCTGGCTACTTGATAAACCTTCTGTTGTTAATGTCAAAATATCATATTCATTGTTGCAAATACTCTGGAAGGAAACCACATTTTATTGCTTTTCACAATGAGGTCAAGCAATACATTCGGACAATCAAAGACTCAGACAAACAAAAGGCACTTCGAACCATTGAGGAATGTACTGCTTTGAATGTTTTCTTATGATCCTGAACCCCCCTAGCATTCTCTTTTCTTTTTTGTTAAGTTAATTATCTCCTTGGACTGTGCAGTATGACTATTGTGTGTAGAATTGTTTTTTCTGATACTTACTGTATGCTATTTCTTTCTGTTTGTATCAGTAAACAGTCCGAATTAATTAATTAAAAAAAAAAAAAAAAGAAGACATGTACGAAAAAGTGTTGTAATGAATAGATATGAATCCGGAGGACTTAATTTTTTGGACTTTACCACCGTGAATAACACATTTAAAATGAATTGGGCTAGAAACTTCATAAAAAATCCTACATCAATTTGGAACTTTATTCCCCACTACATTTTTCCCGTTTTGGTGGCCTGCACTTCCTTCTAAGGTGTAACTATAATGTAGATAAACTCCCTGCCTAACTGTCTGTATTCCACAAACAGGTTCTCCTGGCCTGGAGTCTGGTTTATAAGCATAATTTCTCACCACATTGTTATATTATATGGAATAATAGAGACATTATTTCCAAAAACAAATCACTTTTTCATGAATCTTGGTTTCAGAATGAGATTTAGTTGGTGAGTCAGTTAATTAATGAGGAGGGATCACTGCTCTGTTACACTGAATTTCTATCCAGACATAACTTTCATGTGACTCCTGAGGAATTTTCTATTGTCATCAATGCCATTCCTTCAGGCGCTTTAATGTTGTTTAGGAACAGACCTACACCTTTGGCTGCACAGGGATCTCTCCTCTGTATAACTGACTGTCCAGAAGGGAAAATCTGCTTTTCATCACAACCCCAAAAGAAAAAGAATAAAGAAATACATGTTTTATTCCAAAAAGATATTGTTACCATCCCTTATATAATTGCATATTGGAGTCGACTCACCAATAACATTGATTGGGAAAAAGTTTGGATGCTCCCTCATAAATTTTTAATTACAAACAAAGTTAAGGAGGTATCGTATAAAATTTTACATAAATGCTACCCTGCCAACCATTATATGCAAAAATTCAAGAAAGACATCAATACAAACTGTTCTTTTTGTAACTCCCATCCAGAAACAGTGGTTCACTTATTTTGGCAATGTTCGCAGACCAAACAGTTTTGGGGAGACCTCAGCAGATTTTTCATTGATTATCTCCTCAAAGATTTTGTTTTACACTGGGAAAATGTTGTCTTTGGTTTTCATAAGTATGCCAAGAAAGAAGGTAAATGCTATTCTTTAATAAATTTGATTTTGTTTTTAGCTAAATTCTTTATTCATAAAAGTAAATTTAGTAAGAAAACCCCTTGTTTTGCAGTATTCAGAAAGGATATGGAGTATTATTTTAAACTGCTTGCTGACTCAACAAACAAGAAGGCTATCAAAACGTTAAATATATGTTCCACTTATAACTTTTTTGTTTAATGTAGATAACCCCTGGCTCACCTGGCTCATTTGTATGTTGTTATGTTCTTGTATACTATTCATTGTATACTTTTGTGAAACTTAATTTAAAAAAAAAAAAAAAAGGGCAGCAGCCGCGATGCTTCCTTAAAAAAAAGGAAGGCCGGTCGTTTCCAGGTCCGGCCTGGAAACGACCGGCCGTTCGGGAAACCTCCCGATGGCCACCACGCCCCTGGCTGAGAGTATTGGTAAGAAAAGGACAAGCCCAGTGTAGCTAACATTAACTGATGAGATGCCGTAAAAGTATCTGTTTTTCCCTATTTGACAAGGCGTGTCAGCATTTTGGTCACATGGCTACCAGTTGGGTTTCTGAGACAGGATGTACTTTAAAGTAAAAAAAAAGTCAATCCATTAGTCACTCAGCAGAAGGATCTTAACTGTTTTCTGAACTGATTCCAAGGGGAAAAGCATCAGGTATCAGCTCTGGTGACATCAATAATACCCAATTCATTGTCATAATGCACCTCAGTATTTTTCTGTGCATCGGAGGAATGGCCAAACATTTTGAGAGGGAGCAGCAAGTAAACCGTGACTTTTGGGGGGTGTAGAAGTCCAGTTTGAAGGGACATGCTGGTCTTCTGCAATCATCTTTGTACAAACCATATCAGCAAACACACAAAGTGAGGAAACACACAAAGTGGACCATAAAAAGGCTGTATGTGTGGAGAATGACCCAAAGAGCTGACATAATAAACACACATAATAAAAAAACAAAGTGCAGCAAGGGTTTTAACAGATCTTAGTGATCAGCTGCTTCCTTGTGCTGTGGCTCAGTGAGCGTCCCTTCATCCTCAGATCTGAAGTGCTCTCAGTGAATTGGAGTTGATTTGATTTTAGCCTGTAGATTCTGTTCTGATTGTAGTTTTGTGCACTAGTGGCCATCTGCATGCTGAAACCTAGTTAGTTCATACTGTTCCCTGTGCATGAGGGACTGACTGTTACTTCTTGCACAGTGCCTCACATTGTATTAGTGTCAGTGCACTGCAGCCTCCTTTTTGGCTAGCATGGGGGGTGAAAACAAGCTGAGAATAATCACTTTTGTCCTTTAAAGTGTTCAACTTGAATATCCTCTGAAGAAAGATGTTAACATGTACTGTTGCTTCTCTCATTTTTTGTATAATTGTTTTACCTTTTATAGTGGACTTGTTCTGTTTATTGGGCGTTTTTTTGTATGAAAAATAATAAAGAAGGCCTGCTGGGAACAAAAAAAAAACAAAAAACTGGAACCCGTGCCCTGAGAAACGTTCCGGTGCAAAGTGCGATTAAAATGCGTTAAATTTTTTAATTCGTTAATTTCCCCGTAATTAATTAATCAAAATTAACGTGTTAAAGTCCCACCCCATATATATATATATATATATATATATATATAGAAAGAGAGAGAGAGAGATTTAAATATGCTGTTAAAAAAAATCCTGAATTACTTTCTGTGCAACAACCCCTGATTAAAAAAGAAAAAAATGAGAGAAGCTGCTGTAATCTTGGACTCATGACCATGCAGAGTGAAAAAAAACATCTGTGCCAATAATTGTGTCAAACAGTGAAGTGCCCCGTTTCATCTGCATTGTATTACATAATGGCAGAGCCAGGCGCTTATGCAATCTCTTCTACTGTGGAGCTAGCCTGGTTTTTAATTGGAGACTGAATTATAGACTGTCCAAACCATAACCACGCTTGACTCTGCAAAGGAAAGCAGAGCAGAACGGAATAATTTTCCATCAGATTTTTTTTAGGGATGGGGGGGGGGTTAATGCAGGAATTTTATTGAATTTGTAAGATGTTGCCAGCAGGGGAACTTTAGGCTGGGTTTTAGTGGACAGGCACCACATAATATCAGATCTGATCTCAAAATTTCAGAATGGTCTTTAATTAAACAGATGAGCTCTCCCACACTTTTCCTTTTGTTTTTAAACTTTTCTCCTCAGCATGCTCGACAATAACCTGCTTTCGAGAAGATGTGGTAAAAAGAAAAAAGCTTGTTTTCTCTGAACAGATGTGCTCCGCGCTACTTTGATGTTATCAATCAACAGGCTGACGAAAGCACTGGACATCAAGACATCAATTTGTTTTCCAGGATCTTCCACAAGAAAGCAGAACTGCTCAATGCTGATGGTGAGAAGGAGTAAAACAACCATTACTTAGGACCTGATTTGCTGCGTTTGTTTAATTGAAATGCTACTTTTCTGCATCTTCTTTTGATTGCAAATCCCGTCGCAGTTATTTCCTGCAAATTAAACTATTGTGTGTGAACTTTTGAGTATATCGAGTATTTAACACTGAGATCAGTGCGGCAAGCACATCACAAACGTTGTTTCTCCATTAATAATCAGATCACTCAACAGTCTGACTTTGAGATGCTGAAAACTCACCAGCTGTCTCTTATTTACACAGCTGACAAATTATGCGCCAGCTACCTGTACACATCATCTCAATCCATAAATACAACACATAAATACATAATACAAGAATCCTGCACTCAACCTGCCTAACGCTCTGGTCCGCCTCGTGCCGCCTGGATGTTGGCACTGGACGCTTTTTGGTGCTGTGCGTTACAGCGTGGGGACTCTGGGGTAGTTCCACACAGATGCTTGCAGATGCTTGGTTTGGGATTTGGGAGTCTGAGGGCTGGGTCTTGGGTCCCTGTTTTTGCAATGTGGAATGGTGCAGTGCCCCTATTTCTACTAGGTTGTGTAGCTTCTGCAGTTTAAAATCTCTCTCAAATATCAATTTATATGTTGAATAATTATTCAGACAGTTTTAAGTGTTGCAACATCGTTTTCTCTATTATTAATGTATTTGCTCTTCTAAAGATTACAACTATAGTGTTGTGCATGAGTTATTCTGTTAATCATTATACTTACAAAGAAAAAAATCTATTATTTCATATTGCTTGTAAGGGTTTCTACACCTGCCACATCCACCTGTCTGCATCCATTTTTACTTTGTGTTTGAAGATATGCCAAATGTGTGTGTAATGCCTGAATGTGCTGCAAGCTCTTCAAGTGTTTAAATAATGAGAGAGAAAGAGAGTGAACGGCTCTTAGGGAGAGACAAACAGTAAAAATATGAGAGTGAGTGTGTCTGCTTGGGTGTGCGTGCATGTATGTGTGTATGTGTGTGTTTGGGGATCATCAAAGAAACAGCAGCAGGTTGAAACAACTCACAGGAGCCATGAAGAACAGCACATCTTCATCATTAGCCACCGCACAGGCATGTACACACACGCGCGCAAATATACACAATGCACGCACCCCCACCATCTCCCCAACCTCCTTCACATCATCAGCGAGACCTTCTCTGAGCAGTAATCCATACGGACCCTTCAGAGTCATCATCAGTCATCTAGACATCTCTATCACTATGGCAATGGCCTAAATTCCTCCACAGTGAGAGTAAATGTATGCATGCGTGTTTGTTTTATCTTTATCTATGTTAATGATGTGAGTATATAACATGTAAAAAGTAAGCTCATGAGGTCATATAATAAATACAGGAACAATATGCTGCAGGCTTCTTGCCAATAACTTTCAAATGACATGTTTTTTTTTTTTGGCTCATCTGGAGGCTATATTGGCAGGATAATAGAAAGAAAGACTGCAATGTGGTGAGATTAAAGCCTAAAAATAAATTGGTTTCATGATTAAAAGAAACCAACCTTGCCTGTTGTAACGGATGGGGGACAAATGTTTAAAAACCATGACAGTACTGTACAATAAATTCAATTTTAAACTGCCTTGTAATGGCACATCTCTGGATGATTAATTTTTACTCAGCTACTGTAGGTGAGCTGAGTGCACTGCTGGTTTTTTTTAACAGAGTAGAAGCAGAGAGTGGTGTGCTTGTGGCAAAAACAGCAAATCAGAGAGCCAGTGGCAAAGATTTGTCAGAAAAGTAACTAAAGGTCACTAAGTTGGCGACATTTAGCTAAGTTGGCAGCTAAGCTTGTTTTAGAGTGTGCACTTTAGGAGCGGCCATCACAGACGGGTTTGCTGGTCAGAGAGTGAAAACGAGCAAAAGAAATCAAGATTTTGTTTAAGTGAGGAAAAAACTCACAAATTTTTTTTTTTTTTTACATTAATGGTACATTGACTTTAATAAATGTATATAGTATTAAGTCTTTCACTGCAAATCCTGCAGCTAAAGGTCTGTGGTTATATTCACTGAATACACATTATGTGCCTTGACTGCTTTTTTAAAAAAAAAAATTTTTTTTAACCAATCTCATGATTTACAGGCACAACTACCAGAGTTTCAGCCAAAAATGTTAAGCCGGGTGGCTGTGACAAGGTGGGAGAATGAGTGGTGGAGGTGGAATATTGCACATGATTAATGTTACTATTATGCTAATTGTGTGGCACAAAAGGAAAAGGTGCACAGGTAGCCTAAAGGTAGCTGATCTTGCCACTTGTGTGGAAACGAAGCAGGTTTGAGAGGAAAAAAAAAAAAAAGAGTCAGATACTCGAGAGAGAACACCGGATCACAGTTCATCTCGTTTAAATATGCAATGAATGAATATTAGTGGATGGATGCATGGATATAAGCTGAAAAGGTAAAAACATTTGAAACAATTCATTTTCCCTTCATTCTTTCTTTTTTTAAACTTTCTTTCTTTTTTAGCTTTTTTGAGTGTTTTTATGTGTAAAAGAAGATACGTTTGGCTGCTGTTGGATGTTGAATTGAATCTCATTCACCTTGAATCCTCTGAATAGATCTGGATGCTGGTCTATTTCCTCCCTTCCTATGAAAAGCAAAATGACATTGGTTGCAAATTGCCTTTTGTGAATCAATTATCACCTCTTGGTCATCTCCCTCGAACCTGACTCTTTCTTCTCAATGAGTCAGGGCGGAGCTATCATGGCAGCTGCACTAGTCGCCATCTTCCATCCTTCTTCTTTAGCTTGTACGAACAGACTAGAACACTTACAGGTGCTCCTGGAAGAATTGCAGCCTTGGTGCACATGCTGCCGATGGTACCTACAGTACTTTAAAAAAAAACATGTACAATGGCATTTACAGAATTTTGGTATCAAATGGTATTTTAAGTATCAGTTCTGATGAAATCCTACGCTGTTGGGACATGAACATGATAAATGAATTATCTAGCTTTTGCATTAAGTAAGGTATTATTCTTCCATTAAGGCATGAATTAGATCATTTATTAATTGAAGTACACTCCTAGTAGTTCATTAGTTTTTATATACACTAACTGATATCAATTTAATCAGGATTTTTAAATCCACTGTTATACTTTAATAACTAAAGGATTTCCTATGAATGAATATAACTAATATGCAGAATGATCAAATCTGAATTTACATTGTATAAGTCTACTAAGAACACCAACTTTCTCTGGGGTGAGAATAAATTTGAAACTCTGACATAAAAACCTTTTTATTGTTGGTATAATTTGAGTATTTTTTTTCATCTTGATGATATGAAGAGTCTTTGAAGGGTCTGAAAATAGCCTCAGAACACCCGTTAGTGACCTTCTTGGTTTCAGAAAAACAGAAGCTCAGCTCCGGTTTGAATATTAATAGATGAAGGGCACAAATTGGGGCTATTGTACTTTCAGCTTTGCTCATGAATGGAAGCATATGTCATTGTTAGCATTTGAACAAGCTACTACTGCTCTTGTTTCTCCAGAGAGAGAACAGCAATAGTCGATTACTGCGAGCAGCACAGGTTCACACTTTGTATGTTTTGTGTGTACACTCTTGTTTAGTTAACAATGCAGCTACTGCTTTGAACCTGTGATCCCATTAAACAAAGACAAGAAACAACAGCATCTCTGACACTATAGCAAAATTATCTGTGCATGTTATTAATACTGATTGCAGCAGCGCCCTTAAATATTATGCACATTTTAAGTGTGTCTTGGAGGGATATTTACAATTTCAATATGCATTCTTCAGCAGTGAAATGCCACTCGCTGTCTAATTAGTTTTCCTCAGAAACATTTACAAAGTGCTCTGAAAGGTTGCAGGAAGCTTGATCTAAAAGCTCCCTGACACAGAGCAGACTGAGGACAATTTCACACTGCGCTCAGCTTTTATCGGTCTCAATAGAGAAAAGAGTGTGTAGGATAAATATTATGTTAGAGTCCAATGCAGAGGTCAAAACAAAGTCAAACCCGGGAAAAATAATACTACCTGTTACTCAAAATGATATGTCTAATAGGTGTACGATGAAACTAAATAAACTAAAAGCACTCATTTCACTAGTAAAAGTATTTCAAAACATCACAATTGAAAAGGAAATGCTAAAAATGAACAAAAACTCCTAAAAGCATTAAATGTAGTGCATCTCTAAACACTGTGACTCAAAACATGAACCAGTTCTTCCAATTTTAGCTCTTTTCTGAAGAGTGCTTTTCTTCTGAAGTTTTTTTCCCCTACATATGGCGGCAGTCTCCTAATTTATTTCTGAGTGAAGAGCGTCTGATTTTTGATTGAAGCAACATCTCTGCCTTGGCACCTGAGACCCAACAGCAGCGTGCAATTACCTCCTCTAACGCTTGGGAGACATTATATGACATTTAGGCTGATTATATCCAAGATCAGACAGAACCGCTCATGGTTAGGAGGCAGACATAGAGATGCATGTGATTTGTGTGAACGTTAAGGTCTTTAAACATTTACTCTCCAAGCCCACCAACACAATTACTTCAACATGATTACATGTTATGTGAACAAAAAGTGTTCCTCTGCTGTAAGCTAGGCAATCGTTCAAGAAACTATATAACAAAGGAACTGGTGTTTTGCACATTTCTTACAGGAAATGTGCAAATGGGACTTTTTAGGTTTTATTAGAATGTTGCTGTTTCCCACAGAGGCTTTACTCAAGCAGGCTACCCACGTAAATCTTCCTATCTGAGGCAACAACATCATCTGCAATCAGTTTATTAGTGGACAAATCCCTTGCTCTTATTTTGAAAGTTCAGTAAGTGCTAACCCTGTTGCTGCAGCCTTGCATTTTCTCCTCTGGTCGGCTTGT